>NC_133660.1:79456549-80161006 GCF_037893015.1 Macrotis lagotis
TATCATTATAAATTAAATTAGAAGTCAAGAAGAAGTGCCAGTGAAATAAAAAAGACATTTCAGAAGGTCCTTTTGGAGATAAAAAAAATAAAGGAGTTGATAGTTTTAATTCTGTATGATCAGTGGCAGTAAGAAACATCATATCATGTGGTATCCTGTGTTGAAACTTTAATAAATATTGGAAATGAAATCTCCAACTCCATGGAAATAATCACTTTATATGCTATTATCAGTTGGAGATGATGAATTGACTGACTAAACCAGTCAACAAACATTTATTAAATGGTTAAAATTTTCCAAACACTCTTCTAAATGAAAATAGAAAAAAAAAATATCCCTACCCTTAAAGAACTCACATCCTGATGAATGGGTTGGGTCACAATGTGCAAATCGTTATGTAAATATAAGATAAGGATACAAGTATTCAAATAAATTAAAATACAAACTTACTAGATGGAGATTCATTTCAAGGGGAAATGAACTATCAGTGGGGCTCACTTCCTACAGAAGCTGTGATTTGAACTGAGTGAGGCTTGAAAGAAGCCAGAAGGCCGAGGTGAAGAAGAAAATCATTACAGGTATGAATAGAGTCTGTAAAAAGTTACATCTTTGGGAGGTTGATAAGTGAGAGATACTCAAATTTAGAAAATCCACCCCAAATGATCATATAGACGATCTGTGTCTGACCTGTGATGATTTTAACATAGTGATGTAATTTTGATCCTCTTCAAGAAGGAAGGACAAAACAAACTAACCATTAGTAAGGTTATTGTTTTTGAGTAAGACTATCCAGAAGGGAATTAAGGGCAAAATGACAAAAACAAAAATAGAAAGAATCAAGGGAAGAGGTAGAATTCTCAATTGAACTCCTCAAAATTAAAATATCTCGTGATACATACACAGCTACTTCAAAACGAAAGTGGAACATAAGAGAGAATAGTAAAAAAAATATGTTGGAAATATCAATCAGGAATAAAAAATGAGAGAGTTCATGTAAGCTACATAAAAGTCTTATGCCAATACATCATTAATATTTTCTTTGAAAAAAGAATTGACGAGCACTATAGTACTCTTCAAATAAAGTAACAAAATGAAATTGATTATATTTTAACAATCAATTTTATTTTGTTTCCTTATTTGAACAATTTCTGGGTCAGTCTTCTCTGTAGTATTAGAACATCAACTTGTTAGAACAAAGACAGGTTTTCCTTAAAAATAGATTAAAACTGAGAAAAAGTATGACATGCTATTAAAATTTCAATTTGACCTTTAACTTGACAAATAATGGATGCACTCAAAATGAGAAATAAATCAAAGAAGGGACATCAAAGCTGATTTTAAGGATTTCACACAATCATTAAATCATGAAAAGTAGATAAAAAGAGCCTAAAAATCCTTAGTCATAGTAAGCAAGTTCTCTATTAACTAGCCAACTAGAGACATAAGACCCAGAGGCATAGAATATTATGAACAAGTTGTAAACTTATTTTAAAAAAAAGTGGGAGATCATGAGTCATATAAAACAAGATGCAGTAGAAGGGGAAGATACATTTATAAAGAAATCTGGGAAAAGTCAGAAAAAATTATTCAAAAACATATATTTAAGACATTTAAGGATGAAACTGAAAGGATAAAAAACAAACAAAAAAACTATGAATAGACAGAATAGAATACACTAAAATAAAAATTCTATAATTTATTCCTTTCACTCTCAAAGATAGTATAACTGGCACATATTTATTCTAACACCATATAATGTAGCAACACATATAAAAAATAAAAAATTATGAGAAAGTAATATGAATAAATGTAATAAAATAAAATAAAAATATTCCTGAGAGCTGGTTATTGATTTAGAAAGCCACATATCAAAGTTACTATGTTATATCATGTGCTTATTTTGTTAACTTTTCCCAGTTAAATATTAATCTGGCACTCAGTTTTATGCAGACCTGTTCCAAGACTTTGATTCTTCTGTTGGAAAGCACAGCAACATAGAAATATACTGAAAAAGAATATCACTGCACTAGTCATGGAGTAAGAACAAGGGATTCCAAATAGACAATTGTATGCTCCATTGGTAATGCCATGAGGTCAAGAAAATGTAAAGAGGACCTTTAGCACACTGAGTGGACAACCTCAAACAGCAATGGATATCAAACTCAAATAGGAAAGAGATACGTATAGACCACATACTGATTTTAGAAAACCACAAAATAGCATTATCCATGTTGTGTTGTATCTTATCTATTTTTTAAACAAGTCTCAATTACATTTGAAACTGGTTTACACTGGGGAGTTGTGCAATCACAAGTTTTTCCCATAGTTCAGCTAGCTATGGATCTATTCATGAATTTAAAAGAAGAATCTTCCTATGGAATTATGGATTTGGAGGGTAGGGGATCTGAGGGTTTGAGGAAAGATGATAGATAAGGCCTAAAATGATCAGTCATAGGGAATATGACAAAAATCCCTTAGAAATTAAAAGAATTACCTTGGAAAACTCATATTGATTGTGCTCCATTATGAGTCCTTCTGAATTACAAAGTTAGAGTCAGAAGGAAGGTTACCTAATCCAAACTGCTTATATTATGGTAGAATACAAGAACCAGAGAAGTTAAATGTTTTGTCGAAGGTTACGCAAGTCCTAAATGAAGGATTCAGTTACTAGTGGGTGAATAAGTTGTAACCTTTACATAACTGAAAGAAATTATTAAAATCACAGATAACTTGATGATTTAAAGAATTGGAAAAGGGATGGGAGTAAAGTCATGAGGGAAAGTTCCCATTTTTTTTTTTTGCCCATACCTTAATGTTGAAGCATGATGAATTAAAAATGAAAACTAAAGTGATATTTGAAAATCAATGAAACAATGGCTCTGGTATGCTACAGATGAGGCTTTTTAATGCTTCTGTCCTAGGCAACTTTAAAAAGAATGAATAAGTGGATTGTAGAGTGGACCTCTAGAGGATTTTGTGTAAAATGTTGTTTTAATTATTTATGTATTGAAAAGGAATTCCATTATGAGCCTTTGAATTTTTTTATATTCTGTTCACTTTTAGAAAGAATGAAACTTGTTGTTTGTATAATGCCATTTGCCTATGGAATGCAGAATATTTTACAAAGTCAGCTCTAAGTTTTCAAAAAGAGTACTACTAGATGCCCATGAGGCAGGATGTTATACTGGTAAGTACATGCTAGACTTGAAATCACGAGCTCAGGTTCTGAGTTGCAGGTCTTACGTTTACTCTCTCTGTTTTGGAAAAGTTACTTAAACACTCTAGGGGCCACTTTCTTTCTGTAAAATATAGATGATACTATCTATCTTACCCACCTACACGGATATTGAAAAGAATGCACAATGGGAGATTAGAATTACTTTGTAAACGTGAATCGTTATTGCATCTATTTCACCTACAAAAGGTCTAGCACAAGAGTGACTTTAAGAAAAATTAGATAAGGCAAAGTAAGAAATTTAGAACTATGATTTCATCTAGATAAAGAACTTTCTGTATAGAAATTCATTTCCAGTGATGCAAATCAGAAACTTTGATAAAATTAGGAGTCTGAGCCACCTCTCCCCTAAAACAAACCCCACCTCCTCCCAGCAAAAAAAAGAAAAATATATGTTTTTATTTCTTCTAATTTTCTCTGAGTTCATTTTCTGACCTATTCTAAACCTTATTTACTTTTGAGAGTAGCAGCAGCAAAATCTAGGTAGTGATTCTCCAATCCTAGAATGCTTTCATAACATCCCTAAAGGTAGGTAGTACAGATATTATTTGTAGAGGGCCAGCCCTTGGGAGTGATTTTCACATGTACTTAGTGATCTTTTCCATCAGATATACTATTTCTCATTGTAAGGATTTGTTGCCTCTCCAGTGAACACTAACCTGGGATAATCTGTGGTTCTAGAGATGGTTGTACAAGGTTTTTCTGACATAGAAGTATGCAGATTTCTAAGAACAAATATTGTAAATTTCCCCAGAAAATTGTGAAACTAGATCTCTTTTAACCAGTCATTCCTGAGATAAGTTTTTGCTATTAAAAAGTCTGAGTTTACAAAAATAAAGTTGGTAGATTTTCACAATCCAACCTTGAATGTTTGGGTATGTTTCTCTACTAGACCTGACCCTCGGAAGTTCATGTCTAAACCCACACCAGAGCTATCATGGGCATTAATTATTGTTATCATTTCTATTATACAGAAAGAGAATTCTTTTAGTTAGAATACCAAAGGATTAAGTTATTTGTCCATGATCAAAAAGTTCAGTATTGGCAGAAGACTTGAGTTTTAATCTTCCTCATATGATTACAGGTTTAGGAAGGATGACAAATGTTGGAGGTGATGTGGGAAAAATGGAAATTTAATGCATTGTTGGTAGAGTTGTGATTGATGGGGATACTGTTCTGCTAATAGAAATGATGATCAGGATACTCTCAGAAAAATATGGAAAGACTTTCAAAATCTAATATAAAATGAAATGTTACTGTATGCAAAGTAACAGCAATATTGTAAAATGACTAGTTGGAATGACTTAGCTATTCTTGGCAATATAATGATCCAAGAAAACACAGGACTTATCCCCATTAGAAAGAAGTGGTGATGTCTGAATACAGACTGAAGCATACCTTTTTTATTTTATTCTTCTTAATATGTTTTCTTTGGTCTATATTTTTCCACAATATAAGTATTATGAAAATATTTTTCATGACAGCACATATATAACTATATTGAATTTCATGTCTTCTTAATGGGGGAGGGGAAAAGGACAGAATTTGGGACTCAAAGTGTTAAAAATGAATGCTAAATTTTGTTTTCATATATAACTGGGGAAAATAAAATGCTAAATGAAAATTTTAAAAGAGATTATAAGTTTAGAGATAAAAGATAACTTAGAACAAGAGTTTGTTAGCATATAGGGTACATATGTGCATAACTTTTAAGTCTTAATTTGCATGATTAATATTTTATTCATCAATTTTTAAATCTAAAAATAAAAATACATAAATACATAAAAATAAAAATAAAAATAAATCAAACCCTGATTTACAGTATTTGGTGATTTCTGAGATGCAAACTTAATTTGAAAATCTAATAATTGACTCTCTCAGGGATGGCTAGGCGGCACAGTGGATAGAGCACCAGCCCTGGAATCAGGAGAACCTGAGTTTAATTCAGGCCTTAGACACTTAATAATTACCTAGCTGTGTGGCCTTGAGTAAGCCATTTAACCCCATTGCCTTGCAAAAACCTAAAAAAAATAATAATTGACTCTGTCAAACAAGCTAGTTCCAACATACTCTTACAATAAATGTCATCTAATCCAGTCCCTTAATTTTACATATTAAGAAACTGAGACCAGAGGAGTAGTGACTTGCCTAAAATTACACAGGTAGCCTCAGAGACAGGATTTAAATTTACAAAGTCAGTTCTAAGTTTTCAGTCAGTGCTTTTTCTTAGAAATTAGATTTAGTTTGGTTATGCTGACTTCTCTGACTTACTTCAAGATTCAGTCAAATCCTACCTTCTAATAATAATGTTTGTCCTTCATTTTCAAAGAAAAACCATGATTTCAGGGAGGTGATGCCATGAGAAGCTCATGAATTGTATTTGAGTGAGGGGATGCTGCGCTGAGTCACCAGTCTCACTTTCTCCTCCAGAGTCATCTGGGTCCAGTGGACAGATGTGAATCTCAATGACTGGAGATGCTCCTAGATGCAAGCTAATCAGAGGAAAATGACTTGTCCAATGTCACACAACTAGTTAAGTCAAGTGTTTGAACGTAGATTAGAACTCTGGTCCTTCTGATCCCCAGACCAGTGCTCTATCCTACCTTCTACAAAAGATCTTTCCCTATCTCATTCCCCTCATCTCCTATCTGCTCATGTCCTATCTCTGAGATGATCTTTTTTAGACAGTATATATCTTATATGTTCAAATATTTGTTGTTATCTCTATTAAAATGATAGCTCCTTTGTGACAGGAATAATTTTTTAACTTTTTTGGTATCCGTAATTGTTTAATAATTGCTGGTTGATTCATGAGTAATTCTAATTCAGCATCCTTTCTGTTGCCATCAGAATTGTAAACAAAGGGTCAAAGTTTATATATATATATATATATATATATATATATATATATATACATGTATATATATATATATATGTATATATATATATAATATGTTATTTTAAAAAAATAAATATAGAGTTGCTTAGTCATGGACATGTATTAAATATTATCTACTAAATAGATTCATCCCAGGCATATTGTCACAGTCACAATTCTCCCACTAACTTTTTATTATCCATTTTAACCAGACATTCCAAGGCCATGGTCTACTTCTCTAAGGGCATTCAATCACTCACACTTTGGAACAGGTATTAATCACATGTTACTCACTCCCAGTTTTATTTTCTATTTCTTGCTGTGGGAACAGTAATCAAATTGACACTATCATTGCTTCTGGAAAGGATAGGAAAATCCATTGTACTATTACCTTAAAACACTCAGCTTCATGATACTTGATGGAAAAATAGTGATTCCAAGGTGTAGTGGGTTCTAGGTATCTGGAAATCTATTAATATATATATGTATATATGTGTATATATATATACATATATATTTGTGTATATGTATATATATGCACACATATATTATATAACAGGTGTGTTCTAGGTATCTGGAAATCTATTATAATATAAATGTATATGTGTATATTATGCATATATATAATATGTGTGTATACATATATATTTGTGTATATTCATATATATATGGAATAACAAGTCGGTAATATTACAATAGTCATTATTTTCTCAAATAATTTTCTTTTTCATTTAAATTTTGTTTTTCCAACTACATGCAAAAATAATCTTTACTGATCATTTGTTGCAAGATTTTGAGTTTTACATTTTTCTCCCTCCCTCCTTTCCCCCTGCTCCCCCTACAGAAACAATCTGATATAGACTCTATATAACCATGCTAAACATAGATCCATATTGATTATGTTGTAAGAGAAGAATCAAATCCAAATGGCAGAAAGAAAACAGGGAGAAAAATGAGTTACTACAGAGGACAACTTTTAAAAATTGAAGATAAAAAGCTCTGGTCTGCATTTAAACTCCAGAGTTCCTTCTCTGGAGATGGAAAGTATTTTCCAACATGAGTCTTTTAAAATTGTCCTTCATTATTGTACTGCTGAAATGAACAAGTCCATAATAGTCGATCATCAACCCAAGTTGTTATTAATATGCGTAATGTTCTTCTGATTCTGTTCATTTTGATTCATTAAGTGTTTCCAGTCTTTTCTGAAGTTCCATTCTTCATGATTTCTTAAAGAGCAGTAGTGTTCCATCACATACATATGCCACAATTTATTCAGCCATTCCCCAATTGATAGAAATCCCCTCAAATTCCATTTTTTGCCACTACAAAAAGAACTGCTTTGAACATTTTCATCCAAGTGGGATTTTTACCTTTTTCATAAAGTCTTCAGGATCTAGATCAAGTAACAGTATTGCCGAATCAAAGAGAATGAACAATTACATTGTCCTTTGGGAATAAATCCAAATTGCTCTCCAGAAAAGTTGGATCAGTACATAACACCATCAAAAGAGCAGTCTCAGTTTTCCCACATCCCTTCCAACATTGAACACTTTCCTTTGTAGTCATCTGGTAGGTGTGAGACTGCATGTACCACAGAGATGTTTGAATTTGCATTTCTCTAATCAGAAATGATTTAGAGCAATTTTCCATATGACTATAAATAGCTTTGATTTCTTTGTTTGAGAATCATGTTTCCATATGATTTGACCATTTATCAATTGAGGAATGACTTGTTCTTTTATAAATTTTCTGTTTTCTATATATTTTAGAAATGAGTCTTTGCAAGAAACAGTAGTTGTAAACATTTTTCCCAACTTAATACATTTCTATTAATCTTTCTTGCAGTGTTTGTGCAAACTTTTGTTTGTGCAAAACTTTTTTTAATTTAATGTATTCAAAAGTATCTAGCTTGTTTTTCATAATGTTCTCTAACTCTTCTTTGGTCATAAACTACTCCCCTTTCCAGACATCTGAAAAGTAAACTATTTCTTAATCTCCTGATTGACTTATATTAACCTTTAATGTCTAAATAGGTGTGAGATGTTGGTCTATACCCTATAGCTATTTTCTGCCAGACTATCTTTAAGTTTTCCAAGAAGCTTTTACTAAAGAGTGAGTTTTAATCCAAGAAGCTGGAATCTTTGGGTTTATCAAACAGGAGATTACTATAGTCATTAATATCTGATTTTATTTGTGGAAAAAATGTTTTTTTTTTGAACAATGAAAAATTATTTTCACATAGTTTCTGAGTCCGCCTTGGCAGGTAGATTCCCATGTATTTTATGTTATTTGAAATTATTTTAAATGGAATTTCTCTTTCTATTTCTTGGTGTTATATCTTGTTACACACACACACACACACACACACACACACACACACACACATATGAATGCTAAAGATTTATGCAAGTTTATTTTATATACTGCAACTTTGCTAAAGTTGCTAATTGTTTCTAGCAGTTTTTTAGATGATTTTTAGGACTATCTAGGTATACCATCATATCATCTGCAAAGAGTAAGAGTTTTTGTTTCTTCATTATTGATTCTAATGCCTTCAAGTTCATTTTCTTCTCTTATTTCTCAAGCTAACATTTCTAATACAATTATTGAATAATAGTGGTGATAAGATCACTCCTGATCTTATTGGGAATACTTCTAGTTCCTCCCCATTATGTATAATAATTGTTGATGGTTTTAGATAGATACTATCATTTTAAGGAACATTCCCTTTATTGATGTGATCTATATAATTTTTAATAGGATTGGGTACTATATTTTGTCAAAAGAATTTTCAGCATTTATTGAGATAATCATATGATTTCTGTTGTTTGTTATTAATATGGTCAATTATACTGAGAGTCTTCCTTGTATTGAACCAACTCCACATTCCTGATATAAATCCTACTGAATCATATTGTATTTATCTTAGTGATAACTTGCTGTAATTACTTTGCTAATATTTTATTTAAAAGTTTTGCCTTCATATTTATAATGGAAATTGGTCTATAATTTTCTTTCTCTGTTTTTGAGTCTTTCTGATTTAGTATCAGTATCATATTGGTGTCATAGAAGGAATTTGCCATTTGTTTTTCTATCTTTTTCACCAACTTTTTCAAAAAGTTTATACAGAATTGTAATCAGTTGTTCTGTGAATGTTTAGTAGAATTCATTTTTTAATCCATCTGATTGTGGAAATTTTTTCTTAAGATGTTCATTTATGTATTGTTTAATTTCTTTATCTGAGATGGAATTATTTAAGTATTTAATTTCCTTTTCTTTTAATTTGAACAGCTTATATTTTTGTAAATATTCATCCATTTCACTTAGCTTACCAAATTTATTCCAAGTTATTACTTTAATTTCCTCCTCATTGGTGATGAATTCTCCTTTTTTCATTTTTGAATACTTTAATTTTGTTTTCTTCTTTATTTTTTCAAATCAAAGTATTAAAAAAATTATCTATTTTATTTTTTTAAAATAAAACCAAATCTTGGTTTCATTTATTCATTAATTTTCTTTCTTTCATTTTATTTATTTTGCCTTTGATTTTTTTCACAATGTCAAATTTGGTATTTAATTGAGAATTTTAAATTTGTTCTTTTTCCAACATCTTTAGTTGCATGTTTAGTTCATTGATCTCCTCTTCCTTTGTTTTATTCATGTGAGCATTTAGAGATATAATTTCCCCTAATGGCTGCTTTGGCTATATACCTCAAGTTTGGTATGTTGTCTTGTTACTGTCAGTGTTATGGATGACAATCCTTTAATGTGAAGTCCTTTGTAATCCTTATTGTGTCTCCTAGGTATTTGAATTGCCTTTTCTGGCCACTTGCAGGATATTCTGCTTGATCTGATAATTCTGGAATTTGGCCATAATATTCCTTGGTGTTTTCATTTTGACATACCCTTTAGGAGGAGATCAGTGGATTATTTCAAAGACTATTTTGTCCTCTTGTTTCAGAATATTAGGATGTATTCCTTAATTATATCCTAAAGATGTTTTCCAGCCTCTTTTTTTGATCAAGGTTTTCAGTTAGTTCTATGATTCTTAAATTGTCTTTTCCAGATCTATTTTCCAGATTAGTTGTTTTATCAATGAGGTATTTTACATTTTCTTCTATTTAAAAAAAAAATTTGTTTAAGAGATTCATGATATCTCATTGATTAGATCTCATGTCATTAGATTCCCCTAGTCCCAATCTATTTTTCAGGGAGGTACTTTTTTCATTTAGCTTTTATATCTTCTTTTCTATTTGGTCAATTCTACTTTTAAAGGATTTATTCTCTTTTTCCATTTGCCTAATTGTGTTTTTATGGAATTATTGTCTTTTTTCATTTGTCCAATTGTATTTTTTGAAGTATGTTGACTTTTTCACATTACCACATTGTTTTTGTTGTGAAAGTAAACAACTACCCCTCCCCCACAAAGATAGAGAAACCTCAAGAAAAATAAAATGAGGGGAAAATGTGCTTCAGTTTGTATTCAGATACCATAACTTTTGTCTTTGGAATGGATTCTTTATCATAACTCCCTCAGGGAAATTGTTTCAATATTTTTCTCTTAATTGTTATTGCTAGCTGTTATTCCCTCCATCTTGTTCCTTCCTATTGCCATTTATTCTATTCTCTCTCTCTCTCCTTTCACCCTGTCCCTCCTCAAAAGTATTATATCTGACTGCTCTCTCCCATGATCTTCCCTCTCTTCTATCACCTACACTTCCCTCTCCTCTTTCCCTTTTCTCTTTTTTCCCCATTCCTTTCCTCTCCTATTTTCCTCTAAGCTAAGATAAATTTCTATGCATGCCCTTTTGAGTATGTTATTTGAGTATGTTATTTACTCTCTGAGACACTTCCAATGAGAATGAAGGCCCACTTATTTCTCCTCACCTCCCCCCACCACCACTCCATTGTAAAAATTTTTTCTTCCCTCTTTTTTGTAACATTCTACCTCTCCTTTCCCTTTCTCCCTGAACATTCCTTTCTCATTCATTAACTCCTTGTTTATAATATAGTATATCTTTAAATTCAGCTCCCTCCTGTGCCTTGTCTATATATATAAGCTCCTTCTACCCTAATAAATAAGAAGGTTCATATGAGTTATCTGTGTCATCTTCCCATGCAGAAAGACAAATAGTTCAACATCATTAAATCCTTCCTAATTTTCCCTTCCCATTTCACAGGATGCTTCACCTGAGTCCTGTACTTGAAGATCAAACTTTCAGTTCAGCTTTGATCATGTTAACAGGAGAGTTTGAAAGTCCCCTATTCCATTAAATGTCCACCTTTTCCCCTGAAAGACATTGTTCAGTTTTGCTGTGTAGTTGAGTCTCTGATGTAATCCAAGCTCTTTTGCTTTCTGGAATATCATATTCCAAGCTCTATGAGCCCTTAATGTGGATGCTGCTAAATCCTGTGAAATCCTGATTGTAGCTTCATGATATTTGAATTGTTTCTTTCTGACTGCTTACAATATTTTCTCCT
The DNA here is from genome assembly GCF_037893015.1 of Macrotis lagotis. Taxonomy (NCBI): domain Eukaryota; kingdom Metazoa; phylum Chordata; class Mammalia; order Peramelemorphia; family Peramelidae; genus Macrotis; species Macrotis lagotis. Next base: position 79,468,144 of record NC_133660.1, read on the forward strand.
TAACTTGAGATTTCTGGGACTTGACTGTAATATTACTGGGATCTCTTACAGGAAATGATAGGTGGATTTCCTCAATTTCTATTTTGCTCCTGCTTCTAGAATATCCTGGCAATTTTCCTGGAGAATTTCTTGAAAAATGAAGTCTAGAATTTTTTCCTGATCATGACTTTCAAATAGCCCAATAATTTTCTTCTAGATTTTCATTCTTTTGATTTTGTTTTATTGTTTCTTGATTTCTCACAAAGTCATCAGATTCCTTTAGCTCCATTCTACATTTAAAGGAATTGTTTTCATCAGTGAGCTTTTCTTTCTCCTTTTCCAACTGTGAAATTCTGCTTTTTAAGACTTTCTTCTCCTCATTGACTTTTTGGATTGCTTTTCCCATTTAACCTAAACCTTTTTTTAAAATTTTGTTTGTTTGAGGCAATGGGGTTAAGAGTGACTTTTCCCAGGTTGGCTAGGTGGCACAGTAGATAAAGCACCGACCCTGGAGTCAGGAGGACCTGGGTTCAAATCCAGTCTCAGACACTTAATAATTACCTAGCTGTATGGCCTTGGGCAAGCCACTTAACCCCATTTACCTTGCAAAAACTTAAAAAAAGAGTGACTTTCCCAAGGTCACACAGATAAGCAATTGTTAAGTGTCAGAGGCTGCATTTGAACTCAGGTCCTCCTGACTCCACTGTCAGTGCTCTATTCCCTGCACCACCTAGCTGCCCTCAAATTGCTATTTAAAAGGTTATTTTCTTCACTAGCTTTTGCATCTCCTTCACCAAGTTGCTGACATGGTTTTCATGATATTCCCACAGAGCTCTCATTTATCTTCCCAATTTTCCCTCTATCTCATAGCAATGATACTAAATTATATTTTTTGGATGTTCTGGAGATAGAAACTTTGACTTTATTATCTTCTAAGTGTTTATTTTGATCCTCCATGGCACCAAAGTAATTGTCTATGCTCAGACTTTTTTCTTCTCTTGTTTGCTCATTTCCCCAGTCTATGACTTGATGTTAATTCTTTATTAAGGTGGGGCTCTGCTTACAGGGTGGAGGGCACACCATCCCAAAATTTTGAGGGCTTTTGCAGTTGTTTTCAGGGACATCCCCACTGGGACCTTATGAGAGACTCTGTTATTCTCATGTGTGCTCTGTTTTATAGAAGACCATAAGCACTCCCCCTGCCCTGAAATGGTGAGGAGGGTCCCTGCTCTGCTATGGCAGTAAAGCTTTCCTTTTTGATATTGGGATCTGAGTAAGGGCAAAACAACAGAGTCCTGCACACAGAGATTAAGTGTTATGCAGCTAGCAATTATCTAAGTCTGGATTTGTACTCTAGTCTTCCTGAGTCCAAGTCCATTCTGTTACCTAACTGCCTCTTTATATATATATTATTAGACACATTCAATTTCTCAGTTTGTTTTGGTTAAATATGTTTCTCATTGCAAAGAAGAGTTCTAATTCATAAGGTATTGTTAAGAAATTAACATGTTATTTTTAAAAAGCATCAATAAAACATTTCTAATTTAGTCAATAAGGAGGTCAGTTTGTTGACTCTTTACAGAGCCCTGGGATAGAATATCTTTAAGAAAGATTTTGATTACCAATGGCTTACTATCTCTGATGCTACAATGATTCTTTTTAAAGCATTCATTTAATGCTTCAAAAATCCACTTCTTCATTAATTTTTTTTAAATACAGAAACTCTAATTGCCAGGCTCATCAGGGTCATACCTGGATGATTAAAATATTTCCAATGGTCTAGGGGGGCTTTGCAACTTTCTAGGGTGTCTCATCAGCTTGTATTAAGTGATTCCCTTCACTCGTAATATAAGCAAATCTAAGACAAGTGGGACCTAGTTAAGGGATAGCATTAAAGAGCTTCTGGTGACTTTCTTAATTAAAATAAAGAAATGAAAAAGATAACTAAGTTATGGATAAAATACTGCAACTCTTCTCTACCCCCAAAGACCACTAATGAAGAAAATAAATTTGCATATTTTCATAGCTCTGTATTTCACTAATAAGTATTTACAGACTAAATATATAATGTTCAATAAAAATAGCTGTTGTATATACAAAGAGAAGGTAAATAAACTGATAGATAAAAATGATGCTAATACTAAATCCTGACATAAGAAAGTATTACAAAGACTAATTCTATCTATTCTTCTAAATTTATAATGATAATTTCTATAAAGCTTTAAGATTTGTAAACTGCTTTACATATGTTATCTTATTTAATTGTCTCAATTATTATTAATTTTAATTAATTAATTCATTAATTTGATTATTTAATTAATTATTAATGCTATTTTGTATTTGAAGAAACTGAGGCATGCAGAAGTTCAGTGAATTGATCAGGGTTACATTGCTAATAAATGGCTGAAGCAAGCTTTGTACTCAAATCTTCCTCATTGCACATTTGATTCACTATGCCACTCCATCTGAAGGGTCTAATAAATATTTGATCAAGAAAAACTAACAATATTCTTCAGCAATTTATGCCAATATCTTACAGGTCTCTTTAGGAAGATGGTCTTCATTTTTTTCCTTCTAAAAATCCACCAAGAGTACTCCAGCAACCTTCTCTCTCCCTTATGTTGTCTCATAGACAAGTTCCCAGCCTCACTATCACTGCACAGTTCAGAAGAATCAGTCTGCCCTTGGGACTTAACTTTTCAAAGACTATGGAAGAAGTCAGGGAAGTGAGATTGAAAACAGGCACAGATGTAGAGATAATAGGATGGACATCAAGATAGAAAAAACCCTCTGGATCCCCATCACCTATATGCACCTTTTCTTTTCTCCCTTCCTCCCTCCCTCCCTTCCTTCCTTCCTTTCTTTTTTCTTTCTCTCTTTCTGTATTTCTTTCATGTTTATATTGGCAGGGATAGTGAAGGAGGCAATCAGGGTTTAGTTCAGGTCTTATTGTGAGTTCTGAGAGTGGATTTGAACTCAGATCCTCCTGATTATAGAACTAGCACTTTCTACCCATTGCATCCTAGATGCCTTGGACTCCCTTCTAAAGTAAAATGGGTCATGTCTAAGTCCAAGGCAAAAATGGGAGCCAATGAAAGAAGGATTGCTTTATCATTTCTGAGAGTTGTTTTTTGACTGTTCCAAAGCTAGGTTGAAAATTCTTTTTATGTTCTTGTTGAGTTCAAGCTTGCAGGTACACTGAGAATTAACAGGAAAATATGAAGTAGAGGCGGGTTTCCCCTAGGGAAAAACACTAGGAAGTTTGCTAAATGAGTCATAAAAGCATCTAGGTACAGGACTTGGAGTGTGGGAAAATCTGAGTTCAAATTCTGCCTCAGGGACTTGCAAGCTGTGTGGTCCTACTCTAGTTACTTAATCTCTCTGTACCTCACTTTCTTCATTTAAAAATGGGGATAATAATACCACTTACCTCACAAGATTTTTATGAGAATCAAATTAGATAATATTTGTTAAGCCCTTTGCAAACTTTAAAGTACTAAGTAAGTACAAACTATTAGGGATTATTATAAAATCATAGAATCTATAGTCTGGAATGGCTCTCCAAGGTCATCTCCTTGTACTAATACAAAATAACTACCCCACTTAATGCTTGAATCCCTCTAGGTCCTGAAGAACTACTTTCTTCCAAGGTGACCCATTCCACTTTTAGAGAACTCTTACTGCAAATAAAAGGTTTTTTTTCCTTTGACTTGAGACTAAGCTTTCTGCTTTGAAATGTCCAACCAAAGGTTCCTAGTTCTGCATCTGCAGCAAATAAGATCAAATCTAATGTTATAGTGCAGTCAAGGATTTCATTTTATCAAATCTCCAAGATAACTGAGGTGATATTTACCTCCTTGCATTGGAAACTCTGGTTTCCCCTTTTTATTACCCATATTCTGTACATTTATGAATAAACATTTGTGTCCATGGGTTTTATTATCTACTTTCTTTAACTTATGTATCTTGTACATTGTGTTTTCCCCTCCAGTGAAAAAGTAATTTTGATATACAAGACAAGACTAAACTACATTCCTTCTAGCATTTTCTTCAATTTGATCAATTGCTAACTAAATTTGTTATTCCTATATTTTAAGTCATAGTTGAAAAACCCAAGAACCAGTCTCAAAAACACCCAGTCTCTTGAAAGTGAGTCTTTTTCTTTCATTTCTTTTGTCCTAAACCATCAGAAATGCTGAAATGGTCTTGTGATGGGTAAATTAGTAGAGTAGTGGCTAAGCACAAATCACCCCAACCAAAAAAAAAACCCACAGAAAAAGAAATCATGGCCAAATATAGCAGAAACAAGGCTAAATTCACAAAATTGGCTCAGTGGGCACTTCTCCCTCCTCCAGGACTGACAGCTTTGTGGAGACAGCTAGGCAGCCACTCCAGTCTGCTGGCCTGCAGACTCTGCTGCAAGCCTAGCACTTCCCATCACCACCACCTCTTCATGTTTTCCTTGATAATCCGGGCATGCAGTATGATCATTAGGTGTTCAGTTTCCCAACAATTTTCTATGGAAAATCAAGGGAAGTGTGCCATGGCTGCCATAAGCAACTTTGAAAAATGGGACACCTTTAGAGAAGCTTGATTAAGGTGCCATCATCGAGAGTTCCTCCAAGTTAGGACTCTGGTAGAGTTCCTCTATCCAGTCTTGCTCAATCAGTGGAGGTTATCCTTCCATTTTTCCTCTGCTCCTGGGAAGTAGCAGAAAGCCAGCATCATGGTTGGATTTAAGCCTGCAGATGTACCCCCAACAACTCTGTCAAGTTCCCTGAGGCTGACACTGCTGCCTGCATTTCTGACCTCATCACCTTTCCCCTGGATATAGCTAAAGTCCAGCTACAGATTCAAGGAGAGAACCAGGGGGAACATGAGAGCTTTTTCTACCACTGCCCAGTATCAGGGTGTCATGGGCACCATTCTGATCATGGTGAAGACTGAGGGCCCTGGTAGACTGCACAATGGGGTAGTGGCTGGGTTACAGTACCAGATGAGTTTTGTTTCTGTCCAAATTGGCCTCTATGATTCTGTCAGGCAGTTCTATACCAAGGGATCTGAGCATGCAGGTATTGGAAGCTGTCTCCTGGCAGGCTGCACCACAGGATCACTGGCAGTGGCTGTCACCTAACCTACAGATATAGTGAAAGTCCATTTCAGGCCCAGACTTGGTCAGGTGGCAAGCAGGGATACCAGGGCACAGTGGATGCTTGCAAAACTATTAACTGAGAGGAGGGGCTTCGGGGCTTATGGAACGGAACTTCACCCAACGTTGCCCACAATGCTATTGTCAACTGTGCTGAACTGGTGACCTATGATCTCATCAAAGATGCCCTCCTGAAGGTCCACTCATGACTGATCACCTTCCATACCACTTCACTTCAGCCATTGGGGCTGGCTTTTGCACCACCATCATTGCCTGCCCCATGGAAGTGGACAAGACAAGATACATGAACTCTGACGCAGGCCAGTATGCCACTGATTCAGAAGGAAGGACCAAAAAAGTCTTCAACAAAGGGTTCATGCCTTCCTTCCTCTGTCTAGGCTCTTGGAATGTAGTGATGTTTGTGACCTATGAGCAACTGAAATGGGCCCTGATGGCTGCTCACACTTCCTGGGAAGCTCCTTTCTGAGGCCTCTCCTGCCAACTTTTCTGTCTTATACTGTTCCCCTACCTTGCCTCTCCTCCCTCTCATTTTCCCCCAGACAAAACCATTGCAAAAATGGATCTAATTGGGGCGGCTAGGTGGCGCAGTGAATAAAGCACTGGCCCTGGGGTCAGGAATACCTGAGTTCAAATCTGGTCTCAAACACTTAATGATTACCTAGCTGTGTGGCCTTGGGCAAGTCATTTAACCCCATTGCCTTGCAAAAAACCTAAAACAAAAAGATCTCATTTAAAGTAATAGGGAAGGAAACAATATCCTCCCAAAAGGTACCATAGACAATGAAATAATTTCAATACTAAACATGTATGCATCAAGTGGTATAGCATCCACATTCTTAGAAGAGAAGCTAAATAAGTTAAAGGAGATGTGGACAGCAAAGTTCTACTAGTGGGGGAACTCAAACTCCCTCCCTCAGAATTAGATAAATCTAACCATAAAATAAACAAGAAGGAAGTTAAGGAGGTAAATTCAATGTGAGAAAAGTTAGATGTGCTAGATCATTGGAAAAAATTAAATGGGGATAGACAAGGTTCAGTATAAGATGTCTACACAAAAACTGACAATGTATTAGGGCCTGTGATCTCATAATCAATTGCAGAAAGGCAGGAAGAGTAAATGCATCCCCTTCACAGCATGATGCAATAAAAATCATTTGTAACAAAGGGACATGGAGAGATAAACTTAAAATTAATTTGAAACTAAATAACTTAATTTTAAATAATGAGTGGGTCAAACAACAGATTATAGAAATAATAACAATTCCATTCAAGAAAATGACACTAAGGAGACAGCATATCAAAACTTGGAGAATACAACAAAAGGAATTATTAGGGGAAATATTATATTTTTAAATGCTAACATGAATAAAATAGAGAAAGAAGAGATCAATGAACTTAGCATGCAACTAAAAAAGCTAGAGAGAGAAGAAATTAAAAATTTCCAATTAGGGGCATCTAAGTAGCACACTGGATAGAGCACTGACCCTGGAGTAAGTAGTACCTGAGTTCAAATCTGGCCTCAGACACTTAATAATTACCTAGCTGTGTGGCCTTGTGCAAGCCACTTAACTCAATTTGCCTTGCAAATACACACACAAAATAATTAACAATTAAATATCAAATTATACATCCTGAAAATTAGAGAAATTAATATAATTGAAAGTAAGTAGAACTAAAGGCTGTATTTTATGAAAAAAATAGATAAAACTTTGAATAAAAAAAGAAAACCAAACTACCATAATAAAAACAAAAAGGGTGAACTCTCTACCAAAGAAGAAGAAATTAAAGTAATAATTCAGAGCTATTTTGACCAACTATATGCCAATAAATTTGTCAATCTAAGTGAAATGGATGAATATTTACAAAAATAAATAATTCTCAGGTCAAAAAGAAGAAGAAATTAAATGCTTACATAACCCTATTTCAAAGAAAGAAATTGAAGAAACTATTAATGAACACACTAAGAAAAATCCTCCAAGCCCACACAGATTCACAAATGAGTTCTACCAACTAAGTAACAATTAGTTTCATATATAAAGTATGTAAAAAATAGATGAAGCAGAAGTTCTGTCAAATTCCTTCTTAGATACCAATAGGGTACTGACACCTAAACCAGGAAGAGACAAAACAGAGAAAAAAAATTATTGACCAATTTCCTTCATGAAGAAGAATGCAAAAATTTAAATAAAATATTAGCAAAGTGATTACAGCATGTTATCACAATGATTTATACCAGAAATGCAGGGTTGGTTTAATATGAGGAAAAGTATCAGAATTATTGACTATATCAATAACAAAAGATAAATCATATGATTGTTTTAATAGATGCTACAAAAGCTTTTGATAAAATACAGCAACCATTCCTATTTAAAAAAATCAGAAAGCATAGAAATAAATGGTATATTCCTTAAAACAATAAGCAGTGATCAATCCAAAACTATCAACAAGCATTTTGTATAATGAGAATAAGTTAGAAGCATTCCCAATAAGATCAGGGGTGAAACAAGGATGTCTGTTATCACCACTTTTATTCACTATTGTATTAGAAATGTTAGTTTTGGGGATGTGGAACCAAGATGGCAACAGGAGAAGAGCCTCTCTTAGGTTCTCTCTCTATAATATTTCAAAAGTCATAAAATTATGACTCTAAATTTTCTCTTTTTAATTTATATTTTATTCTCATTTTGTACAAATGTTTTTTTTACATTAATAAAATATTCTTGTTTACAAGTAAACAAAGTACCCCTCCCCACCATGAATATAGATAGACTTGCTTGGGCAAAAAAAAAAGTAAAGGGGAGAGAAAAAATTAAAATTAAAAAATAATATTTAACAATGGTAGGTAGGTATGGCCAGGTGGCACAATGGACGAAGCACCAGCCCTGGAGCCACAAGCACCTGAGTCCATATCCAGCCTAGTAAACCCAACAATCACCCAGCCATGGGACATGCAAGCCACTAGATCTCCACTGCCCTGCAAAAACTAAAAAGAAGAAAAAAAAAGACCCAAAATAAAATAAAATAGTAATACTACTAGGGGTGGCTGGGAGGCAGACAGAGCATTGGCCCTTGAGACAGGAGCACCTGGGTCCAAATCTGGCCCCAGACACCCAAAGATCACCCTGCTATGTGGCCCCAGGCAGGCCACCCAACCCCACTTGCCCTGCACCCTTCCCCAAATAATAATAACAAAAAATGTGCTTCAGTCCTTATTCCAACACCAACAACCAACGCTGTCACGGGTGGATCACATTCTTTATGTTAAGTCCATCACAAAAGTTACTTCCATATTTTTCCAACGTTGCCATTGCTGATCGCAACTCCCTCCTTTTGTACTTCTCCACTACCATGTACTATATTTTCTCTCTCCTTTCACTCTGACTCTGCTGTAGGGTCACTGAGTGGGGCAGCAGACAGATCCCTAGTCCTGGGGCCAAGAAGCCCTGAGCCCCCATACCACCCCTTAGGCCCAGAATCCACCTAGCCCCATGGTCCTGGACAGGCCTTCCAATCCCAGGGCCCTTGCAAGAAGTAAAAAAGAAAATGTGTTATAACTAACCACTCTCCCCCCATGGTCCATCCTCTCCTCCTTTATTCACATCCCCACCCCTTCCCCCTGCTCCCCCTCCCTTCTTACTACAGATGTCTATACTCCATTGAGTATATTTGCTGTTTCCTCTCCTAGACATCTCTGATGAGAGCAAAGGTTCCCTCATTCCCCCTTGCCTCCCCCCTTCCATATCATTGCAATAGCTCATTGTAATAAAAAAATCTTATTATGTGAAAAATCTTGGACTATTCCCCCTCTCCTTTTTCTTTCTCCCATTCCATTTCCCTTTTTTTCTTATTGACTCCATTTTTACACCATATTTTATCTTCGAATTCAGCTTTCTCCTGTGCTTCAACTCTAAAAGCTCCCTCTACCTGCTCTATTAACTGAGAAGGTTGATATGAATATTATCAGTATCATTTTTCTATACATGCAGTTCATCCTCATTAAGTCCCTCATAGTTCCCCCCTCTCCCCCAATCTCCATGCTTCACCTGAGTCCTCTATCTGAAGATCAAACCTTCTGTTCAGCTCTGGCCATTCCAAAAGGAACATTTGAAATTCCCCGGGTTCATTGAAAGTCCATCTTTTTCCCTGGAAGAGGACATTCAGCCTTGCTGGGTAGTTCATTCTTGGCTGCATTCTAAGCTCTTTTGCCTTCTGGTATATTGTATTCCAAGCCCTACGAACTTCCAATGTAGTTGTTGCTAAGTCCTGTGTGATCCTGAATGCACCTCCACGATATTTGAACTGTGTCCTTCTGGCTGCTTGTAATATTTTCTCTTTCACTTGGGAGTTCTGTAACTTGGCTATAATATTCCTAGGGGTTGGTTTTTTGGGATCTCTTTCTCGGGGGGATCGGTGGATTCTCTCCATTTCTATTTTGTCCTCTGCTTCTAGAATATCAGGGCAGTTTTCCTGTAGTAATTCTTTGAAAATGATGTCAAGGCTCTTTTCCTGATCATGACTTTCAGGTATTCCAATAATTTTTAAATTATCTTTCCTAAGTCTGTTTTCCATATCAGTTGTTTTTTTCAATGAGATATTTCACATTTTCTTCTAATTTTTCATTTTTTTGGTTTTGAAGTATTGATTCCTGATTTCTGGTAAATTCATCAATCTCCCTGAATTCTATTCCTTGTCTGAAGGATTTGTTCTCCTCAGAGAGTTTTCTTATCTCTTTTCCCATCTGGCCAGTTTTGCTTTATAAAGCATTCTTCTCCTCAATAACTTTTTGAAATGTTTTATCCATTTGACCTAAGCTGGTTTTTAGCATGCTATTTTCTTCAGCATTTTTTTGGATTTCCTTGACTAAGCTGCTGATTTCATTTTCATGTTTTCCCTGCATCTCTCTCCTTTCTTTTCCCAGTTTTTCTTCCAACTCCCTCATTTAATTTTCAAAATCTTTTTTGAGCTCTGTCATAGCCTGAGCCCAATTTCTGTTTTTCTTGGAGTCTTTAGATGCAGGAGCTTGTGCTTCCTCATCTTCAGACTGAGTATTTTGATCCTTCTTGGGCTCATTTGCAAAACATTTCTGAATAGTCTTCCTCTTATTTCTCTGTTTGCTCATTTTCCCAGCCTGGTCCTGGTTTTGGGGTGCTTCCTGAGCTTTTGGGACACTCCCACAAGGGTCTCAGTGTGTGAGGCTCTGTCCTCCCTCCTGGTCTGTGAATGACCATAAGTGCCCCCCTCTGTCATGGGGCTGAGGTTGGGGGGCCCTGCTGTTCTATGGGGGGGGGGCCTAGACTGCGATCAAGATCTGAATGTGGTCAGAGCCCCAGAGTCCTGTTCCAGAGCCAGAGGACAGAGCTCAGCAGTCTCTCTTCACTCCTCTCCCTCAGCTCAATGGGCTCATGCCCTGGGGTCTCCTGCTTACTGGCTCCACCTGCTTCTGTTTCTGGATCTTGGCTGCCAACAGACCAAGCTGCTAGCTGTGTGCCCTGAGGGCTAGGCTCCACGTGTTCGCTCTGGCAGAGGTCCCGCACTGTTCCCCCACTTTGTGCCCGGTGCTCCCCAGGGTACAACTCAGGAGACTCCCCCGCTGCTGGGAGCTGAGGCTCCCAGCTCCCTGGGGCTGCCTCCGGGAGGCTGAAGTTCTTTTGCTCTGGTGGGTCACCCCTCTGATGGGCCACCCCTCTGACCCTGGGGAGCAGAGCCTTTCTGCTCTTTTCCAGGTTACCTTGAGTAGGAGAACTGCCTCACTGGGTCCCTTTGTGGGTTCTGTCTCTCGAAAGTTTAGTTAGAGTCCTTAGCTTATGAGTTTTATCAGAGAGCTCCTAAGACTCGATCCCTTCTTGTCGCCATCTTGGCTCCGCCCCCCGACTCTAAATTTTCAAGAGACAGAACTCACAGAAAGATCAATTGAGGCAGTTCTCCAGACCAAGATAACCTGGAAAACAGTGGAAAGGTTCCACTCCATGGGCTTAGAGGGGTGACCCGCCAGAGTGAAGGAACTTCAGCCTTCCACAGGCAGGCCCAGGGTGCCTGGGAGCTCTGGCTTATGGCAGTGGGAGCAGTTTCCTGACCTATACCCCAGGGAGTACCAGGCACAACTTGGAAGATCAGAGGGGGGGACCTCTGCCAGGCATGAGGCCCAGCCCTCAGGGCACTTAGCAAGCAGTGATGGTCATGGCAGCCCAGATCCAGGAAATGTAAGTAGGTCGAACCAGTAAGCAGAAGCTCCCAGGCAACTGAGCCGTGAGTGCTTAGCCTACCAAAGGTAAGGAAGTGGAGAAAGACTTTCGAAGTCTGTCCTCTGTAGCTGGAACAGGACTCTGGGGCTCTGACCACATTCAGATTCTAATCACAGTTTAGGCCCCCCATAGAACAGAACCCCCCCCACCTCAGCCCCATGATAGAGGGGTGTACTTGTGGTCATTCACAGACCAGGAGAGAAGACAGAGCTTCACATACTGAGATCCTTTGTGGGGAGCGTGGTGTCCCAATAATACTCAAAAGCTCAGGAAGCACCACCAAAATCAGGCACAGGCTGGGGAAATGAGTAAACAGAGGGGGGGGAAAGGAACATGATTGAGAAATACATTGTCTATGATCCCAAGAAGGATCAAAATACTCAATCTGAAGATGAGGAAGTACAAGCTTCTGCATCTAAAGACTCCAAGAAAAACAGAAATTGGGCTCAGGCTATAAAAAGATTTTGAAAATCAAGTAAGGGAGATAGAAGAAAAATTGGGAAGAGAAATGAGTGGTACAGGAAAATCAGGAAAAAAGAAGTCAGCAGCTCAGTCAGGGAGATCCAAAAAATGCTGAAGAAAATAACATGTTAAAAACCAGCATAGGTCAAATGGATAAAACAGTTCAAAAAATCATTGAGAAAAATGCTTTAAAAAGCAGAATTGGCCAGATGGAAAAATAGATAAGAAAGTTCTCTGAGGAAAACAAATCCTTCAGATGTAGAATGAAGTGAAAGGAAGCTGGAGTGAAAGGAAGCTGTTGACTTTACAAGAAGTCAAGACACAATACTTCAGCATCAAAAGAATGAAAAATTAGAAGAAAATGTGAAACATTTCATTGAAAAAACAACTGTAAAGCAGATTCAGGAAAGATAATTTTAAAATTATTAGGATACCTGAAAGGAAAAGAGCTTTGACCTCACTTTAAAAGAATTCCTACAGAAAAATTGCCCTGATATCGTATATTTATACCAGAAATGCAGGGTTGGTTTAATATGAGTAAGAGTATCAGAAATATTGACTATATCAATAACAAAAGAGAAATCATATGATTGTTTTAATAGATGCTACAAATCTTTTTTTTTAGGTTTTTGCAAGGCAAATGGGGTTAAGTGGCTTGCCCAAGGCCACACATCTAGGTAATTATTAAGTGTCTGAGACAGAATTTGAACCCAGGTACTCCTGACTCCAGGGCAGGTGCTTTGCTTTATCCACTGTGCTTCCTAGCTGCCCCTACAAAAGCTTTTGATACAATGCAGCCCCCATTCCTATTTAAAAAAATAGAAGCAGAGGGCAAAACAGAAATTGAGAGAACCCACCGATCTCCCCTGGAAAGAGATCAAAAAAAAAAAAAAAAAACAATCCTCAGGAATATTATAGCCAAGTTCCACAACTCCCAAATCAAAGAGAAAATATTACAAGCAGCCGGAATGACACAATTCGAATATTGTGGAGTTGCAGGCAGGATTACACAGGACTTAGCAACAACTACATTAATGGCTCATGGGGCTTGGAATATAATATTCCAGAAGGCAAAAGAACTTGGAATGCAACTGAGATTCAACTACCCAGTAGGTAGTTGAACATCCTCTTCCAGGGGAAAAGATGGACTTTCAATGAACCAGGGGAATTTCAATTGTTCCTGTTGAAACAACCAGAGCTGAACAGAAAGTTTGATCTTCAAATACAGGACTCAGGTGAAGCAAAGAGAGTGGAGGAGAAGGGGAAAAAATGAGGGACTTAATGATGATGAACTGCATATATTCCTGCATAGAAAAATGATACTGATAATACTCATATGAAACTTCTCATTTAATAGAGCAGGTAGAAGGAACTTTATGGATGAAGCACAGGAGAGAGCTGAATTTGAAGATCTAATATATTATAAAAATGGAGTCAATGACTAAAAAGGAAATGTAATGGGAGTAAGAGAAAGGAGAGGTACAATAAGCTATTTCATATAATATGATTTTTTAATTACATTGAGCTATTGCAATGATATGGAAGTGGGGAAGGCAAGGGAGAATGAGGGAACCTTCACTGTCATCAGAGGTGTCTTGGAGAGGAAACAGTGTATATACTCAATGGAGTATAGACATCAAGAGTAAGAAGGAGAGAAGGGGGACAGGGAAAGGGGGGATGTGAGTGATGGAGGACAGGGTGAATCATGGGGGAGAGTGGTCAGATATAACACATTTTCTTTTTTACTTCTTGCAAGGGGCTGGGATTGGATGGCCTGTCCAGGACCACAGGGCCGGGTGGTTGCTGGACCTTAGGGGTGGTATATGAGCCTGGGGCCCTAGGGCAGGTGATCAGTCTGCAGCACCACTCAACTACCCTATAGTATATTTAAGAAGAGGGACAGAGTGAAAGAAGAGAGAAAATATAATATATGGTAGTAGGGAGGTACAAATGGAGGGAGCTGTGATCAGCAATGCCAATGGTGGAAAAATATCAAAGTAGCTTTTGTGATGGACTTATCATAAAGAATGTGATCCATATGTGACAGAGCTGGTGGTGTTGGAACACAGACTGAAGCACATCTTTTTTATTTTTATTTTTTCCTCTTTCCTTTACTTTATTGCTCATGAGGTTATTGCTCAGGGGGTATTATGTTTACTCTTAAACAAGAATATTTTAGTAATGTATAAAAATCATCATTTGTACATGTAATTGGGAATAAGTTAAAATAGAAAAGACACACACACACACACACACAAAATGAAATGTTAGTTTTAGTGGCAGCTTGGTGGTACAGTGGATAGAGAGCACTAGCCCTGGAGTTAGGAGGACCTGAGTTCAAATCTGACTTCAGACACTTAATAATTGCCTAGCTGTGTGACTTTGGGCAAGTCACTTAACCCCATTGCCTTAAAATTTGGAAAAAATAAATGTTAGTTTTAGCAATGAGAAAAGAAAAAGAAATTGAAGGAATTAAAACAGGCAATGAGGAAACAAAACTCTCCCTCTTTGCAGATGATATGATGGTATATATAGAGAACCTTAGAAAATCATCTAAAAATTAGCAACTTTATCAAAGTTGTAGGATATAAAATAAATTCATTTAAATCACTAGTGTTTCTATATATTACTAAAAAAGACACAACAAGCAAGGGATAAAAAAGAGAAATTCCTTTTAAATTAACTGTAAACAATACAAACTACCTGGGAGTCTTATCAGTCAAGGCAGATTTATGACACAAATAAATTTATATATAAATAATTGGGCAAATGTTAAACACTCATGGGTAGGCTGAGCTAATACAATAAAAATTAAAATTCTATCATTTATTCAGTGCCATACCAGTAAAACTTCCAAAGACTAACTTTATTGAGTTAGAAATAATAGTAACTAAATTCATATGGAGAAAAAAATGTCAAGAATATCAAGAAATTAATTTAAAAAATGGCAAGGAGGCTTACCTATGACATATCTAAAATTATATTATCAAGATTTTTGCATCAATGTTCATTAGGGATTTTGATCTGTAATTTGTCTTTTTTTGACTCTTCCAGGTTTAGGTATCAGAACCATGTCAGTGTCATAAGAGGAATTTGATAGAACTCCTTTTTCTAATATTTTTAGAAATAATTTATACAGAATTGGAAATCATTGGTCATGAAATGTTTGGTAGAATTCACTTTTAAATTCATCTGGACATGGAGATTTATTTTAGGGAGCTTTTGGTGGTTTCTTCAATTTCTTTTTCTGAAATGGGGTTATTTAAGTACTTTATGCCCTCTGTTTATCAGGGTACCTTATATTTTTGTAATTATTCTTACATTTTACTCAGATTCTCAAAATAATTGGCATACCTTTGGAAGAAATAGCTCTGAATTATGAATTTAGTTACCTACTCATTGGTGTGAGTTCACTCTTTCCATTTGTAACATTGCTGATTTTATTTTCTTTCTTCTTTTTTTATTAGAGTAATCAAAGTTTTAGCAATTTTATTGCTTTTATTTCATAATACCAACTCTTAGTTTTATGTAATAGATCAATGTTTTCTTGCTTTTGATTTTATTAATTTCTCTTTTAATTTTCAGAATTTTTAATTATGTATTTAATGGGTATTTTTAATTTGCTCATTTTACCTTGTTTAGTTACATGCCCAATTCATTGATCTCCTCTTTCTCTATTTTACTCATATAAACATTTAGAGATATAAAAATTTCCCCTAAAAAAAGTGCCTTGTCTGCATCCCATATAATTTTGATTATGAAGTCTCATTGTTTTATTATCTTGAATGAAATTGTTGATTATTTCTTTGACTTGTTTGTTCTACTCATTATTTAAATTTGGGTTATTTAATTATCAATTAATTTTTGGTTTATCTTTCCATTGCTCTTTATTACATTCCTATCTATTTCCATTCAGTTTTCTCCAGGGGTCTATCACATATCTAAATTTTCTAACCCAGTCCTGCTTCTTTCTTTATGTTGCCTCCTTCCTTTAAAAACAATCAATTCTTGGACAAGAGTTTATGATTTTCAAAAGAAGAAATTCAAAGTGGTAATGAGACAGCTTTATAAAAAGGAAAGCATTTTAATGGGTATCAGAGGACCTGAGACTGAATACCACTTCTACCGTTTTCTCCTTTTGAAATCTGAGCAAGTCATATAACTTTTCTGAAATTCAGCTTTCTCATCTTTAAAATTAGTATGTTACAGAGTATGGTCCCTGAAGTCTCTTCTGTTCTAAGAACTTTAAATTTAAAAGTTTGATAAAAATAATTTGTCTGAGATGGAGAAAAAAGCAATTTTAATAAGGGATGTAGAGAAGGCAGGTACACTAATTCACTGCCAGTAGAAACAACAAATTAGTACAACTTTTCTAGAAAACAATTTGGAATTACATAAGAAAATGTACAAAATTATTCATTCATACTCCATGATCCTGTGATCTCGTTGTTATACCAAAAGGAAGTCAATGACAGAAACAAAGATCAAGTGTTTTCAAAAAACATTCATGAAAGTACTATTTGCAATAGCACAAAACTGTAAAATTATGGTGCCAATGATGGAGAAAGAGCTTAACATATAGTGGTATACTACTATCTCATTACTAAAAATTTGCCCATTTAAGGCAGTTAAGTGTCAGAGTAGATAGGGAACTGACATGAAATCAGGAAGAACTAAGTTCAAATTTGGTCCCTGATACTTTTTGCATCAATGTTCATTAGGGAATATTGATCTATAATTTTCTTTGTCTTTTTTGACTCTTCCAGGTTTAGGTATCTGAACCATGTCAGTGTCATAAAAGGAATTTGATAGAGCCCATGTGTCCCTGGACAAGTCGCCTAATCGATTTTCCTCAGTTTCTTCATCTTTAAAATGTAGCTAATAACACTTTTCAGGGTTGTTGTCAGACCCAAAAGGGTAATAATTACAAAGCTTTTGACACAGTAGCTCTCATAGCATAAGCACAATGTAAATGTTAGCTGTTATTATTATTATTATTGGGAACAAGGAATATGAAGAATGAAGAGAAACATGGCAATAAGTGTTTGAATGAATACAAAGAAAAGAAAGCACACTCAGAAGAATAATATGCACAATGACAAACAGCAATGAATATATATAAAGCCCAAATTAAAGGACAAAAGACATAATAGAAAACATTGAATTCAAATTGCCAAACTTAAGACACATCTCCTTCCATTCTGTTAATAACCATAAACTAGAAACATCAATGGTTACATTCATTGCCAGTAGCAATGATTGCACTGGTAAGTTTTGCTTTACTGCTATTTTTATGGAAAGATTCTATTCTGGCAGACATTTCTTGAAACAGAAAATATCCCTTAGATTTTTTTTTTGAAAATAAAAAATAAAAAATAAATCTTTCTCATCAGCAACAATGTGGACAAAAGTTGAGAAACATTTTTAAGATAAGCAGGAGGACAAGTAAGTTTATTTGACAGGACCAGAAAGCATGGTAACCAAATCACTTTCCTATCAAGTGTTTAGAATGTGAATTTTTGATTCATATTATCTTGCATAATAATCATGAGTGCATTTTCAGCTACATCTCCATTAACACATTTCACAATTCCTCTTTTTTGTTTTTCTTCCCTAAGATTAATATACTATGCTTTTCATACATGAACTTCATTTCATTCATATATGATCTTTTCTCTAATGGTTGAAGGTCATTTTTTGTATTCTACTTTTTAATATACATAGACTTTGGACAATCTCTTAAATTTCCTGGGTTTCAGTTTTCTCAAATGTAAAAATGAACTGCTTGGATTAAATTACCTCCAACATCCCTTCCAACTTTAGATTGACCTATGATCTAGATTAATTTAACAAATGGAAATAAATTTCTGAGATTATACTTTAGAAATGCAGGAATATTCAGTATGATGTGTTTTGCCATCAGAATATGGGACTAAAATTGCTACTGCAGTTCCTATTCATGAAGAGAACTCCTGAGAAATTCAGACTGGAAACTTTCATTTCCATATCAGAAGAAGTTATTTGCCTCCCTTGGGCTTGGATCAATGAGGAAGTAAGATTCTGAGATGACTTGCAAGGTCTCTTCTGGCACTCTATCTTATCATTCATAGTTATAGGAAATTCTACACTTTATGAATGGCAATATGGAGTTCCAGAAGGACCCTTGGAAGTCATGTAGTCTTACCCAGAAAGTTCTGGCCAACTTGGTATCAGAGGTTCAATATCATAAACAAATATGATCCTGTCCTTGAAAAAAGGCATTTTTAAAAAAAAGAGTCATCAATATTTGCTTTGCCATAGCATTCTAAGGAATGTGGGACATTTTTGCATATGAAAACTATGATATATTTTGTCTCTTAAAATAAGTTCCTTGAGAGCAGGGATTATCTACATTGTTTTCCCAGTGCTCAGCACAGCACTTTGCACACAATACATTCTAAATAAATGCTTTAGTGATTCATGAACAAATTTATAAGTCTAATAAAAAGCATTTGAAACCCTGTCACAGAAAAATTGGAATTAAAAAACAGGAAATGTAGTCCTTATGGGATCTAAGCCATTAAGTTCAGTGAAAAGGGAGCAATAGATCCCTTCTCCATACTTACAGCCAAGATGGCAGAGAGAAGACAGGCATTATGCTAAGGTCTCCTGGTTTCCTCTCAAAAAAGAAACTCTTAACAGAAATTTAATTGACAAAATCCAGAACGAGAAGCTAGGAAAAGAAGGCCTGCCACAAGGTCTGTCTGAAGAGACCCTGGGTGAAACAGGAACAGAGAGTAGAAAGTCAGCAGAAGGCAAGGTAAAGTCAAAGGATTAGTCTCAGCTGTGGAGGCTTTAATGGGTGGCAGAACTGAAGAACAGCTTTAGCCATAGAATATTTGACTGGGGGAGCAGAGTTCCCAGTCAGGACTGGAGGGCAAGTTCCAGCACAGAGTTGCAGAGTACGGCTGGACATTGATCCCCTGGGTTCAGGGCACGGGGCTCCATTTTTTAGCAAAGCCCTCTTTCCAGAACAAACAGTAAAGCCCCTCCATCCCCTCAGGCTCAGGGGTAGGCAGCAGAGCTCCCTTAGCTGAAAGGGAGATTAACTATTTCCATAGAGCCCAACCCACATTGCTGAACCTCACTCCCTCTAGGCCTAGGGAAAAGGCCTCAAACACTACAGAGAAAGCAACCAGCACCCCCCACCCTGACCCATTTGGAGTTACTAAGCCAAATGAACAAAGCCTCTAGGACTTTTCAAAAGCAAACCTCTGAGAGTCAGCCCCTCCCCCACACAAAATCTTAGGAAAATGAAGAAAGGCCAAGAGAAAGGGAGGGGCCATTGAAAATGACTTTGAAAGCACAGATCCTAACCCAGAGAGATCTAGAACTTCTGAGGAAAATGTGAATTGGTCTCTAGCCCGGAAAGATTTCCTTGAAGAAATCAGGAAAAACTTTAAAAATCAATTGGAAAAATTGGAAAAAGAAATTCAAGAGATGATTAATATGTAGCAAGAGAAAATTAACATATTGCAACAAGAAAACAAATCCTTTGAAAATACAATTGGACAAATAGAAAATGACAATAATTCTCATAAATCCTCAATTGGGCAATTGCAAAAAAAAATGATTCTCTCAAATCTTCAATTAGACAAATGCATAAAGAGAATAATTCTCTCAAAACTACACTTGGGCAAATGGAAAACTCTTTCAAAAATAGAATTGATTAATTAATTGGAAAAGGAGTTGCAAAAGGAAAATGAAGAAAATTCTCTCAAAAAATAAAGGAATTGTGGAAATGAATGACTTCATGAGACAACAAGATTGTGTTAAACAAAACCAAAAGATCAAAAAAAAAATAGAAGAAAATATAAGATACCTCATCAACAAAACCAGTGACCTTGAAAACAGATCACGAAGAGACAACATAAGAATTATTGGTCTTCCTGAAAACATTGGACTTAACTTTACAGGATTTAGTGATGAAAAACTGTCCTGATATCATGGAACCAAAGGGCAAAATAGTTATTGGAAAAATACATCTATTCCTTCTGGAAAGAGATCCCTAAATGAAAACTCCAAGGAATATTGTGGTCAAATTCCAGAACTATCATATTTAAGAGAAAATCCTGCAAGCAACCAGAAAGAAACAATTGAAATACCAGGGAGACACAGTAAGGATTAGGCAGGAGCTAGCTGAAACAACATTAAGGAACGGAAGGGCATGGAATGAGATATTCTGAAGAGCAAGGGAGCTTGGAATGCAGCCAAAAATACACTATCCAGCAAAACTGAGCTTTCTCTTCCAGGGGAAAAGATGGATATTTAATGAAATAGGAGATTCCCAACATTTCCAGATGAAAAGACTAGATCTTAATAGAAAATTTGGACATCAAACAGGAGACTCAAGAGGCACATACAAGGGGGGGGGCGGGAATCTGCTATCCAATAATATGAAATTGACTATATCCTCACCTGGGAGAAAGATTCTCATAGTTCTTGAGAATTATTACTCTATTAGAGAGAATATACTTAGCCAGAAGTGATGGACACTCATGACTTTTCTATGACTGATGGAATGATTTAAAAACAATACCTCCTTAAATAAGGGGGGACAATAAGGAGACTGGAGGATGGAGGGGATTGAACAGGGTAAATCTCATTACATTAAGAGGTACAAAGGATCTATTGCAATAGAGGGGAAGAAGGGAAGAAGTGAGAACTGCCTGAATCTTTCTCTCATCAGATTTAGCTTAAAGTTAACATATGTACACTCGGTTAAGTTAAGAAACTTATCTTACCTTTCAGCTATTAAAAGGGGGAAAGGGGAGGGGGGATGTAAAGGGGAAGTAACAGAAGGAAGGGAAGGAAGAAGGGGCAAAGGGAAAGGGGAAAGAAAGGGGAGGGGGTTGGATATAGGAGGACAAACACACTGAAGGTGGTGGTATTCAGAAAAAAAATGCTGGGGAATAAGGATAAAGTGGAAAAAAGGACAAAAATACAAATAGAGGGAAGATTGCATGGAGGTCAATAAAGAGCTAGTAATTACAAATTTGATTGTGAAGGGAATGAACTCTCCATCAAAATGTTAGCAAATAGCAGAGTAGATTAAAAAATCAGAATCCTACAATATTCTGCTTATAAGAAACTCATTTGAAGCAGAGAGATACATATAGAATAAAGGTAAAAGGTTGGAGCAAAATATATTTTGCTTCAGTTGAAGTCAGAAGGGGTAGCAATCCTTATCTCAGACAAATTATCTGTAAAAATAGATATCATTAAAAGACATAAGGAAGGAAAATATATCCTCCTAATGGGTACCATAAACAATAAAATAATTTCAATACTAAATATGTATGCACCCACTGGTATAGCATCAAAATTCTTTTTATTTATTTATTTTTTTATAAGGCAATAGGGTTAAGTGGCTTGCCCAAGGCCACACAGCTAGGTAATTATTAAGTGCCTAAGGCCAAATTTGAACTCAGGTACTCCTGACTCCAGGGCTGGTGCTCTATCTACTGTGCCACCTAGCCACCCTTAGCATCCAAATTCTTAGAGGAGAAGTTGAAGGAATTACAGGAAGACATAGACAGCAAAACTTGACTAGTGGGAGACCTCAAAGTCCTGCTCTCAAATTGAGATAAATCTAACCACAAAATAAACAAGAAGGAAGTTAAGGAGGAAAACAGATTGTTAAAAAAAAAAAACTAGACATGATAGACTTAAGGAGAAATTTGATTGGGATAGAAAGGAATATGCTTTTTTCCTGCAGTATAGAACACTTATGCAAAAATTGACCATTAGGCATAAAAAGCTAATGATCAATTGTAGAAAGGCTGAAATAGTGAATATATCTTTCTCAGATCGTAATACAATAAAAATCACATGCAATATTGGGTCAGGGAGATATAGAGCCCAAACTGATTGGAAACTAAATAATCTCATTTTAAAGACTGAGTAAACAAATTGTAGAAAGAATTAATTATTTCATCATGGTTATTGACGATAATAAAACAATATATGTATATATACTCAAGGTGGCTGTTAGGGGATAGATTATATCTTTAAATGCTTACATGAATAAATTAGAGAAAGAGGAAATCAATGAACTAAATATGCAATTAAAACATTAGAGAAAATATAAATTAAAAACCCCCAATTTAACACCAAATTAGAAATTCTAAAAAATTAAGAAATTAATAAAAATTGAAAGCAAGAAAACTATTGACCTAATGAAGCTAAGAGCTGCTTTATGAAAAAAAAAAAATAAAATTGATAAACCTCTGGTCAATTTCATTAAAAAAAAAAGAAAGAAGAAAACCAAATTAATAGTATCATAATTGAAAAAGGTGAACTCACAACCAATGAGGAGCAAATTAAAGTAATAATTCAGTATTATTTTGCCCAGCTCTATGCCAATAAATATGATAATCTAAGTGAAATGGACAAATATTTACAAAAATATGTTTCCCAGATTAAATGAAGAGGAAATTAAATGCCTAAATAACCTTTTCTCAGAAAATGAAATTCACCAATTCATTATTTAAGTCTCTAAGAAAAAAATCTCCTGGACCAGATGGATTCACATTCATTCCAATTCTATATAAACTCTTTGGAAAAATAGGTATAGAAGGAACTCTGCCTAACACTTCCTATGACACCAATATGGTGCTGATATCTAAACCAGGAAAAGTTAAAACAGAGAAAGAAATTTATAGACCTATCACCATGATGAATAGAGATGCAAAAATCTTAAATAAAATCATAGCAAAATGATTACAACAAAGTTATCACATTATGACCAAGTTATACATTATGACCAAGTCAAATTTATCCCAGGAATGAAGGGTTAGATCAATATTAGAAAAACTGTTAGTATAATTAATTGCATCAATAACAAGCCTATCAGAAATCATATGATTATTTCAATAGATGCTGAAAAAGCTTTTGACAAAATTCAGCACCCATTCCTACTAAAAACACTAGGGAGCATAGGAATAAATGGATTGTTTGATAGAATAATAAGCAGTATCTATCTAAAACCATCAAAAAGCATTATATGCAATGGGGATAGACTATCACATTCCCAGTAAGATCAGGGTGAAATAAGACTGCCCATTATCACCAGTAGTATTCAATATTTTATTAGAAATGTTAGCTTCAGCAAAAAGAGAAGACAAAAATTGAAGGAATCAGAATAGGGAAAGAAGAGACAAAACTCCTACTCTTTGCAAATGACATGAGGGCATACCTAAAGAATCGCAAAAAATCATCTAAAAAACTACTAAAAATAATTAGCAACTTTAGCAAAGTTTCAGGATATAAAATAAACCCTCATAAATCCTCAAAATTTTTATATATGACTAGCAAGCTACAGCACAAAGAGCTGGAAAGAGAAATTCCATTCAAAGTAATCTCAGACAATACAAAATACCTGGGAGTCCACCTGCCAAGGCAGACTCAGGAACTTTTTGAAAACAATTACAAAACACTTCTCATACAAATAAAATCAGATAAATAACTGGGCAGATATCAACTGCTTGTGGATACACCAAGCTAATACAATAAAAATGACAATTCTACCAAAAATAAACTGCTTATTTAAGTGCCCTATCACTCAAAATTCCAAAAAAATTACTTTAATGAGCTAGAAAAAAATGAAATCAAATTCAAAGGGTGAAATAAAAAGTCGAGAATTTCCAGGGATTTAATGAAAAAAAGTGCAAAAGAAGATGGTTTAGCCCTACTGGATCTAAAAATTTATATTATAAAGCATCAGTCATCAAAACTGTCTGGTATTGACTAAGAAATAGAGTGGTGGACCAGTGGAATAGACTAGGTGCAATAGCAGGAAATTATTAAAGCAATCTGCTATTTGATAAACTCAAACAGTCCAGCTATTGGGATACAATTTTTCTCTTTGATAAAAACTGTTGGGAAAATTGGAAGTTAGTAAGTCAGAAACTTGGATTAGATGAACAGCTCACACCCTATATCAAGATATCAAAATGGATACAGGTTTTAAACATTAAAAAAAATTATAAGCAAATTAGGAGATCAAGGAATAGTTTGCCTGCTAGATCTATGGAAATGGAAGCAGTTAATGACCAAGGAAGATATGGAGAACATCATTAAAAATAAATTATATAATTTTGATTACATTAATTTAAAAAGCTTTTGCATAGACAAAACCACTGTAACCAAGATCAAAAGAAATGTAATAAATTAGGAAATACTTTATACAACTAGTATTTCTGACAAAGGACTCATTTCTAAAATACACAGAGAACTGAGTCAAATTTTTAAAAAGATAAGTCACTCCCCAGTTGACAAATGGTCAAAGGATATGTAAAGGCAATTTACAGATGAGGAAATCAAAGCAATCCATATTCATATGAAAAATTGTTCTAAATCACTACTTATTAGAGAAATGCACATTAAAGCATCTCTAAGGTATATCACCTCACACCTCTCAGACTGGCCAATATGGCCAGAAAGGACAATGATCAATGTTGGAAGGGATGCAGAAAATCTGGGACACTAATACATTGTTGGTGGAGCTGTGAATTCATCCAACCTTTCTGCAGAGCAATTTGGGATTATGCCAAAAGGGCAACAAAAATTTGCATACCCTTTGATCCAGAAATACCATTATTGGGTCTCTGAAGAGATTATGAAAAAGGGTAAAAACATCACTTATACAAAAATATTCATAGCAGCCCTGTTTGTGGTGGCAAAGAATTGGAAATTAAGTGAATGTCCTTCAATTGGATAATGGCTTAACAAATTGTGGTATATGTATGTAATGGAACACTATTGTTCAATTAGAAACAGAAGGGATGGGAATTCAGGGAAGCCTGGAGTGATTTGCATGAACTGATGTTGAGAGAGATGAGCAGAACCAGAAGAGCACTGTACACCCTAACAGTCACATGGGGGTGATCATCAATCTTAATGGACTTGCTCATTCCATCCAATGATGGAATGAGCACAATTTTGGGGTACGGGTGATGGAGAATGCCATCTTTATCCAGAGAAAGAATTGTGGACTTGGAACAAATACCAAAGACTACTACATTTGCTTAAAAAAAACCCATTATCTTATTTTGTAGTTTTGTTATCTCTTATACTTTTTTTTTCCTTAAAGATATGATTTCTCTCTCATCACTTTCAACTTAGATCAATGTATACCATGGAAAAAATGCAAAGACTAATAGACTGCCTTCTGTGGGGGATGAGGGGAAGGAAGCAAGATTAGGGGGGAAATTGTAAAATTCAAAAGAAATAAAATCTTTCTTTTATTAAAAAAGGAAAAGAAAGCCCATTACTGGGGAGACCCACAAACAAATTCCAAGTGATCAGCATTAAGAAATTTTTAATAGTAAGCCTACTATTTATATTCTTTCCTTCTTTTTTTATATTATCTATATTCTCCCTGCAAAAGACAAAAGAGTATTATAATGTGAAATCAGCCAAGATTTTGAATTAAAAGACTTGTCTTCTAGTCTCAGCTCTATAACTGACTCTTTGTGAGATGTTTGGCTGCATATGTAAAATAAGAATAATAATATTTGTACCACCTATCTTGCAGAATTGTTATGCAGAAATATTTTGGGGATCTTACAGTATTATAAAAATAATAATTTTTGTTTAATCATTCTGGGTCTCACTTCCCTCTTTTGAAGAGCTGAACTAGATGTTCTCTGAGGTTTCCTCAAACCCTAATAAATTAATGAAAACTAGGGATGACAATATGGTCTACCTAAGATTAAGTTAAATAATATCAGTAAGTGCTTTGTAATCTTTATATCACAATTTAAATGATGATAATGATGGTGATGGTGATGGGGATGGTGAAGGAGATGGGGATGGGGATGATGGGGATGACATGATATGATAATGATGAATGATCTGACTCTATAGGGGATTTAGGTGGTTAAAACTGCTGAAATTAAATTACTACAGAATGAGAAATTAAATAAGTACATAATTTCCTTTCAATCAGACTATATCTACATAATAAAATTTTTAAGTGCAGTAAGAACTTCTTTGTCAGTCATTTATTAAGCATTTATTATATGCAGACATTATGCTGAATGATGGCATTACAAAAAGACAGAAAAGATAGTCACTGTCCTTAAGGAGCTCACAATCTAATATACATCATATAAGGTGAGAGTCAGAATGCTATAATAGATAGAACCCTCAAAGCCAAGAAAACTTGGCTTCAAAACCTGCCTTTGAGACATATCATCTGGGTATTTGGAAGGCTATAATATGAAAGAGAAATTAGGTTTGTTCCTTGAAGTCCCACAAGGTACTAGATGGATACTGAGGTCCATTCCATCTCTGAAATTCTGTGTTTTTGTGAAATGAGAATCCTTAATGCTATGCTAACAGTAGAATTATAGGAATATGTGTTTCAGTCACTGATAATGCAAAAGGCTACATCTCTGGGAAATGAGTCTCAAATATAATTAGAAGAAAAGCAAAAAGAAGACACTGTCTTGTACATCAGGGATATCTGAGCACTTGTATTATGGTTCAAAGAGTCACAAATGGGAAAATGAGAAAAAAAAATCCTGTAGTTAAACATAAAAAGGAGTGTAAAAAGGTATCAATTATGTTCAACTAGGGATGTTGTACACACCTGCAAATTGGAAGAAAGGAGAGATGAGGCTCTTCCATCCTCCCAACAATTGTCTAAATTATGCACTTCGGTTATAACAGGCTATTATAATTACCCAAGCATCTGGTGAAAAACAACAAAGTAACACATAGACTGTTAAATAAGTTTTACGGTGAGTTACCCAAAGTCTTTAACATAGAAACTAGGGACTCCAATTTGGGGTCATGCTATTCCAGACATGATTTTCATTAGGTGGGAGTGGCTAGTTGAAATGTAATCAAGAGAGGCAATTTAATCTATACTGATTATGGAACTGCAGAGTTTGGATTTCTATAAAAGAATAGAGGAAAAGGTACTCTAAAAATGCAGAGTTTATCATGTCCAAAAAATTGCTAGAAAAGATCTCAGGGTTAGTAACAGCAAAAGAAAAAAAGAGAAAATGAGAAGCAGGTAACTTCTAAAAGACTCATTTATTAGGAGCACAAGAATAACTAGAGCAATGAAAAGGAAGGATCAAATGCATACCAGAAGGTTAGGGTGGATAAAGAGTAAGTCTTATGAAACAGAACTCAAAAAAACCCCCAACCCTATGTAAATGGAAGTGAGGTCAAATTATCTATTATAAAGTATAAAATGCATGCAGAGAGAAAGTCATAGAGAATAATGGTAGGGATGAGTCATAATGAGCTGCAGCATGCAATGATCAAATGATCATTTCATTTTTCTTCATATGCTTTTTTCTATCATTCTATCTTTCTTTCATTTTGGTATATAATTCCTTTAAAAAGTTATGTTCAAAGGAAAAAAATATCCACTAATTTACATGAAGAAGAAACAAAGTAAGAGAGGAAATCTAGCATGGTAGATTTTAAATCCTATTTTCTCCACCTTTTCACCAAAGGGATTAGCTCAGATCAGAAACCTTGCAAAGGAATTGAAACTAGAGGCTTTGCAGATGAGGGACTACTTAGTCAAACTTGTAATCTGGACTTGATGAAATCCACCCTAAAGCACATGAGAAACCAGTGATTAAATCACAGTGCCATTAACTAATATGCTTTAGGACTCACTTAGGGCTGATAAGGTTCCAGATGTCTAAGAAAAGACAAATAGAGTAATCAGCTTGATAAAAATAAATAAATAAATGAAAAATTTTTTTTAAATTAATTTATCTCTCAGAATTATAGACCACTTAGATTTCTTAACTAAGTTTTGACCTGGAAAAGCTCTACAGCAATTAATTAAGAAATCAATTTCCAAACAGCTGTGCCATTTTCACTTGATGAGAATCAACCAATGGAAATTTGGCAAAAATAAATAATGTAGCCCTGCCACCCAGCCTCCAGAATCTGAAGTTCCTTCTTGAGCAAAGTAAGAATTGCCTAGGAAAATATATTGTGTGGAAATGCACAATTAAAACAAAAAATGCAAGACAAAAATAAAAATCAGACAGCTCTAGAAGAGGTCTGGATTTAGAATTTGATAAATTTGGTTCAGCTCTGACTCTGGGCCTTTACGAGACTATGGCAAAGTCTTTTGACCTCATCGAGCCTGAATTTTATCATCTGTAAAATATTAAAGTCTATCACTCATTTTTAAACTCTTTTTGGTTAATAGCTCACTGAACAAATATTCAAGTTGGCAATAGAGAAAGATCCCCTGGCAGTTGGGACTCTAGATCTATCTCCTAGACCACAGAATTCCTCCGTGACTTCTTTACGCTCTCCCTTTTCTTTTCTTTTCTTCTCTAGGACTCAAACGGGAGGAACTAACTTGGCAGCTTCCCAGAAAGAATGAATATTCTCATCTTTCTGGAAGGGTACAAGAGTTCAAGGCTCTGATGGAGTCAGCTTGTATGAATTGAAGAGAGCCTATTGTTAAATTCTCAGTGTGCACATTTATGCCTCAGGAATCAGAAAAAGAAAAAAGGCAGATCACTCTCAATTTATTTTTCTGTTGTTAGTGATGGAAAAAAATGTAAATAATGCAGATTCAATCTAAAAGTGTATCATGCTTAACTTTTCTTTCCCCAAAGAGTTAATTGTCAAACATTTACCAATATTCCCCCCGTCTTCCTGCTACCAGGACAGAAAGAACATACCAGAAACTGCAATTGGAAGCAAAGGAGAAAATATCTCAGAGGATGGGGTGAGAAGGAAAAATGTCATGAACAGAGTAATAGAATTCTTTGAATTAAAGATTTGTACTCCCTTGCAATTGAGTGGGTTGGTTTGTTTGGACTCAAGTAGATCATTACATTAATTGCAAGCTCATAAGAGAGTAAATATATTTCTGAGGTCAAAATGAGAATTTACAGTTTATAGAGTTTTAACTAAATATATAGAGAATGAATTTCAAAACACACCTTGTGGAAATAAAAGAACACTAGTGTGACAGCAAATTCCTTGAGGACCAGTCATTTAGATGGCATTTTTAAGATCTCTCCCATTTTATATCCATGTTTCTAGCAGGATGGACATGTGGTGAAGGGGTAGCAGATGAGGCTCAACTCTGCTTCAACTGCTGCCCCCTTACCTAATGCTCCTGAAACATAGGCATATATATGTGAATGTCATTGGAAAGGGAGCAGGCACATGAGCATTCTTACCTTTAGTAGAGCTGTCAACACTGTCTCCCAGCGTGCTTTCTTACAAAAGAATTTATCACCTCACCAGACCATCTCAAGACTGATACACTGATGGAATCATATGCAGGTCACAAAAAAGATTTAAGTACTCAAGAATTTACTCTTCAAACAAGTATAATTCAAGGTGAGTGAGTACTTCCATCTTCTTCTTAAAGTCGAGTTTTTCTGATTTAAATAAATACATTTTATATAACATATAAATCATGTGTGTGCATATTTGTATATGTGGATATGGATATGGATATATTATATGTATAATATATATATATGTGTGTGTGTGTGTGTGTATACATTTGTAGTTGGGCATCTAGGTAATGCAGAGGATAGAGCACAGGCCATAGAGTCAGGAGGGTGGGAGTTCAAATCCAGCCTCAGACACTTAACTTTTACTAGCTGTGTGACTCTGGGCCGGACACTTAACCTGATTGCATCACATTCAAGGCCATCTTTAGTCATCCTGAGTCAAATCTGGCCACTGGACCCAGAAGGCTCTGGAGGAGAAGATGAGGCTGGTGACTTAGCAAAGGTCCCCTCACTCAAATCCAATTCATGTGTTTGTCATTGCACCACTTCACTGAGGTCATGTTCTTCTTTGAGAATAAAGAACAAACATCATCACACATACAAATATACACTTTACATACATGCCTTTATTTTCTCTGACATTGCACATCACAGAAATAATCAAAACCATCTGGAGTACTTTAGCCAGAACCGTGAGTCAAGAGTCAGTGGACCCAGGGTTAAATTGTCCCTCTGCTGCTCACTCTGCCTGGTATCTTTGGAATGTTCCTGTACCTTCAACACTTCAGTTTCCTCACATGTAAAGGAGATTGGACGAGATGATTCCTGTTTCCTTTCAGGACTAATTCTACAATCCAGTTTGGGTTTACCTTTTCTGTTATCTCTCAGTGTTATATCATCCCAATTTCTAACATTTATCTTTACACTCATATTTTATTAACTTTTATTTTCATTAGGCACTATAGGGACCAAGAGAAGCAGCACAATTTGGTACAAGGGTGCTCTCATTGTATTAGAATTCAGGATCCCTGAGGTTTGGTTTGATTTGGTTTCCCCTAGGTCACCCATTAATTACCTATGTGAAATTTTATAATTTATTTCTTCCTCAAAGATTCAGTTCTGCCACAACTCTCATCATCATCGATTGTATGCATGCAGCACTTTAAAATTTGCAAAGTTCTGTGAAGTAGGAACTATTGTTGTCTATATTTTACAGATGAGAGTCTAAGAGTAAACAAGTCTCTGCTGGCCCTGGGGACGAGGTGGTGTTGATTGGCAACTCTATTTCCCTTAAGCAGTTCTGAGTGACAATCCAGCAAGAATAGAAACCCTAGTCTCAGTTCCAAAAATGAAGGCAGACTCTTAATGCTAGAGGAGAAAAAGACCTGGTCAAAATTTTAGGGTGAAAAGAAGCACTAGTATTTCTGGGAGCAAGGGAGCAGGGTAAAACCAAGAGTATAGACCAAGAGAACAATGACCATATCTTTCCCTGGATCACCACACCTTGGAAGAACCCAAAACTTTCAGAGCTAGTTTCAGAACTAGCTCTGAAAAATACAAGGACAAAATAGCCTAAATCTTAGAACAGTGCCTCACCACCCCTGGGTGAGTAGAGTTCACCTTTAGCATAAAATCCCAAATTAAGAAATGGGTAGGAAAATGTGCAATATCAAACAAGAAACTGTCCATAGATGGCTACTACAGTGACAGTAAAGAGGAAGCTATAAACTGAGAAGAAAATAATGTGGAAAAAACCATTAAAAATAATCATCACATCCAAGCCCAACAAAGATTGCTGGAAGAGTTAAAGAAAACATTATAAAGTAGGGGGGAAAACTGAGAAAAGTAATGGATGATGTAAAACAATTAGGAAAAGAGAATTAACAGTTTAGTAAAAAGAAGTCCCAAAAATACTGAAGAAAATAACACCTTAAAATTAAAAATTGACCTAATGGTAAAAGAGGTATTAA
Source organism: Macrotis lagotis (assembly GCF_037893015.1). NCBI lineage: Eukaryota > Metazoa > Chordata > Mammalia > Peramelemorphia > Peramelidae > Macrotis > Macrotis lagotis. The sequence continues at coordinate 79,499,252 of NC_133660.1, forward strand.
ATTCCACTGAAGTAACAAGTTTCTCAAAAATCAGAATAGGTAGAAAGGTACAAACATTAGCTGAAGAAAAGAACTCCTTAGAAATAAGAAATGGTCTAATGGGGAAAAAAGAGTTACAAAAGTTCACTGAAAAAATAATTCTTTAAAAATTAGAACTGCGGCATCTAGGTGGAAAAAGCACAGTCAGGAGGACCTGAGTTCAAAAACCTTGTAAAAACAAAACAAAACAAAAAGCAAAAATTAGAATTGGGCAAGTGAAAGCTAAAATAATATGAAATATTGTGAAATATGAAATATCTAGAAACAATTTTAAAAAGCCAAAATAATTTAGAAAATAGCAGAAAATGTGAAATATCTCATTGAAAAAACAAGTATCCTGGAAAATAGATTGATAATTATTGAACTACCTGAATAAATGAATACAAAAAAGGAAGACTAGATATTATAGTTCAAGAAATTATCAGAGAAAACTGCCTCATATCTTAGATCAAGAGTGTAAAAACGAAATTGAAACAATCTACCAATCATTTCCTGGAAGATACCACAAAATAATAATTCCCAAAAATATTCTAGCCATATTCCAGAGCTCCCTGATAAGGAGAAAATATTGTAAGCAGTCAGAAAGAAACCATTCAAATATTGTGAAACCCTAGTTAGGATCAACAAGATTTAGCAGCTTCTACATAAAAGGAACAGAGGGTTATGATATTCTAGAAGGGAAAGGAGCTAAGATTACAACAAGAATCATTTACCCAGCAAAAAAAGGAAAAGGAGAATAGTTATTTATGAAATAGAGAACTTTAAAGCCTTTCGCATAAAAGAGATCAGAGCTGAATAGAAAATTTGACATTCAAACTAACTACTTAAGACAAGTATAAAAAGATAAACATGAAAGAGTAATCTAAGAGACTCAATAAAGCTAAACTGTTTATGTTCCTATATGAAAAAAATTATACATGTAATTCCCAAGAACTTCATTATTCTTGATGCAGTTAGGAGTCTAAATAGACAGAAATCATGGATGCAAGTTTTATATGTTGGGATGGTCTAAAAAAAATTAAGACAGAGGGATACATTAGGAAAAGGAGGAAGAGAGATGGGTGAAATTATCTATCTATCTATATATCTATCTATCTGTGTGTGTGTGTGTGTGTGTGTATACAGTATATAAAAGATTCCTGTAAGGAAGAGATTTTTATACTTTGTAGCAAAGTGGGAAAAGGGTGGGGAGCAATGCTTGAATCTCTTTGTAACATTCAATTTTATTTTTGCAAGGCAAATGGGGTTAAGTGGCTTGCCCAAGACCACACAGCCAGGTAATTATTGAGTGTCTGAGACTGGATTTGAACCCAGGTACTCCTGACTCCAGGGCCAGTGCTTTATCCACTGCACTACCTAGCTGCCCCCCCCATGTAACATTCCTTTTTAAAACTTTGACTTCTAGGGGCAGTGGATAGAGCACCAGCCCTGGAGTCAGGAGTTCAAATCCGATTTCAAGCATTTAATAATTACCTGCCTGTGTGGCCTTGGGCAAGCCACTTAACCCCATTTGCCTTGCAAAAAAAACTAAAACTAAAACTAAAAACAAAAACTTTAACTTCTAAATTCTCTCCCTTCTTCCCACCCCAATCCCCTCATTGAGAAAAGCAAGTTATTTGATATAGGTTTAAAATGCATAATCATATAAAACATTACCATAATAGTCATGTTGTGAAAGCAAACATAGCCCTCACTCCCCCCCAAAAAAAGGAGAAATCTCAAGAAAAAAAGAAAAGAATAACATAAATCAGTTTGTTTACAGACACCATCAGCTTTGTCTTTGGGGATGAACCATTTTGCTTATTTGTCTCTCATGGCCTTCTTCTTCTGGGGCATTTTCAGTCCCGTTTCTTCTTCCCATAGTCAGCCTCAGATTGTTTTCTCAGTTGGAGGAGGACCAGAATGACATTCAGCAGCATGATTTCCATTCAATTTTCAAAATGGATCACTTTCAACTTGAATTCAGCATTGTACAAATATCTTTTCTGATTCATTTCTGGGCAGAACTTGGCAAAACATATCCTAATGTACAGGTGACAAATGCAAAACAATCTGTGCAAAGATGAAAAAGCAGGAAATACAAGTAAAAAAATATACAATCACTGTACAAGATGCTCCCAGTTTTTAGATCCCAGATTTTTTGAAAAACGTACATCTTACACATGGGGAATATAGTCATAAAAATGCTCTAGATTACTATTGATTCAGGAAAGAAATTCAAACTTCTCTGAGGTACCACTTTATATCTATCAGACATGATAAATGCTGTTGGGGATGAGGAAAATAAGTACACTAATATACTTTTTTCTTTTTTTTAGTTTTTAACTTTCATTTTTTTGCAAGATTTTGATTTCCATTTATTTCTCCCCCCCCTTGCTTTTCATCCCCCCTCCCTTAACAGTGAGTAATCTGATATAGATTATATATGTAACACTATGTTAAGCATATTTCCTTATTAGTCATGTTGTGAAAGAAGCAGAACAAAATTGAAAAATCATGAGAGAAAAAATCATAAAACATAAAACAAATTTTAAAAATATAATGTTCTTTGATCTGCATTCAGACTCCATAGTTCTTTCTCTGGATATGAATCGTCTTTTCCATCATAAATCCTTTATAATTATCTTTGATCATTTCACTGCTGAGAGCAAAGTCTATCATAACTGATCTTCATACAATGTTGCTGTTAATAAGTACAATATTCTCCTGATTTTTCTCACTTTAGTCAGCATCAGTTCATGCAAGTCTTTCCAGGTTTTTCCTGAAGTCTGCCTATTCTTTTCTGACAGAGCAATAGAGCTTCATCACATTTATATACCACTATTCACTGTCAATAGGTATCCCCTCAATTTCTAATTCTTTGTCACTACAAAAAAAATTGCTATAAATATTTTTGTACATGTGGGATTTTCCCCATTTTTATGATCCCTTTGGGATACAGACCCAGAAGTGATATTGCTGGATCAAATAGTATGCACAGCCTTATTGCCCTTTAAGAGAATTTCCAAATTTCATTCTAGAGTAATTCAATCTGTTCACAACTCTACCAATAGTACAACCCTAATGCATTCTGGGGTTTTTTTAGGTTTGGTTTTTTTTGGCAAGGCAATGGGGTTAAGTGAATTGCCCAAAGTCACACAGCTAGGTAATTTTTAAGTGTCTGAGGCTGCATTTGAACTTAGGTACTCCTGACTCTGGGGCCAGTGCTCCATCCGCTGCACCACCTAGTTGGCCTGCTAATGCACTCCTGATGGATTTGTGAACTGGTCTAAACATTCTGAAGAATAACTTGGAACTAAATCCAAGGACAACCTCATAGGGCAGAGTGAGATGAAGGAAGAAAATTTGTAACTCAATTTTTTAAAATTTTATTATAAATTTTATTTTATTATTTTCTCACATTTCTACAATAGTCATGGAGTAAAAGTAAACGTGATTCTCTCTCCCCTCACAAAGAAAGAGAAAGCTCAAGAAAAATAAAGTGAGAGAAAAAGTGTGCTTCAGTCTATATTCAAATACTATCAGTTCTGTTTTTGGCATGGATAGCATTCTTTATCATAAGTCCATCAGAGAAACTGCTTCAATATTATTTTTCCACAGTTACTATAGCTAGCTGTATTTCCCTCTAGTGTATTCCCCTCATCCCCATTTAATCTATTCTCTCCATTCTTTCACCCTGTCCCTCCTCAAAAGTGTATTGTATCTAACTAACCTCTTCCACGATCCTCTGTCTTTTCTAGCAGCTTCGCCCCACTAACTGCTCTCCCAGACCCCTTTCTCCCATCTCTTTCCTCTCCTATTTTCCTCTAGAGTAAGCTTATTTTCAATACTTATTTGAATATGAAAGTTATTTCCTCCCTGAGTCACTCACTCACTCACTTCCCCTCACCTTCCCCTTCTTCTACTCCATTGCAAAAGTGTTTTCTTGCCTCTTTTATGTGAAACAATTTATCCCATTCTTCCTCTCCTTATCCTTTCTCCCAGGACATTTCATTCTCTCCCATTAAATCCATCTTTGTAATATATTATACTTTCAAATTCAATTCCCTCCTATGCTTTGTCTACAGATGCTCCTTCTAACTGTCCTAATAAATGAAAACATTCATATGAGTTATCAGTATCTTCTTCCCAGGCATTAATACAAGGAGTTCAGCATCATTAGAACCCTCATAATTTGCCCTTCCTGATCATCCTCTCTATGCTTCACTGAGTACTGCTCTTATCATTTCATCAGGAGAGTTTGAAAATCCCCTATTTCATTGAATATTCATCTTTTCCCCTGATAGAGTATGTTCAGTTTTGCTGGGGAGTTGATGTTTGATTGTAATACAATCTCTTTTGACTTCTGAAATATCATGTCCTACAAGCCTTTAATGTAGAAGCTGCTAAATCCTATGTTATCCTGACAATAGCTCCATGATATTTGAATTCTTCCTTTCTGGGTGCTTGTGATATTTACTCCTTGGCTTGGGAAGTACTGGAATTTGGATATAATATTTCTGGGAATTTTCATTTTTGTAATCTCTTTCAGATGATCAGTGGATTCCCTTAATTTCTATTTTGCCTTCTATTTCTAGGATATCAGGGCAATTTTTTTTCTGGAGAATTTCTTGAAAAATGAAGTCTATAATCATTTCTTGGTCATAACTTTCAGGTAACCCCCAAATTTTTGAATTGTCTCTCCATTTTTCCAATGAGATAGTTAACATTTTCTTCAAGTTTTTTATTCCTTTGGTTTTATTTTATTGTTTTTTGATTTCTCACAGTCATCAAATTCCCTTAGCTCTATTCTACATTTAAAGAAATTATTTTCTTCAGAAGTCTTTTGTTTCTCCTTTTCATCTGGCAATTCTGTTTTTTAAAGCATTCTTCTCCTCATTGACATTTTGGACTGCCTTTTCCATTTGACCCAAACTGATTTTTAAGATGTTATTTTCTTCAGTATTTTTTGGTATTTCCTTCACCAAGATACTGACTTCATTTCCTTTTTTAATCTAATTTCTTTTTTATTTTTATTTATATTGTTTTTTGAATTTTAGAATTTTTCCCCAATCTTGCTTCCCTCCCCCCAACCTCCACAGAAGGCAGTCTGATAGCCTTTACATTGTTTCCATGCTTCACATTGATCAAAATTGAATGTGTTGAGAGAGAAATCATATCCTTAAGGAAAAAATATATATCATATACACACATATTATATGTATGATAGAAAATTACATAATAAGATACTTTTTAAAAAAAATTCAAATTAAAAGTAATAGTCTTTTTTCTTTGTTTAAACTCCATACTTCTTTCTTTGGAAACAGATTGTGTTCTCCATTGCAGACAGCCCCAAATTGTCCCTGAGTGTTACACTGATAGAATGCACAAGTCCATTAAGGTTGATCATCACCCCCATGTAGCTGTTAGGGGGTACAGTGCTCTGATTCTGTTCATCTCATTTAGCATCAGTTTACACAAATCCTTCCAGAGTCTGAATCAAAATCCCATCCTCCTGATTCCAAGGCCTGTGCTCTCTCCACTGCATCATCTAGCTGCCCTTAGTATAAAAAAAAAATAAATAAGCAATATTTTTTAAAATATGTGAGTCCTGGGAAGAACAGTTTTATTGGAAAATATTCTTCTAGATCAATGAGTAAAGGAAATTTGTAGGTTTCTCAAAAGACTCTTTATTCCTAGATATCATAAATAATTTCTATGAGAATAGAATAACTATCTAGGGATAGAAAATACTGAATGTGCCTTAATACCACTTTCTCTCTCTCTCTCTCTCTCTCTCTCTCTCTCTCTCCATATATATATATATATATATATATATATGTATATATGTACATATATACACAAATATATGAATATATTATATATACATATGTATATATGTATATGTGCATGTGTGTGCATATATAATTGGTAATAAATTAAGAGAAATATACTTAAGGAATATCAATCATTTCAGAATCAACTATCATCCGATTACTAAAATTAATTGTAAATGAAATAGACAAAGTAAACAATAAATTATAAGAAAAAAGAAATTGGAAATGGCCATCACATTTATGCAATTACAGTAGATCAAGCAGACTCTATATAATCATGCTGCTGATTTGATTAATTCTTCAGTATGAGTCTTAGATGAAATAAAAAGATTGATTATTGAGGATAATTTCTCCATAGAGAAATTTGGCCTTTGCAGAATAGCTGCCATCAGTTTAGGCCAAAAAAGCACCTAAAGCAACTGAGCCAGAAGATATGTATTTTTACCATGCAAAGAGAGACACAGTGGCAAAACACAATAGCAACTTGGAGGACAAGTTAATTTGTGAAATATGAACAAATAGGATTACAATATAATACAAGCAGAGTAATCTCACAAGGCAGTTAAGGAAAAAAAAGGGAAGGGTAAAAACCTTCAGAAAGTTTGTTTTGAGATGCCACTAAATCATATAGTTCAGAAAACATCTGAAGATCTTTTTTTTTTAAAAAAAGATAAAAAATAGACATGAAATGGAATAGATCTTCTGGCATTTTAATATGCTCCATTGTCATTAACAGTGATTATAGAAATCTATCTGGACTCTTACTGCATATTTAATATGTGAAAAAATAGCAAATATATTTAATATATAAAGTTGCTTCATGAAAAAGGATAGACTTGACTAAATGTGTGTGTGTGTGGGTGAATGTATGTGTGTGTGTATGTGTGTGTGTGTGTGTGTAGATGTATATCCTCAAAAGAAATACAATTTCATGGCATCAATTATCAAGCTATCACTAAGAGATGCTTCAAAAAGAATGGGAAGAAAATCATGAAAAATGTGAAAGAAAGAAAGAAAGAAAGAAAGAAAGAATATTAGTAGCTATTATTCATAGGCTTACAAATTAATTCTAGAATCTTTAAGAAAATGTCCTAAGTATACTTTTGCATATAATTTACTAAAGAATATATCTATATAGTTAAGTAAATGAGAGATATAAAAATACAAAATCCCTCTATTATTTTAATTCAGGATAACAAAATTATTATTCATGACCATGATACATGAGAAAAAAAGGTGACTTTGTTTATTGATCCAATTAATACTGACATCAAGAAAGGTAGAGAGAGCTCTCCCAAATTCCCTCCCAAATAATGTTAAAGTACTGCCTCAAAATCATTTCTGAAGGGGCAAAGCAAGCAAAAGAAGGAGGTGAAACAGTCTTTCAGTCCAAGGTTACTTAGAAGATTAGTAGAAAAGGTCTGTCTCACTCAAGTGAGAATAGAGTTCTGTCCAGGCAGGTCATACCCCTGCAAATCAGTGGCATGCTTTGGAGATAACTAAGTTGGCAGTGATTTCTGGAACTTTCAAGATAGAGAGTGTAAGGGAACTGGAAAACTGGTCAAAAAAGAGATTCTAAGGGATTCTTTGCTGGCACTGGGAGCAGATCTCTCTTTCCATGCCTATATACGCAGTTTTGTGTAACAACCCTAGGGCAAGAAAGAGAATTTGCAAACTACAACATGTTGTTGCAGGGGAATGGGGAACCTGGTCAAAATTTGAGAAAGGCAAGTGACTACACTTCTCCTTATATCATACCACCTTGAAAGAGCTGAAAACTTGCAGGACCTCATAACTAACTCTGAAAATATTAGCATGAAAAACTAGGAGAACAGCTCAACTGTAAGATAAAGTTAAAAGTCAAAAAAATAGGCTGGAATAAGGAGAAAAAAATAATTCCCTGACCATAAAAAGCTACTACAGTCACAGAGAAGATCAAAATGCAAACCCAGAAAAGACAATGAAATAAAAGCAGCTACATGAGAATTCTCAAAAAAATGTGAATTTGAAGGTTCAGAAAAATGCATAGATCAAATAAGAGAGGTAGAGGAAAAATTGGAGGGAAATGAGAGTGATGCAAGAAAATCATGAAAAGAATCAACATTTTGGCAAAGGAGGCAAGAAAACAAATTAAAGAAAAACACTTTAAAATACAAAATATACCTAATAATTAAAAAAAAGTCATAAAAATACATTTAAGAGAAGAGCTCCTTAAAAAGCAGAATTGCCAAATGGAAGAAGGGATAAAAAAATTCTCTGAAGAAAATGTCTCCTTTAAAATTAGAATTGAGGAAATTAAAGCTATTATATCAAAAAACAATGAAACAAAAATAAAAAAAATGGAAGAATATATGAAAAAAATAATATTGGAAAAAGACTAACCTAGAAAATAGATTGGAGAGGGATAATTTAAGAATTATTGGAAATCATCAAGAAAAATTGACCTTATATCCCAAAACAAGCGAGTAAAACAAAAATGGAAAGAATTTTCTAATTACCTCCTAAAGAGACCTCAAAATAAAAATTTCTGGAATTAATCTGGTTAAATTCCAGAACTCTCAAGTTAAGGAGAAATATTGCAAGCAGTCAGAAACAATTCAAATATCATTGAGCTACTGTCAAAATAACATAAGATTTAGCAGTTTCTGCATTAAAATATCAGAGGACTTGATATGCAATTCCAGAAAGCGAAGGACCTAAAATCACAATCAAGAATCACTTACCCAACAAAAGTGAAGTCTATTCCTTCAAGGGGAAGAATGAATATTTAATGAAATAGAGGACTTGCAATCCTTCCACATGAGTTGAACCAAATAGAAAATTTAACTTTTAAATACAAGACTCAACTGATGCATAAAAAGGTAAACAGGAAAGAGAAATTATAAGGAATTCAATAAGATTAAATATGTTCTTCCATTTGAAGATGATACTTATAACTTCTAAGAACTTTATCATTATTAGAGAAATTAGAAGAAATATATGTAGACAGAGGGTATAAGTCAGAGTTGAGTATGATGGGTTGATAATCCCCCAAAATAATATTAAGTAGTTAAAAAGAAAGATGACTTGGAAAAGGAAGAAGGGAGGGATAGTAATTATCTCACATAAAAACATGCATGAAAGAACTTTTATAAAGAAAGGAAAAATGGGGTTGGGTGGACAAAATTTTGAAACTTATCCTCATTGGAACTGACTGAGAGAGTAAATACCATTCATACTCAGTAGAGTATAAAAAGAGAAGTAGGAGAGGAGGGGAATAAAAGAAGTGGGGAGAGTTGATAGAAGGAAAAACATTTAGGGGAGATGATGTTTTAAAAAAAAAGACTTTTGAGGAAGCCAGAGTGAAAGGAAAGAGAAAGAATGATATTTAGAGGGAAAGTAAGCTAAAGATAATAATCATAACTGTGAATGTAAATGAGATGAACCCACCTAAAACAAATATGGATAACAAAATTGATTCCATAATTTAGATATAAAGAACAACATTGGGGCAGCTATGTGGCACAGTGGATAGAGCATCAGCCCTGGAGTCAGGAAGACCTGTGTTCAAATCCAGTAGCAGACACATAATAATTACCTATTGCATGACCTTGAGCAAGTCACTTATAAAAGCCTTATAAAAACTAAAACAAAAACCCCAACAAGAACAACATCATAAGCAAATTAGAGGCATATGAAATAGCCAGTCAGATCATTGGATAAGGGAAGAATTTATGACTAAACAAGAGATAGAGAGTATTAATGGATATAAAATGAATAATTTTGACCATATTAAATTAAAAAGTGGCTGCATACAATAAACAAACATGCAAAGAACAAACCAATACAGCTAAAAATTAGAAGGAAAGCAGAAAACTTGAGGGAAAGTTTTATACTAAATTCCTCAGAAGAAAGACTTCATTTCTCAAATATATAGAGAACTGATTCAAATTTATAATACAATCCATTACCCAATTGGTAAATGGACAAAAGATATGAATTGGGAATTTTCAGTTGAGGACATCAAAGCTAGCTACAGTCACATGGAAAAAAGCTCTAAATCACTATTAATTAGAGAAATCCAAATTAAAACAATCCAGTTAAAAACAAACACTTTATACCTATTATATTGGTGAATATGACAAAAAAGAAAATGATAGCCATCAGTGGGGATATGGTAAAATTGGAACACCATGGGTGGAATTGTGAACTTATTTAAGCATTCTAGGGGAACTGTATCCAAAAAACTATAAAATTGTGTATATCCTTTGATTCAGCAATACAATAATAAGCATTCAAAGATAATTTTTAAAAAGAAAAATATAAAATATTTCTGAATAAAATTATTTGCCACAGCTTTTATTGTCATGGCAAAGAACTGGAACTTGAGAGTTTGTCCAACATTCAGGAAATGGTTGAACTAATTGTGGTATATGATTGTGATGACAAACTGTTGTGAAGGCTGATGATAAGCATGATAATGATGAGAAGAAATAAGCAAGATAGTTTCAGAAAAACCTAGAAAGACCTGTATGAACTGATGGTGAGTAAAATGAGCAGGAGCAGAATATTGTACATAGTAATGGCAATACTGTACAATGATGGACTATGGATGGATTAGCTATTCTGAACAATATAAGCTAAGATAATTTGGAAAAAAACTTAAGATAAAAAAATGTTAATCACTTCAGGAGAAAGAATTGATGGTGTCTGAATGCATATTGAAATACTCTTTGAACTTTATCTTTTTGGTCTGTACATTCTTTTACAACATGACTAATAGGGAATTATATTTTGTATGATAGCACAGATATAATCTATTTCAATATTTTCACTACCAGGGAGTGGATAGATGAAGGAGGGGGGGAAAAAGAGGATTTTGGACTCAAAATTTTAAAAAATGAGCCTAAATTTTTTAATGTAATTGGAAAAAATAGAAAATATTTTTTAAAGTAGGAAAAGAGCAGGGTGGCTGGGTGGCACAGTGGATGGATCACCAGCCCTGGAGTCAGGAGGACCTGAGTTCAAATATGACCTCAGACATTTAAACATTACCTAGCTATGTGGTCTTGGGCAAGCCACTTAACCCCATTGTCTTGCAAAAATCTAAAAAAAAGTAGGAAAAAAATATATATCTACTCATAAATAGTATTGACCAATATCATAAAAAATGTTCTACACAAGCATAAAAAAGGATGACCTTTTATTGATAAGTTTTTCTAAATGCTCCTACAATTGGGAATCTGTGAGATTCATCTCACAATACAAATTAAAAAAAAACAAGGTAGAAGGAAAAATTCATTTTGCACAAGCTATAACACACAGGTGAATAGCCTGTTTTATTTGTGTATTGTGGAGGAGACAGAATGGTATCCTTATATTCATATATATGTATATGCATATGTATGTATATGTTTATAAGCATGCAGGTACACATACAAATATGTTTATGTGTCTTAAACAGTAATTTTGAGTGGATAATAAGTTGACACCAGGATTGCCTAGGAGGAGAAAATTTGAGTGAATCACAATTAGGAAACTATAAATCAATAACCTCAAGCAGCTTACTGCCACAAAAATATCTTTAACACCAATGTTTTCATGACAGGGTTATATGACTGCAAATCATGAAATGCAATGAACTTGGGAGGATTAAAATTTAAATTGATACAATGTTGATGGAAATATATGTGGTTGGAATGGCATACCATAGCAATTTATCAATTATGTTTTCTATGTAAGAAAAAAATGGCAAAAGAACCTGTAACAAAAAAGAATGAGAATCAAGAGAGAAAGTAAACAGCAATTTCTTTGAATTTTTTATCATGTTTTGGTGACTATCTCCATAACTTTCTATATTCCCTAATACTTTTTCATCCCTTCAATATTCCCAGTCAAAATGGTATAGTTATGATGACTGTCTCCATGACATTCTCTATTATTACTAGTACTTATTTCTCCATAGTTACCCTAAATCAAAAAGAATTTCAAGTTTTTTCAATAATTCTCTTTAAGATTTTTTTTCTCCTTTACACTAGTAAATATTATTTTGGTAACCTTTTCCTCCTCATATATACCCCTAATCAAAAAGGACCTCCATAATAAATCTGTATTAAACTTAAATTGCTTAAACCCGGAAAGGCTTGCTGAGTGAAGTAAGCAAAATCAGAAGAACACTGCACAACGTAACAACAACATTGTATGATGATCAACTATGATGGACTTCTTCATTTCAGCAATACAATAATCAAAGACAATTCTAAAAGACTTGTGATGGAAAATACCATTCACATCCAGAAAAGTAACTATGGACCTTAAATACAGGCTAAAGTTTACTATCTTCAATTTTTAAAAATTGTCTTATGCATTATGTCTTTGCCCCTCTAAGGTTTTTTCCCCCTTTTCAATTTGATTCTTCTTTCGCAACATGATTAATATGGATATATATATTTAACATAGCTTTATGCATATAATCTTTATTAGACTGCTTTCTATCAGGGGAGGGTGAAGGAAAGGGAGGAAGGGAAAAAAGAAAAACTTAAAACCTAACCAAAAAATGACTGCTGAAAACTATCATTGCATGTAGTTGAAAAAATATATGAAGAAAATAAAAACAGGAAAACAAAAGAATAAGATTTGATCCTTAACCTTAAGCAAAAAATAGTTTAACAAGAGAAAAAGGCCTTAGAGCTCATCTAATTTAACCCCCTCATTTTATAGATAAAGAAAGTGATTTGTCTAAGAGCATATAAAGTTATATTAAAGTTGGTATATTATTGAGATAAGGTCATATAAAGTAGATATGTAGACTTTTGTTAAAAATTAATTTTTTTAATTCTACTAAATAACTATAATTATATTTGAAAAAATAATTACTGTAATAGTAATTTATATTTTATATCATTTTAAGGTTTACAATTCACTTTCCTCACCGTATTGTAAGCAACATTTTTTTTTCCCCATCCACCTCAAAAAAGATCCAGGTATTTTAGTGGACTACAAGCTCAATAAACTTAATAACATGGTCTAGTATCTCCAAAAATGGAAGCACCAAATTTCAGACTTGACAGAGATTGTAGAGGTCATTTGTTTCTTTTTTTCTTTTTTCTTTTTAGAAAGGTTTTATTTATTTTCAGTTTTACAATTTTTGCCACAATCTTTCTTCCCTCCCCCCACCCCCCACAGAAGGCAGTTTGTTTGACTTTACATCTTTCCCATAATATTCACTGATCTAAGTTGAATGTGATGAGGGAGAAATTATATCCTTAAAGAAGAAACATATAGTATGAGATAAAGCAGAATTACATAATAAGACAATTTTTAAAAATTAAATTAAAGGTACATAGAAAGTCTTTGCTCTTTGTTCAAACTCCACAATTCTTTTTCAGGATACAGATGGAATTCTCCATCACAGATAGCCCAAAGTTGTGCCTGATTGATGCCCTGTTGTTATGAGTAAATCCATTAAGGTTGATCATTACTCCCATGTTGCTGTTAGGGTGTAGTGTTCTTCTGGTTCTGCTCATCTCACTCAGCATCAGTTCACATAAATCCTTCGAGGCTTCCCTGAATTCCCATCCCTCCTGATTTCTGATAGAAAAATAGTGTTCCATCACATACATATACCACAGTTTGTTAAGCCATTCCCCAATCGAAAGGCATTCCCTCAGTTTCCATTTCTTTGCTACCACAAAGAGAGCTGCTATGAACATTTTTGTGCCTGTGATGTTTTTGTGCTTTTTCATAATCTCTTCAGGGTATAGACCTAGTAGTGGTATTGCTGGATCAAAAGAATATGAATATTTTTGATGCCTTTTGGGTGTAATTCCAAATTGTTCTCCATTGTTCTCCAGAAAGGTTGGATGAGTTCACAGCTTCACCTACAATGTATTTGTGTCCAAGATCTCCCGCATCCGCATCCCTTCCAACATTGATCATTGTCCTTTCTGGTCATATTGGCTAGTCTGACAGATGTAAGGTAGTAACTCAGAGATGTTTCAATTTTCATTTCTCTAATAATTAGTGATTTAGAGCAATTTTTCATATGACTATGGATTGCTTTAATTTCCTCATCTGTAAATTGCCTTTGCATATCCTTTGACCATTTGTCAATTGGGGAATGGCTTGTCTTTTTAAAAAAATTTTCACTCAATTCTCTGTATATTTTAGAGATGAGTCCTTTGTCAGAAACACTAGTCATAAAATTGTTTCCCAATTTACTGCATTTCTTTTGATCTATTGAACTCCCTAAGAAAAAATCTCCAGGGCCAGGCGGACTCAAAGGGAATTCCATCAAACATTTAAGGAAAATTGGTTCCAATTCTGTATAAACTATTTGGAAAAATAGGTGAATACAGAACTCTGCCTAACTCTATGACACCAATATGGTGCTGATACCTACAGGTATCAGGAAGAGTTAAAATAGAGAAAAAAAATTATAGACTTATCTCCCTGATGAATAGAGATGAAAAAATCTTAAATAAAATCTTAGCAAAACTACTACAATCAGTTATCACTAGGATAATACATTATGACCAAGTAGGATTTATCCCAGGAATGCAGGGTTGGTTCAATATTAGGAAAACTGTCAATATAATTAATTATATCAATAACAAACCTATCAGAAATCATATGATTATATCAAAAGATGCTGAAAAAGCTTTTTAACAAAATACAGCACTGTTCCTACTAAAAACAATAGAATAGGAATAAATGGATTGTTCCTTAGAATAATAAACAGTATCTATGTGAAACCATCAACAAGCATTATCTACAATGGGACTAGGCTAGAGGCATTCCCAATAAGATCAGGGGTGAAATAAGGTTGTCCACTATCACCACTACTATTCAATATCATATTAGAAATATTAGCTTCTGCAATTAGAGAAGAAAAAGTAATCAAAGGAATTAGAATAGAGAAGGAAGAGACAGAACTCTCACTCTTTGCAGATGACATGATGGTATACCTAGAGAATCCCAAAAAATCATCTAAAAAAACTACTAGAAATAATTAACAGATTTAGCAAAGTCTTAGGATATAAAATAAATTCTCATAAGTCCTCAACATTTCTAAATATGACTAGCAAGATTCAACAGAAAGAGCGAAAGAGAGAAATCCCATTCAAAGTGACTTCAGACAATCTAATCTATCTGGGAGCCTTCCTGTCAAGGTAAACTCAGGAACTTTTTGAAAACAATTACAAAACACTTCTCACACAAATAAAATCAGACTTAAATAACTGGGCAAATATCAACTGCTCCTGGATAGGCTGAGCTAATATAATAAAAATGACAATTCTATCAAAATTAAACTACTTGTTAATATCCTACCAATCAAAATTCCAAAAATTTACTTTAATGAGTTAGAAAAAATTGTAAGTAAATTCATATGTAGAAATAAAAAGTTGGGACTCTTCAGAGATTTAATGAAAAAAATGAAAAAGAAGGTGGCTTAGTGGCAGCTAGGTGGCACAGTGGGGTGGCTAGGTGGCACAATGGATAGAGCACTGGAGTCAGGATTACCTGAGTTCAAATCCAGCCTCAGACACTTAATAATTACCTAGCTGTGTGGCCTTGGGCACGCCACTTAACCCCATTGCCTTGCAAAAAAAAAAAAAACTAAAAAAAAACAATTACCTTTAACAAAAAAAAAAAAGAAGATGGCTTAGCCCTACCAGATCTAAAATTTTATTAGAAAGCATCAGTCGTCAAAACTGTCTGGTACTGGCTAAGAAATAAAGTGGTGGATCAGTGGAATAATTTAGGTGCAATAGCAGGAAATGATTATAGTCTGATTTTGCTGTTTGATGAACCCAAAGTATTCAGCTATTGCGTTAAAAACTTTCTTTTTGATTAAAAACTGGAAGTTAGTATGGAAGAAACTTAGATTAGACGACACCTCACACCCTATATCAAAATAAGATCAAAATGGATACAAGACCTAGACATAAAAAACAATATTATAAGCCAACTAGAAGATCAAGAAATAGTTTACTTGTCAGATCTATGGAAAGGGAAGCAATTTATGATCAAGGAAGAAATGAGAACATCATAAAGAACAAACTGAATAATTTGATTACATTAAATTAAAAAAGCTTTTGCACAGACAAAACCATTGTAACCAAGAGGTCATTTATTTCAACCTGAACCTGAGTGAGTATCTCCTCTATAACAAAGCAGTTTTTGCATGTAGATGAGGGGAAACCCTACCTCTCAGTGTCCTTTCCACTTTAAAATAACTCTTCTTTTTAGGAAGTCTTTTCCCTTTAAATTGCCTAAATTTGCCTTTTTCATAATATCCAGAAGGAAATGATCATCTCAATTTTGTTGGTTCAAACAATTTTCAAATATGTTATTAATCATGGGTACTAAATTTTAGGATAATGGAGATCTTCTGGAGGAAGCAAATGAAAGCAATATAATCTTGAATCTATGCCATGGAAAGATCATTTGAAGGAACTAGCAATGTTTAGCCTAGACAAGAGAAGGCTCTAGGATATATGGGAGATCTCTTCAAGTACCAGAAGAACCTACAGTACCATGTGGACTGGATGAAGGATTAGCCCCAGAAGGCAGAAACAAGTTGCAATGGGACAAACAGATTATATAAAGAATACTTTTCAAACAATTAGAACTAATCAAAATTGAAATGTAATATCTTGGAAGGTAGTGGGTTTCTCATAGGAACACAGGTTTAGAGCAAAAAGGAGTTATGGAATCCATCAAGTCCTGCCCACTTATTTTACATATGAGTGAGCCAGTCAATAAATGTGCCAGTGACTTGCCCAGGGTCACCCAGCAAAGTCTGAAATGGTACTTAATCCCAGCTCTTCTTAACTCCACATCCTAATCTACTATACCACCCTGTGTCTTTTCCTTATATGAGGTTTCTGAACAAAGACTGAATGATCACAGTTCAAGGGTTTTAAAGATACTTAAGAATTTCATTCAAAGTAACGATTGTACTAAATTTTGAAATATTTTTTCTCTTAGAGCAAAAAAATTGATATGCAGTAAAATTAATGAAATAGTATTTTTTAAAATAATGTTTCAATACAGGAAGAAAATGAACAATCTCTGAAAACACTGTCTTCAAGTGAGGCTTAGTGATTGTTTAAAAAATACCCTGATAAATTGTTGTTGTTGTTTTATTCACAAAACATAGTAATGCATGTATAGTACTTAGTCTTTTAATTTTTCCTAAGAGGATATTTCTATTTACCTCTAATGGTATGCTTTTTGGCAATCTGTTCTGTTGTTTTGTGGGGCACAATTACTAAGAGAACACTTAGTTTTAATAGCCAACATACTTGATTGTGTTTTTAGAGTAAGTTTGGGTAATTTATATGTGTGCTCATGGCTTCTCTGTACCAATGAAAAATGGATGGAACATAGCAGAGAAACATTGAATGTCTAGTTACATACTAACAGGGAAGACTGAAAGGTGTGATTCAGAGGAAAACAACCATATCCTGTCCCATTCTTTAATTTTCTCACCCAGAGTAGTAGATACTGCTCTTAACAGATGTATCCTACAGGGTGCTGTCATTTAAGATTCACATAAGGTATGGGACCCTATAACCTTCCAAAGATGGAGCACTTGAGGAGGAGAATGAAAACCTCATGTGTATTCTCAGCTTAGAACCTGCAAGGTTGTGGGACATTAGTTATTGCCATTTGGCATTCCTGTGAGTTCAAGTCCCCATATTTAAAACTACAAAAATAAACCTTGCCATCTACCAGTGTGAGTGGGGATATTTCTGCTATTACAGGAATGAGTTCTGGGGACTTGAGCTCGTGGAAAGGCAATTTCTATATTTAAACCTAGGATACAGTTAAATGCCATCCCTTCAGGACTTGGCTCATACTGTTCCCTACACAAGAATCTCCTCCCTTGCAATCTCTTTATTTCCTATGTTTTTTTAGTTTTAGTTTTTTTTTTTTGCAAGGCAATGGGGTTAAGTGGCCTGCCCAAGGCCACACAGCTAGGTAATTATTAAGTGTCTGAGGTCAGATTTGAACTCAGGTACTCCTGACTCCAGGGCCAGTGCTCTATCCACTGCGCCACCTAGCCTCCCCTATTTGCTATATTTCTATACATCCTTTAAAGGCTAATTTGTATTTCCTTTCCTCTATGCAGACTACCTAACAAAATGTAATGGGAAGTTCACAGAACTTGGAGACAGAGGAACTGACTTAAAATTCATTCTCCCTCTATGATTTGCTAGTGGTCTGACTTTAAGAGACACTTGAAATCTCTGAAGTTTAGCTGCTTCATCTGCCAAAATGAGAATATTGGATCAGACAATTTATAATGTCCCTTCTTCTTCTGATTCTATGATACTGAAATCTTATTGATTTTCCCTTCTAAAAAGTGAAGACAGTGCCTTTTACCCTTTGACGCAAGTGAAGTATTGGGACCAATTTAAACTAGTTCAAGAGCCAATTGTTAAATTTTCAATGCACAAATTTACTCCTTAAAAATTGACAAATGCTTCAAATAAAAATATCAATTTATTGACTGTCAAGACCTTAAAAATGATGGAAAATATTAATAATGCAAATATGTCTTATGCACACAGCTTTTGTTTTGTTTTTCTGGAGAGCCAGCTGTTAAACATTTACCAGCACCTTATTGCTTTGATTACACATAGCACTTGTCTTCACACCTCTCTAGTACATTTATCATGCAATTTTTTTAGGTTTTTGCAAGGCAAACAGGGTTAAGTGGCTTGCCCAAGACCACACAGCTAGGTAATTATTAAGTGTCTGAGACCGGATTTGAACCCAGGTACTCCTGACTCCAGGGCCAGTGCTTTATCCACTACACCACCTAGCCACCCCATCACGCATTTTTTTTACTATATTCATCTTTTTTCATACCTATACCATAATGTAAACTCCATAAGAACAGAGAAATTATTTTAGAATGATGTGTATTATGTGGATATAGGCTGATGTACATACATATAAAATATATAACATATGCAAGTGTCACATATATTTGCCTACAGATATACATTTTGAATATATACATATATATATATATATATATATATATATCTGTTTATGTATATATGTCCCTGTATATTTCCCTCACTGCCTATCATAGTATTCAAGTACTATATAGAACATAGGTTTTTTTTAGGTGTTTTTTTGCAAGGCAATGGGGTTAAGTGGCTTGCCCAAGACCACACAGCTAGGTAATTATTAAGTGTCTGAGGCTGGATTTGAACTCAGGTACTCCTGACTCCAGGGCCAGTGCTCTATCCACTGCACCACCTAGCTGCCCTGAACATAAGATATTTCCAATAAAATTTTGCATGATAATTCTCAACTTTATACCTCTACAATACTTATGCTTTAATTTACACCACTATTATTTATTTACATGCATATCCTATCTCTATTACATACTAGTTTATAAATTTAAGAGGAGGAAGAGACTCCTACTAATTTTTGTATATTTCTAGTACATTGCATAGTTAAGTGTTCAATAAATATTTCTTAATAAGAATAAAATTTAGATCCATAGATAAATTCAGAGAGAGGGAGACAGAGGGATGAAGAGATGATAGAGAGACAGACAGATAGCTAGCTAGCTAGATAGCTAGATAGATAGATAGATAGATGATAGAGATGAAGAAATAGAGATAAAGAGATAGATAGATAGATGATAGATAGATAGACAGACAGACACAGATAACTAAAACTTTATAAATTATATTCCCTACACACTTTCAGGAAGACAGGTCTGGTTCAACCTCATGAATAACTTTTATAAGGAATCCCTCATGAGGAAATTCAAAAACAGTTAAGGTACTTACCCATATTCCATAGCCAGTAAGTATCAGATAAAATTTGAACCCAAGAATCCAAGACTCTACCCAATGCCATATACTCTCCCCATTATAAATCAATGCTACAAAGTGTTATTACACTCATTTTAGAGAAGCTGAGACTGAGAAGGATAAAGTGCTTTGTCCATAATTATATATATTGAGTGTCTGAGACTAGACTTGAACTGATGTGTCTTCTGATTCAAAAATGCAGTACTGTTCCCAGAATACTAAGCTGACTCTCACATTGAAAAATAGAAGGGAAAAGGAAACAAGGTTCAAGGAAAGAGGGAGAGGATAAGAGAGTAGGACAAAAATAATATTTTTATCTAGTACTTTCTAAAGGAATCCCTCATGGTAGAGGTAGGGTACTATAAGTTTGATTATACCCATTTTATCGATGAGAAAACTAAGACTGAGAAAGGTGAGATGTTTTGCCTTATTTTAGAGCTAGCAAATGTTAAAACCCAGACTGAACCTAGGAATACCAATTCCAAATCTAGCACTCTTTTCCCTCAGCCAGATTGCAGGAGGAAAACCAACCTATGTGATCATTATAAAAAATAATAACAACACAGAAACTTTTAAAGCAATCCTTCCTGTCATATAGGCATTTGCTAATGAGATAAATGAGTTAACTCTAAATAGACTTTTTCAAATATATTATCTGTGATTTAAATACTTTTTAATCTTAGAACTTGATGTTTTTAATCTATTCTTTTGTTTGTATTCATCTTTTCTCTCAATTGTGGACTCAATTAGAGCTTCCTTGTACAGATTTAAAAGAAGGTAACTTTATCCCAGAAGGCTGCAACCTAAAGGTTCAAGCTATATTTTTAAATGTAGTTAAAGGTGAAAAGGTGACTGCATATTTTTCAAAGTAATGATTTCTTCAATTTTTACTAAATATTCTTATGAGACTAAATGGTTTATACTAACACTTGATGCCTGAATAAATTTTGTCTATTTTTAAATCCTGACATCTGTAAAAAATGAACATTTTTGAAAAACCGAATGTCAATATGGCATTAATATTAAGAGAAACAAGGTTAGTAAAGTTCAATACATGTTGTTTTTTGTGGAGTTTTTTTTTGTCTTGACATTTAACCTATCATATTAAAAGCTTCTTCAAAAGGAAAGAAATATCAGCTTGTCACCTGGAGATCGAAATTGAACTGCTGTAAGACAAACTGCTGCTTCTTCCCCATGATGAAATTCATCAGATGGACAAAAATGTCAAGATAAAAATAGACCTCCTGGGAAAAAAATCAAGAGAAGAAGTATAGCTATTGTTATAATTACCACTAAAAATCTTTGAAAAACCAGTTATTTGTCCCTAGCAGCACATGAAAGGATATCTAACACATTGATTTATGCTGTTAAAAACTGCGTAAAAACAAAATATGATTGGGCATGCTCAGTGCCATCCGGGGATTTAATTTTAATAAAAGATAACTCATGAATAGCTTGATATTTTAAAGAATTTTAACATTTGGGGATGTGTGATATACAAAAGACATGTGACTTCCTGGAACTGTAAAACACCATAGTGACAAAATAGGGAAGATATGTATCCATTTTAAATAGCACAAAAAATACAGAGGGGTTGGATAGTAACTAATGAATCATATTTATTAAGAGTAACCTCCAAGCGAAACAGTGAAGGACCTCTGAGTAATTTTAGGAAAGGACCCCAACTTCCACGATTGCAATAAGAGACAAGCAGAATAAAAATCCTGAATAAACATTCGCAAATATCAAAGGATTTGACTTCTGATAGTGATACTGATAGAGGCAGAATGATCAAAGATGAGATCTATTATTACTGAAATAAGCCTCTAAGAAGAGAGGAATCCCAATCAGACATCATGTCCAGTTGAACGAAATCACATTCAGTCCTAATACTTTTGAAAAGTGAATATTTTAGCTTTGGCAGAATTTTTCTTTTCAGTGAATTAGAATGGACCTTCTTTCTATGCAGGTCATGTATTTAATGCATATAATAGACCCTGCCACTTGGTACTCAGTAGGGCTCTCATGCTTGTTACATATTTCCAAATGATGTTACATCGAGAGCAAGCTGTTAACGTCTGTCACGGATAGTTTGCAATGCCAGTAACCTCAGGTTATTTCCTCACTTCTAGAAATAGCCAGAAAGAGATTTTCCCCAGGAATTAATAAAAAACATTTTTACAACCATCTAACATTTTTTAAAGTGAACCTATGAGTTGTTGGCATAGGAGGGAACTAACACAACAAAACTCTCTGCCAATTCTGATCAGCTTCTATTCTACAATTTATAGTCGTAGAAAGTTACTTGGGACATTCAGAAGCTCAGTGACTTGCCCAGAATAATACAATCAATATATCAAGAGGGAATTTGAACTCATGTTTTTCCTGGTTTTAAGATTGGTTCTATATTGCCTACACCAGTCCTCCAAATAGAGGAGAAATTGGTGATTTATATAATCTATTCAGTTTAACAAACATTTCTAAGTTACCTAAGTATAAACAATATACTAGGTACTAATGATATAGAGACAAGATTTTTTTTTTTAAAACTGAAATTTAAGGAACTTCTATTTTCCTTATACTTTCTTCCAGGTTATAATATACAGGCTCTTTATTCAAAGAAGGCTTGTTTTGGCTATTTTGCAGAGGCATTTTTACTAAATTATAAGAAACCAAAACAAGATTAGACTTGGTATTAATAAAACTTAACATGACTTTCTAAAGAAGAAATTCATCTGAATTTAATTGATTTTTCCTTTCCTTACTATGCCATTGCTTTTCTTACTATTTTTCTGAGTTATATAGTTGCTTTGAATTAATTGTGTCTTCTAGTTAGAAAATGTAAACATCAGTGGAGGCTTCTGAGTTACAATTCTGAGTTAATGCAGGTCCACCTTTTACCTGGGAAAAGTCTCTTCAAGGAGTCCATTTTTTGAGTAGGGTTTGCCTTCAGCAGCTACAATGATATTTCCCTGTCCATGATATCAGAGGTGAGAAAATAACCAATCTAATCTGAATGAAAACCCACACCAGCTGTCATCACTTCCTACCTGGACTTTTGCAATGTCTCTTATTTGGCCTCCCTGGCTCCAGACTCTGCCCCTTCCCCTCTTCAATCTGTCTACATAGATATCAAAATGGCATACTTATAGTACAGGTTTATTTATGTTAATCTCCTTTTTATGGGGCTCTGGTGCCTCCCTAATATCCCAGTGCTTACTAGTTAAGTAAATTGTCCTTGGTCTTTTCTACTGTCATTGAATCTTAATAACTTATAGTAGCAGCCCATTTAAAAAAAAATAATTGTTAGTGGCTGAGGCTTAAAATGAGTCAAATAAAGTATCTGATGCCTGAGTGTAATAGGGATTGAATATCTCCCCATGACTTCCCACTCATGTTTAGGGCTTAGTTATTTTAATTTTCACTGAGAGTCATTGAAATTTTTGAATAAGAAAAATGATATGATCCTAAATGTGTGACAGAAAATTAATAATGTGGAAATCAGATAATGGACAGCTAAATGATGTCTGGGCTGGGGTCAGGAAGATCTGAGTTCAAATAAGACCTCAAAAATCTAATAGCTTTGTGACCCTAAGCATGTCATTTAACCTTACTTGCCTCAGCTCCTCATCTGTAAAATGAGCTGGAGAAGGAAATGACAAACCATTACCGTATCTTTGCCAAGAAAATCTCAAATGGAGTCACAAAGAATTGAACACAATAGAAATGACTGAACAATAACAACAGATGATAATAAATTTTAAATCTAAAAGAGACCCTAAATGTCCTCTAATTTGCTCAAAGTCACAAAGATTTGAAACTAGGTCCTCTGACTCTAGAGCTGGGTACTGAAGAAATCAGTGCAGAAGCTCCTGAAAGAATTTGAACAAGGAAAGAAGGTATGAACTAGAAAAATGAAAATGGGAATGGAGGCAACATATTTACTACTTTCAGTTTGTTTAGACCCAGAAGCATTTTGTATTGAGAAAAATATATCCAATTCGTTTTCCAATCAGGCATGATGTGCTGTTGTGCTCTGTCCAAGCTGCCACCTTTTGTTATCTCTCATTGCTCTGACTATATTCCAAAGCCAAGTCTAAAAGGCTCCATAAAGCACATAGGAAAGCAGAATTAGTCAGGGGAAGAGAGAAAGGATCATTTAGTAATATTGTCTCTTTTGTCCCCTGGAAGAGTAGGCAGAAAGGGGATCTTGCTTATTTCAGTGGGACATCACCACTGTCACTGTCAGCTCTTCCACATGGGGACAACAATAACTCCCAAAGGCCTTTAAAAGCGGGACATTTTCCTTTGCTAACCTAATTTTTAAAAATCACCTAATTGAGCCCAGAGGCTGTGCAATGGGAGCATGTAGAGTTTATGAAAAATAAAAGCAAATGTGTAAACCAAGACCTTTTTATGCTTTGAGCTTTTAAGAGGGCAAGTACAAACTGAGAACAAAGTCACATCATTATTATGATTGCCTACTCCATAACAGCATGGTTTCAGGAAGAAAGGGAGAAAAGGAAAAAAAGAAAAAAATAGCTTTCTCTCCTTATGCCCAAGAAGCTTCAGGTCTGTCACTCCTGAACCATAAAAACCTGCAGTTGGATAACCAGGAAAGCCATTCAAAAGTATCGTTAATCTATTGTTACTCTGGGCTGATTTGCTTTTAATTTGTTTATTGTAATTACATTTCACTCTCTTTGGACCATCATGGCCCTTATTGTTCTTCACCTATCTTTTTTTTCCCCCCAACTCTTTTTTCTCTTCAACTACTCTCTTTCATGGTAAATTTGGATCTCTCAAGATACCTCTTGCCACAAAATCACAACTCATTTTCCCCTTTCAATTAAAGGTCATAGTTTGTTTGACAAGAGCAAAAGGAACTGAGAGAAATGTATTGACATTGTGTAAATGAGAGCTAAACATCAAGGGGTGTAGAGTTAATGAACAAAGGAACACTATTTCAGGTATAATTGCAACATTAAGACTTCAGCCTGAATTCACTGAAAAGGTGATCAGTTGGAGGACACACAGTTAGCCTTGCAAGAGGACAGCATAATTCACCCATTTCCAGTTCATTGGTTGCTTTAACAGAATCCCTGACAATTAGTCTATTTCTTTGTGTAGATAGTCTGAGATCTCATAGGCTTAAAATGCCCTCTTTGAGGGGTCAGAATGGGAGGGACATGGAACATATTTCTTTCCAGCTTAGTCAATGATCTCTTACTATCCGTGATCTCTTATTATATAATATAATGGTTCATTTTATTTAATAAGGCTATTGAAATCCCCTTGTTCTATTTTTCAGTGTACAGTGAGGGTGGAAATGTGAAAAGAGAGCAGTAGGTTATGTAGGAATTCTAAGGGGTATTCATTCAAAGGCTATTACAATTAGACCAAAGTCATACTGGTACAACAGAAAGAGTCCTAGGCTAGAAGTTAAAAGATTTGTTTTTAATACTGACTGTAAATATCTTTGAGATTTAATCAGTATTCTCTCACTCAAAGGTCCCCATAAATCTACCACAGATTCTAGGAAAGTTATTAGTGTATTCCCCAAACTATAATCAATTGGTCCTCATCAATGCTTTTTAGTTTCACCAGGCAGAAGACAAACTTAATGCAAAGTAAAAATATTTAATGAAATATCAGGTGTGACCTTGGATGAGTCACATTATTGCTTTCAGTTTCAGATTGTCCATCTATTTAATAAGAGCCTTGGAATATCTGAAATACTACTCTCAGTTCTGAATCCAGTGACCCATATAAATTCTAAATTAGTAACTCTGTCAGATCTCATAGATGTCAATCACTTCATAATCACAAAAGGCATTGACTTAGGATAAACAACTAGAAAATCACTACTTTCCCCAATAGAGTAGAAAATAAAATTAATGTAAATGGATGTCTTCATCATATGAAAAATACTTCCTAAATTGACAGAAATCTAGGTTCCTAAAAAATAATTCTATTTTTCTGACATTACTGTGTTTTCAAGAAAAGGACATAATAATGGACACTTTATGTTTAAAACTTCAGTCGAAAAAGTTTTACTGAAGCAAAACTTTGATATTTAGTAGAAACCCACAAATTTCTCTCTGTAGCAGAGAAAATGGGTGGATGAATGAGGAAATGTTCTATTGTTGCCTGATATAAAGAATCAAACTGAATGGAAGCCTTTCCTCTAAAGCAACTTGATGATCTTTGCTCCCATAAGACCCAACTGCCAGCTGCCAGTCACACATCACTACCATCCCTGTAACAATTAACAAAAAGCAATTTCTAGTATCAGCTCACAAATGAAGAGTTTCATTTCCCTGTCTCTCTAACCCCTCCACCTGTTTCTTCCATCCCAATCACTAATTCTTCATCCATGAATTGGCTTCATCAGGCATTCTTTCCTTCTTTGGGGTCTTCAGCTTTTCCCAATCAGTATCTTCTCCTCCATCCACAAAGACTTTCATTGATTCCAAAGGCCCTTTACACTATTGAATTAAATATCTTTATTTCCCCTCCCCTCCACTGACAAATTTCTACAAAAATGTCTAAGCCAAAGTAGTCTAAACCAACCTCTAACTTCTTCACAGTTAGATTCTATCCACTCTACTCTACTCTTTCCAAGATTAATAATAGCCACCTTATCATTAGAGATAGTCCTCTTTTTTCTCTCCTCTTCTTTCTTGACCTCTTTCTGAATTATATGGCCTCCTTCTACCTTATACACTTTTCTGTCTTGGTTTATATAGCAGGTTATATTCATTATTTTTCTCCTAACTCTTTGACTATCTGTTCTCACTCTCCAATTACAATGAGTTATCATGAATGAGTTATTTTACTGATTCTGTTTTCTTCTATCTGACACATTCTTTAATGATTTCATCCATTCTTCGTGGCTTAATCATCATTCTAGGCATCTCACTCTCAAATCTTCATCTCCACTCCAATTCTGTTTTTTAATTTATTTATTTTCATCCAGATGCACATATATATTTTTAATTTATAAAATTTCCTTCTACTCCCTACCCCTTGGTGGTGAGCAGTCAGATTAGCATTCTTCATATATATATATATATATATATATGATAAACATGTTTATAGATTAGTTTTTTCAGTATGAGGAATTAGGATTAAGAGAAAGATATATAAGAGATAATTTTTATAGAATGTTCATCAGATTCTGAAGGGTTGTTGAATGTGTGATTTTTTGTTTTGTTTTGTTTTTCTTTCTCTGAATGGGGATGACATAATCCATAGCTGGTCTAATATAGTTATCCTAGCTCTCTGAACTACTGAGAGAAGCTTCTTCCATTAAGATTGTTCATTTCATAATGTTGTTGTTAATATGTAGATTATTTTCTTGGTTCTACTCCCTTCACTCCGACCATTTATGGTTTCTTATAGAACCATAATATTCTAAGGAATCCATCTGCCATAACTTGTTTAGCCATTCTGCAATTAATGGGTGTTCCTTCAATTTTCATTTCTTTGCCACTACAAAGAAAAGTGTTATGAATCTTTTGGAACATGTGAGAATTTTCCTTTTTTTAAAAATTTCCACCCCAATTCTTTATTCAAATGTCCATGGAATGAGGGATATTAAAGATAGAGATATCATAGATAATTCAGTCCAACCCCCAACTCAAATTTAGGAAAAGACATATCTAGGATTGAAACTCAGTCTTCTAATTTCAAATCAAGCATCCTTTTTGCTATGAACACTGATGTGTACTTCTATGTATTTCACCTTCAGAGACCGCCCCTGAGACAGTATGCCTGGAAAACTCTAAGTGGACCAAAGCATCTTTCAGAAGAAGTCAAAGTAAAAAGACCTCCTAGTAGTCTGTCCCAGTGACTGGTTCAAGATGGATCTTAAGGATCCCTGAAAGGAGATACTATGATACATGAGTCAGAATGTAACCTGAAGCTGAAACTTCATTTCTAGACATCTGTGGAGCAGACAAATTTCACTGTATAGTCATGCATCTTATGAGACTCAAATGAAATAATGGATGGAAAAGCTCTTACAAACTTTAAAGTACAATATAAAAACCAGTTATCATCATCATCGTCATCATCGTCATCATCATCATCACTATCTTATAGTAAGCAGGCTTGAATTTCCTGATGACTTATTTCCTTGAGCTTCTGTTGAACTTCAGCTGAGCTTAGACAATGTTTATAGAATTAAAGAGGAGTGTGCTTGTAAATGCAAGGAAAGAATAAATATATGCACAAAGACTTTAAAATTGATCTGCATTGATAACTTTTCTTATGTCCAAATAATCAACAAGAAAATAAACCAAGCCCTGGTTTTTAAAGATTTTTGAGGTGCAAATACTCATCCAGAAAAATTAACAGTTGACTTACAGATTGGTTTTTATCAGTTCTAGTAGTGATGAATGAGCTATATTAAAATCCAGCTTCAGAAACTTGCTATTTATGTGACTTTGGGAAAGTTACCTGACTTCCTGGGCTTTGGTTTCCTTATTCTAAAATGATAGTGTTCAACCAAATGACCTCTAGCATCTTTTATAGCTCTTCTATATTTCCGTATGATCCTAGCTTAGTAGCCCAGATTTGGAAAAGGTAGCCAACTACTTAATTCAGTTCTCCAGAGCTCTGTCTGAATAATACACGCAGAAAGCAAAGAAACCCCAGGAAAGGGATCATGTGGCTACAGGATCATAGTTTTAGGGACAATGGAAATCATGTAATTTAAATTTCTCCTTTTACAGATGAGGGAACTGAACCTGGCAAGGATAAATGAATTGCCCAAAGTCATACAAAGTACATTTTGTGGGCAGGATTTTGAAAGGCTCTGCTTAGAACCTAGTCAGAAGCTATAAGCCTAGAGAGTCCTCTGCTTAAGAATAAAATAATACTCACTATGCCTTCAAGTCACAGGGGGCATTTCCTGGCAGGAGACATGTCACTGAATACACTGGAATATAACCAGTTTCTCATGCTTCCAGTAAGACTCTTTTGTGGACTTTTTCCCTCCAGCTATAAATACTGGGAACTCTCCCACATGTCAACTAAGGTAATGGCTAATTTTCTCCCCCCTGCAGACACATTAAAGTTATGCTACCACAGGGACCCCTGACACTTTTCTGACAATTTAATTTAGCACTGATTTGAAAGAAGGAAGGAGAGAAGTAAAGGGACAGAGGACAGAGACAAAGCTGAGAGATGATGATGATGATGATGATGATGATGATGACAACTACAACAATGCTCGTTCTTTATTCTCGAAGAAGACCATGACATCTGAGGTGATGCCACAACACAAACATGAATTAGATTTGAGTGAGGGAGTGTTGTGCTAAGTCACCAGCCTCACTTTCTCCTCTGGAGCCACTGAGACAGATAAAGAGAGAGACAGAGAGACAGACAAAAGGAAAGAGACAGACACAAAGAGACAAAGGCAGAGAGAGAGTCACAGAGACAGAGATAAACAGAGACAAAGACAGAGACAAAGAGAAAGGGAAGGAAGGAAAAGGAAATGAAAAAAGTAAATTGATGAATAAGTAAATATTTAAAAATGTAGACCATATCTGTGATTTTAATTGTGTAGAGAATTTCCACCAAATAAATATCCTCTACCAATGCAGGTTATTGCCTGTTCTGCAGGTTATAATCTTAGATAACAACCTGGGACATTAAGAGGCTAAATGTTATATCCATGGTCACCCAGCCAACATGAGTTTGAGGTAGAATTGTAGCTCAGGTGTTCCTGA
Source organism: Macrotis lagotis (assembly GCF_037893015.1). Classification (NCBI taxonomy): domain Eukaryota; kingdom Metazoa; phylum Chordata; class Mammalia; order Peramelemorphia; family Peramelidae; genus Macrotis; species Macrotis lagotis. The sequence continues at coordinate 79,528,676 of NC_133660.1, forward strand.
TGATGAGGAAAGCTTTCTATCAGTGAGTCGTAGCTGTCTAATTAACCAAAAAATAATCAAATCTGTAATAAATTACTTCATTTCCTGACCACTTTAACCAAATGTGGCCTGATCTATCATGGGTTGGCATGCCCTTCCTCCTCACAGCTGCCTCCTGCTATAGGGAAGCTGGGATCAATCAGGTAGCAAAGAAGGAAGCATGGCAGGGAAGTTAGGAGAGCTGCATCAGTATTCTTAATGGAGCTTCCCTAACTTCTCTCTACCACCCTTCCCCCTGCTTCCCTGAAGCAGTTTCCTGGTCTATGGACCTAAAAGGGATTTAGGTGTGTATCTGGGGAAACATTACTCATCATATCCTGATTTCTTACTGTTTCCAGTAAGCCATGCCCAGAGTAGTTGAATATCACTGCACTCTTTTTGTATAACCTTGTTGTGTTGGAGAAAAGTGAACATATTTGTTTTTTTAAATATTCAGTGACTTGCAAATTCTTCATGTCATCTCAACTTTGAACCAAAACTAGAAAAGTATCATTTTCCTGGTATTCATGGGTCTCTGTATCCCTAATTGGGAGGCAGTATCCCCTGGTAATCTTCCCCTCCTCTCATAGGTCCTTAAATTCTGAAGTACATGGTCTCTCCTCTAGATTACCCCCCTAACAACTCTTGAGTTGAATTTGACTTAAAAGTTCATTTGAAGATATCTTCCATGCATCCTGCCCCAGGTATCAACATTGCTAATTGTGTCTCTGTTTCCTGAAGCAGATGACAAAAAAGAGCCACAAAGGATGCCTGATGGATTGAGGGCAACTGCTTTCATTTATATGGAGTAATGGTCAGATTGAAACCATAACTGTCTCTTTGCCATACATCAGCTTCATTCCCTGCTCCAGGTAGAAGTTTGCCTAGTCAAAAACTTGAGGACAATTATAATACAAACCTCTGCCCTGGTTCATGATAAACCCAGCATGAAGTTATTAATACCTAGATCTTGGGGAAGAGCTTGAAATACCAGCTGGGCTTTACTGCTGGGACTCAGTATAGTCTTTAAGAGGATCTGAGGGATTCTTTAGTTTAAATCCACTCTCATCCCTCTCTCTATTTAATTAATTACTTCCTGTTCTTTAAATTAGGGGATTTGGGGATCCAGGTGAGAAGCACTGTTTGAGCATCATAAGGGAAAGTGGCAAGACCCACTACTCCCCTGAACAGACTCTAGATGAGGGTTTTGTTATTCAATAATGTCCAGCTCTTCATGATCCTATTTGGGATTTTCTTGGAAAAGATACTGTAATGGTTTGTCTGTTCTTCAGTTCATTTTATATTTGAGAAAACTAAGGCTAAGTAACTTACCCAGAGACCCACATCCGGTATGTGTCTGAGGCACATTTAAACTCATGAAAATGAGTTTTCCTGATTTCCAATCTGACACTCTATCCATAATGCCCCCAATAGTCTCTTGAGATTCTATAAATTCTTAACAGATCCTTAACTTGGTGTCTGCATCCAAACCCAACAGAGAAAGGCAACTTCAGTATAGTGGAAAGAACAATGGCTATGGAACCCTATAAAGACCTATGTTCAAATCCTGTCTATTTACTATCTATAGGATATTACAACCTATAGAAAATTAAGAAAGTTAATCTCCTGTGCCTTGATGATAATGATGATGCTTATCCTTCAATCTGAAAGAAGACCATGATATCCTATGATTCCATGACCAGCACATGGATTGGATACATTTGAGTGAAGGGGCGCTGTGCTATGATACCAGCCTCACTTTTACCTCCAGAACCATCTGGGTCCAGTGGCCAGATATGAATCAGGATAAATGGAGATAGTCCTGGATGTGAGGCAATGAGGGTTAAGTGACTTGCCCCAGGTCAACAGTTAGTAAGTGTCAATTATCTGAGGTGGGTTTCAAGGCCAGTGCTCTAAACAATTTACCACCTAGCTGTGCTCACTGTGCCTTATCTGTAAAGGAAAGGAACAATTAGATAAACTCTGAGGTTCCTTCCCACTTGTTTAGCAACTGTTGTCACCATCTTTCCTCCATTTTTACTTCATCAGTTGATTTTATCTTAATTCTCCTTCTATCTTGTATTTATAATTCTCTGCTGGATATATTCCTATGGCAATGAGGAAAGCAATAATAAGTCATATGTCTATATCACTTTGAGGTTTGCAATCACTGTCATGAAAACTGAGGACAGTTTTCATAATGACATGTGTAGTGGAAATCTCATTATGCCCATTTTTTCAGATGAGGAAACTAAAATTCAAGGGATCAAAAAGTCTGTGCAGAGTATTGACTATACTATATGTGCATAAATGATATATAGTATGACATGATGGAGCAGGATCTAAAACCAGATCATCTCATTCCAAAATTAGTGTCTTTTATACCGCATGACATTGCATTCTAACTTGGCATATTCATAACTAATAAGCAAATACGTAACATTTTCTTGGAACAGACTTTAAAAAACCCAATAAAAGTCAACAAAATGGCAATATAACACTAGATACAAGGGTGTAAATTTAATACCATCTCAGAATCTCCTTATGAAAAGAAAGGGTTAGTCTTTTACATCTTTAAAATTCTAAATTCTATATGTCGATTCAAGATAAATTCTTGGCTATATGAATTATATATATATATATATATATATATATATATATATATATATATATATATATAGAGAGAGAGAGAGAGAGAGAGAGAGAGAGATTTGGTTTTCAAAAATTACTCAGTGATAATGTGTACTTTTTAACTAAACAACTAAATATTTTAACAAATCCATCAACCAAAAAACTATTTTCTGAGTGGAAACTATGTGCAACTCTGATAGGAAAGATGGGAAATTTCTTTTTAAAGAAGAGTCTATTGTCCTTGCTTGCTTGTCCTTGTTTTAAAATCTAGATGATTTTAATTTCAGTTGAAATCAACAAAAAAAATTTTTAGGGGCAGGAGAAGGCAGGAATTCCTGAAATTTCATTCCCCAAAAAACTCCAAAAGCCATCACATTGTGACCCTAGCCAAACTTTAGAGGGGCACAACCCACAGAAAGACTGAGTGATATAATTTCCCAGTCCAAGAGAACTTGGAAGTTGTGCAGGAAAGTCTGTTCCACTGGGATTTGGGGTTGGAAAAGGCCACAGTGCAACTGGGCTGGGTGCCTGGGACCATGGCAGAGGGGGTGGCTTCCAGACCTCTTGGCCCAGGGATCATCAGAGACAGCCTGAACGGGTGGTGAGAGAACTCTGCCACACCAGAGTGGGTGCAGAGTGGAGCTCCAGCCTCAGAACAGCCCTGCTGTAAGAACCTTCAGCAGGAGTTGGCAAAGCCACCCAGCACCTCCAGAACTCTCAGTCCATAGATGGTAAAGGGGTTAGAGAGACTGCAGAGGTCTCTCTGCTCTCCCTGGGGCAGGACTCTGCTGTTTGCCCCACATTCAGATCCAGGTTTCAGTCAGGGCCCCCACAAAACCACCATAGCTGAGCAGGGACCCTCCTCACAGTTCCAGGGCAGAGGGGAGGGGCTGAACACAGTTAAGAGAGCAGTCAGAGTTCTCATAAGACCTTGGAGGAATTAAGGTCCCTGTGGGTTTCCCCCCCAAACCCCCCAAAGTCTTGGAAGTGCAGTAAACCAGTCATAAAATGAGGCAATGAGCAAACAACAGAAAAAGAAGAACCAGACCATGGAAAATTACTTTGGTTCCATAGAAGTTTCAGAAGATGACACAATTGAAGCTTCTTTACCCAAAACCTCCAAGAGAAATAAAAAATGGGCTCAGGCTATAGATAAGCTCAAAAAAAGATTTTGAAAAACAATTAAGGGTGATAGAGGAAAAATTGGGAGGAGAAATGAGAATGATGCAGATAAATCATGAAAACCAAGTCAGCAACTTGGTAAAAGAAATAAAAAATATACTGAATAAAATAATATGTTAAAAGCCAGTTTAGTGGGGTGGCTAGGTGGCAAAGTGGATAAAGCACCAGCCCTGTAGTCAGGAGTAGTTGAGTTCAAATATGGCCTCAGACAATAATTACCTAGCTGTGCGGCATTGAGAAAATCACTTAACCCCATTGACTTGCAAAAAAAAAATCTTAAAAAAACAAGTTTAGACCAAATGCAACACAAAAGGCAAATGCAGAGAAGAATGTCTTTAAAAAGCAGAGTTGACCAGCTGGAAAAGGAGATTATAAAAGCTCTCTGAAGAAAATAACTCCTTTAAATGCAGAATGGAACTAAGGGAAACTGACTTTGTAAGAACCCAGGAAGAAATAAAACTATTCCACAAAAAAATAAAAAAAGTAGAAGAAAATGTGAAATACCTCATTAGAAAAATAATTGACCTCAAAAACAGATCCAGAAGAGATAGTTTAAAAATTATTGGACTACCTGAAAGGAAGAGCCTAGACTTAATTTTTCAAGAAATAATGCAGTAAAATTGCCCTGAGATCCTAGAAGCAGAGGGTAAAATAGAATTGAGGAAATTCACCAATCCCCTCCTAAAAGAGATGCCAAAAGAAAAACTTCCAGTAATTTTATAGCCAAATTCCAAAATTCCCAAGTCAAAGAGAAAATACTAAAAGCTGCCAGAAACAAACAATTCAACTACTGTGGCTATATAGTCAGGATTACATGGGATATGGCAGCATAGGACTTAGAATATGATACTTCGGAAGGTAACTGAGCATCCTCTTTCAGGGGAAAAAATGGACTTTCATTGAAACAGGGTACTTTCAAGCTTTCCTATGGAAACAACCAGAGCTGAACAGAAAGTCCAAATACAGGACTCAGTTGAACCATAGAAGGTGTAGACAAGAAGTACTAACTATGAGGAACTTAATGATGTTGAAATGCTTGAACTCTTGCATGAGAAGAAGATACTGATAACTCATATGAGCTTTCTCATTTATAACAGCAGTTATAAGGAGCATATATATAGACATGGCACAGGAAGGATCTGCATATAATGGTATAATATAGTAAAAAGACTGAGTTATAAAGGGTGATAAAGAAAAGCAATGGGAGGAAGAGAAAGGAAAGGAAGAAAGGGCTAAGATATTTCACATAAGAGTCAAGAAAAAGCTTTTTCAATGGAATGGAACGGGGAAAGACGAGAGGGAGTGCATGAGCCTTCATTCTCATCAGAAATGGCTCAGAGAGGAAATAACATACATATTTAATAGGGTTTAGAAATCTATCTTACCCTAGAGAAAAGTGAGAGGAAAGGGATGGGATAAGGGGAATGGGGGGAGGGAAGGAGGAAATAGGTGATAGAAAAGAAGGAAGCTCACGGGAGAGGGTATTCAGATACAACTCATTTTTGAACAGAGACAGGGTGAAAGGAGAGAGAGAATATAGTAAATGAGAGTAGGGAGGAATAGAGTGGAGGGAAATACAGCTAGTAATAGCAAATATATATTGAAGCAACTTCTCTGGTGGACTTATGATAAAGAAGGTAACTCATCCCAGAGACAGAGCCATTGGATCTGAATACAGACTGAAATACATCTTTCTTCTCTCTCACTATTCTTGAGGTTTCTCATCTTTTTTGGGGGGGGAGGAGGGTTTATATTTACTCTCATAACAAGATTATTGTAATAATAAAAATAAATAAACCAAAAAATATTAAAAAAAATATTAGAGGTCCTAGATAACCCTATCATAACTTGTCACTACCATTTTCCCCTTTGATAATAGTTGTCCATATGCATGATCATTCATTTTATGATATGAATAAACTCATGTGTTTTAGACTTTGGAACAGAGAATTAGTTGACCTAGTTATAGGTCAACTATACTTTTACATAGACAGGCAAATATATAGAATTTTTTATATAACCTTAGACTTGAATATCAAAGGATTCAGTTCCGTCAAGAAAGAGACAAGGGAACTTGATAAAGGTCAATAGACACAGTTATTAAATTTCTAAAGTGGGATTTGAACCAAAGTCTTCATGTCTCCAAGTCCCCCAATCATATCTATTATGCTTCTCATATTTTCTAGTGACAGAACTGAGAGTCTTAGTTAATATATTGAGTAAGAATCCCTAAATTTAATAAGATAAAATGTGCTAGGAGTAAATATAAAGTTTTGTACTTGTAGATAAGAAATCAGCTTAAAATTAATTAATTCAAATTAAATTTTTGAATTAATTCATTCTTTTTAGCTTTGGCTTATAATTTACTTATACCTATCAAACCAGCAAAGAAGTATTTTTATAGAGCTAGAAAAAATATATTATGTAGAGAAATAAATTTTTTTGGAGAAATAAAAGGTCAAAAACAAATCATTAAAAATGAGAATGCAACATTGTCATTTATATTATATTGACTCAATCTTCCAATAACCAAGTGCTATGTCTACAGTTATCTAGTTTTATTGTTATTTGTGTGAAATTATTTTGTAATTGTGCTCATATAGTTCCTGTGAGTGTCTTGGAAGGTAGACTCCTAAGTATTTCATATTGTCTGTAATTATTTGAAATGAAATTTCTCTACGTCTTCCTACTAAATTTTGTTAGTAATATATAGAATTGCAAAAGAAAAAAAAAAGAATTCAGCTTCACAAATAAAATAAGGTATGGAATGGATAGCTAGGTCTTGTTCTTAATAGGATCTGGGGGAGTTAATAGAGCATATGCTCAGGATGTCATTTGAAATGGTAGGCACAAAAGTGAATTCTACTTTGGGCTTTACTAAGAGGAGTAAAGCTTCTAGGAATAATGAGGAGATGTAGTCTACCCTTATCAGATCTCACACAGGATTTTGTTTTCAGTTCTGTACAGCATAGTTTAAGAAGAACATAGATAAGCTGGAGAGTCCATAGAGGAAGGCAACCAGAATTGCTTAGGAGTCCTAAATTCTTAATGTATGAAAATGTGACAAAGGAACAGGGCATGTTTAGCCTGAAGAAGAGAAGACTCAGGACAGAATAACTGTCTTGAAGTATTGCAAAGTGAAATGGATAGAAGCTGTTTTCTGGTGGCAAGGAATTGAAAAGTGAAGAGATACCCATAAGATGGGGAATGCAACAAATATTATGAGCAGAATGATCTCTCTTTTTTTTGAAAGGGGTTAAGTGGCTTGCCCAAGGCCACACAGTTAGGTAATTATTAAGTGTCTGATGCTGGATTTGAACTCAGGTACTCCTGACACCAGGGCTGGTGCTCTATCCACTGCGCCAACTAGCCACCCCCAGATGATCTCTTAAAAAAAAGAAACTGCAAAGCCCAATATGAGCTAATACAAAGTGAAATGTACTGTATAACAAGTACATTTTCTAGAATGATTAGCTGGGGATGACTTAGCTTTTCTCGCCAATACAGTGATCCAAAGTCAGCTCTGAAGGACTTATAATGAAGAATGCTATTTATTCTCAGAGAAAGAGGTGAAGGTGTCTGAATATAGATTGATCCATGCTTTTTTAACCTTTATTTTTCTTGAGACTTCTTTTTTGGAGAGTTTGGGGAGGGGGTCTGTGTTTTTCTTTCACAATAAGACTATTATGGCAAGGCTTTGCATGACTACCAGATATGACCTATATCAAATTGCTTCTTTTCTTATCAGGAGAGAGGCACAAAAGAGAGAATTTCCAACTCAAAGTTTTAAAAAAAAATTTAAAAAAAATTTTACATATAACTGGAGAAAAAGAATACTAAATATTTTTTTAAGGTAGAGGGGGATGTTTTGTTTTATTTGATCCCAGAAGGAAGAACCAGAATCAAAAGGTAGACATTATAAGACCATGTTAGTCTCAAAGTCAGTAAAATATTCCTTATAACTAAAACTGCCCAAACATGGAATGGGTTTTCTCTAAAGGAGGTAGGTTCCTTCTCCTCAGAGGTCTTCAAGCAGTAACTAGATAACAAATCGTCAGATTATTACTTAGGGATTCCTTCATGAATTGATTAGACTAGATAGCTGCTGAGGTCCTTCCTAACTCAAAATTCTGTAGTTCTATGATTCTGAGAAAGCATACAGAGCCAAGAATTTATACTGAATAAGGAAGCGAGGAAGTTCATCAGGACAGACTGAAAAATTTGATTCAACATCACTTCTTTCTTCTGTTACCACCTCAAAATGTGTATTATAGTTTGATTGTGATTCATATTTTCTTTAATTCTTCAAAGATTTGTGTTCCCTCCATCACACACATAGACCATTACCCATCTGGTTCTTAACCTTTCTTGAAAGGTTTATATTTAAGCAAAATTAAATCATTTTTAATTGAGATTTGGGTTGACTTCATTATGATTGCAAAGATTCTGGCTCTCTCTAGAGGGCTACCAAAGGCCTATAATGCTTTATGATCAGGCAGCTTCACTCATTTCATATTAGAAGGAAGTCTAGGAATGTCTTGAAGGTAGGACATTCTAAAACAGACACCGAGTTTAAATACAGATAGTTTTCACTGTACATAGATGAACCATTTTGCAGACTTCTAATCAAAGCAATTTTATATAATATAAATCTAGCAATGGTCTTTTGGAAGAAAGAGAGAGAGGAAGGCAGGAATGAAGGTGTGGGCTCATGGAAGGAGGGGACTGGCACATGGTTCAAGGATACATGGGAGCCAAAGTCAGAGAAGAAAGAACAGGAGGAGGAACCTATGGGGCCAGCAAGGTGGTCTCACCAAAACAAAGAGGAAGAACAAGGAATGGGGGACAGGAATGAACACAGACAGAAGAGGGATGGTAACATGTAAAGGCAGGGACAAATATATAGTATCCAGGTACAGACAGAAGACATACACAAGAGGATTGGACACTAGGGAAGGTGGTTGGTGTGATGAAAATCTGTCCTCTCTTCTATACTGAGGTTGCAAGCAAAGGTTCACTCTTCTTCCTATTTCTTCAAAAATCAGTTCTGCTTTCACTTGGAGGGTTTTTCTTTTTCTTTTTGTTTTTAAGTTCTTAATTCTATTTTGTTCTATTTTGTTTTGATAGACCACAGAGCACTCAGCTAAAGAACATGAGTGGAGAAAAAACACTCCAGTTGACATAGATTTTTTTTTGGATGACTGATTTTTTGGATGACTGGGGTAAGATAGATCTCTATACTCAATTGAGTGTGTATATTATTTCCTCTCTGAGTCACTTCAAATGAGAGTAAAGGCTCACTCACAACCCCTCACCTTCCCCCTCTTCTACTCCATTGCAATAGCTTTTTCTTGCCTTTTTATGAAAAATAACTCACCCAATTCTACCTTTCCTTTTCCTATCTCCCAGTATATTCCTTTCTCACCCATTAACTCCATCTTTGTAATATAAGATCCCTTCAAATTCAATACCCTCCTGTGCTCCTTGTCTATATATCCTCTATATAGTGTCCTAATACATGAGAAGATTCCTATGAGTTATCATCTTCCCATGCAGGAATATAAGCAGGTCAATATCATTAAATTCCTCATAATTTGCCTTTCACATCTACCCTCTCTATGCTTCACCTGAGTCTTATACTTGAAAATCAAACTTTGAAAAGTTTCAAAGTCATCTATTTCATTTTTCCCCTGAAAGAGTGTGTTTAGTTTTTCTGGGAAGTTAATTCTTTATTGTAATCCAAGCTCTTTTACTTTACAGAATAAAATATTCTAAGTCCTATGAGCCCTTAAGGCAGAAGCTACTAAATCTTGTGTTATCCTGACTGTAGCTCCAGGATATTTGAATTTTTTTCTGGCTGATTGTAATATATTCTTCTTGACTGAAATATGACTATGATATTCATTTGGGGATCTCTTCTAGAATGTGATTGGTGGATTCTTAAACTTTCTATTTTACCCTCTGCTTCTATGATATCAGGGAAAATTTTCCTGGATTATTTCTTGATAAATGAAGTCCAGGCTTTTTTTTTCTTGGTCATGATTTTTAGTTCAATAATTTTAAAATTACCTCTCCTAGATATATTTGCCAGGTCAGTTGCTTTTCCAATGAAATATTTCACTTTTTCTTCTAGATTTTCATTCTTTTGGTTTTGTTTTATTGTTTCTTGATTTCTCACAAAGTAATCAGCTTCCCTTAGCTCCATTCTACATTTGAATGAATTATTTTCTTCAGAGACCTTTTGTTTCTCCTTTTCCATCTGTCCAATTCTGCTTTTTAAGGCATTCTTCTCCTTGTTGACCTTTTGTACTGCTTTTTCCATTTTACCCAAACTTGTTTTTAAAATGTTATTTTCTTCAGTTTTTTTGTAATTACTTCACCAATCAGCTGACTTGGTTTTCATGATTTTACTGCATCACTCTCATTTCTCTTCCTAATTTTTATTCTACCTCCTTTACTGTGTTTTCAAAATCTGTTTTGAGCTCTTCCATAGCCTGAGAACAATTTATATTTTTCTTGGATGCTTTAGATGCACAAGCTTTGACTTTCTCATTTTCTAGGAGTGTATTTTGATCCTCCATAGGACCAAATTGTCTGTGGTGGGATTTTTTTCCTGTTCTGTGCTTATTTTCTCAGCCTAAGGACTTGATTTTCACTCTTTGTTAAGGACTCTGCTCCCAAGGTGGAGGACACACAGTCACAAACTTTTGAGGGTTTTTTCAGCTATTTTCAGGTATATCCCCCCCCCACCTAGGGACTTTAATTCCTCCAAGATCTTATGAGAGGCTCTACTGCTTTCCTGCCTGTGCTCTGGTCTGTGACTGATCACAAGCACTCCCCCTGCCCTGCAACTATAAGTAAGGTCCCTGCCCCACTATGGCAGTAAGCTCTATTGAGATTGAGGTCTCAGACAACAATCTGAATTTGAGTGTGGGCATAACACCAGAGTCCTACCTCAAGGATAGCAAAGAGACCTCTACAAATTCCTCTAACCGCCCCTTATCATCCATAGGGTAGCACTCTGGAAGCAGCTTCTAGGTGGTTGCTCAGGTCTGCTTCTGGTTCCCGGGGCCAGGTCTGCACTGAGGCTTGCACTGGACTGGGCCCCACTTTCACCCCTGGTGCAGAAATTTTCCTGCTGAGCTTTCCAATTATCCTTTGCAATAGCTGAGCTGAGAGGTCTGGAAACCACCTTTGCTTCCATGGACCCAGACATCCCCAAGGACCCAGGTAGCCCAAGGGATGTTCCCAGATGACTGGATCAGGTTTGCTCCTCTGAGTCCAGGCTGCCCCACAGGTCCTTTTTAACCCTGTGTGAAACAGACCTTTCCCATGGGTCTTCCAAGCTGTCTTGGACTGGAAAATTGTTTCACTCAGTCTTTTTGTGGGGTCTGACACTCTAGAATTTGGTTAGAATCATTATGTAAAGGTATTTGGAGTGATCTGAGGGAGAACTTGCCAGACTTCCTGCCTCTGCTCTGCAGTCTTGGCTCTGCAAAAAGTGATAATATCCTTAAAGAAGAGTGGGACAACTCGGTGGCATTGTGGATAGAACACCAGCCCTAGGGTTGGAATGTAGATTTCTTACAGAATTCTTTACATTAAGTTAAATTTGTATAATATGAATTTATATCAAGCAAAAACTGTCTGAATTACATTCAACAATTCTTATAAAATTAGTATAAGAGTAGTACATACCTCACATGGTTGTTATGGAGTTTAAGAAAGCTAATGTATGCTAAATGTTTTGCATATCTTAAAACACTTCAAAATGTCAACTGTTGCAGTAGTTACTCAGTACATGGATGCTGTTTACTTCATCTATATATTATGATCTTTAGACATAATGATCTTTAGAAATGTCCTGTTGTTCTAACATATTGGTATTATAAACTTCAAACTTAAAATCAAAACATGGTTAGATAGTACTAGTAATTCTGCCCACCAAAGAATTTATTTCTGAAATAGTTATTTGAAAAAATATTTTGTTGGTTTGTCATTTTTCAGTCATATCTGCCTCTTTATGATCACATTTGGGGTTTTCTTAGATACTGTGGTGGTTTTCCATTGCCTTTTCCAACTCATTTTTACGGATGAGAAAAACTGAGGCAAATAGGGTTAAATGACTTGCCCAGGGTCACATGGTTAATAAGTGTTGAGCCAGATTTGAACACAGGAAGATGAATCTTTCTGACTGCAGACCTGGAACCCTATCCACCCTGCCATCTAGCTTCTCCTGTAACAGGGACATGTGGTGAGGGGGTGGCTGGGGAGGCAGAGCTGAAACTCATCTCTGATTGTGAGGGGTTGAAAACATATTTGGTGTGGTCACCACATATCTTGCCTACTGTAAATTATGTATACCACATATAATTTTTGTAGCTATTTTTCATTACAGAAAAAATAGCTATTAGAAAATAGAATTAAAGGCATGCTGTGGCAAGTTTTTGAAGTGATTGGCATCTTAGTAGGTACTTACCTTGTCTTATTCACCCTGCCCTTGTAAAGTGCTTCCCATGCATTTGTTTACCTTTAAAAGTTCCATTTTGTGTTGCAACTATGTCACCCCACAACATAATACAAGTCTTATAGACTCTAAGTTATTGTTGAGGCCTCACCAAATCCAGTTCTCTTGTATGTCATGGCATCATATCCCCGATGTCATGGTCCTCTTTGAGAACAAAGTTCAAACAATAACAACAACAACAACAACTTCCGACAGTAACTATTAAAGTCCCCAAAACATCTCCCTTAGTTTTTTGAGGGCTTCTAAAGTAGAAAGATTTGCAGAAATATATTATACAGTACAATGCCTTCATACCACCAGCTGGCATAATAGAAGGTAAGATTCAGTGTTAAGAAAGTTTTAGTTTTAAGAATTTCAAACAATTATGGTTCTATAGATTTCATGTGTTATGAAAACAATATTGTCTGAAATCAATGTTCTGCTTTGTTTTTTAATTGACATTTTAGTGTAGATCACAGAATTCTAAAATATTACTAGTGAGAAAAATGTTTTACATGTAACCGATTTTATTTTATGTACTGTATTCATGGTTATTGCAATAAGAAAAGTGCATATTGTCATAATCTTTTTAATAAAGAATTGTATGCAAAAAGTTATATTTTAAGCAATCTCTAACATAAGATTAAAATTTTTAGTACAGAAACCTAATCCCCATTTCCTATAGGTGTATTATATTAACATTCATGCTCATCTGTTAACATTAAAGCTGTTTTCTAGGATCTTCCCAAAAGTTGATGATTGACTGCACCTCTCCCCTAATCCCATACTCTAACACTGAGGTAGCTTATTCATTAAACCTATATTTATGCTGGCAGATAAAGGATTTCTAGAGGAGGAGGATACTCTGCTGATACAATTTATATCTGTTCCACAGAGACCTAGTAGCATCCTTGGTAGGGGAGTGGGAAGGTAGGTTCCTACACCTCTCCCACTGGGCTCCTTTTTTTCACAAAATCAGAAACAATGATGCCAGGTCTTTAAACATGAAATTTCTATAAAATGATAACAAGAAAGACTAATCATAATATTTATTCATTTGAAGGCAAAAATGAATATGTACTCAATAGAATGCAAAATCTGAAATAATCCTCAAATTAAATAGCTCAAGATATGGATGGAATTTCAGATGCCATCTAGTCCAGCCTCCTTATTTTACAAATGAAGAAACTAAGGAGAGTCTGAGTAAATTGCCCATAGTCATTTTGCCAACAAATTTCTGAGATAGATCTTGAATATTCCTCCCTCTTTCAAGTCCATTAGTGATGCAATGCTACCTCTAGTTATCTCTGGGAGAGGACAGGGGCTTCCTAAAAGACCCTTTACTTCATTTTGATGATGTTCACCTTCTTGGTTCTGCCATATAATCATATCATATAATCACAGAATCTGAATCAAAATATAACATATCTTCCATAACCTGGATCACATTTGCCCACAAAAATATAATGAATGTGTTACATATTCAAACCAGAATTCTAGTGGAAGGACATGAGTGAATGACTGTGGAATTCATGACAGACTCTTTAGAGAATAATTTACATCTTGCATCTTCAGCTGGACCCAACTATCTCCCTTTTATCTAATTATCTTCTGGTCCTCACAGCTCTGCCAGGAAAAGTCATTCCTCTGTTATACTTGGGCAGCTGAATAAGTGACTAACTCTTATAATGACACAACCAGTCCAGAACCCAGAGTTCTGAGTGTTAAGCTCTTGCCATAAAATGCATTCTCTTCAGAGGAAACTTCTCAAATATACATTGAGGCTCAAAGAAAATGCTTCCTCTCAGGCTATAGATATGAAGAGAACTATGTAACTTTTCTCCAGTCAGAAAAAAAAAGATATTTCAAGATGAAGAAACTAAAAGTCATTTATTTGCTTAAGATTATATAGGTAGTCAAGTGGCAGAGTTTCAATTAAAACCAGATCCCCTTACTCCAAATAAAGTCTCTTTTTTATTGTATCACACAGCTTAAAAAGAGGCAAACACTTTATTATATAGTACAACCATATGGTCGATTTACTATAACAAAGTGTTCGATGTTATTAACTTTTAGATGAGAATATGAGTGTTATTTGTGCACAAAAGGTTTCTGCTTTCTATCATTCCCCAAACCAATTTTCAATAACCACAGCTGCATAAATTTAATAAATTTGTGAATAGTTAAAGTGTATATGAAATCTCAAACAATATAGGGGTGGAAAGAGTTAGGACTGAGTTATGTGTTTTCATTGATAAAGAGATATGCTGATGAAACAAATGTCTCCCTAGTGCATAGAACATTAACTCATCTATTGCTTATATTCTTAGATAAATGTCACCAATTCCAAAAAATCTGCAAAAGATTATAAATTTTTAAAACAATTGTGAAAATACAAAAAAATTCCATAAAATCTCTTAATAAGATAATTTATGAAACATTTTTCCTTTTGGAATATATATATGTATACATACATACATATATATATATATATATATATTCTGCATGTAAATACTGCCAAGGAAAATGAGAATAAAAATGAGTGAACAACCCTCAATTTTTTTCTATTTGTCAAATGTTCATCTATCTCTCTCTCAACTCTCTCTCTCTCTCTCTCTCTCTCTCTCTCTCTCTCTCTTTCTATTTCTCCTTTTCCCTTCCTAGTTAATAAGTATAGCAGAAATGAAAATGGCTATCTTCCAAGCACGGTGTTTTGATGACGATGGGGTGCACTGGGAACAATGAATGGCTAATAACCCCTATTGTCATTATCTATTTATCAACAAAATAGGACAGAAAAGCAAAATAGCAAAAGGGAATTGGATATGACATTACTAATAGTGAGCACCCTTTGAACAATAGAGCCCCAGAAGGGTACTTTAGTAAAAAACACCATTAGGCTCTAACTTTATTAACTTACAGAATAGAAATTGTCAATGAGTCCCTGGGTGACTTCTTCCAAAGCATTCTTTTGGCCACAGAGCAACAAGAGTGCTTTCTCCAAGCAGAAGATAGGTAGTTCTTATCCATTACCCAACTGCTGTGCCCCCAAACAGATGACTAACCTCTACAATTTCCCAGGCTATTATAATGAAGTATCCTCCCTTGAATACCATACATATGATACCTACCAAACCTTCCAATGTTCCCGGACAAATTTATTTAGTCTAATGATGGAAATTAGAAAAATACACATAAAATATTTTAATCTTAATAAAGTTCATTCATAGTTTAATTTAGGTGATATAACTAGTAATAATATTGAAGTAAATAGTATAAATCTTATTGTTAATCTGCTGAAGTTAAGAAGTATGAGGATGCTTTCCATTAATCTCAATGGATGGTAAAAATAAAACTGAGATAGCATCCTCTATCTTGCTATCTTCCCTATTAATGAATATTTATTTCCCCTTTCTTTCTGTGGGTACATTCATCTAGCAAATTGTACTATACTTTAAGACTCAAAAATTAAGTGAAAACATTAATATAAAATGAAAGACTTCATATTTATATGGTAGACAATGAGAAGACCCTAAGGACAAGGGAATTAGGTAGTCACATTTAAGAATTAGGGAAAGTTGCTCTGGCAGTGGCAAAAAGAATAAATTGAAGGGAGGAGAGACCAGAGGCTTTTATGATAGTCCAAGTGATACAAAGATGTTGCAACAAGGATCAGTCTTTATCAATATATCCCAACCAGCAAAGGAAGAGTGTCTTTAGATCATATATTGGGAATTTTAACTGTATCATTGCGAGTCAATCACTGAATATGGCCCTGACTTAAAAAAAAATATGCCCTGCTTTGTAGGCCAGGGAGGAAAATCAACTAACCCACTGAAGCTTCAGGAGTCAAAGATACTATTAAAAAATGATAAGAACGGGGCAACTAGGTGGCACAGTGGATAGAACACTAACAACTATGTTTAAGGGGTAAGAGAAGGATGAAGAAACAGAAAATGAGATGGTGATGATAATATCACAAAAAATCATAAATGGTGATCCAGCAAAAATGTTGTTAAAAGTATAGAAGAGACAGGAATGAGAAATTCTTTGGAAGATACAAAAGAAGAGACCATGATGTTGAGAAAGTAGTCAACAGAATTAAAAATTTCTAAGGGGTCAAGGAGATGATGATGATTAAGAAAAAGACATCTCATTTAGCAGTTAATAGATCATTAGTCATTTTGGAAAGAGCAGTTTTACTAGGGACAAAACACATTATAAGGAGTTTCTAAGTATGTGAGAAATGATGAAGAAGAGGCATTGATTGTAGGCGATTTATTATAGGAGTTTGGTCATGAAAAGAATGAGAGCTATAGGAAAGTAATTTCAAAGAATAACAAGGTCAAGTGAGGGTATTCTGATGATGGAGTAACCTTAAACACGTTCATAAGCACAGAGTAAAACTCAGTTAGTCAAAGAGATTTAAAATGGCAGAGGAAGAATGGATTGGTTAGCTACAAGAGGAAATGCAAATGAATGTGATGAAGAGCAAAAATTCAGTCACTGATCTTGACAAGGACTACCTCTTCCTTAAATACTAGTACAAAGAAAAGAGATACAGTATACAGGGGTATTAAAGTAAGAGGTGAGGAATATGAGATATTGCAATAAATTATTTCAATTTATCCATGAAGTAGACAATGATATACTCTAATTGGGGAGTGGGAGGAACTAGGGGAGGAATGAGATAGAACTGACTATTTCATAAGACAGCTAAAGATTTGGAATAGTTTTTAGAGAGGAATGGAATAAAAAATTAATCAAGTAGGAAAAAAGTCATAGAGATTAGATAACGTTTTTTTAGGTTTTGGGTTTTTTTTTTTTAGTTTTTGCAAGGCAATGGGGTTAAATGGCTTGCCCAAGGCCACACAGCTAGGTAATTATTAAGTGTCTGAGGCCTGATTTGAACTCAGGTACTCCTGATTCCAGGGCTGGTGCTCTATCCACTGTGCAACCTAGCTGCCCCTAGATGACTTTTAATGGATCCAGATCAACATAGTTGCATGACTTCCTCCACAGACATCCAATAGTACAGGAGTAATCACAGAGAATATGGGAACAATTCATTGCTGAAAATTGTCAAGCAAAGAAGAGGGATGGGGAAAGGATAGGATGGAAAAATAAAGTAGAGAGGACAATGCAGATTGAATTGAACAACAAGAGTCAAGATCATTGAAGACAAGAAAATGAGACCAGAAAAGTTGTGGTGCACTGGAAAAGAAAGGAAAGATGGAAAGATTATAGGTTTTAATGATAAGAGGTGACATAAAAGGAAAGAAAAAAGGATATGAAAGTCTAATCCGAAAGGGAAATTTCATAGTTCAAGATAAAATGGAGGTGATACAATTATAGCTGATAGTGAGATCCAAGTTGTGATGACCCCTGTTTCTGACTGAAGTAAAGTGAAGATATCAGTCAGGGATTGATATCAGGTCAAGTTGTTTAAAGGAATATGATTGTGTACATTGAAGTTCCAAGTATTGGGATGAAGATAATAACTGGGAATCTTTGTATAGAAATGAAAGCAACATGAGCATCTACAGAAAATTTTATATTAAAGATAAGTTGGATACAATTTACCCCCAAGGAGACAATTATTTTTTTTAAAATCCTAGGCTGTATATTTCTTGTAAAATTTGGCAAATGTTTCCTTTAATAAAAGTTAAATGTAAGCAAAAGTTTAGCAAAAGTTTATTTAAAAAGCAAAAAGTCCTCAAAGTCAAATCAAACAAAAAAAATTAAGCTGTTCCTAACATAAATTCAGTCTATACTAAAGAAGCAGTATCTTAGTCAAAAAAGTGATTAAAATAACATCTACTTCACTAATAAAAGGTTATAATAGGGAATAGTTTTTTTTTCATTTCATTAAATTCATTTAAACATGCATTAAAAAACAAGCTGAGACTTAAGACACTTGAATTCTTTGTTATGTTCAACATTAACTTCAAAATTTATTGAGTGTTTACTATGTGAGGAGCATTGTGGTAGGAGCAAGAGTGGTGCCCCAAACCCTTCAATCACAATTAATGAAATTATCAATATAACTAGATCCTGATACCTTTTTATATAAATATAATAAAGTTATAAACTAAGTAGAAATTGAATGAATGGAAATGCTTTGTGGATGACTGAAGAGAAACAGTCATGCCCTTTAAAGCTTAGATAAAAGAAGTCAAATCTGAATATGACTTTCTGATACTTAGGCAGCCTAGTGATGTAGCAGCTTCAGTTAAGACACTAGAAAGAGATGGTTGGGGTCTCTATCTCTTCTCCCATTTCCAATTCTACTCCTTGACCAAAAATCATTTGAGAATATCAAGAGATTAGATTTGAATTCCCCATCAGTAGGGATATTAATGTTTTGGCACAGCAGTTGCTAATGTCAATATCTCATTAGAAGTCAGGGACAAATTAGACACACCAAAAATTATAGCTTCAATACTCAAAAAGGTCACTGACCCCAACAGAGAAATACATTCACCAAAGGGGAACTTGCTGAGAATTCCACAACAAGAAAAAGTCATTTTCAGAAAACAGGAGCTATGCTCTCTAACTTTAAGTCCACTTTCCTCAAGAATCTTATGTTTGCAAGAGGAGAATACATCATAGACTTTTTCTGTTTGGGGGGGGAAGAGGCAGGGGAATGTTCTTGTACTAATTCTTCTTGCTGTACCTTCTAAAAAATAATCCTCTAATTTGCTCTTAGGTATGCCTGGCTGTTAATCAATGGGAAGTATATAAGCCTCAAAAAGGTGTTACATAGACACTGAGGAAGAATAAAAGTTTAGATAAGGCATTGCCCTAGTTGTTACAGTGGGATAAAACAAACAAATGGACTAAAATGTCCTATATTTCATGATAAGTTTATTAGAGAGATACAAACAAAGTACTACATGAGACCTCAGGGTAAAAGTTGTTTCTGGAAGGCAGAATCAAGATGACAAAAATGAAGGCAGGAAAACCCTGCATCTCACCCCCAGAACACTCCAGATTCAAATTCCTCTAAAGAATGGCTCTAACCAAATTCTAGAGTGGCAGAACCCACAAAATCCTCAAAAGCTTGGGAAAGTGCATCTTTCATCCTGTAATCTTTAACAGAGTTAAAATCAAGTCAGTCTGGGGAAATGAGCAAAAAAACCATAAAACAATTAGTTTGATCCCACTGGAGGATCAAAGACACACACTGAATATAACAGTCAAGGTTTCTGCCTTCAAAGCATCCAAGAAAAATAGGAATTGGTGTCAGGCTATGGGAGAACTCAAAAAAGATTTTGACAATCAAGTAAGGGAGGTGAAGGAAAAATTGGTTCAGCAAGGAAATAACATGCATACTCAATTGGATATAAAGATCTATCTTACCCTAAAGGAAAATAGGAGAGGAGAGAGATGGGAGAAAGAGGATGGGCATAGTGACAGAAGAGAGGGAGATAGGGTGAAAGGAGAGAGCGAGAGAGAGAGCGAGAGCGAGAGCGAGAGCGAGAGCGAGAGCGAGAGCGAGAGCGAGAGAGAGAGAGAGAGAGAGAGAAGAATAAATGAGGGAAGGGAATTACAGCTAGCAATAGTGGCTGTGGAAAAAAATATTAAAGTAACTTGAGCTGATGGTATCTGAATACAGATTGAAGCACACTTTTTAAAAAATTTTCTTGAAGTATCTCTTTGTTGGGGGGGGGATTATGATTACTTTTACAACATGACTATTGTAACAATGGGAAAAATAGATAACAGTAAAGTGCTTTATAACCAAAAGAAAAAGAAAAGGAAAAAAAATTGTTACTGACTGTGGAGAAACGGGTACTCTTTATGGAAGAACTAGCATTAGAATCAGTGTTTAAAAGATGAGTAAAACTATCACAACTAATACCTCTTACATATGCATCCTTCTTTCCTCTGACATCGCACCACTGATTCAGCTCTTATCACTTCAGACCTGGTTTGTCTGAATGCCTGAAGTCTCTCCCAAGTCCAATTCATCCTCCACTGAGCTGTTAAATGTATCTTTCTAAAAACACAGGTCTGACCATATCACCATTCCCATCTTCTACAAGGAAGTCTTCTCCAATTCCTTTTATTTCTATCATCTTTCCTTTGTTGAATATTTCAAATTTATCCTACATGCAGCTTGTTTGTATGTACATAGTGGTTTGCTCATTGTCTCCTATATTATACTGTGAGAACAGAGACAGTCTTTTATCTTTTTTTGTATTTCTAATGATTAGCACAATGCCTTGTTAGCTAATAGGCACTTAAGAAATATTTAATGACTAGTTGACATCTTTTGAGCTATAACATTTCCCTGAAAAATTCATTGTTTATATTATGAAGCATTCCCATCACAACCACCGTGGACAACCCTCAACTGCAATGCTTTAGTGTTACATGACTCAAAGTCATACAATAGCAGTAGAAAAAAATGTTGATTTTCAAAAGATGGTTCTTTAGGGAGAAATTTGGAGTCATTAAAAGAACTTTTGAGTTTACCAGAGATAGCTTAGCCCACTTTCCTCCTCCTGTTCAATTTTGTATCCAACTCATAATCCATTTGCAATGTTTATCCAACATAGATATGTTAATGGTTGAGCTCTGTAGGTTGTCTTTTTAACTGCGAATCATATATTCAGCATAATATGCAGCATAAATGAAACTGTTCTGTGGGGGGTCCATGAAATGTTTTGACATTTTTAAAAGTAGCCATATACAAAAAGTTTGGGAACCACTGATCTGACCTGGTGAGGTAAATTCTAGTACTGAAGGAAGGAGAAAATAAGGAACACTTAAAGATAATAAAAGAACAAGGGAGACTAGTGCTCCTGGAGCTAAGAGGTAAAAAGAATATTTAGTTGAGAGTAGTCAACAGTGGCATAAGCCAAAGAGTAGTAACAGAAGATGAGACCTGGATTTATGGCTTGGAAGATAATTGGGGATGGCAGTTTTCTTTGAGTGTTGGCTTTGGAAGACCTTTTGCAAGAGATTAAGGAATGAGTGAATAATGAAATAGCATAATTACTAAGTTTAGGAAACTTTCTGAAGAAGTTTCACAATGAATCAAAGGTGAGATGCAGGATAGTAGTTAAATACTAAATTTGGGAACTACTTCTGGAATTAGGGAAATGAATGAATGATCAAATGAATGCAAAAAACACTTATTTTGGGCAAGGCATTGGCACTAAAGAATATAAATCTAAAAAAGAGAGGCAGGCTTTATAAGCTCAGAGAGCTTTTAGTCTAATAAGGTCAGTTAAATATTGGGGACTAAATGATCAAGTTAGAACTCAGTCACTAATCAGTTCCTAATTTGATTGATTTAACTTCCTTCAGAACAAGTGGCTTGGATTCTGGAGATTTAAGGTGCAGAGGCTCTAACTCAGAGGTCTATGATTATGTTTGCATACTGATGGAAAGTTGCTAAAGGAAAGGGAAAGAATGAAAATGAATGAAAAAAAAGAAGATAATGTGCTGGAGTAAGGACCTGAAGAGGGGAGGATGGGATGAGATAGGTTCAAACACAAGAAAGGGGAATCAGCATTAATGACTTAGAGAAAGCTTTGTTGGAGAAGGAGGATCAGAAAGATATTAAGATTGAGAGGGTATACTAAAAGGAAGAGGGGAGCTATGGGAATTCTTTAGGTGACATCCCTCCTAGTAAGACAGAAAAATTAGGTTCATTAGCTCTAAATTAAGGGAAGGATAACATTTGAAACAAATGCTTCTGAAAGGATGAGCTAAGAACTCAAGGAGAGATGTGGATGGGGGAGATGAAATGAACTACTATAGATTTAAGGACTAAGATTTTTAAGCAGGCAGAGAAATGAATCAAATAACCAGGATCATCTGGACATGATAATACACAAATCTGATTCAAAGTCAGAGTAACTTGTGAAATATCAAAATGGCAAACAATGGGCTCATTGTCAGATACAGAGACAAGTGAAATCAGATTGGGAGAATATAAAAAAAGGAATTAAAGACAATAAGAGTGAAGAGAAAGGACATGTAGAAAGAAAGAAATTTGAGGTTCGCAAATGTAATTTCAAAGGTAAGGATTTTTAAAGTGTCACCATCTTGAAAGATATATATATATAAGAGTATATATTAGCATGTAGGCCAAATCTGGGTTGAGAAGAAAGATCGATAGAGTTGAGGAGTTTAAAACTGAGGGGAATATCCTCTCCAAACAGACAAAAAGAGAATGCTAATTTTTAAAAATCCCCAACTTCAAAATAAATCCTATCTAGAAAGTTTCCTTCTTCCTAGACTTATGAATTTTTAGATTATTGACTTTTCCACAAGATGTAAATTTTATTCAGAATAAACTGGATTTGAATGCAATTGAACTTTAATGACAAGCTGTCAAGTTACATAAGGAGTTGACAACATGAATCTTAAAAGTCCTTGGGGTTGAGGGTGAAACTACAAACCAGTAGAGAAGGGAAGAACAGAAATTATTGGATATTTAAATTATTGGGAAAAAAAGTAGAGAAGTATTCTGGAGATTAGGAGGTGAGAATTGAAGATTGTACTTCCTTCTCAAAGAGGACAATGTCATCAAGAAGGTAATGTCTTGACGGGCAAATGAACTGGATTTAAATGAGGTAGAGTTGGAAAAAGTCATCAACCTCACTCTCTCCTGCAGAGCCATGTGGGTCAAGTGGAGATGGCTCAGAGAAGGTGAGAGTAGCAGATAGGGATAGAAGATAGTAAAAGTAGATTGCATGGGCTTTGAAAGAGGAAATTTTGGGGTGGGTAGTTGGCACAGTGGATAGAGCACCAGCCCTGGAGTCAGGAGTACCTGAGTTCAAATCTGGCCTCAGACACTTAATAATTACCTAGCTGTGTGGTCTTGGGCAAACCACTTAACCCCATTGCCTTGCAAAAATTAAAAAGAAAAAGAGGAAATTACTTTGAAGAATGATGACTGAGAAAAAGGTTTGAAATCAAGAACAATGTTTACAAATCTGGGTTGGTCCTTTTACCCTATCAAAATCATTTACCTTTAGAAGATAAGGAGCAGAGAAAAGAATGGCTTAAACGTTTGTGTGTTCTGTGACTTTAGGTAAGTCATTTCTCTCTAAGTCTGAGTTTCTTTCCTTGTAAAATGAAGATTTGAGTTTACTTCTAATATCCCTTGTGCCTTCCCCTCTAAGTTTATCATCCTTCTACTCTGTGTATTTCTTGCAACATATTTGTTGTTTTCTTCATTAGAATGTAAACTCCTTGAAGACAGGGACTAATTTTTGACATATTTTGTTTTTATTCTTCATCATCCATATACCTGCCACCTTAGGGTACTGCATAGAAAGCCCACCCTGAAACCAAGAAGAACTCAGTTCAAGTCCCTCTTCTGAAACATAATGTCTATTTGACCTTGGGCAAGTAATTTAAAATCTCAGTGCTTTAGTAAACTCTCTAAGATTATAAATAAGTTGCAGAGATGTCATCCTGTATTAGGAGAGGGAGTTTCTTCTCACAGGAATTCTCTCATTCTCTAGACTTCACCACCTGTGCTTTAGCTGTCTCCCCATTTCAGCTTCAGCTCTACCTCCCTTATCCTATTGAAGAGTTCTATCCAAGAGCTCTATTTTGAGTCAAGGTCCCAAGCCGTCCTCCATTCTCTCTTGCCACGCTGTACCTCCCTAAAATACTTCCCTCCCTCCTACTTCTTCCCTACCCCTTTTAAGCACCTTGTTAGTAGTTTGTCTTTCTACAGTAGAATGTAAGCTCCATGTATTCAGGAAATGTTTCTTTTGTTTGCATTTGTATTTCTAATATAGTACCTAGTCCTTACTCATTGCCCAGTAAATCTTGATTTTTTGCACTGAAAATATAACTTCAAATCTTGTCTTATCCTTTTTATACCTAATACCTAGTACAGTACCTGGGACTCAATAAATGGTTATTGGTTAATTAATACTTATATTCCTATTATACATAAATAAAAACATCATTTATCCTAACACAGAGGGGAAGCTTAAACTATTCAATATTTAGCTTCTCTCACTCCCAAGATCCACATAGATCATGCACATACTATACATACCTTACATATATACTCTATTAAATACTTTGATGGCAAAAGCAGTCATACTGTTTCTTTGTTCTTGTGAAAATCAGATATCTGCTGTTGCCACTGACAGTCACATCTGCTGGGACTAGTACTCTAATGTTGCTCACTATCATTTTTAAAAATCACAAGTGGGCTGTGTACAAAATTGCACTGTAGGATTTTTTTAACAAAACAATATACTTCACTTTGCAAGTATAAAATGTCTTCAGGGAAATCTGCAAATTAAGATTAAACAATCAGCCAGATTGCCCCAAAACAGACATAATCAACAGCACCAGCAAATTAGGCATCAATTCAGAACATTTGTTAACATTTTTATTTTAATTACTGGCTAAATTGTATTTATTTGTAATTGTGACAATCAGCACTGTAAATTATTATTATTTTTAAACTACTCAGCACAGAAGAAAACATTACATTTACTGTACAGAGAATGTACTCATAATCAACATGTAAAAGTGATGAATTTGTGTTTCATCTTTTCCCTGCACTCAAAAGCAAAGAAGCACAATACAGAGCCTTGATCACAGAAATTACCTAACTCTTGAATTAGAAAGTACTAATACCATATGAACTAAATAGCTGGAAAGAAAAGATTAGCCAGATACCTGAAGACTGAAATATTACCTGAATATTACTAAATATCTATGGATGAGGGGGGAAAAAACTAATTTAATTTAGCTAATTAGCTGATTTTTTTATCATTGTCATTTGAATGTTTGACTGTGAATATAAAGACATGGCCTATATTTTAAATATATAAAATTTGTTTTCATAATTTGAAATATGGGGGGGTACCTAAAACAGTTTCCTTATACTTTAATTCCTTGAAGTTTAACTTTTTAAACAGTATTTTTGGACTCTTCTGTGGAACTGAATCTTCTCATTTACATTTTGATTTCCTGATCCTCAGCAATTGGCATATTAGAGTAAGGTTTGGTAAGGGGTGGGGATTATGTAAAATGTATAGTATGTATTTGTGGTGTATCTCAGCAGTTCAAAATATGCACATATTTTATCCACATAAACCTGATTTGTTTTGATTTCTGGAATATAAAGTGACGACTACTTCTGATGTTGAATACATTTTGCTAAGAAAACAACTATACAAGATCCTTAAATTTTCATGTAAAAAGACATACTATATAGTTTGACAATCATATTTTCTTTTTCTTACACAGGAATTTATAAACAACATGCTTAATTCTTGGCAAATTCTGTTCACATACAGGTTACTTTCCCCCAAAAAAAATTTTTAGTATTAAGAATTTTGATACACTCTTTTCAAATTTAACCAGCAAAATTAATTTTATCAGTTAGAAAGCAACACTACCTATTTGCACAAAATACACAAACCAACCATTTGAATTTGAGAAGGTTCTGTGATTTCATTAATTTGAGGTACTCTGAGTGGAAACTTCGTAACCAAGACACAGATTCTTAGATTAAGTGTGATTTAGATAATTTATTAGATTTCTGTAATAGAAATTTATTTGATTCTAGCATGCAATCTTAGATTTAGAGTCAAAAGAGAATTTAGTATTTGGCCTAACCTTGTTTATAGATTAAAAAACTAAGGACAAGGGAAAATGACTTGCTAAGTCAAGTGTTTGATTTTGTTTTATTTTCCCTTTTCCTATCTTGAGGCAAATTCCTAAGGAAATTTCAAGAAAGATACATAGAGGTTAAGTGACATGCCGAGTCACATGGCAACAAAAAGCTAAAAGCAGTATATGAATCCAGGTCTTCCTTACTCCAAACATAGCATTCTATCCACCACAACTGGCCACCTATTTTGTGTTAATGAATTTAATAAATAAAATAGAAATATAAATGACTCTTTTAATATGGTAAATGCTATCCTAAAAATAATTCAACCCAGAAATTATATTGGGTGTGGTTTTTCAAATAAAAACTGTCTGCATGCAGCTTGATGGGGAAATGGCAAGGGCAGATATTGTCACTGTTTTAGATTTCCAACATCTATCACTTTACCTGAAAGACACATTCATTTGACTGGTCTCATTAATTAAAGATATAGCAAGTTATACTGGAACCAATAGCTGGGTTAGGCATAGATAACTTCTTTTGTCTGTAGGAATAATCTTCTCAATCTGTCTTCTTTCCAAGTTCTCCTTTTCTGCACATCTTTGTCAATTTTATTAGATCATTCTATGAGACCCATGCTAACTTGCAATTGCAATGAACCATTCTGAATAAAATTTACATCTTATGGGAAAGCCAACTAAATGAATGTCTGAAAATCCAAAGTGAATGGTATGATAGATTTTCAAGTTTGGATTTTTAAAAAGAAATTATTGCTATTCATTTGTCCATCTGGAGAGAACACTGCTAAATGTTCATTTTATTTCTCTCAATATTTTGCTTGAGTTATTTTAGAACCAACTGAGTGCATAGGGATACAGCAGATTCACCTGCTTTAGTATAAACACAAGCCAACACTGTGTTCCAGTTAAATTTGAGCCATTTCCATGACAACTGTCTGTTTCTCTTTCCAATAATGAATAACCTTATCAAACAAATGTAGGAAGTATCACAGCAATTTCTGTAAAGAACCATCAGAAACAATGCATTGTATGATTTATATTGAGGAATTTTGAAGCAAAGGTCTGGTCAAACATTACATTTTTTTGAAAAATCTGCTTTTTAGAGCTTAAATGTTGGATTCTAACTTGTTCTGGACTTTTGTCTTTGAGAAATATAGGCCAAAATTGAAATTGTTCATTTAACATATCAAAATTATAATTATACAAATCATCCATGAGTGGCAGAGTTTTGTGTTTATGTTGACAAGTTGTTCACTGGAGTACACATAAGAAATCAACACCATCAAGGCACTGGCAGATGCAATAAGAGTTGACTTTACAATAACAGCATATAAACTCCTTGAAGACAGAGACTAACATTATTATATCTTTATCCACATATCATAGCATATCATTTGTTGCTGTCATTTTTCAATCATGTCCAACTCCTCATAACCCCAATTTGGGGATTTCTTTCTTTATGATCCCATTTGGGTTTTCTCTGCAGAGATATTGGAGTAGTTTGTCATTTCCTTCTCTAGCTCATTTTACAGATAAGGAACTGATGTTAACAGGGTTAACTTCCCTAGGCTCACATCTCATTGTGATAAAATGAATTTATAAGGTCAGGAGCCCTGGATTCAAATCAAAGCTCAGTAACACTTATAAGTTAAGCTATGTGACCACAGGCAAATCAGTTGATCTCCCTCTATCTGTTTATTTATCTATATCAGGAGGAGAAACAAAACAAAAACTTAAATTATTTACCTCACAGAGGAAAGTATTATTAAAGCAATCTTCAAATTTGAGTAATCGCTTCTTTCATTTTTCATCATCTTTTGTCTTCAGCTTCCTCAATTATTTGGTTCAGTGATCTTCATTGACAAATTAATCAGAAAAAGGTCAAATCTTCATTAGAATTTGTTCTGAAAATATCCTGGCCAGTTAGGTGATACAATGGATAAAAAATCTGACCTGGATTCAGAAAGATCTGAGTTTGAATCTTTTTTAAAATACTTATTAGTTATATGACCCTGGACAAATTACTTAATCCTGTTTGCATAAATTTCCTTATCTATAGAATGAGCTGGAAAAGGAAATGGCAAAACACTTCTGTATCTTTGCCAAGAAAACTCCAAATGGGGGTCTAGAAGTGTTGGACACAATTGAAAGAATAGAGCAACAATGAAGATCTATTACCATAAGGTTCTCCAGTGCTTAATAAATATAACAATATGATGGCAGTAGTTCAGAAACCTGTGATTTATCAACAAAACTCTTAAGTTTCCTAGGATTAGTTTTCATTGATTGGTAAGGATTGAAAATACTATTCCTTGATAGCCAACATAATCAGCCTATCCACATTCAACAAGGCTGGCTGCCCTTCATACAAGAAACATGCAGGAAACTACCATGTCCATGCTCTTATCTTTCTAGGTGGTAGGATCTACCAAAACTTGTGCTCCTCTGTCATGATTTTTAAAGAATCCATTGTGCCATCCATACCACAAGAAGGTTCCAAATGAAATGTTAGCAAAAGATAAATGCAAAAATGTGAATATTTCTTTTTAAATCCCTATACACAAATGAATATACACAACCTTTGAGGGAGAGGAGGAAGGAAGAACATATACTTAAAGTTTCTTCATTTTGGAGAACTCCTGAATGTGAAAACTTCCTCTACCTCTACAGATTTTTGTATTGTAATATATATGTATGTATTCATCATAGGTACAGTTTATTCCCTAGAGTCAGGTTTAAGATTTGGATTAGCAGCAAGAAGTTACCTGCCCCAAACCACTTTATCTGCATCAAAGGAAGGAACTGAAATCAAGTCTACCTTGACTCCAAAGTTACCCAAGGAGGCCAATGCCACTGGATCACAGAATACATGTGTTGGGGAGGGGAGGGAGTGAAGGGAAAGAGTCCAGTTTTTTGTTTTTTTGTTTTCCTGGAAGTAAGAGGAAGTCACAGAAGTTTATTGAATAGAGGAAGGCGTCTTGGTAAGACTTGAACTTTGGGGACCTCAATTTGATGGGTGAGTGGAGGATGGACTATAGTGGGGAGAGATTTAAGTCAAGGAGACCAATCAAAAGTCTACTGAAATAATCCAGGATGGGGGTAATGAAAGACTGCACTAGGTGGCAGTATCAGGAAAAAAAGAGGGATATATAAAAGAGATATTACTTAGTGTTTGATGGTAAAGTCAAGAGAACTAAAAACAATTGAAAAACTTCATTTTAACAGAATTATATGTACTCACATATAGAATACACATGTGTACATAGTTACATATGTACACATGAGTGCATACATATATGCTGATGTATGTGTGTCTATATTTGAAGCTTAATCTTTTTTTCAAGTGATTCCTTCTCTTTAACATGACCACTTTTTTTGTTTGTTTTTGCAAGGCAATGGAATTAAGTGACTTGCCCAAGGTCACACAGCTAGGCAGTTATTAAGTGTCTGAAGCCGGATTTGACCTCAGGTACTCCTGACTCCAGGGCTGGTGCTCTATCCACTGCACCACCTACTTCCCCAACATGACACTTTTTATTAGAAAACTGTAGAATATGGGCATCACAGATCATAGATTTCTCCAGCCTTCAAAATTTCTTTGAATATATATTTTTAAATTGACTATCTTGAAGAGGGCAATGTATTTTTGTTTGTTTGCTTTAGTTTTGTTTTTGCTTTTGCAAGGCAATGGGGTTAAGTGACTTGCCCAAGGTCACACAGCTAGGTAATTATTAAGTGTCTGAGTTCAGATTTGAACTCAGGTCCTCCTGACTTCAGGGCTGGTGCTCTACCTAATTTCCTCAGCAATGTATTTTTAGTTGAAAGGTCACTAATACAATCAATTCTTTCTGAACAAAAGAAAGGATCACTCCCCTTTGGCCAGTTGCTAACTAATGGTATTTCAACCTATAATCACAAATCTTCTCAATGGGTCCCTGGCATGATATGCATTGTCTGAGAAGAAGAATAAAGTCAGAGTCAGCATCTGCTGATTAAAAGAAAAAATTGGAAGTAACATAACAAGGAAATGCAATATGCCCAGCTGTTTGCTGTGGATATTTTTCTTATTGCTATTTTTTCTTTAAAAAAATCATCTTGGGATAGTTAAACGACATTATATATTGTACTGAATTTGCTTTTGGGATCATAGAGTTAGATCTGGAAAGGTTCTAAAAGACATTTGCTGACTGATGAATGTTTAACAACTATTGTCTCTCTAGAAAAAAAAACATATTTGTACTTTTAACTTTAAAACAAACTTTAAAATTTAATCTGGATTATTAATAAAATTGTAAATAGACATAATCAGAAAAATAAGAAGTTTAGTCATGATTTTTAGTAACTGCCATTTTCTGAAGTGTAAATGCCTACAATGAAAATATAATAATCAGGTTCTCTGAACCCATTTCAAGGTGGATCCAACACAGCCTTGCCTAGAGAATACTTAATATAACTTCCACTCTTTACCAATGAAGACTCTGAATCCCAGAGAAGGTAAGGGATTTGCACAAGATTAAACAAATAATGTATAGGTCTTAAAAAAAAAGATGGGGGGTATCTTAGGAAAATTGCCTGAAATTATTAAAACCTTTAAAATCAATATCTGAGCAGAATAATGTATGCATTTAACAACAACATTGTGACATGATCAATCTTGATGGAAGCAGCTCCTCGCAGCAGTTAAGAGAACAAGGACAATTGTATCAGACCAGCTATAGATTATGTTATTTCCATGCTGAAGAAGAAAAATAAAACAAAACAAAGCAAAAAAGAAAAGAAACACCAACCCTTCAGAATCTGATAAAGACTTTATAAAAATTGTCTCATGTATCTCTTTCCCTTAATCCTAATTCCTCATATCCAAAATGACTGGTATGTAAATATGTTTATCCAATATACATATGTGTACAATGCTAACCTGACTGTTCACCACTGAGGAGAGAGGGAGGTGGGAAGGAGGGTGGAAGGAAATTTTGTAACTTAAAAATATACATGTGCATATGAATGAAAATTAATTAATTGATTAAAAATAAAGTCAATATCTTAACAAGAGGATAGATATGATTCAATAAACAGTTATAAATAAAACATTTAACTGACAGATCAGAATGGTGTGATACAGATACAGAAGACTTGGATCCAAAGTTCCAGCTCCATGATTAACTAGCGTTATGATATTGGATGAGTTGCTTAAACTGTCTGAGCCTCAGTTATAAAATGTGAGGCTGGACTAAATCATCCGTAAAGTTCTTGTCAATTCTAACAGCTAAACCCTGGGAGTACAATGAAAAAAAAAAAAACAAACCCTGTCCTCATTCAAATGAATGATTCAATATGCAAACTATTATTTACATAAAAGATATAAATGGAAATGATACAAGGAAATCTGAAGAGGGGTGGTGGTTAACTATGGATGAAACCAGGAAAGGTCTATTGCAGAAAATAGGATTTGAGATGAGATTTGAAGATAAGGAGGAAGAATATTACCAGAATAGGGGAGGGGTGAGCCAGTATAAAGGCATAGAGTTTAGAAGATAGAGTATCATGTAGGAGGAAAAAGCAAGAAACCCTTTGTCACTGGATCATAGAATTCATGGAGGGGAGTGCAAAGCAAGAAGGCTGAAAATGTAGGGAAAAGGACAGGATATAAAAGTAAAGATGGGGGAGTTGCTAACCACCTGGCAATTTCCAATCAACTAATAATAATAATTAAACTTTTTTTATTATATTTAAAAAATTCCAGTGATTCTCTTTCTGGGATAGATCTCAATAAAAGGAGTCTACCAAGTGATGGGAATGGGATTGACTTCAGTTCAATGTCTCTATTATCACCTGGCTGACCTTGAACAAGTTGCTGACCCTTTATGGAGCTCAATTTTTCATTTGTAAACTGGGAGAATAGGACTTGAGGACATTATGTCCCTTCTAATTCTAAGTCTATGGCCTTAGGACCATATAATAAGCACTGTGTCAATCACTGTGAAGAAATGGAATCATAAGAGAGAAACCTCTGCCCTCAAGGTTTTTGCCATTTGATTGGACAGATAAAATTAGCATCCAAGAAGCTATTGGTAATCAGTCCATGTAAATATTTATTTGATAATACAGGGATTTCTGGTTTATTTCACCTGTATAGGATTCCCTACATTGTCTTGACCCCTTTAAGCCTCACTAAACAAACATCAATAGCTGTGGTCCTAAAAATCTACCACCTATTTGCCATCCTACTGAATGTGAACCCCTCTCGTCTTAGCAAGGCTGAGGACAAATAGGAAAACTATCACTTAGGCGTGTGGTCCAATTTGGTATAATTAACCGATCAATTTACAGATATGATGAAGTATCAAAGCAAGACATTAGTGAAAGAAGTCACTTCTAATAAGGAAGTAAATTGTTTGGTATGGACTATATGAACTCTATTCAGACAATATTATTTTAAGAACCCCTAGTTTTCTTTTAACTACTAATTCTGACCATTCCCCCCAAAGTAACTTGTGTCTATTTTGCATTTATTTGGTATCTAGGTATAACATAAGGCAATTAGGTGATAAAGTAAATAAAATACCAGACTAGGAGTTAGGTTGACTTACTATGTGAGTTCACATCTGGCTTCAGACACTCATTAGGTCTATGACCCTGGGCATGTTCTTTAACCCTGTTTGCCTCCGTTCCTCATCTGTAAAATGAGCTAGATAAGGAAATGGCAAACCACTTCAATATCCTTGCCCAAGAAAACCTTAAATGGGGTCATGGAGAGTCAGACATTACTGAATAGCAATAACTCAAAATATATGTACATGGTATCTCCTCTGGCTAGATTGTAAGTTCCTTGAAAACAGATTAGAGTTTTGTCTTTTTACTCCTAGAACATGCCATGTCCTACTAATTGCTTAGCTGAGGAAGGAATTAATTAATACTACAGTATTCAGGGGAGACCTTATGGAAGAAGCAGAACTTGAACCAAGTCTAAAAAACAGGGGTTAAAATTTAGAAAGGCAGAATGGAAAAGAAAGTTATTCCTGGCAAGGTGAACACCTAAGATAAGGTATGATGGACTGTTTGGGTTTTTTTTTTTTGGCAAGGCAATGGAGTTAAGTGACTTGCCCAAAGTCACACAGCTAGGTAATTATTAAGTGTCTGAGACCAGATTTGAACTCAGGTACTCTTGAGTCCAGGGCTGGTGCTCTATTCACTGCTCCACCTAGCTGCCCCCAGTATGATGGAGTGTAAGAAATGGTCATATGAACAAAGTTAGGTTACAGATCAATTGCTGAATTGAGAAGAGTGAGAGTATTATTGATAGGAGCATCTTGGTTAAATTAGGGTGAAAATAAGGTAGAATCACCCAAATTATGAAGCATCTTTAAATCCAAACAATGTAATTTATAGCTAATGCATTGTGGTAAATTTATTCATGTGACTCCAGTTGTGTTGCTGTTATGCTGTTCAGTTGTTTTAAATGCATCCGATTCGTTGTAACCCCATTGGAGATTTCTTGGCAAAGATACATATTGTCCTAGAAGAGCCAGGGTCCAAACCCAAAACTTCTGAGTTCTCATCCGGGGCTCTGTTCACTTTGCAATATAAGGCTTTTTTTTTAATCAGAGAGGTACGCATTTCCTTATTTAAGATCTATTTTCTCTACTTAAATAGAAATTAAATAAATAGCAAACGGAAAGTACCTACTTTGTTCAAGGAACTAATAATACAAAAATAAAATATCCCTACTGTCAATATTTTAAAGCATATATGTCATACACTGAATTAATATTGGAGATGCAAAAAAGAGGTAAAAGACAGTTCTTGTCCTCAAAAAATTTACAATCTTACAAATAACCACAATTTGTATACAAATAAAGGTTGAGTACAAATAAAGCAAAACATAATGATTTCAAGAGAGAAAGGGTTTATATTAAAGTTCAAGATTAAGAAAGATCACACACAAACACACACACGCACACACACACACACACACACACACACACACACACACACACACACACTTTAGGAGGCTGTTCTCAGTCTTGTTGAAGGAAGCCATCGATGCTTAGGTTGAGAGAGTGCATCTCATACATGGAACTAGCTATGCAAAGGCAGAGAGGTGGGCTACATCCAGAGAACACCATTACAGACCAGTTGGACTAACACAAAGACTGTATGAAATAAGATTGGAAAGTGAGGTGGGAGTCGGATGAGGATTTTGATGCCAAGCTTAAGAGAACCCAGGCTTAAGACAGCTTAAACATTTACAAAAAGAAAAAAAAGAAAGAAATGCAAAATAAGGCTAGGGTGAGTAAAATAAAAGAGAATTCATTTAAAGGAAACAGATGAATAGATGCTAGTTGGCACAAAAGATGAGTTTCTTTGCTGCAACTGGGCAATGAATTTGGCTCCACATCTTCTGGCTGCCTAAGGCAACCAGGGAAACACAGTGGGTTACTGAGTTTTCATTTACTGTCAGAAAAAAGCATACAAATCCATCTGCAAAGTAACCTGATGGAAGCAGCATTTGTGGAAGGTTCATCTGGCAGCAATATTTCTGAGGGATTGTAGGGGAAGAGAAAGGAATTCAAAAAACAAGCTAGGAGGTTGTTGTAACAATCTGTGGATAACCTCACTAAACTCTCTTTCACACAAACTCTCTGAGTTAACTTAACAAGGGAGGTGTGGCTACAAACCATGCTATATGGGGTTAGAAATTGACTATTTGAGATGCAGAATTGAATTCCTAAATATCCTTTAGAGGTAGCAGGATTTTTCTTCTTGAAGGGTGTGGTAGAGGACACCATCTGGTTCTCACAATGAACAGATCTATCATTTAAGCTTTATCTTTTAAGGGGTCAGAGAATATAAACCAAAAGTTCTCCAGAGAAAAATGCAAACTAGAAACAAACACATGAAAGAGTTCTCCTAATCAAAACAATTCAGAGGTTTCACTTCATGTTCAACAAATTGGAAAAGATGATAAAAAGTGAGAATAATCAATGCTGAAAGGGTCATGGAATGATGGGCATATGAATACATTATTGGTGGAGCTGTGAAATGGTCCAATTATTCTGGAAAGAAGCTCAGAATTATGTTAAGAAAGTAACAAAAACCATTCATACCATTTGACTCAGAGATCCCATTGCTAGTCATATACCTCACAGAGATCAAAAATAGATAAAATACCTCTTATACCCCAAAATATTAAAAGATGCATTTTTGTAGTAATAAAGAATCAAAAAGAGGATTTCCATGAATGGAGGAATGACTAAACAAATTGTGGAAGATGAGCAGGATATATTCCTGTATGATAACAGTGGAGATGAGAGGAGAAATAACATGATGCATTAGATACTCCTATATTTGAAGTCAAGAAGATCTGTTTTCAAATTCCATCTCTGACCCTTACTGGTACTCAAATTCATCATAAATAAAATGGAGTTAACTTTGAAGACTTTCAAAATCCCATTTAGCTTTAAATCTAATATTCTTTGATAATAATTTACAGAAGCATTAGAAAACATATATACATATATACTAATACAAAATAAAATGAATATATAGTGATACAAAGTAAATGAATAGGACTGGGAAAACAATATCCAAACTGACTAAAACAATTGAAATGGAAATGACAATGGAAAAAATGAATGGCTTTTAATTAAACTGAGAAATAATGAAAACAGTGAACCTATTGTATTACCTAGTACAGTGGATAGAGCACTGGTCTGGAAACCAGGAAGATTCATCTTCATGTGTTCAAATTCATCCTGTGTTATCCTAAGTTACTTAACCTTGTTTTCCTCATCTGTAAACTGAGCTGGAAAAGGAAATAGCAAACTATTCCAGAGTCTCTTCCAAGAAAACCCCAAATTGGGTCACAGAGAGTCAGCCAAGACTGAATCAACTCAACAACAGCATAGTGCATACTTGGTAGCTGTCATTGCTTAAGTACTTTACAAATATTATCTCACTAGATCCTCACAAGAATCCTGGAAAGTAGGTACCATTATTATCCCCAGTACAAAAAACTGAGGGAGACAGACAGAGACTAAGTAACTTGCTTAAGTTACTCGCTTAGGATCATTGAAGAAGTGACTGAGTCCAGATTTGGACTTCTATCTTCCTGACTCCATGCCTGGTACCCTATACACTGTTCTACTTTGCTACCTGTATAGTCTTGGCACCAAAGAGGAAAGAAGAATACCTATTTGCCTTATATATAGAGATTAGAAGCCATATGTATGGAACTTTGTATGTAAAGAAAGAAGAAGAAGAAGAAGAAGAAGAAAAAGAAGAAGAAGAAGAAGAAGGAGAAAGAAGAAGAAAGAAGAAAGAAGAAGAAAGAAGAAGGAGGAGGAAGAGGACAGAAAGAGTAAGAAAGGAAGGAAGGAAGGAAGGAAGGAAGGAAGGAAGGAAGGAAGGAAGGAAGAGAGGAAGGGAGGGAGGAATGAAGGAAAAAGAAAGAAATTTCTCTCAACAGAAAAAAGGGGATATATTTTGGAAATGTAGGTGATTTTAAAAAAATATTTCCCCGATTTTTCAAAAGTAAATAAACTGTATTTGAAGTTGTCATGAAATACACTGATCTTTCTACTAGAATTTTCATAGACATTTTGCTCAAATCTTCCACTTCTTATTTTCTGTGTATTTTCTGAGGGTGACAATATTACTGTTGTGGGTTGACTGATATTGATTATTCTATTGTGGGACAAGACAAGGAGACAGCCAATACTAGGTTTGTATAAATGATTGTGCTTACCATGATTAATGGTTTAGGGCTGTCAACACCTGGGTATTATACATAAAATCATAGACTACAAGGGACCTTGAACAGTCAGACTGGGTTGCATTCATATCACTACAGAAAGTCAATGGCACTTTTAAGAATCTCCAGACAAAGTGATCTCACAACCCTCAATTAATCAGAAAATCCAAATACTTTTAATGGTGGGGCAGCTGGGTTACACAGTAGATAGAGCACCAGCCTTGGAGTCAGTACCTGAGTTCAAATACAACCTCAGACATTTAATAATTGCCTAGCTGTGTGATCTTGGGCAAGCCACTTAACCCCATTGCCTTGCAAAAAAAATTCTTGATGTTGCTCTAGTTCTCACAATATTGCTCTTTAAAAAAAGGTGAAGGAAAGCTATTCTCCACCCTCCTGGATGATTAAACCGAAATATCAAGAAGTTAAAAAATTAAGCCCAAGACTTCAGAGAAAATTAATTAGAGACTGTCCTTCTGGTAGCTGACTTTCTTCCCTTAGTTTATGCTGAGAACACTGTCATGATCTACTTTTAAAAGATACTATCTAAAAGAATGTCACTAAGAAAGTCCATGTCCTCTTCTTATAGTGAAAAAAATATTGGATTGATTAATTCCTCATTCCTTCCCAGTCAGAGAAGATCAAGAGGCTACCAGATATACTTTTCAGTTTTAGATTAGGAAAGAACTATAAAAATAATCTTGTTTAACCTTTTCAATTGCCTTGATGAAGAACTTTAAGCATGAATTCTCAAGAAATAGACTTGTCTCATGTCTACTGATATCAGGGCTATAAGTAGAATTGGGGGCACTGTGCCAGACTTGCAGTCAGAAAAGCTTGAGTTCAAATCCTCCCTGTCACTTCCTGCTTGACTTACCATGGACAAACCACTGCACTTCTCTGAGCCTAATTCCTCAATTGTGGAAATGGAATTCTAATATCTTACATTACAGAGTTGTTAGGAAGATTAAACAGGATCATGTGTGTAGAACATTTTGCAAAATGCAAGACTCTGCCAGTTATTACTATCAAATTGCCCTTTAACCAGGGTATTGATGAAAAATAATTGCCAACAGCAACATTTCACCACCCGATTCTTGAGTATTCACATCTTTCTACTTTAATGTGAATTGTGGGGGAAAACATTTGGCTTCAAACTGGAGGATGGATGGAGAATCTGGTGTCATTACTTTATTGACTGTGTAACTCTAAGCATATCACTTTATGAACCTCACTTTCTATGTTTGTAAAATGAACATAGAAACACCTGTCTTTTCTCCCTCAATAGGCTACTATGAGGGTCAAAAATGATAGGAATAGGGATTAGAAATATGACTTTTATTTGTCTAAGAAATTTTTGTGAGAAAACTCCTACTTCTGTTAGTCATCACCTTTTCTGGAACTTGTAATCAGAGAAAATTGTCTAGAGCAGAAGTGTCCTTCATGGGCTACATGCAGACCATAGTACTCTCCAGTGTCAATGCAATTGTGAAATATTTAGCAAAGCAAATTAAAATGCAATAAAATCAAATGTTAATGTGTGATTTTCTAAGTTAACATGTGGCCCCTATGGCTTTGAGGTCCCCATTTCTATTTGAATTTGACACCCAGTATTTGAGTGTAATACCAGAGCATTGGCTACTTTTAAGTAACTTCTCCAGGATCACAAAGCCAGAATGCATTGAGGCAAGACTTGAATAAGGTGTGTACATGGACTCACAACAAGCCTTGTATGTAGTATACCATAATGTCCCTTTCAAAAAGAATAATGAATATAAAAGCTTTTTATGAGCTTATTATGACTTTCAGATTTCAATGATATTGACTGGTCCAGACTTCTATTGTAGTATTATTATTTTTTAAAAAACTCCAGGACCTCTCAACAACAGACTTTAGGGAGGGGGTATGGGAAGATCAGGGAAGTTGCTAGGACACACATGGCTAAGTTGTAATTGTTCCACATTCATAACACCTGTCTTCATATTATGCCATGGCTCAGATTTCAGAGCACTGAAAAGAATAGGTGTAAAGAATGCTATGAGAGAAATGTATAAGCATAGTGAGAAAGTGATAACATGCTCCCTAGAGATCCATTCAATGTCAAGAGACTGCTAGGAAGACACATGGAATATAAAACCTATAGTAAATTTGTGGAAGGACATAGACAAGAGTTTCACAGGATGGGCAGACAGGATGAGTTGCAATCTGTAGCTAGCACTTAGAACCTGACTTTAGCAAGCACTTAAATAAATACCTAATGACTCTAGCCTTAGAGGGAATAGCTATATTAATGAGATCACAGATGAACCTGTGTATTAGTAGTTTAGAAAAAACAAAGAAGTCTATTACAAGTACAAAGCAGGGTTGTGCTGGTAAATATTTAACAATCAGTTCTTTTAAAAAATACACTTTAAATTTAGTCTACATTATTCACATTTTCTCCACCTTTTTCTTAAATCTTTATAGTCAGAAACAGTAAATCAAGCACTGATTTGAAACATTTGATTTCTGAGATATAGATGCCCATCCTGAAAATTTAACAATCAGCTCTCATAAGCCAATTGAGATACATTCCAACATATTCCTGTCTTAATATAAAATCAAAAGAATCACAAATTTAGGGCTATGTGGTCCTGTGAGATCATCAGTATCTATCTCGCCACTTTTGAATAGTTGAAACTGAGACACAGAGGTTAATTGACTTTTCTAGGGTCACACAGTTAGTAAGGGTACAAGGTCAGATTTCAATTTCTGACTTCCAAATCCAGTGTTCTATTCATTTCTCTCCACTGCCTAACAGAACATGTGAAAAATACTTAAAGGATTTAGATAACTGCTAGTTCAGTATAAATCAATATCAAGAGATGCCTTTAAAAAAAAGTCAATGCAATTTTACACTGCATGAGTAAAAATACAGTGTCCAGAACAAGAGAGTAATAATTCTATTGTACTAAAACAGCAGTCTGTCTTTTACCCCTTTCTTTTCCACATTTTATAAATTACTTAAAGTCATAGAATATTTGTTCATCAAATTTGTGTATGACTAGAAGCTTGGCTACCCAGGATGTTTGGTGACAGAATAAGGATTCATAAATGTCTCAATAGGCAGAAATGATGAGTGGTATAGAACAAGATAAGATTTAATAAGGAAAAATGTAAAGCCCTGCACTTAGGTTTAATAAATCAAATACAGAATAAACACAAATACAGAATGGAAAAAACCATGCCTAGACATCTATTCATAAATAAAAAAAACTAGCTAGTTTTTTATGAAATAAAAAGCTAAATATGAGTCAACAATGTTATATGCCAGTCCCCAAGACTAAGATAATATTGGGCTATATTAAAGAGGATCTCTGTCTCAGTTCAGACTCTATACTGATTATTGTATTCATTTCTAGGCACTGAATTTTAAAAGCCTATTAACATGGGTGGTGTATTCAGAAGATAGAGACTAGGAGGTCAATCAGCTAGCTAGTCAACAAACATTTAATAAGGGTTTACTATGCACTGGTCACTATGACAAATACTGAGAGAAAAAATAAAATCCAAATAAATAAAAAATAAAATAAAAAACAGAACCAAGGAGTACACATCACTGTGCATAAGCAGAGTGACTGAAGAGTAATCTCAAAGGGAAGGATCTAGCACAGGTACAGAGTGAGAGGGATGGGGGGATGGAGAAGGGTAAGGCTTCCCTTGAATTTGAACTAGGGTTTTTTTTTCCTTTTCACGAGTACTTTTATTATTTTTATTTTTTTATTGAATCTTACAATTTTTCCCCTAATCTCGCTTCTCTCCCCCCACCCTCCACAGAAGGCAATCTGATAGCCCTTTAACATTGTTTCCATGCTATATATACATTACTCGAAATTGAATGTGTTAAGAAAAATTGAACTAGGTTTTGAAGGTAGCCAGGAAATGGAAAAGGTAGAAGTAAGGAGGAAGAACATCCCAAACATGGAGAAATTCAAAGTCTGGGAGAGAGGAGATGGAGTGTTCTGTCCCAGGAACAGTCAGATCACAGAATATGTGGAGGAATGCAATGGGGGTGGGGGAAGGTGGGGGGGATATGACTCAGGTTATTCCTCTGTTAGTTTTGGTTCAAGGTAGGAATTAAATAGAACACGAGTTGATAAATCAATCATTAACAGAAGGAGATTTAGGTAGCTGTAGCATGGAAAGTCTATTCATCAAATATAACAAGGATTTAGGATGGATTAGTGCCCTTCATCTCCATATAGAAACACATCTGGTCATCAGGGCAAGCTGTGATAACTTGGATGTTCTTGAGACATTTACCAAATGTGAAAGACCCTTATTTCCTTTGGGTTCACATTTTTATGTTCTGAAATGACCAGGAAACTATGTTATAATAACTAGAGATTACCAGAAAACTGCTTTCAAACAAAATTTTTGCATTAGTTCCCTGGGCCAATCAAGTCCTGGGCTTTATCACCTTTGTGGGGAATATAAATAACCAAACCCATGTGGTAAGGAGGGATGGAAATGATGGTAGATAATGGGCCCTTCACAAAGGAATCAAAGTGTAAGATCAGAAGCATAGAACAATGTCAGGTGATGAAGGTCTTTATGCCAAAGAATTATCTATTTGTACTTTATTGAAGGAGATAAGAGATAGGGGCAACATGATCAGACCTATTACTTCAGAAGACTCAGAGTTATGTTGCATCAGGATAAGATTGATAAAATTGAGGAAATTTATCTCAAAGAAGGCTATAGAAGAAAAATAAGATCATTGTTTTCAAGTATTTGAAGGGTGGTCATATTGAAAGAAGATTAGACTTTGAAAGGGAAAACTAGAACTAATGAATGGAAATTGACTTAAAGAAAAATAAATTATAGCTAATTATATTGAATAATTTTATAATAATTAGAACTCTCTGAAAATAGAATCTACTGCACTACCTGAAGAATACATAGATTTCTGTCGCTGAAAATGTCCAAGGAAGGATATCTGTTAGGATCATTACTGGGGATGGGGGGAAGCAGTGAAGCTGGGGAAGGGGGAAAGAAGAGAAGGACTTTGCAGTAGGCACAAGTTGGACTAAGTTAAAAACTTTTCTATTCGTATTCTAAGATCCTATGAAAAGTCTGAAACCATTACTCTGCTTTAAGGAAAGTGGAACCCAAACAAATTTGAAGGTCATGTCTTTTACAGCTATGTGGTTTTTCACTCAAATGAAGGAATTTCACATTGTTTCAGAAATCTCTAAGCAATAAATCAACTGGCAATTTCTGTCATATTAAGTCAAATAACATAAATTTAATAGTTAGAATTGCTTTACAACTTTTGTTTATTTGTTGAAAGAAGAATAATAGAAAGAGCCCTCAAGAAATGCACAAGGATGGACAATAAAATGTCTTATGTAAGAAAAAGTATTTAGTTGAATTTGGAAAACATGTATTATTAACTAATTGGATGGAGCCATTACAGTCTATCAAGTAAAATTCATTTAATTGAGTTTTTAAATGCACATTATTTACCCAAAAGACCTTTCTAGCTCAATCTGAGACTACTTCTCATGATGTTAATACGTATTTAGACAATTTTTAATCCATGTATTATTCACTTGACTAGATTCTGACAGCCTCTTTGCAAGCATTAGGGTCTATCGTGTAAAAATGTAACCTGGCAATATGTATTCTCCAGTAATTATTCCAAGTAAAGATTCTCCTAAAATATCTTAGATAAGCAGTTAGGAAGATAACCACATAGGAAAGGCAGAATGGAAATGCCATAGACATTAAAACTTTAATTTCCTAATTAGCCAAACTAATTAGATCCTGCATTACAGTCACCTCTAAAATGTCTCAATTTTGTGCTTTGTTTTAAAAAAAGGACATTTAAAATGACAATTTTTGTATTTACACTTCTATAATTCCCTAAAGGCTAAAGTAGTAGCTCATTTGATGAAAATTATAGTAAAAATCAAATTACAAGTATCTTGGGATGTTGTTTCAGTTCTCAGTAAGTTTCTGAACTGGTTTCAATAAGTTGGATGTGCTGAAATACCTTTAGCACGTTTGTGCTAGTGGGAAACCCTAATAAGAAAGGATTAAATTAAAGTCTTATCAAATAGGAATTTTATTGAGCCTAATGGTAATTCTTCCCCACAGCTTTGAAAGTGTATTGTACCTAAAGACTTTCCATGGAATACCAGGAGGAATAT
This sequence comes from Macrotis lagotis, assembly GCF_037893015.1. Classification (NCBI taxonomy): domain Eukaryota; kingdom Metazoa; phylum Chordata; class Mammalia; order Peramelemorphia; family Peramelidae; genus Macrotis; species Macrotis lagotis. The sequence goes on from NC_133660.1 coordinate 79,571,592, forward strand.
AGAGAGGTTTTACTAACTTGCCATTCTCCCACGGGAATACCATATCCTCTTTGTGTGTGTGTGTGTGTGTGTGTGTGTGTGTGTGTGTGTGTCTCTCTCTCTCTCTCTCTCTCTCTTTCTCTCTATCTCTATTTCTATCTCTCTCTGTCCTTATTTAGAATTCTTCCAACTTAGTTTACTTGTGTATTAATGTCTGTGCATATGTAGCAATCGATATTGATAAATGCATCACTCTTTTTTGATCTTCAAATTTAAATTTTAAGCTCTTCATAAGTGGAGAAGTATGCTCTACTCAAAATAACTACCTGATTAATAAGAAAATAGAATCTAAGCAGAGGTCAGAGATGACCCAGAACCAAGGCCAGTGATAATTAAAGGAATACTCTCCCTCAACTATTTTGATTATGCTCCATATAAATTTGATTACATCATATAATTTCATATATCATTTACAACAGTTTTTAGGGTACATGCAGCAGGTATAACATAGAAACACAATTATTAACCTTACATGTTATACAAATCCACAGATATAATACTACTACATTGTCAGAATTTTTTATGAATAGGTCCCACCATAGTCTGTATTTTAATAAAACAAAGATTTTGAAACTAATCCATTACCTCCACCAGTCCTATCCTCATAATGTGTCTAATAAAAACTGGCATTTAGGTGCCGATTATACATTATGCAGAAGATAACAGATGAGCTTATCAGCTGTTTTACAATTGCAAGGGGAAATTTATTGATAAAACTATACTGCATGAACTAAACTGACTTTTGCCAGTAATATCTGACTATATCAGTTTTCTGACTTCCTACCTGGTTTTCCTAATCTTTATGGCACTGTGAAATTAATGACCTGTGTTACATTAAAACAATGGATGTTGTTTAAAAAGCTGATTTTTTTTCCTTGTCCTTAAACTTAAAAAGAAAGCTTGTTCACCGAATTAATATTTTAACCCAAAATCTCTATTGCTTATAACAATTGCTTGAATAACATGGATACCAAAATGTACTTCTTGTGCCATCTTGAGGATATCTGGAGAAAATAATGTTTTCTCAAATAATTAGAATTTCACAATTCTTAATATTTCCTGATTTTAAAATGTTCCTAGATGGAGGTAAATATTATTGCTACTAATAGCAATAGAAACTTGCATATGTATAACATGTTTTAGAGTTCAGTGTTTTTACTTTCATTATGCCTTTTTCACTTTTTTTAAATTAAGCGATGATTTGGGTAAAATTCAGACAATAGATAATAAACAGAATGACATTTAGACATATAATGTTGATAGGGATTAATTGTTTAAAGGTCTTAAGAAAGATAAACTTAATTTTTAAAAAGTAAAAAAGCAACAGATGCATCTCATATCATTGGTTTATATTTTCTTTTCAAATCATTTACCAGATTGCTGATTCTCTCTAGCCTCATCCAGCTATCTTATTAAAGCTATTCCTAATACTGAAATAAATGGTGGGTGAGATAGTCGTAAAAGAGTGAATCAGAGGGTTATCTGTGGCAGCAATTATTCTTCATTTTCTAAACTAGATGCCTGCAACAAGATCTATAATAATGTAATGGGGGATGAGACCCAGAAAGCATAAGAGAGAGCTGTCCAAGCCCAGAACAGGGAGGGTAATAGAATCGTTAGTGTTCACAAGGCAAAATAGAAAGAGTCATGTCTTACAGGAGCATTAGAGTTCTGCAAAACTCTTTACCTTCCCCTTGTCTTCTCTCCTTCTGCTTCCCCATCTTTACTTTGATAGAAAGCCTGCCTCTCTATCATGTCTGACAAGCCAACCATCACCCTCAAAAATGCACTAGAATTGTACCAGTAATGTCAATCACTGGAGAAACACCATCTAAAGACATGACCTGTGTCAATAATAGAAGCTGCTATATGAAGAGAGTCTTAGAGTTCATAGAAAGCTTTCCTTCCAACAATCATGAAAGAGCAGATATGTGATTATTCCCATTTTATGAAGGAGGGAATTAAAGTCAAGGGAATCAAAATGGTTTGAATTTTTGGTCCAGGTCCATGATTTCAACACCTGGTGAGGAAACTCCCTTTACAAATGCAGATTTCCAGTTTATATGTTAAAGAAGCTTCCCAGAACGCTAAGAGGTTGACCCAGGTTAACATAGCCCAGATGTGTTAGAAACAGAATTACCCCTCTGCAGACTGTCACTCACATAGTAAACAGTAGCCAAGTGATACAAGTCCAACGTCCTTTCTACTTTATCACAATGTCTCTCCATTGACATTCAACTAGATCCCTAATGAGAGCAAATTATAGCAGAAATATAAAAATTAATTAGCTTGATTCAAAGTGTTCATCTATATAGGAAAAAAGTAGAAGGGCACCAAAAATACTAGGTTGGCTGATAGATCAATCAACCAATCAAGAAGCATTTATTGAGCACCTACTATGTGCCAGGAAACATTAGCCTTACTAGGATGACTTAGAGAAAACCAAGTCCTTTATATTCAGTTTGTTAAGATAATATAAATTATCTTAAATAATAATAATATTTAAATAAGTAATCTAAATTAAAAGATGGCCCCATCTAAAACCTGATAATGCCTCTCCTTTTTCTCTTTCCAGTGACATCACATGCAAATATGGTATAGAAATATGCTCACAGTTTGATTTACTCTGATCATTTTCACAAGGGATCATAATTGTCCAGGAGATCCTACTGCCCATCATCATGCACCATCATTAAGGTAACTAAAAGGAAAGGAGTAGCCCTTAATCCAATCATCCAACATGCATGAGAGCAGTACATTGACTGAGCTGCTCATCAGAAGTAGGACTCACACATTCACAACTTTCAGCTCTTTAGATCACAAAATATCAGCAGTGTTATAAGGGGGCCTCAGTAACCACTGAATCCAACCCATAAATGAAAAGAAAAAAAAAGACTTTCCTCTATAATGTACTCAATAACCTAATAATAAACTAATAATATAAGCTAACATTTATATAATGCTTAACAATGTATCAGGCATAAAACTAAGTACTGTGTGTTCATTACCCCATTTAAGGCAAGAACTTTTATTATCTCCATTTTACAGATTAGAAAACTGAGTCAAATAGAAGTTAAATGACTTATTCAGAGTCATACATCTAGTAAGTGACTGAGGTCATATTTGAATTCAAATCTTCCTGACTTCAGACCTAGAATTCTACTGAGCTGCTAAACTGGTTCCTCTGTCTGAAGACCTCAAAAAAAGCTCACTCCACTTTTTAACAGTTCTAGCTATAGGAAATTTTCTTTATATAATGCCTCAATTTCCCTTTTCAAAACTACCATCCATTACTCCTGGTTCTGCCCTCTGGCAGAGTAAATCTCAAAACTCTACTAAGTGACAGTCTTTCAAATATTTTGGAGCACCTATTCTATGCTTGCAAGTCTTCTCTTTTCCAGGCTAAGCACTCCCAGTTTCATCAACCAAATTTTCATGTGATATGAGCTCAAGATGCTATCTAGGAATAATTATATCTAGGGCTATCTAAAGTATATGTCACACAAGTTAGACAGCTGCAACCGATGATAGGAATACATTTACAGGTTAAAATTTTTCTGTAACCTCACTATATTCATCCATTTTAAGATCAATATAACTCAGCTTGCTAAATATGACAAGCTGTGGGGGGTGTCTGTATGTAGCAAAATGGGGTTTAAACATTGGCTTTTGGAATGCTGTCAACTCAGCTTTTGGAAAAAGCCAAGATTCATGGATACCAGCTTAGATTCTGGGTCACTGACTATGGAAAACAGAGCTTACCCTTGCCATACAAGAGAACCAAGAAATTTTTTGAAATCTGACTCATATTTTAAAGGCAGCAGGAGGCAAATCAGTGATTTAGGCAATAGTAAGATGAAGATCATTGATTTAGTGAAATTACTTTATGAGCTCTTACCATCCAATGGAACTATTTTTCCCCACCCTTGCAAAAAGAAAAAAAAACAGGCTATTTGTGATTTCTTTTCCTTTCCAAACTGTCCTTGGTCTGGATTTTGATCATTTTTGATCACTGGCAGAAGGAGGCAAGGAGAGGAGAAGAAGGACATAAGATGATTTGCCAAAATGCACTAAGTATGGAAGTGTGTTTTTCATTACCCTGGAAACAATTCTTCTAGCAAGCTCCTGTGCTGAAGAACAAGTTCCCTTAAGACAAGCATTCTCAATTTTTTTTTTAAATCATGGACTATTTTGGCAGGCTGTTTAAAAATGATTCTAAAATCCTAAAATAAAATACATAGGATAACAAAGGACATAGCATATTGAAACACAATTATCAAAACTTTTAGTCTTAAAAATGCTCAGTCCCTACCTAGATTAAGAACCCTTGTCCTAGCAAAGAGTCTAACAAAATTCTGGGTGGACAAAGAGGTTGATATTCAAAGTCAGTAAGTGTTGATGCAATGAGGATATTATTTTCCTCCAATGTCAAGGAACCAGCTCAGATGGCTGTCTGAGTTCCCTTGCTTGGGGCAGATAGGTTGATGTTGGCTTGCTGATTTTAACTTGGGGGAAAGAACTATAGGTAAATACCTATCTGATGGAATGAAGGCGCATGCTGTGGCAACATTTGTTGTGGTTTTAGCAACTGCTTAGTTTTTTTGTTTTGCTTTGTTTTGTTTAAAGTTGGAAGAAACAATACTTTCCTGACCTTCCTAAAAGATTCAGCTCAAGAATTATCCCTGTAAGAACCCATTTAGAATTCTCTACTTACCTAGCTAAAAGTGGTCAGTACCTCCCTCTAGGCATCTGACTGGCATGCCTTGGACATCAGCTAGGCACTTATCGTATTCTAATCCATATTATAGTTTTTTTGGATACATGATTTCTTACAATTCAATAAACAGTTATTATACTTACCAGAGATAATTAGATGACCCAGTGGATAGACTGCTGGACCTGGAGTCAGGAAGACCTGAATTCAAATTTGACCTCAGTACTATGTGATCCTGTGCAAGTCACTTAACCTCCATTTGCCTTAATCCACTGAAGAAAGAAATGACAAACCACACCAGTATCTTTGCCAAGAAAACTCTATAGACATAATGGTCCATGGAGTCATGAGGTTATGTATGACTGAACAACAAAGGACAAGGCAAACTATGAACAATGGTTATGCAAAGATTTAAAATAAAATCAAACCCTGTTTTCACAGAGCATGCAAGTGTGAAATAAGTATACAAACCAGATAAAGATTGCTAAGGAAATTTGAAGAGATAATTTTTGTTTGGGACAATTTGGGAGAGTTTCATGGAGAAGGTAGATTTAAGAAAGAAAAAGGTTTTAAGAGGTATACATAATGGGGCGTCTAGGTGGCGCAGTGGATAGAGCACCGGCCCTGGAGTTAGTAGTACCTGAGTTCAAATCTGACCTCAGACACTTAATAATTACCTAGCTGTGAGGCCTTGGGCAAGCCACTTAACCCCATTGCCTTGCAAAAAAACTAAAAAAAAAGAGGTATACATAAAATGAGGGAACAAATTACAGGGATAGGAAAAGCCTTCAATGAAGCACAATTAAGGATGAGAGCTAGACCAATAGGGAAAAATTCTTTAGTTGAAACAAAGAGAAAGTGAGGAACAGCATAAAGAATGCTAGAATATATCAAGTATCGAGGGGTCTTGGGTTCAAATTCCAAGAAGGATACTTACAAATTACTTAAACTCCATGGACCTCAGTTTCCTAATCTATGAAAGAAGTTTGGATTAGATGGTATTTAAGGTGTTTCCCCACTCTTGAAATGAAGATAGAAAGTGGTACTAAGTTGTGGAGTATCTTAAATGATGGACCACAAATTATGTATTTTATTCCATAGGTAATAGGAAGATGCTGAAAGTGAATCCCTGCAGGCAAGGCTACATCATTTTCATTTTTGTTTGTCCAACTCCCAGAACAATCCATTTTAATATTAAATACCCAATTAATGTTTGCAGAGTTAACTTAAGTTGAATTAAAGTGATTACAGTTGTGGCAAAGATCCAGAGCACCTCAGGGCCTGTAGAGGGGTATATAGAAGTCACTATTTTCTTGGGTCAGATCTGACTTACCATTCTAGTGGTTTAGACTCAGGACTGAAATGAAATAAAACAAGTGTAGACATCTAACATTTAACAATAATATGGAAAGGCAATTAACCAGGGACATAGCATTGATTCAGTTTTATACAATTTGCCTGCCTTCCTTATTATACACATTGGCACACCTAAGTAAAAATCATGGGCCAACTCTACGAGGCTCTTGACTCCTCAGGCACTGGACTTGTGGACTTAGACAAAGAGGGATTTATGTGAATGGTTCAGGATTTAGTCTTTCAGACCAATTAAGTCTCAAGGATGATTTCATTGCATTTTAGATGAAAACTGGTCTAATTATGTGGTTAGGACCTTAATAGATATTGATTCTACCACCGGGGGAAAGGAAATTTGACAAATATTTATTCAGCACCTACAATGTCCAAGGAGAATATGCTACAGACTGGGAAAGGTGGATGGGATGGGTAAAAAGACTAATAAGACACAATCCCTAACATCAAAAGTTTTCTATCTTAGTTTGGGGAAAATTTTACAGTAAATATCATAATGGTTGATGAGAGGAACAAGATACTATGAGAGTTCCCAGGAATGAAGAATAATTCTGGATGGATTGAACTGGGGAAAGCAGAATTTGATACTATGTATTGAAAAAAGAGTAAAATTTCAAAAGTCAGTCAGGATTTAAGTATTTTCTAAGAATTTGACACACAGACAAGGTGTCAAGTATTGGAAATTCAGATATGAACAAATAAAAGAGGTTTTGTCTTCAAGGTATTTATATTCTAACAAGAAGAAAACACAAAAAAAAGAGAGAGTTGAAAAGTGGGAGAGGTATGGAAAGAAAGCGAGACAAGGGACTCATACTGATACATAATGGCAGAGTCCAGATCAGGACAGGGACTGGAAGATAGTGATTGGCTTGGGAATTTCCTCAAAATAGAGATACTGGGAGGAACTCATCAATAGAAGCAAGAAGCCACAGAGGGCAGAGGGATTTTCCAGGATGAAAGGACTGCTAAGTCACAGAGATAAAGTCTAGAGACTCAGGAGTAGAGCAAAGAGAGGAAATGTAAGGCAGAGATTTAATAGATAAGAATTTAGAAGTATATTCCAGTTATAGAGCTACAGGGCAAAGAAGGGACAGAGCATAGAGGCAGTAAAGGGAAGCAGGATACGTTCATTGAATATTGAATAGGCCTGACGGGCTTGTAAGTAGGGCATGTGAAGTGAAGTATGTAAAGATATGCTTGGAAAGGTGAGTTAAAGGCAGTTTGTAGAGGGCTTTGAAAAACAACCTAAGAATTTTTTTTAACATTTTTCACTGGATAACAAATAAGCTTTAAGAATTTTTTTTTAAAGGAGGTGACATTATCTAGAATGTATATGAAAACAAATGACCTGATTGTGTGGACTAAGACAGAAGGGAGGAGGAAAGAGAAATAGAGAGAGAGAAAAACCAATTAAGAAGTTTTCACAATAAAATAGAGCCAATATGTGAGGTGGGCTTGATGAAGTGACAGTAAGACTCTGGGACAGATGTGAGGGCTGTGACAGAGATGGGAAATACAGAATGTGGGAGATGGAAAAAGAAGAACAGCAAGAGAAAATTCTGAAGTTTCAATTGTGAGTGACTGTCTCTATTAACGGAAATGGAGAAAACAGTAAAAAAGAGCAAATTTAGGGGGAAAGATAATGAAATCAATTTAAGCAATGTTGAGTGAGTGAGGCATTAGAGACATCCAGATGGAGATATCTGATTCACAGTTAGAAATTTGAGATTGGAACTTTGGGAGATTAGAACAAACCTCATAGAAGCACCATATGGACTAAAATAGAGTCCAGCTCTAAGTAAGGAAGACTTGAGTTCAAGTCCCATTTCTGACACATAATGACAATGAGACTATTTAACTCCTAAGTGTCCCAGATAAATCTTTTAAAATTGCAAACTTCAAAATAGGTAATGTAATTAGGAGCTTCCTAATTTGGAATCACCTCTGCCAATGAAATCACAAGTCCTGTTCTATCCCATAGGCATCATCTGTACAAAGGGACAGAAAAAAAAAAACAGACTTGAAAACAAATGTAGTCCACTTGATAGATGGGAGGAGTAAAAAGGACCAGAGAAAAATCAGACATAAAATGAAGGAAAGTGGAGAGAATGCTAGTACAGTATTAATTCAGTTTAATACTTATAAAAATTATGTCAGAGAAGATTTTTTAAAAAGGAGAATATACAAAACAATAGGATCAGTCAATGAATCAAACAGTAGGATCAATGAATGAATCGATATATAAGCATTTATTGTGTACTATATTACCCAGCACCACACTAAGCTCTAGAGATATGAAGACATAAACAAAACAGTACCTAGCATCAAAGATCTTACAATCTAATAGAGTTTCAACATTTAGGTGTGCACATATGTGTATCTATGCCAATGCATATATACAGATGTATATATCTGCATATGTATGTATATGCAATGTTGCTGCCTATGAAGGTATATAGGTGTGTATGTGTATATAAAGACATACACAACACCTCTACATCTTGGAATCATTGTTGCCTTAAGACTTAGCTTAAATAGCAACTTCTGGATTAAACTTGTCCTGGTCCTCCCAATTGTTAGGACCTTTTCTTCCAGGGTTACTTTCATGTCACACACACACATACACACACACACACACACACACACACACACACACACACAAACAGATTGGGAATTTGAGAATACAAAAGCAGATTTGGAACAGCCACTGCTGAGCATTCTATAGAGACACAATTGGAGTTAAAATTATATAAAAGGAGTGGAGGTGATTCAAAATAAGCATAGTGAAATTAGAATTCTCAGAAGCATGAGCCACCTGGAGAATCAAACCTTTTTCAAAGTGTCCTACCACTAATCTAGTTATGGAGTACCTCTGGCAAATTACTAATCACAGTGGGCTTTGAATAAGAGATGATGTTTTTGTTTAAAAAAAGAAAACCTTAAAAGCCTCAATTTTCCAAAAGAGAATTCCAACTACCATTACCCTAATGCATCAAATGAAAGGTTTGGGGAGGTTAGAAAAGATCTTTGGGAGTTTTGCACATGTTGCTTTCATAAGCAACATTAACAATATTTTCTTATAACTCTGGCTTCAAAACATTAGGAAACAGGGCCAGTTTATTAAAAAGCAATGTACATTTCTGTTTACTTTTAAGCTCCACTTAGCACACTGGCAGAATTATCTAGACACTGAAAAATAGTTGGAATTCAAGTCTACAGATTGCATAAATGAATTGTGTCCTGTTGATTTGATTTGCAAAATTAACTGATGATTTGTTGGTTGTCAGATTTATTACAAATTCAAATTGTTTCCACCACCCACATACAAACAATTGCCCATTCTTTAGGTATTAAGCAATTTAATTTAGGAAACTATGCTATTTGATCAAGGATATTTAAAACTAATATTCTCCATCTGTGTGATGGATGGAACCAAGGATATTGGAAACACCTCATCAACCCTAACCTTAAAAGAAAGGATGTTGGTAATATTGCTTACATTCATAATGCTTGCAAGCATCATTGATGAGAGAATAAAAATAGTGGACTGTACATTATCAGCATATTGGTCAGGAAGAACAATGAGAAAATGTAAGGTCTTTCTCATCCTAGAGATAGCTTTGCAAATTCAAATGTCAGTTTCTTTGCGTGTATGTGTGTTTGTGTGTGTGTGTGTGTGTGTGTGTGTGATTGTACATAAATGAGTGAGAGTCATCCAATGGAGAGAGATTCATCATGAGGTTGTGTTCTAGCCATTGTTCTTTGACTTATTACAGTAATTTGGTCTTCAAGCTCATAGAATACTGACAGTTTACATGTATTTATGTCTGTCAGAGGCCACTAGTTCAATACTCTCCTACTTGTGATACTGCAGTGTCTTAAAACAGCTGCAGTCTAGGAGGATGTTGATATTCTGGAAGGTACAGTGATTTAAGTCCTGAATGGAGCTATTACACCATTGCTTTTGCTCCAGCTGTCTCTCACAACTTTGGGTTGGTACTATGACAGCAGTTTCTCTACCTTGGGTTTGGCAGTGTTTTCAGAATACAAATTTGATCATGACTCATCAAGGTAGATTCAAATAGATTTATGCATCATTACCACCACTTCTAATCTCAAAGATTCATATTTACTAAATATGTCTAAATCTAATAAAAATGGAAATGCTGACCCCCATAGCATTAATTTTGGGGGGGGGGAGTTGAAAGGTAATGGGGTTGTGACTTGCCCAAGGTCATAACATTATCTCTTTAAGCAATACTATGGAAATAACTATTCCCTCTCCCTTCCTCTTTTGCCCAGGCAAAATGTGGCTCCACCACTCCAATACCATAGTTACTTACTACCCATACTATGGTCAAACGAACCTATGAAAAATGAGCATGGAGTAAAGAAATATGAGCTGCTTTCAGGTTAATTGCATTGTACTAATGTATTAGGTATATGAGGCAGCATAAATGGGAAATTTAAGAAAGAGGAAGAGTGAAGTCTACTTTCAATAGTAATAAACTGTCTAATATTTTTTGTTTGTCTGCTTGTTTAATGGCAGAGTCAGTTGCTTTCACATAGTCACTCCAACACAGGCAATGTTGTGGAATTCAGTAAGACAATCACCAAAATGATGGGATTCCCTAAGGCATTTCTTTATATAGCTTCTCTGATGTCCTGACTCTCCAAAAGATAGAATAAGGATTCATATTCTTTGGTTCCTATTTCTTTGCTTCTCCATCAGTTGTGTCTGGGGTGACCTTGCTATAACTGGCACTGCCATGCTCATTTGTAACACAAAGAACTATGGAGGGGTTCAGTTTTCTTGTTGTCTATAAGAATAAAACTTTTTCTGGGACAGTATTAATTCAATTAAACACTTAATAAGTATGCAATAAAGCATTCTAGGCATTGAGGAAAAATTGGAATTAATTTCTGCCCTCAGGAAGTTTATGCATTATATAGAGACTACTATACTTGTTGTATCAATTTTTTTGGTAACTATCTCACCCATCCTCATAAAAGTCTTGGGAAAGTAGATGCTGGTGGGATTTTTAATTTTATTTTGGAAACAATCAGGAGTCACTGAAGCAACATGATCAAACTAAAGATGTGCTGGTAATGTTTTACAACTTGTCCTTAGGAAAAAATAAAGTATAGGCATGACACATTCTTAAGTTTAATATGGATTATTAACATTTTATCCATCACAAGATTATCAACAAAACAACAAATCAGATCTTGATTTTAGCATTTCCTGATTTCTGAAATATAATTGCTCATACTAAAATTTTAACACTCAACTCTTTCAAGACATTATGAATTGGCCATGGCCCACTCTATTTTAGAATTATCAATTGAGAATGTATATGGAGAATGATTTCAAGATAGGAAAGACTGGATACTGAGAGACCAATTATGACTCAGCCCCAATGCCACTGGGGGGACCTGCCTGAGCCCTATTGGCCAAATATCAATGTAATACCTATGCTTTTATATTAATGGTATATACTTACTATATTTATACAGACAAACCAAACATCTTTTATGTATTTGTATGTACGTATATTATGAGACCTTTCTGGATATTTGAGGGACTGAAGAGCAGTAGAATTCTCTAATATTACTCATGCAGCAATTGTTGACCCCACCAGCTGTTACACAATGTATTTATAACTATCATGTGCTCCACACCACTTCTACTTCCAGAAACTAAAAATATGAAAAATGAATAAATCAGTTTGAGGCTTTAACTAAATTTTACTAAACTCTCTCTCTCTCTCTCTCTCTCTCTCTCTCTCTCTCTCTCTCTCTCTCTCTCTCTCTCTCTCTCTCTCTGTCTCTCTCCTAGGTCTCCTAAGGAAAATTTATTCTACTTTTGCCTATTCTGCTCTTGGTTTTCCTAGCTTGTCCATATTCATTGGCATCTTTCTCTAGTTTGATCAGCAACATAGAATAGCACTAGTCTCATCTTCATTGTCCTCTGAGCATTACTGGTAAATATTTCTCTACCCCCTTCTCAGTTGGCCCCTTTGGAATACATTTCACTATGTGTCCATGTACCTGCCTGAATTTCCCTCATATATTTCTTTTAAGAAAAATGGAAATGAAAAAAAGATTTCAGCATTTCCCAGTGCAGTGTTAAATCTTTGACCCTTTCCTGTCTCACTGACATTGTCTTTAGAGGTGGGATTACACATACACACATGTATATGTAAACAAATATGTATAGTCTTCAATATGTGAATGTCAGAGAGAGAGGGTGAAAGGGGACAGAGACAGAGAGACAAAGAGACAGAAAGACAGAGAGAGAAAGAGAGAGAGCTTACTATGCAACAGTAAGAAAGTTAGGGACAGTGACAATGCAATTTAACCTTTCAGTGCCCTAAGCAACTGATTAAGATTATAAAGTGCAGCAACAAGTCCCATCTGTTGTGGTAGAAGACATTGCCTTATGGGGAGTTCTCTATATTGATTAAATCATAGGACTGGTTAAAATATATAAAGGGAGCATGGCAAAAAGTAAGGCTTTCAATGCCACTTCTGTAAATGATCTCCCCATTAAACAACCCAAGCAGGATCCTGTACATAATGGTGGTAGTAAAAGGATTTGAACTAGTGGGATTAGTCTTTTGACTATTATTATGATAATGGACTTTAAACTGTTTATACCAGTCTTAGAAGCAAAGACCTAAGAGATTTGGAAGAGGAGCAGGTGCAAAAGAAAATGGTCTCAGCTGTTAGCAAATAAATAGTAGCTAAGATGCATAAATGAGAAAGGTAGCTGGAGTTACTTGGAACATCTTACAACTATTATGAAGTATTTAAAAATGCGAATCTTTAAAGTCTGTTTTTCAGTTATTTTCTAGAATTTATCGCTTTAAACATTATCATAATCTATGGTTTAATAGTTCTCTTATATCAATGTTACATTAATATATATATATATATTAAATATATGTGAACATATATGCTCCAAAAAAGTCCTAAGATGATATGTGTATAAACATGTATGTTTACACCAATATATATGTGTGTGTTTATTTATATTACTGTTTAGATATTTCACTCTTCATGACTCCATTTGAGGTTTTCTTGGCAAAGATTCTGAGGTGATTTGCCATTTCCTTCTCTAGCTCATTTTACACATGTGGAGACTGAGGCAAAGAGGGTTAAGGCCTAGAGTCAAACAGCTAATAAGTGTCTGAGACAAAATTTTAACTTCAGACCTTATGCCCCTTACACTATTTATATTTATATATCATTTTCATACATCGTACAAGCATACATACACCCAGAGAGTTAACTTGTTATGAACAGATATACAATGGGTCTTAGATTCAAGAATGTATGATTCAAGTCCAGTCTCTGAAAGACAGTTGAGAAGTGACTTATCCTCTTAGTGTCCTAGGCAAATCTCAAATCCCATGAACTGTAATGAATCAACAAGCATTCATTAAGCTCTTTCCCTATGTCAGACACTTTGTTATGCACAGGGGATGCAAATTAGAATGGATTAGATGGAAAGAATAAACAGAAAGGCAAAGTCCTAAAAAGTAGTACAGTACTGCAATGCAATTTATGCAGGACCACAAGATTTTTCTAGCTTTCCCATACCACAAGATAAATATAACAGTACATTGTTAAGAACTTTTATTCACACTACTTCCTATATAAAATGTATGCATTTGTTTATGAATTCACTTTAACTCTTAAAAATGTACAATAAATATCCCCATGAAGAATATATCTTACAGTTCTATAGGATTTGAAATTAGTCGTGGTCTTGAGAAAAGGAATTTTTTTTCCACATTCAAATGATTGATGAGTGATTACTAATCTTCCCATCCTGTTGGGATATATTTCCCATCCCTCAAAATGATGATAAATCTCTACCCCCTTTGCTTTTTGGGAAGAAAATGTTATTAGTAAAGGTTTGAGGTTATGTGAGCACCTTTCACAGCACATCTGAACAATTATTAAGAGTCACTTTTGTCACCTTGACATTTCATGCTTAGGTTTCTTTCATCTAGAAGAGTCAGTAATCTAATAAGTAATATGCTTATAAAGAACTGAAATATATATATATATATATATATATATAAAGGGTTAGTTGAAAACAAGTGGGAAATATATTGTGCAAATATTTATTATAAAAATGCTCAAAAAAACAAATTGGGAGATAATTTAATTTGGAGATTGATTTAGGAGGCAGTCTTGGATCACTTATTATTATTTATACCAGAAATACTCTTACTAAGAAAACTATGTGCCTTTAAGGAACTTCTGCCATCCTTCACTTATAAGAGGTAAATGATGGAAAGGAAAGCTAAAATTAACCATCACCTTAACCATGAACATATTTGTCCAAAAAAACATTTTGTTAAATCTGATAAAGAGACAGTGGCTGAGGAGAATTTTATTAACTTCAGAAGGTGTCACTTTTCCCTAACAAAGACACCAGAACCCCCAATTAGTTCTTCCAAATATAGCCGATGGGCTACCAGGGAGTTCGATGTGTATATAAGCAATGATGATGATAACCAGTGGGGGAGGTAGTTAGGAAGTCTACCTGGGAATACTTATCAAGAAGGTTTCCGACATTTGGGGGTTTAGAGCTTGGATAACAAGGCTGACAGGACAGGAGATCATGGACTATAGATTATTTACTCAGCATGTGATCACACACTTGAGCAAAGGAGGGGGGAAAGCGAAAGAGTTTGAATTTTAGCTAAAGTTTGGAAGAAAAAGTGGGACAAAGAGCTATACTTGCTGACAAAAAAAACCCTAGTAATAAGACTCTGGCTAAGAATTTGTGCATAAAGAGAGCTACTTGAAGATCTGAAAGCTTTAGAAAAACAAAAGTTCTGAGTCCTATTCCCCACATGGGGCCAGTCAACCTAATGGAAAGGAAACACTGACATTAAGCTCTCTACCAGGAAGGTGGAATTTCTATAATTTGGGGACTATTTAACAAGCAGAGAAATTTTGGTCAGAATTTGGGAGGAATAAAATGTGATACTTATACTTTAATAATCATAGTTAATATTTATAAAGTTATTTAAAGTTCGCAAACCTTCTAATGTTATCTCACTTGATCCTAAAAACAATTCTGTGAGATAGATACTCTAATTAAACCCAATTTACAAATAAGGAAAGTGAGGTTGGGAAAGGTTAAGATATTTAATATCTAAGTTTCAGTTGTTCAGTCATGACCAATTCTCTATGACCTCCATAGACCACAACACACCAGGCCCTTCTCCACGATCTCTCTAAGTCTGCCAAATTCATATTCATATTCATTGTTTCATACTACTATCTATCCACCTCATTTCACTAGAGTCTTATATACATGTGTATATATATATATGTATATATATATATTTATATATGTATATATATATGGTTACTTGATGTCTGAGACAATAATTTTAAATAAGCTTTTCTTAAATGCAATGCCAATACTATTCATGAGACAATCTAGAAGTCTCTATAAGAATATGGTTATCAACTGAGTTGAGGAAGGAAGAAAAATATTTTTTCTTGGGTTTTTTTAAGACTATATAATATTGGGGAAACTTTAATAGTAAGGGTTTTTAATCAACCAAAATAAAAATTCTAGAGGAAACATTGACTGAAAGGAACATATTTATACTGTTTAGTATTTTGGATAGAGTTTGTCATTCTTCTTACAAGAAGAATGGTGATATGTATATACACACATGTACATTATATATATATATATATATATATATATATATATATATATATATATATATATATGTATATATATTCACTGTGATGAAGATCTCTAATGGTCTCTAAATCTCACAACATAGAAGTAAATCTTGCCTACAATAGAATAAGCATAGTGAATAGAGCACTGGATCTGGATTCATTCAGTAAGATCTCAGTTTAAATTTTGCTTAATAAATTTACTGAGTGACCCTGGTAAAGTCATGAACCCTGTTTACCTCAGTTTCCTCAACTGTAAAATGATCTGGAGAAGAAAAGGCAAACAACTCCAGTATCTTTGCCAAGAAAATACCAAAAAAATGTCACGAAGAGTTGGACAGGACTGAAAATAACTAAACATAATGGAGTGAATACAGATATGGGAAATAGCACATCCTCAGTAATAGCTGTTTCTGTGAACTTTTCAACTGTGGTCCCGATGCTATATTTTCATAACACATAGGTACAGAGATGTTCACCAAGTCACTATGGTGGTGTTATTAAATGTACATAGAATATATTTCCCTAGATTCCTTCAGTACTGTAGATCTAAAGGTCATGATAATCCCTTGGACACTAAATGCAAAAGCAAAACTAGATAGGAAAGAAAACTGAAGGGAGGGGCCCCCACATTTTTAAAGGAGAGCAAGACAAAAATTACTTTTTCTAAAAATTCAACTTTTGTATTTATTTTCATGATATTAAAGTGCTAATAGCTATTAATATATTTCCTCCACACCAAATATAAACTGCTGTACCTTTTTTCTATCAATAATAATTTAAGTATGATCATATTGGCCTCAGCATAAAGGGAAGCCTGAATTATATTCTACTAGGAATTTTTAAAAGTCTAAGCCTTTTATGAAAGTATTAGGGATTTTCTTTAGTCACTCTAAAAAATACGGCAACTTTGTATTTTAAGTACTACAAAAATGAATGATATTGACATTATCCCTTAACTACAATGGTATAGGCAAGACATTCTGGGAACATAAAATGATGATTATGATCTCTCATATCATGCTATTTTAATTTCCAGACTAAATTTTACTGGCTTTTATACTGACTTAGATTCATATCATCTCTCCTCTAATTTCATAGCTTAGGATACAACACAAAATAAAATTCTCCAGTATTGCAGAGTACATAATAAAGGTTTTGGTCTAAATTAGAAACCTTTTCCTCTCCTCTCTGATTCACAAGTCCACTAATCAATTTGGAAAATATTTGAGCAGCTAAGTGCACTTTCATGAATTATGGGGCTTCTACCTATTCAGGCAATTTGATTAGAATGCTAGAAGTATTGAATCATTTAAAACAAATACAAAGGAACTATCCCAAAGCAACACAAGCAAAGTTGGGACAATATGGGGGGAATCAATTTTTTGGTTTTTAGGAAGAATCTGTACTTTAACACATTCCTTTAACATTTAGTGAACTTCAGGAAATGCTTTTTCCTTATATAGTCAAATAAATGGAGTAAAACAATATGACTTCACTGAACAAACAAAATCCTTTATTGGTACATCTTTCATGCTCTAAACTACACTCAACCATTTCCTCTGAATTCCAAGACTTTCTAGAAGTTCCTGTAGATACCCTATCAATTATTGCCTTCATTCTGAAAAACTTTGAACATACCCTTCTTAATCAATCCAAGCAAATGTGCTCAAGATTGCTTTTGTAAAATCTATATTCAGAACTATTTCTAATTTCATTCAAACATTAAATGGGGGTTAAAGTAATCAAAAACCACAAATAAAAGCCTTGTTTCTCTAGCACACAAACATAAAACTTTAGAACTCCACAGTTTGTCTGTGAATTCTAGTTCCCTTCAAAACTCAACTCAAAACTACAGCTATATGGGAACTTTCCTGTTCTCCTTAGACACTAGCAGCTATCTTTATAACTAGTTTGCTTTTACTTTATAAATATTTTCTATTTATTGAAAATGTATACAGGAGCTTGCTCCCTAATAACATGTAACCTCAACAAGAACAGAGATTGTTTTGCTATTTCAATTGTCATCCAAGCAGTGTGCCCTACAAATAGGCACCTACTAAACATATTTTGGGTTACTGATTCATGGTAGTCATCAAGTAATTATTTGTTGATCTAAACTGAATTAAAACAGCTTTAGATCTTATTTTACACACACACACACACACACACACACACATCAGTTATTTTCCTATTCTGTTATTATTCCATTTTACATTTTTAAATATCTTTTCAAAAAAATAAAAAGAGAAGATATTGCTATGTATCTCACTATCATAAGTTGGTCCAGGTACATTTTCCATTTTTGGTTGATTTGTTTCTTACTGAACTACACGTGGTATAGGCCAAGAATGAATGATAGCTGCAATCATGATCTCTAGAACTTAAAAAATGGCTATAGATGTTTTTGTTTTTTTAATAACTTCTTACTGAATTAGAGGGAAGGAAAAATGTGGAGGAAAAGAAAAAATTAAATGTATATAGCTTTGTTATAGAGTAAAAGGAATAGCAAGCTATATATTTGCACTTTCATGTACAATAATCTTTTTCTTATAATGTTATAGAAATACTTGTTTTATTCCATAAATTAAAAAATAAAATTAATGCATAAAAAAGTGCTAAAATTGACATCAGAAGACTGAGTTCCAAGTCATAGTTCTGTCAGTCTAATTCTGTCTGAATGACCTAGGACAAGTCTTTTAATTCACCTATCTTTCTTAAATTAGGGACACTATCACCTACCCTTCCTGTCTCATAGGACTGATGTGAAGATCACCAAGGTCTCGAGATCATAAGGGTTTTATAACTAAGCAACTCTATGTAAACGTGAGACTATTATTAAGCAGCATCACTATTTAATTTGAGTTATTTACTGATTCCTAGACCTAGTACTTTTGGAAAACATTTCAATCTAAAATTGATTGCAAATACATTATAACAGAATAATAACATATATAAACTGAGAGCATGTTTAAAGAAATTTAGGATCCCATTCCAATATTTAAACCCTCTTCTATAAAGGCAGTAAATCTACTTCTCTAGGGAAATTAAAGTTCTTGAAAGCCTTTCAGAATGTATAGTTATAGGGATAACATTAATACTATATATCCAAGCATGGGGACAAAACAGATCCAGGGCAACTTTTGGTCAGAGGAGTTTGTAAAAAGAGATGGATAGAATCTAGATCTAGAGTGAAATGGACTTTAAAATCCATCTATTCTAACCCCCTTGTTTTATAGCAAAGGAAACCGATGATATTTGTGGAAATCATAAAGGTCATAAACAAAAATGCACTGTGGCTGCATTCATTTATTTATCCCAATATAACTTGCTATTGAGAGGAAGCTTGGCCTAGAACTAGAGGGTTTGACCTGGACACAGGAAGATTGGGTTCAAGGCCCTTTCCCACATTTACTTTCTGATCCTTTGCAATTCACTGAACCCCTATTTGTTGAAAGGTAACAGTGAGAATACCCAGGGTCCCACACAATGATGAAATTTCAGATGCTTTGTGTACATGCTCACACAGTATTTTATCCAAAATAGGCTTCCCCACTTCCTTCTTCCACCAAGGTTCATTGTTATGGTTTATGAAAATAGACCAAATAACTTTGACTCATAGGATGTATGAAAAGTTTGCTGAAGGAGTCCCCTTACTTTCATGTTTTTATATCTAGACATAACCTAAACCTTAATTACCTTTGTAAAGTTTATATGTATAGACATGAGTAAGTTTTCATTTTTTGCTGTTTTCATTAAAGTCATTCAGAATGGTAAACTGTTGTTGTTGTTGTTGTTGTTGTTGTTGTTGAATTGATTCAATCCTATCCTATTCTTAAACCTCAAGTGGGGTTTTCTCAGAAAATATACTAGAGTGGTTTGCCATTTCCTTCTCCAGCTCATTTTTCAAATAAGGAAGCTGAGGAATATATGATTAAATGACTTACAGCTATAAGCATCTAAGATCACATTTGAACTCAAGTCTTCCTGACTTTAATCCCAGCCACGGTGCAGTTTAGCTTCCCCAAATGGTAAGTAGCAAAGTGCAATAGGACAGACAAAATAGTTAAAGAGGAAGGTGGGTAGGGCATTCTACTTAGAGTCAAGAAGATCTGGATTTCAATCTCACCTGAGACTCTAGTTGTATGACTCTGAGAACATCAATTAACATCACAATGCCTCAGTTCTTCAACTGTAAAATAAAATGGTTAGATTTAATTTAGGGTGATTTCCAGCTCTAAATCTGTGATTCTATGATGTGGCTTAAAAAAAACCCTGGGTTTATGTATTTTTTAAATATTCATTAGTAGTCACTGCCCCTCCCTAATCATAGTTTCCTCTTCTGCAAAATGAGAATAATAACAGCAATTATGGGACTCACCTCAAAGGGACCATCAGAACCATAACTAGTTTTCATGCTTGGAGAAATTCTCCAAATAACATATAGAAATTGGAACTTTAGCTTGAAGGAACTTTTAACTTGAAGGAAGCCAGGAGGCAGAGATGCTTGATTTAAGGAGAGATGACACCAGCCCATATGTGAATGTGGGTGGAGGGTATACAGGTATATATATAGGCAACTACATGGAAGGAGATATGGAGCAGGAAATTCAATCAACATCCTAGGGCAAAGTCCCAATGACCCTGTTTTAGTTATAGTCCCAGGGTTTAAAACATAAAAATTACTATATTTAATTATTATAGAAATTCTGTTAGTTAATGTTAGTAGGAAAATAGCACTAGTTCCTTTATTATTCTAATTCTGAGGGAAAGTAAATAGTGGGGGGGGGCAGCCCTGGAGTCAAGAAGAGCGGAGTTCAAATGTGGCCTCAAAAACCTAATACTTATTTAATTGTGTGACCTTGGGCAAGTAATTTAACCCCATTGCCTTGCAAGGAAAAAAATAGTGAATCGTGGCTTCATTAAATTTGGAGTTGGGAAATAAGAAGGAAGTTGCTACTATATAGTATTTTCTTTGGGTCTTGATTTTGTGTCATTTTTACCTTCCCATGTTCTCTTTCTATCCAATAGTAGTGTCTTATATAAATGTTATCACAAGACTTACTTTACTTGATGTTTTCATTGATTTTCCATTTCCTCTTTGAAGCACCTGACTTACTTTACTTGTTGATGCTTTCATTGATTTTTCTATTTCTTTTTGTAAGAAGGATGTGAATGCTCTAAACACAGAGACCATCTCTGTATAGATAAAATGACATTCTAAATTATGTAATTTTCTAGTAAAGGTAATTGATTTAGGTTGGGGGGGAAGGAGATGGTCTCAATTATATTAATCCTCTTACTTCAAGGTAATATGATGAGACCTAGAGTCAGGTAATCCAGGGTTCAAATCCTGACTCTGACTTATTTTAGTTCAGTGACCCTTGGGAAAAGTCTTTTTCTATTTTAGTTTCTTCATACTGGCTATTATAATACTAATCTTATTGGAGTTTTGTGAGAATCAAAAAAATAATATAACTAAATCACTTTCTAATTTTTTTTCAAATGCAAACTATGTAACAAATAAGACAAAGAGAAAATCAAATAGGGGTAATCTCAAAGAGAGGCACAGTATACTGGGAAAGGTTTCCTGAAGAAATTGGAACTCTAGCTTGAAGGAACTTTTAACTTGAAGGAAGCCAGGAGACAGAGATGACAAGGGACACAGTGCCAAGATAGCATAAAGTCAGCCAAAATTCTCTTTTTCAGACCCACATATGTGCAACTGGTCTTTTCAATTAAAGAAGAAAAACCTTTGTCGGAGAGTTATAATTTGATCTAGGCAGACTTGAAAACATCAACCCTACTGTCTTTAATTCCATTATTTTTCCCCAGATAAAATGAAAATATACTTAAGAAAAGTCATTCCTTAAGTTTTATATTATCTAAAACCTTAGTGAAAATGTATAAGAATGAGAGAGATCTAGGAAGTGATTGTGGGGAAAGAGGAGAAGGAGTGAAAGCAAGTTCCTTAGACTTACATCACCCATCCATAACTTATAATTTATAGGATCATAGATTTAGAGTTGGAAGAGATAACAAACCACCTAATTTCTTCATTTTTAAAAATGAGTAACTGAGGCCCAGGAAATTAGATAATTTGCTCAAAGTCAGCAAGGGAAGTGAAAATCGAACCTAGGTCCTCTGGCTACAAAGTTACACTGCAATTGTAAGAATGAAATATATTGAACTACTTTTTCTTCTCCAAGATAAGGAACTGATAAGTTAAATATCCACAGAACAATCCCTTTGTTATATCTCCATAGGTTTAGGAGAAGAGAAGAGTCTTCTGATTCACCTGGTCGAAAGGGATCTTTCATACCTGTGTGCTACCAGTGTCCCAGTCCTCAAGACCACATTCAGAGTCTGACAGGAGAAGCTATATAACAAATCTTAGCATTACCTTTTCTTGCCCCATGGTGACCATTGCTGTGCTCCCAAAAGAAGTTCATAGGATCATAGCTTTAGGGATCTAACCTATTTTATATATAAGAAAACTGAGACTCTGGGAGTTTGAAAGACTTTTCCAGGGTCACATTAATAAATACATGAAGTAGAATCTGAACTCAGTTTCTCATGATTCCAAATCAAATGACCTATTCACTATGCCATAAAACTTGCATAAAAATAAAACAGGATAAGGAAAATAATTAAATTTCCAATGTCCTTAAGAACATTGTAATTTTGTTCTAATGATATTCAATTTCTACCACAAAACTAAAAACAATCTCCTTTAAGTAAACCTGGGTTCTAAAGGACTATGCCAGTGGAAAGTCTCATTAATCTAGGAAGAACTCTGAGCATGATTTGTGACCAGATAATGAATGAGACTGTTTTGTACCTTATGGGAATCAGGTCTTTTGATATATGTAAGACCATCTTTCTGATATTAGACTGATTGGACAGGTTCATAAAGAACTTTCATTAGTTTCATTGTATTGAAAATTTCCAGTGTTCTCTCATGATCAAATCATTAAAGTTGAAATGATCTTAAAGGTCTTCCAGTCCAAAGCCCTAATTCAGGAAATTAAAAAAACCCATCCTGAGAGAGAGAGAAATGAATTCAATAGAGTTGACTAAATATTCAGACCTGGGGGAGATGGGACTAGAAGTCTACTAACCTGCATTAAAAATTACTGCCTTTTCCAGTGCATTATATTAATCCCCCAAGGTGAATTATTCTAGGTAAATTTCAGGTCTTAATTTTTTTATTGGAAGATGCTGATAGAGTTGAACTAGATATTTGTTAATATCTCCAAGATGTGTCCTGTAAGATAGGATAAGCCATGAAAAAAATGGGTTTCTTTCATTGACTACATAAAGCCCTGCTTTTGCACTCACTCTAACTTCAGAAGAATCCTTTTAAGAATCCACAGGAAATAAATTAGATTGATGGCATAGAGTGATACAAAACAAGAGTGAGATGATTGTGTGCTAATGTATTTTTCAGGTTAAATAATTTTGACAAGTCAAGCTTTTCCTTTCCCTCCGATGGCCTCTAGCCTTGCCAAGTTCCTTGAAAATGGAATGATGGAGAACTGAATAGCTGAACTGCTTGATTATGCTACCTCCTAGTGGTCATATGAAAGATAGAGCCATCAAAATCTCACTTAACTAGATTTAGATAGACATATATGTGTATATCTAAGATAGATAGATAGATAGATAGATAGATAGATAGATAGATAGATAGATAGATAGATAGATAGATGATAGGTAGATAGATGGATAGATAGATGATAGATGATAGATAAATGATAGATGATAGATAGACAGATGAGTAGATGGGTGAATATAAACTCTTCTATTTGATGATATCATCATGATCAATAGCTACATTGAATTGTGAGATTTATCTTGGTTCCATATATAGATCTGTGGTCATCTAACTCAAAGGTAAAATCTGAAATATCTGAAAATTTTTTGATGTGAGGTACCCTAAGACCAGGTGATGTCAAGAAATTGGACATCATACTTATTTGGATGTTATTTTTTTCTTAAACAACAGCAACAAAGAAGATCCAATATGCTTCTTCATTTTTCTACAATTGTGATATAAAAGTTCAAGATATTATAAAGGTGCTTCCTGTTTCTAAACAACTAGTAAGCATAATGAAAAATGCAGTGGAGAAGGAAGCAAAAGACAAGAGTAAATTCAGCTTTATCCTCAATTAGTTGTGCAGCCTCGGATAAGTCACTTCTCTATAGATCTCAGTTTCCTCATTTGTAAAATGAGGAGATAAAAATTGAATGATTTCTAAAGTCTTTTCTCATTTGAATATTTATTGGTTCAAAATGAAAACGCAATTATAAAATAAGATAAACTTAGAAAATACATTCATTCTTGGAGTAGCACAAAAAAAAATCTTACTCAAATGAAAATCCTGACTATTGTCTGCATTTTTATCTTTCATCCAATAGGTCAAATAAGAAAAGAATCTTTTGACTGTACAGAAATAGCTATCTTTAGTAATAGCTCCTATAGTCTTTATTAATTTTCCACCACTGGGGATAAATGAAGATCCAAATTCTTTTGACACTTACAATAAAGTCTGAGATTATAAACACAATACTGAACTATATTAAAACTCATTAGCATATTGTAACTTATTAGGTGTTCCCTATGCACAAAGGCTATTCATTCTATGACCCTCTTTGGGAAGCAACATCTCAGGGCCAGCAGTACAATAATCTCAGATCACAGAAATGTATTTAAAAAGCATGTCTTAGCCTTTGCAGAGATAATTTGGGGGGTTATGGATAATAATAAGGTAAATATTTCACTGAAACCAGTCGATTAATCAGTCCTGAGCTACAGAATAAGCCTTACTCATTAGCTACATAGAAAGGTTCAAGACCCACAGGAGTAGCCATACAGAGGGGTAAAAAAGCACCAGTAATTTTTATGATATATGTACATGTATGTTTTTCTCTGGCAAACATAGTACTAATGGACTATTTGTTCTTCTCTTAATAAAGAGATAGATAACCTTAATGGGTGGATAAATAATTTAGCCCTTTGGTGTAAATGGAATTTAGAGTATATATATATATATATATATATATATATATATATATATATATGGATAGTCTACTATATATATGTATATATATATATATATATTTCAACATTTCAAGAATTTTTAATTCCATCAGTCTAGAGAGATCTTCCTCCAACACAGAGAATATTGCTTGTCAACTTAAAAAATTACCACTTAAAAATTATTTTATCTCATTAAATATTGCTTCATTACATGTAAAAATTTTAGCATTTTTTTAAAATTTTGAGTTCCAAATTCTCTCTGTTCATTCCTCTTCCTCCCCTACCACCATTTAGAGAAGGTAACCACATTGATTTTTATTATATGTATGCATATATATATATATATACATGTATACACATATATGGTAATGCAAAAACATTTGCATTAGTCATTATGCAAAAAAACAACTAAAATAACAAAAATAAAGTTTTAAAAAGAATGCTTCAGTCTGCATTCAGAGCTCATCTGTACTCTCACTGGAGTTGTTTAGCATTTTTCATCATGTGTCTGTTGGAATTGTTTTGGAAAATTATCTTGAGCAGAGATTATTCTTATAACATTGCTGTTCCTGTATATAATGTTCTCTCCTGGTTCTGTTCATTTGACTTTTCATGAAATCATATAAGTCTTTCATTGTTTTTCTGAAATCATCCTGTTTATCATTTCTTGTATTACAGTAAATTCATCACAATTTTATACCACAGCTTGTTCAGTCATTCCCCAATTTATAAGCATTCCCTCAACATCCAACTCTTCACCATTACAAAAAGTGCTTCTGTAATTTTTTCTTCAAATTGATCGTTTTCTCTTTCTTCTTTGATCTTTTTGGGAAATAGATATGTAAGGAGCATTAATGGGTCAAATGGTATGCACAGTTTTACACTCCTTTGGGTATTGTTCCAAATTGTTCTCCAGAATGGTCATAACTCCATCAACAATGCAATGATGTTCCATTATTTTCCACATCCTTTCCAATATTTACAATTTTCCTTTTCTATCATGTTAGTCAATCTGATAGGTAGGAGATAATATCTCAGTTATTTTATTTGTGTTTCTCTTATTAATAGTGATTTAGAGCATTTTTCCCCACATGAATATTTACTAGCCATAACCATCTCTATCTCTTTCTTGGACAGAAACTCATCCATTATTCATAGATTAAGGTAAAATATTCCATGCACTCTGGATTTTCTTATGATATCTTGTTTTATGCCTAAGTTATGTCTAATGTTGATCTAAGCCTAGATTTTTTCCATGTTTAACAGCAATTTTTGTCAAATGCTGAGTTCTTTTCCCAAAAACTTGAATCTTTGGGTTTATCAAATACTAGATCACTAAAGTCATTTGCCACTGTGTACTGTATACTTAAATCTATTTTACTGATACACTACTCTATTTCTTAATCAATACCAGATTGTTTTCAGAATTACCATTTTATAATATAACTTGAAATCTGAATTTGAAATTTTACCTTCCTTAACATTTAATACAATTGACTTCCTTGATATTCTTAACCTGACATTGAATAAGTAAATTATCTTAGTTAGAATTGTCATTTTAAATTATATTGGTTTGTCCTACCTATGAACAATTAATATTTCTTTAGATTAGTCCTTGTTTGTATGCAAATAGCTTCATGATTATATTCATATAATTCCTGGGTTTATCTTGGCAGGAAGACTCCTATATTATCTGAAAATATTGTAAATGGCACTTTTCTTTCTAACTCTTCCTATTGGGTTTTGTTAATAGTATATAAAATGATAATTACTGGGGCGGCTAGGTGGCGCAGTAGATAAGCACCTACCCTGGAGTCAGGAGTACCTGAGTACAAATCTGACCTCAGACACTTAATAATTACCTGGCTGTGTGGCCTTGGGCAAGCCACTTAACCCATTTGCCTTGCAAAAACCTAAAAAAAATGATAATTACTTATGCATATTTATTCTATATCCTGCAATTTTGCTGAAGTAGTTAATTATTTCAACTAACTTTGTAGTTGATTTGCTAGGAATCTCTAAGTGTTTTTATCATATCATCATTAAAGAGAGATGGTTATTTCCTTATTCTTTTATTTTCATTCTTTCATTTTCATTTTCTTGTCTTATTCCTATACCTAGCATTTTCAATACAATATTAAATAATGGTGAGATAATGGATATCCTTGCTTCTTGACTTATGCTGCTGGGATGCTTCAAGTTTATCTCCATTATCAATAAGGCATTCCCTTGTTTGTAGTTATATGCTGCTTATATAGAAAACAACTACATGGTGCAGTGAACACAATTCTAGTCCTAAAGTCATAAAGATGAATCTTCCTGAGTTGAATTTGGCTTCTTTGTTTGATACTTAGCAAGTTACTTAACCCTGTTTCCTAATTTGTAAAATGATTTAGAGAAGGAAATGACAAAGCATTCCTGTATCTCTGCCAAGAAAATACCAAAAGGGGTCATGAATGGGATGTGACTGAAAATAACTTTACAAGAACAAAAATTATTTTAAGAAAGGCTCCATTGGTTCCTATGAATGTTGTAATTAGCCAAAGACTTTTTTCTGTATCTATTGATATAATCTCAAGGATTTTGTTGATTTTGTTGGTGATATGGTCAATTATGCTAATATTTTTCCTTATATTGAACCAATCCTGTATTCCTGCTATAAATCTCCTTGCTACTATTTTATTTAAATTTTTTGTATCAATATTCATTAAGGAAATTGTTCTATGGATTTGTTTCTCTGTTTCTGCTCTCCCTGGCTTAGGTATCCCCACATTTGTGTCATAAAAGGAATTTGATAGGATTTCACCTATTTTTTCAAATTGTCTTGAGATTAATTGTTTCTTGAATAAGTTTGTTAGAATTCACTTGTATATGCATGTGGTTCTGGGGATTTTTCTGAGGGAGCTCACTGATGTCTTATTGATTTTCTTTCTTCCTTTCTTTTTACATAGGGATAATTATTTTATTTTATTTTATTTTGCTATTTTGACTCCTAGGTGACACAGTGGATAGAGTACCAGAACTGGGCATGTCATAACCCTGTTTTCCTCAGTTTCCTCAATTGAAAAATGAGCTGGAGAATAAAATAGCAATCCATTCCAGTATCTCTTCTAAGAAAATCCCAGATAGGACAAACAAAATGATGAAAAAAAAGGAAGAGGAGGAAGAAGAGGAAATAGAGGAAAAAGAAAAGGAAGGCAGAAAAAGAAGGAGGAAGGGGAGGAGGAGAAGATAAAGAAGAAAAATGTTCATTTACATATTTTAATGGAACCTTTGATTTCATCAATCCAGGAAATTACCAATAAGGAAATTCCTCTTTACAATGCCACTAGCACCTGCTTTGAAACTTTTGTATATTATGAAATTGCAAATTGCTTGAGAACAATGAAAAGTTAAGTGATTTGCCCAGCATCACACAGGTAGTATGTCAAAGGTAAAATTTAGACCTGGGGTCTTCCCAATTCCCAGTATGTTTCCATAGATAGATAGATAGATAGATAGATAGATAGATAGATAGATAGATAGATATATATATATGTATATGTATATGTATATGTATATGTATATATACATATATATGTGTGTGTGTGTGTGTGTGTGTGTGTGTGTGTTTACACAACTCAAACATTAACGGGAAAATTTTCTAAACTGCAATGGCCTTATAAATTTCAAGCACCAATGAATGTTTGGTCTGTATGGTATTGCCTCAATCATATTATTTGGATTCTTTAATTATTATTTCATGTGTTTGTGCCTTGGCAGGATGATAGTATTGGGAGGGAAACTTAGAAATACTTTAGTCCATCCTCCTCATTTTGAAAATGAAAAATGAAATGCCAAGGAGGTAAATTATCCTCCCCAACATGAGAGCATTTCAACTCGTCTTTTGACATTGAATCCTATAACCTTAAGTTATGCTCTATTACTTCTTTCATTCATTAATAAATCAGTCTGAAACAATGGAAAGAGCACTACACTTGCTGAGGACCCTCACTGACCATTTAGTCCAAACAAATCGCAAAAGGAATCCTAGCTATAAATCACTTGACAAATGGCCAGTCAACCTTTGCTCAAATACTTTCTGATGGTGGATTACACTTTCTCCCAAAGAAGTTCATTCCATATGTAGATAATTCTAATTTTACAATGGATTTTTTTCTTACATGAAGCCTAAATATGTCTCATTGTACTTTCTACCCATTGCTCCTATTGCAACCCTTTGAGACCAAAGAGAAAAAAAAAGTCTTATCAATCTTCCTCAAGACAGTTTTTAAAATACTAAATATCAGAAGACAAGTTTAAAGTAAAGAATCGTCAGTGAGTTGTATCCTAGATAAATCACTTCATCCCTATAAAGATTTCTGCATTTTTATACTTGGAATAAAGCTTCAAGCATTGTACATATGCATGATTATTATTTACATAATCAAAATTATCGAAATAATAATTAATAATAAAGATCCTCAATATCCAAAGTATGGTATTATGTACTAAGGAAAATATAGAGATAATTATGGTTCTTGTTCAAATAGAATTCACAATCTAAGATAGGGAGATATCTATTTGAAAGGTAAACAAATACAATTCTATGACCTAAGTTGTGGTTTTTTAGTTAGTAATATTAGCACTTCAGATAAGGCTTATTGGCTATGATACTGCCTCTGAATAAAATTTGAAAGACATCTTAGCCTTAAAGAAAATCACATTATCTTTCATTAATTGATCATCAATTAATTTGTTAAGAACTTACTACATGAATCAGAAACTAGGATATATCCTGGGAATACAACGATAAAAATGAACTATGTTCTTTTCTCAATGAAAGATACTTTAGAGGTGTCTTGGTGGCTGAGTAGAGCGATTACTAGACCTACAATCTGTTCAAATCCTGCTTCAAACATTTACTAGATGTGTGACCTTGTGCAAGTCACTTTAGCTCTATCAATTTCAATTACTTTAGCTATATAATGAGGACACTTACTTCCAAGGATTGCGGTGAGTTTAAAATGAGATCATTTGTCAAGTGCTTTGTAAATCTTAAATAGCTACATAAATGCTCATTATTACTAGAGAAACATGTATATATATATATATGTATATATATATATATACATATATATATATATATTTATATATGCTTGAATGTATGAAATAAATGCAAGGTAGTTTAAAGAGAACAAAAAATAATAAAATAAAATTTTACCTTTTCCCTAAATAACTCTTTTTGCTAGATTACCATTGGAATTTGTCTATGGGAGAACAGAAGATGTTTACTACATATCTCATTGTATCTCTTTGCCAAATAAAGCTTAGAGAGCCCTGAGTTATAATGTAATTCCTTAATTTAAAATTGAAGACATTTGTAATGATACTTCTTGAGTGTCCTCAGAGGGCATGGATAACTCTCAGACAATGAGGTAAGAATGCACAGAAAACAAACTTGATAATTAACTAATTCATTCAACAGATATTTGTCAAGCCAATACTATGAGCAGTATCTTCCACAAGAATCCACGGGTGGGGGCAGCTAGGTGGTGCAGTGGATAAAGCACTGGCCCTGGAGTCAGGAGTACCTGGGTTCAAATCCAGTCTCAGACACTTAATAATTACCTAGCTGTGTGGCCATGGGCAAGCCACTTAACCCCATTTGCCTTGCAAAAAAAAACCAAAAAAAAAGAATTCATAGGTGCTACAAAGAAGGAAAATTCATGGTTTATATAACCAAGGAGCTTATGTTCTTATTGTAAAGACTTTCTCTTACACAAGCTAATTAATCATAAAAGAAATTGAAAATGTTCAAATTATAAATGAACTTGGAAGTAATCTAATCTAATCCAAACATAATTTTGCAGAAGAGAGAACTGAGCCACAAAATAATTAAAGGAATGTGCTGAACAGCAAACAGAGAGTAAGATTTATATATAAAGACTTGGGGTAGTAGACAATGACCAGTCTTATTAACTTTTTTTTAGGTTTTTGCAAGGCAATGGGGTTAAGTGGCTTGCCCAAGGCCACACAGCTAGGTAATTATTAAGTGTCTGAGGTCAGATTTGAACTCAGGTTCTCCTGACTCCAGGGCCAGTGCTCTATCCACTATACCACCTAGCTTCCCCCCAGTCTTATTTACTTGATGTGATGAAGTTTATAATCAAAATGTTGGCAACCAGATAATATTTTTTTCTGTCACAATTCATTAAGATTATCTGCTAAATTGTAGTAGGATTGAGATATGATTTGTGGGGGCACCCTATGAATGAAATCATGAATACAGAGATGTATTATCACTGTGTACACACACACACACACACACACACACACACACACACACACACATATATATATATATATGCATTGTACTATATAAGCACATAGTATCTGTATAAATGTACTATATATTTAATCTGAATTTGGGGATCTAATCACTACCTTATATGTGTACATCTATTCATGTTTTTATTACCTAAATATATATATATCTAAAATTATATAAGCATATTATGTGTTTATAAATTTAATCTGTGATATAAATATGATTTTTAAAAACTATTTAACTGCAGAGAATTATTTATGTGACATTTATTGACCACACTGTCAAATTTCCATTTTCATACTGAATGGGACTATGTAAAATATTGAGGAACATTTTATAGTTAATAAAATTATTTTCTCCATTTCATATAATTTCAAACTGGGCTAGTCATATTTCATTCTAAATATCAGGAGAGATGGCAATTGCTAGCTTACAATGTCTTGAGAAGTAACTTGGAGATGAAATACAGTGGCTAAGACCTGAGCTCTCATTTATCCCTTCTGGACACCAAATGTCTTCCAATATGTTTGTTCCATCTTTGCTTTAAAATAAATTTGATGCTTGT
Source organism: Macrotis lagotis (assembly GCF_037893015.1). Taxonomy (NCBI): domain Eukaryota; kingdom Metazoa; phylum Chordata; class Mammalia; order Peramelemorphia; family Peramelidae; genus Macrotis; species Macrotis lagotis. Next base: position 79,603,354 of record NC_133660.1, read on the forward strand.
GAAGGAGGACAGATTTACAGCATTCGAAGCTGGAACTGTAGAGCTATACATTGTCTACCAAACTCCAGCTTCTAACCCTGGTGCCTTTATCCTGAAGTTCTAAAGAGTGTTTTATGGAGAATCTGGCCCTCATGCCATCACAATTTCATCCTGGAGTTACAAAAGTGCCAAACTAGTCTCCCTGCCTCCAATCTCCCCACTGAATACATTTTAAAATGCTTCTAGATTAATTTTTAACAGCAAAAGTATCAATTCAATAACCGACATTTATATGAAGTTCTACGGTTATAAAACCCTTCACATACATGATCACATTTGATCCTCACAAAAACACTCTGAAATACTTATTACAGATATTGTTCTCCATCTTTTATAGATAAGGAAATTGAAGTTCAATAACACTCCTAACACGTGCTGGAAACAGATTTGAATCCAGGTTTCTCCTGACTCTATTTGTGTGACTTCAGGAAAGTCTGCTTTTCAGAAATTCCCTGAGGGTCATGCTAATAATCCCCTTCCCCTCATAACAGAAGACATTAGAAGAGGATAATGGTTTGGATGTGGTTTAAATAGAACTTCCAGAATGTCAAGACAAAGTTTTCAAGATGGTCAGCAGGGAGAAATAACAAATGCTTGGTTGAGATTGGCTTCAGAGGAAAACGATGCAAGATCAATAGATCTTGCTTACTTACTTGCTTAGAGCTTCCTAAGAAATCACCAGCAACTGTGACATTTGTTAGAATCATACTAGCATGAAAGTTTCTGCTCCACCAATCTTTTTCTTGGATAGCATTTATCACTGTTCAAACATGAACTAAAAAAAATACTTGGAGAATTTTTAGCATTGAAAAATGAGTGAGAGGAAGAAGGGGGGGAAGGAAGAGATACTTGTCTCTCATAGAATGATTTGTGGCTGTAGGAAAAGATAAGTGCATCTGTTTTACTTTGATTTATAATCAAGTTAAATTTCACTAACATACATTTGGGAAGTACAGCAAGGGAAAAATTGGTATCACTTTTATAATCTAAGGGAAATGGGGGTTGAGCCAATATAATCAAAGAAGCTATTATTTTAATATTTTATTAATCATCCCTCAGATATTGAACTTAGGAAGGATGAATGATTGGAAGAAAGTAAGTCACTTTCCACCCCCCAAAAGTAGACAACATGTTTAGCCACCTTTAATAGAAATAGGAATAAGAATGGAATAGGCTTTGAACATCCTCTAGTGTTCTAGACCAGACTAACTATTGTAAACTATTGAAAAGTTTTTATCATTTTATCATTTATTTATTTATTTTTATCATTTATTTATCATTTTTATCATTTCTGACTCTGCAATCTCCTTTGATGCTTTTTTGGCAAAGATACTGGAATGGCTTACCATTTCCTTCTCCAGATCATTTACAGATGAGGAAACTGAGGTAATCAGTCTTAAGTGACTTGTCCAGGGTCAATAAGCCTCTGAGGCCAAATATGAACTTAGAAAGATGAGTCTTCCTGACTCCAAGTCTAGTGCTCTATCCACTGTGACATCTAGTTGACCATCAAATGGTTTAGGATCCAAGTGCATGTGCACTTGGATTAGAGAGGAGACCATAAAGGAAATCAACACTAGTGGAAGACACACATATACTATGATTATTTGGTTGATGTTAAAAGTGCAGGATAACAGGCAGTTTTCAGTTAATGTTATAAGATTAATCTCTGACTTGATAATTTGATAAATTGGCTTAAGTTGTTCATCTACACCTAATCTTAGTCAAAATACCTAGAGTAAGGCAATTTATACTCAGGAAATCCATTTGGCTAGATTTTAACCTATATTAAACTCAACATATTCAAATCAGAAATCATTACTTTCCCCTCAAACTCTCCTCTTTTCCCAACTTCTCTACTATATTCAACTGGTAGGCTCAGAAGCCAGTGGCTCTCCAGTCTAAATCATCTAATCATTTGCCAAGTCTTTTGGTTTAAACCTTCATAATATTCCACATATACATCTCTAATATATGTCTCTTTCATTCCTCTCACATAGCCTACACTCCAATGGACATTCTCATCACCTCTTATCTTTATCATCATAATAATTTTCTGGTTAGTCTCTCTACTCCATGTTTTCCCTATTCAGACACATTCTCCACTCAGCTGTCAAAACAATGTCTTAAAATACAGGTCCAACCATTTTCTTCTACCTACTCCCATTTACTTCAGGATCAAAAATCTTCTGTTAAGCCATTAAAACACTTCACACCTGATCCCTTCTTATCTTTCCAAGTTTCTTACACATTGTGTCACCTCAGGTATTCTATAATGCAACAACACTGGCCTTAGTAATGTTCTCTGCACATATCCCTCAATCTCCTAACTACATATCTTTTCATTTACTGTCACTTATACCTGGAATACTTTCCTTCTTCACCTCTATTTATTGATTTCCTTCAAGACAGCTTAAATTCTATCTTTTTTTTAAGGTTTTTGCAAGGCAAATGGGGTTAAGGGGCTTGCCCAAGGCCACACAGCTAAGTAATTATTAAGTGTCTGAAGCCGGATTTGAACTCAGGTACTCCTGACTCCAGGACCGATGTTCTATCCACTGCGCCACCTAGCCCCCCAAATTCTACCTTTTGCAATAAGTATTGTCCTATTCACTTATCTGCTTGTTCCTTTCCTTTGAGATTGCCTCCCCTTTACAACTTGTTACAACTTGAATATCCATGATTATTTGCATAGTGGTGACCCCATTAGAATGTGCACTTCTTGAAGAGAGGCAATATACTTTAGCCTTTCTCTAGCAAAGTGTTTGCCATATACTAAGAGCTTAATAAATGCATACTGACTGAATATGAAAGACATTTCTTGGTAAATAAAGGAAGTATTAAATTTTATATACCATAGAAAGAAATGTCCTTCTGTTGTTCCAGTACCTTCAAGGATGAGGTCAAGTTCTTTGATGGAGTCTTCCTTCATATCATACCCTCCAAAAATTTTTGGCCTTTCTCATCATCTTTAGTCTTTATGGTATAGATGTAATCTTATACTTTAAACACTTAAATATGTAATACCCTGCATTTTTTAAAATTACTTCATGTGCTTTTATTTCCTCAAATGAAACAAAAGCTAAATGAGCTCAGAGAGACCATAAGGAGTACATAGTAAGTGTGTTCAACAAATTCTTAATATTGTTTGACTAACTTCTTGTACAAAATGACTAATATAGAGATGTTTTATATGATAGCACATGTATAATCTATATAAGATTACTTACCATCTCAGGGATGTGGAAAAGGAAGAAGGGATAGAACATTTTTATCTTAAAAATTGTTTTAACATATAATTGGGGAAAATAAAATATTATTATATAAAAAGTAGGAAATAAATACATGCTACTAATTTAGTATTATTACTCAATCACTAAAAGTCTACATCAGAACAACATTGTTATGATTATTTTTATTATCTGCACTTGTCAATATATGAGGTAATATTAAGTGAATGATGAGTAGCACAGTGGATAGAACTCTGGACTTAGAATTAGAAAGTCCTAAGTAGAGATTCAGTTTCACATACAGACTATATAACTGTGGATAAGTCACTTAACTTCTGCCTGCCTCAGTTTCCTTACCTATAAAATGGAGATAGACATGTTGTCACAACACTGTTGTAAGGACCAAGGAAAATAATATTTATAAAGTACTTCAAAAACCTTAAAACATTATACAAATTTTACCTAAAACAATGGATGAAATATTTGTTAATGATTAAAAATAAAATTCCATTTCCAGTCCTTAGAATATTCTCAGAGTTTTATCTAAATAAGGTAAAAAGCAAAATTTTAAAAAGTGGTGACATAAAAATCCAATTCCCAGAATGTGTTACATTAAACTGTAGTTTTTCACATTAGGCATTTAGGTGGCACACTGGACAGAGTAGTGACCTTGAAGGCAGGAATATCAGAGTTCAAATATAGTCTTAAAAACTAGCTTTGAGATCCTGGGCAAGTCATTTAACCTGTATACCTCCATTTCCTTATCTATAAAATAGGGATAATAATGTCGCTTCAAAGGATTGTTGTGAGATTCAAATGAGATATTTATAAAGTGTTTTGCAAATCTTGAGGTTCTGTATAAATGGTAACTATACTGTTAATTTGAAATCCTGTGAGAAAATTTCAGTGTTGGCTATATTTATCTTCTAAAATATGATGGTAAATTATTTATATGCCAAAATTATTTATCTTATATGGCAATTTTCAATATTAAGATAGGTCTGAATTCCTCAAAAAATGTCCCCAAATCGTTTTTATCCCAAGAATAATCTATATCTTTAGGCTTTCTGCACCAGCATTTTATATGCTCTGTCAATATATTTCATGTCCAAAATTTTGTATTGCAACCAAACTGTTTTGTGAAACATTGGTCTTAATGATTCTCTCATTACAAAATCAATGCTATATCATAATGACAAATCCTTTTGATATCAGTTCCACTAAAAATTTTTACATAAATAAAAGTCCATGAAAATAAGTACAATTTATTGACTCTGATTTTTAAATTGCAGCATAAGCAAAATAGCTGCACAGAAACTCCCTTAATGAGACAGAGCATTAGTTGTAGATTTCCTTTTGCTATGATGATGATGAATGGTAGGTGGTTGTCCAAGGCTCAGAAGCAGTCAGAATAATCATGTAGGATATACTGAGGTAACAGAAAGAACAATTAAAGAGGAGTAATGTGCTCCCACAGTGTTCAAATCTGCTCTTAACAGTAATCTCGTGCTTAGCTTTAGGAGTCTTGGGAAATCAGCAATATCATTGTGGGCATATGAGCTATGACTGAATTTCCAAGAACCTAGCAGCAATATAGGCCACTTTATTTGAGCTCTCAAAGTTATTTGTTTGTTGCTGTAGTTTAAATGAACTGAACATGAGCCCATGAGGCCTGGTCTTCTGTCAGCTCTCTCCAAATGACTACATTTCTGTGACAACAATAGAAAAAATAAAATAGAATAAGGCTTTTTGGCCTGAAAATATCCCCTAGTGTGGGGAAAATCAATCACATCATCTTTGGAACTTATCACCTATGAGAGTGAAGCTCCAATGAAATCTTCTACAAGTGATGTCCAAATTCTATCTTCCCAAAACTGGAAGTAGACTTTTCTCCATGTTCTCCCTTCTAGAATTCAGTGTCCATCCTAGCCCAGAATGCCAACAAGCATGGGACAACAAATAATCTAATGTAGTTGAATACATGAAGCAGAATTATGTATAGTTAAGTGTATATGGATAGTTGGGAGCCAGAATGCAAAAGAGATTTCATTGTCAACAAAAGAATTTGGATTAGATTTTAAAAATAATAGGATTCTATTGAGTATGGGAATGACAAGGTAAGACCCAAGCTTTATGAATATCAGATTGGAAGCTATTTGAAAAATTCATTGGAGTGGAGAGAAAATCTGGTCAAGTAGAGCAAGTACCAAGAAGTGATATAGGGCCCACCTGGATTGGTGGTCATGTAAGCAGAGAGAAGAGAATAGATGTGAGAGGCATGGCCATAGCATAGCAAGGTTTAATGGCTTGGGTCCTGTACATTGAGTCAGGAAGATCCTGGTTCCAATTTTAACTCAGATATTTATTATTTGACCTGAGCAAATAATTTGACTTGTCTCTGTGTTAGTTTATTCTCTATAAAATAGAATCTCAGGAGACTAGGATTCTATGTTCTCCAAACCTATGGGGAAAAGAAGGGGGAAGAAAATTTGGAAAATTTGAAAATTTGGGAAACTGGTGAACCTCTATAAAGCTAAAATCACAGATCCAAATGATTAATGAATATTTTCATAAAGTACACTAGAAACGTTAAACATACTATAAATTTTATTTATTATTTTCATTAGATCTGGCAATCAGAAATTGTGAAGAGGAAGATAATCTGTCATTTCTAACTATTTCTCCTTCTCTTCCTTCACTTATCTTCTTCATTGTACTCATCTATGTTTTGTCTCTAACTATATTTTCTTTATTAGAGGCAGGGCCTAATGGAAAGTATACTAGACTGGGAATCAGAAAAGCTAAGGGTTAGTACTTCCTATGAAACCCAGAAAATCAATTCTCATCTCAAGTTCTCTTTTTTCTTATCTATAAAATGAAAGATTAGAAGATCATAGATCTAGGAGCAGAAGGAACCTTAAAGGTAAATGTAATCCAATTCCCTTTTCTAAATGTAACCCAGTATCTCTGTCTGAAGCAGAGTAATAAGAAGAAATGAGAAATAAAGTTCTGCCCTCCAGAATGGAATTTTCTTTTTTGTCTCTTCAGAATTCGTGAAATGAAGAGAGACTGATGGAATTTTAAAAGGTCTGTCTTGCATTGTTCCCCACTTCCATGAGAAACATCTTGGGAAATATTTAATAGGGGTGAGCAAGGACTCTAGGTGTTTGATTAACATTCAAATTCCACTAAGAGATTCAAACCAGGAGGGGAGATGGAAGACAGCCAGACTAGTAAGTGTTTGAGTTGCCAAGAAGGTTCTCTCCCTGTTCCATCACTATTGTTACTGAAGCCTGGTAGAGTAGTGTGAATCCATGTCTTCAAGCAGATTGATTGCTGCACTGTTCATACAGACAGATCTGATGAAAGATGATGACACTTGTCTCTATGGAGGGAAGGCAGATATTAAATCCAAAGTTTTCCCATTTTTTTCTGTTTTTTTCTATTTAATCAGTTTGACTTCCTGTCTTTTTAAAATAAATTTTAATTGCTTCTGATTTTCATGTTTAATTTAATATATTTTATGTTATTTCACGTAATTGTGCAAAAAGAGATGCAGAGAGACAGAACAAAGAATAGGTCCTCTGAATTGTTCAGGTTTCAGGGGTAGAGAGGAGGATTCTACCTGTCTGGGGGTTCTTGAGATAGATATCTATTTAAATCTGGACTTCATAGTCCCTTGGAGTATAATTGAACTATAATAATGGTTTTAGGAGAAAATAGATTTGTTAAGAAGGAAAATGCTTTCCTTAGAGTTACTTAAGCTTTGGAAAAAGAAACTTCTATTGTTCATTCTGGGCAGTCACCACCCCCATCTAACCTTGAGTGAAGGACAGAATGAAGAGAAAGTCACAGGGATGACTGAAGCAAGGAACTGAAAAAGAATAACTTTGCTCTAACAAAGGTCTTCATTGGCTAAAATGGATGAAATTAGTTTTTTTTAATTTTCTTTTATTTCTTTACTCTTTTTTTTTTGTTAAAGCAAAACTCCGTAGCTTTTGTTTCATATAATTGGAGGTTCAGTGAGGGATTTGAAGCTACGTTTTTTTAAGCCCAAGAATAGTGATCTCTTCACTAGAATATACTGCCTTTCTTAACAAGTGGTACAAGGTGGCAGGAATTTCAACTAATTGATCTAAAGAGCTTTGCAACTCTAAATCCATGATGATGGTTCCTTGCTATTCTTGTCCACTGGCTTTCACCACCCTCTTCTCCCTTCCTCATAATCCTCATCTCTCTTTTCTTTTATCTCTCCTTTTCTTCATCTACTCATTTCTTTCTTTTTTAACTTTTTTACCCTTCTTTCCATCTCTACTGAAACATATTTTTCAACTACCATTTTCTCAAATGCTGCCCTCTCCACCTGAATTGTAGAATGTTTGACACTGTATTGACCCAAGGAAATGAAGTTTCTGTTTCAATTTGACCACTTGGCATTTTGCATTTGTCTATCTGTCTATCTCTTTGTTCCTGGGTAAACTTCAAAGGTGCTGACTCAGCAATTGAATTTGGAACAATACAGAAGGGTCTAATTTGTGATTCAGTCAAAACAAAATGGAAGCCCAAAGATTTTCTTCACTTAAGGATAGATATTTGGTATTTTTAATGAATTTCAATTAAATAAAATTAATAAATAGAAATTACTGAAATAAGAGATTGAACTGAGTAGAGTCATATTCACAAAACACACATATAAAATATATTGATAATATTTGCCTAATAATATTACCTGGAGAAGCATTACTATTTCTAATGTCTATAGGAGAAATGATGTCAAGTGTTAGCCTCATACTTCTTCCCGTAAACAATTCAAGTTCTGACAGTGAACAAATGTTGCCACAACTATCACAATTACACATCCCAGATACATGGTTAGTTCATCAAACTGTAAGAAGCCTATACTGATATTTTGTGCAGGGACAACAGCCACAACTAAAATTATGAGAGATGTCCAACACTCAATCCAACTGGAAGAAGGATTACCCATAGTTCAGAAGGTCCTCCAGATGCTCTTGCTTACATAAGACATTTTTTTAAAAGTTTCAGCAAGCTCCTTGTACCTCCTACATTAAATATGTGATTAATAAAAAGACTTTAGCCTAAGGAAAAACAAAGTACATGAAGAATTTCTTATGTTCAGAATGAAGTTTGATGGTGAGACCATAGGGCTGGACATAGTTCTGCTTCATTTGTCAAAGGAAAAATAAAAAGCTGCTTCATTTATTAAATATTTAACTTTTCCATCTTGGACAAGACACTAAAGTTGGACAATGAAGTGGTCTCAAAACTGAATAGAAACTGAAAAGAAAAAGATGGATTGTATTTAGAAAATTGCACAATACATTTAAAAATCCCATACTTCTTGAAACAAGACCCATTTTTAGTACTGATATTCTTCTAGTGTTTTGTATGTCTGTGGATCTGTAATCAGAGTTGACAAAATAATTAAGATTTCAGGCCATAAAAAAGTTAATGGAGACATACACATTGTGAGGGTAAGTAGGTTGCAATATATTGCCAATAGAGACTTGGGTTGGGAAAAAAGTTGGGTAGTTATACAGCAAAAGCTATGAATAAGTGAAGAACTATCTGTGTGATCCAATGGAATCCAATGTCAAAAGAAAGGAGTATAAAATTTAAGGGTACCCAGTTACCACAGTTTCGTTACTGTCTGCCTAAACAAGCACATTCTCAACTTTCTTTCCTCTATGCTTTATTCACATTGTTCACTAGGCCCAAATTGCCCCATCTCCCACAACATCCAATAAAGGAGATTTTATATATTTGTTCAGCAATTGTGGAGGACTCATCACTTTTCTCTGTCTCCATCCCTAAACAGATTCAGATTATAGTCAAAATTTTTAGGAAGACAATTGATCAATGTCAAAATGAGTCCACCTTTGCATCATACTTTCTTCTACTTGGTCTTACATTTCCAAAATGAGAGTTACCACTCAGTATAAAATACCTGAATTAAATTCCAGATATTATTTCCAGAAGGCTACCATTAAAATGTGCATATTTTCCAGAAATTCCAAGCAATTAATTCTTCATCACTGAATGTTCTCAAGCAGACTTTGGATAACTATTTGTTAACAATATTATAAAGTGGATTCCTGAACTGTGTAGAATGCTGTAGTAAATTATTTCAAAGTCTCTTAGAAATATCCAAGAGTCTATGACTTGGAAGATAAAATTAGAGGAGGGACTCGAGCCTTTTTCCATTAGATTATTCATTCATTTATTCAGCAGGCATTCATTAGGCAGATACCATGAGCAAAGTACTATTCTAGATGCTAGGAGAAATACAAAGATCAATAAATCTTGGCTCCTGCTTTAAATCTAGTAGAAAGGGAAAAGATGCATACATTGATAAATATAATATTAACTTGGGAGGTTAACTAATTACCACTTTGTTAGGCATAGAATCCTTCAAAAACCCTTCTCATAAATAATAACTAGGTACAGGTACTCTTTTTATTAGGACATTAGCAGAATCTAATAATTGCATATCAGATGAAACTGGAAAAGGAATAACATATAATGTGAGAAAAGGTTGGAAAGTCTAAGAAAAGGAGTCTTTTTAGTCTACTATAAAAATTAAGCCTTATAGTCACTGGCAAGAATCCAGGAATAGCAAACAGCCAATTCAATATAGCAATAAGCAGTGTGAATTAGCTGAATGAGTCATATAGAAATTGAGATCCCAATTTCATTAGGTATAGGTTAGAGTAATATTCTAAGTATTTGTAAAAATAGTTCTATACTTGTTTTTCTTCCAAAACCAAATTAGTAACCAATGGTATATTAAGCGCACCTTAGTTTTACTACTATAGGAAGGAGAAAGTAAAAGGAAAATCCTTTCATGCCAATTAATCTGTTAATCTGTCTGTAGTTAAAGCTGTTCCTGGATCACCACTCTGTCCTTTATCTCAAAGGGTTGGGGAGTAGGAGGGGAATTAATAGAATGGGTCACAGAGAGAAGGAGATCAGTATTAAAAAAGAGAACAGATTGGGGTAGAAATGTAGAATAGGGGAAATGTTAAAAATGAGATGTCATCAGAATCTAATTAGCAGCTATTAACCCTTAATATGTATTATACTGAGGACAGAAGAACAGGGTATATAAAAGGGATCAGGACTGATTATCAGGAGATGAGGTCTAAAACCAATTTTTGCTTTTGATTCACTCCTCTCCATGCATTGTTCCTGAATCTCATGGATCTGCACCATTCCTCAGAGACCATGGAAAATGCTTCTACCCCTCTGGCCCTTTACCTCCCATTGGGAAAATATCCATTTTAAGGAAGTTCTCAGGTTCCTTGTCTAAGTGACTTACATAAGATCATAAAGCTGATAAGTGTGACCAAATTGGAACCCAGTCTTCTAAAATCCAAGTCTACCTGAGTACTAGAAATTGGAAATCCATATGCTAATGAAATTCCAGATGAATATGCATCCATATTTATTTATATCTAATGTATGTATATAATACATATATGTTTATATGTATGTGTAGGTGTTTAAATATAAAAACATACATACATATATTTATTTATTTCCTCAGACGAATATATATAATTACTACTAAAATTGAACTGCCTCATGTATTAAAGTATTATTATTCCCTAAATAAATAACAGAAAGTCATGCAAATATTGCTGATACTATAACAAACAAATTATGAAAATTTGCATGTCATAATGCTCTTTTTTTCCCTCCATCAGTTCTTCCGGTTATATATGAATTGGGGCAACTGGAGATGGCTTCCATTCATAAGGAAACCTGTTAAAGACCCTGGTTTAAAAAGGCCAAGGTCTCCCATTGTATCCAGGGTCATCTCTAGTCATCCTGATCTATATGTGGCTAGTGGACCAAGATTACTCTGGCAAAAAGAAAGGGAGGCTGGTGGCTTTGCACAGCCTTCCCTTTTTTTAAATAGAATTTACCTGCATGTCATGTTATCATCTCTCTGATGCCATGGTCCTCTTCAACAAGAAAGATCAAACAATAACCTATTAGTTATTTCCTAAATTCTCTTCCAAGCACTTGAAGTGAAAAGAGAGAAGCTCTGTAGCTGTCTGAATTTTATTCTACCAAAACTCCATTTTCTTGTACAAAATCTTGAGTATATAATTGTGAGTGGTACCCTTTTAACAACAAAACAGGTTTAATTGAACAGGACATTTTAAATGTGCTGTGGATGTAGTTTTATAGGAAGAACTACTATTTAAGGACCCTTTATTTTTTCACATTCATTTCCTACTTAGAACTAATTTTTGCCCTAATTCCATACCCATTTCTTTTTCCCTGTCTTAGCTTTATAGATTCTAGAACTAAAGAGAACTCAGAGATCATATAGTCAAACCTCCTCATTTTACATCTGAACAAACAGATTCAGGGAATTCAAGGTAGTTGCCCAAAATGATAATAAATATCCACTTGTTAAGTTTCTGTTAGAAATTTTCATGACAATGGGGCAACTTAAAAAGAATTAATTCAGTCAAAGTTTATAGACCTGTGTTCAGGCCATTGGGTTTCATTTACTTCTGTAAACCTAGAAGTGAGAAAATGATGTGGAGAGGTGGTGCTCATAATTTAGAGCACTAATTTTAACTGATATCTGTGGTATGATCTTTCTGGCAGTCTGAGGAAGCCTATGGTGATATTTTCTCAAAATGTTTTAAATGCTGTCATAGATAAACAGGATTACAAAAGAAATTAATTATACTGAAATTCAATTATATATATTATATATATTTATATATATATATATATATATAAACAAGTTCAGGCTGCTAGGTGGCGCAGTGTCCGGAGCACCAGGATTGGAGTCAGGAGAAGCTGAGTTCAAATTTAGATGTGTGACCTTAGGCAAATCATTTAACCTCACTGCCTTGCAAAAAAGAAAAAAAAAACAAGTTCACACTTCTCAGATTAAGAACCCCAGATTTCAAGCAAGTATCACAATAGGCTTCCTTGCACAGAAATAACATCATCTATGTAAAGGTTAAAGAATCAGCAATTTGAGGGAGGGTTGATAGAGAAGATCATTTCATATGCTCCTGCTGAATAAGGTAACTATAAAATCAACTAGCCTCCTGGAAAAGTAGAAAATAGGTAGTATTGTATAGAATTTTAAGTTTTGGGAAGTACTTTTACAATGTACATTAATTTGAAAGTCTTCTTTACTAAAAAGTGACAGAGAGAACAAACTAATTTGAGTTTTAGGATATTGAGAAAATTAGTATAGGGTAAGTCAAAAACAATAATTAAGTCAAGTTTGTAATTAAGACCAAAGGAGCAATGAGCCAGGGACTGTAGCAGTATGAGCCAAGCAAATATTGGAAGACTACAGAAAGTGTTGGGTTGAGCTAAATAGCCTGCAGCATTGGAATATTAAAAAAGAGGAAATGGAAAACACTTTTTAAAATAATTAATAAATGCCCAAGACTCATATTGCAATGGATATACCAAGGGATAAATAAGGTCTGGACCTGTGATTTCCTTGCTATATAGGTAACTCTCCTATCAAGCAAGGCAAAATGATACTTTCTCTGAAACTACTAGTCTTAATGAGTTGCCTAGAGCAAAAGTGTTAAGCACAGGTCCTGCCACATTCCTGAGTTGGAACTGAACCAGATTAAAAAATAATTGAAAAAATAATTAATGAATTACAAAAAAATCTAATAGATGATAGATAATGCCAATCTATGGTTAAAACAACATGCATCCTAAGTGATCTTTAGCAACAATCAGGTACAATTTGATTTGATTTTGATACTGCTGACTGAGACCATGGAGAAGTTAGGTGAATTGGAATGAATACAATAAGTAAACATGAACCAACATGGGTGAAAAAGGAAGCCAAAGAGGCAATCAAGAGTGAGTAAGAAGGGACAGAGAGGTTTGGAGAGATTAGATTACAAAAGAGAGATAAAAAGTGTGCAAATGTGTCATTTGAAAATATGAGTTTAGAACCAAGAGGGATATTGCAACAGAGTTTAAAGTACATGTTAAAAGTATTTTTCAGGTATCTGAGGAATTAGTAAAAGAAATTCATTGCTACAAAAATAAAGAACACTTCTCTCATACATATATGCCTAGTTAAGTGTTCCCTTTATTTTCCCAGAGTTGAATATGGGAATACACTAGCAAAGTGTATGTGTGTGTGGGGTGGGGAGTGATGCTTGGGAATCTCATTTATATTCTATTGTATGAACAGAGTCCAACCACCAGAATACATGATCTAACTACAATGAAAGAAATTGCAAAAATTAGATAAAAAGCAGCTGATGGTGCAAAACTGGGTACCAGTCAAACAAAGAAGGAATACAATAAAACTCAGACTCCCATAAATAAATGAGGATCAGAGGTTACTAGTAAAGGCTTATGACAGTCCATAGTAATCTGGGAAGTAAAAATTTAACATTGGAATTGAGACCAATCTAGTTATTGCACAATATATAAGGGCAATCATTACCTGAATGAATTTGTAAGTTAACTCAGCAAATCTGCAATGAGATGGAGGCAAAAGAAAAGAAAGAAAATGCCCAATCTATCAAATTCAGAGTAGCCAATGATTCAAGAGTTTTTAGTAGGGGAATAAATATCCAATCTGGAGTACAGTCTTTGAGGATGTCTTGTTTCAAAACATAGCAAATCCTAGCCAAAGTGAAACATGACAGAGCATTAGGTCCAGCTTCAACAGAGTTGTGGACAATTTGGGGTTCCTTATTAGAAGACGAGTCACATCCCACTGCATGACATCTGACACCAGTTGTTTGCAGAACCTAGCCATGCTCCTTCCATTATTAATTTTACACCTGAGGGCACATGGAAAGAGGCTTCATTTTAGTGTTTGCTTCCTGCTGCCTCTTCAACTGTCAGTGCCAGCAGGAGCAGCAATAAAAGGTGCCCCCTTAAAACTGGTCTGAGTCAGTGTCATTGTGAAAACTGACAGCTTTGGGCAATACCACTATTTGAAGAAGAAGGTGACTGTCACTTGTGCCTCCCACTTCTTTTCTGACAAAGTTATTCACCGATTTGGGGGTGGGGTAAGCAACAGAAGGAACTAGCAAATGGTCACCTATTTGAAAGCAGAATTTCATTTACTGGTAGGGGGTGAGAAATAGTCTTAAACTATGCTCCCCCACAAGGGAGGGAAAGTAAAATAGATTTTTCTGTCTGAATTTAATGTAGCAAACCGCTTTAGGATGGGAGACAGCCAGGATGATGAAGCAACTCAGAGAATCTTAGTTAATCAAAAAAGGAAGAAAAAACCATTATCTTCTGCATTCTATAGAAATGTGGTCATTAGCTAGAGATAGCTGTGAGGGAGCCTCAGCTCCTAGGCATGGAGTGGACAGCTGCTCCAAGGCTAATTGTGATTATGTCAAATAAAAAATAAATTTAAAAATAAATGTTAAAACCTCCCCAGACATCAAGATTCAACATTAAGAAGAGACTAAAGGGACATCTCTAGCCTCAGAGCACATGTTAATATTTTTTAAAGTAGCAGAAGTAGAATGTTTGGGATAATGGGAGAAGTTTGGGGACATATAAGTTTTGTGAGACATATCTACTAATTGAAAGGAAAGACCAAGATGGATGTGGTTCTTCCCTTTCCCCAGAAGAAAACCAATATAACAAAGTATATCTTTTGTAAAAATAATCAAGAACTGACTAGTACACTATTTTCCCATTACTTTCCACAAAAGGGGATTAGAGACAGGTACCTACTTCAGGTAGTTACTAGTAGAGTGACACCATCAACAACATGTGAAACATTTCTGGTAAAATCTATTCGGATCGAAAAGAGAAGATGGTGCATAATTAAGTTAAAAAAGGACAATTGAGGTCAGCATTTTCATTAAATATGTGAAATCTCCATAACTGAATGAGTTTTAATCAACAAGGATTTATTAACTGCCTACCAGTTGATGCATTTAGTGTTAACTTCAGAGTTATAAAGACCTGGATTCAAATCTTGCTTCAGAGATTTCTAGCTATATGATCCAGGGCAAGTCATAAATCTCTTTCAGTTTCCGTTCCTTCATCTGAAAAAAAAAAGATCAAATAAGATACAGTTTTTAAAGTATTTTGTAAAACCTCATAAATACATGTGTGTATTTGTGTATGTACATGTGCTAGGTATCTTTACTATGTATTAGGTACAGAGGATACAAATACAAAAAAAGAGCAAGTAAAACAATTCCTCCCTTTAAAAAGTTTACTTTCTATGCAAAGATAAGAATAAGGAGGGAAAAGTTCCAAATCCTTGAGGTGAATTAACTATTTCTACTATGCATATATGTATCAGTTATCACTAGGTGATTAGCAGTGCCTTTTTAGACCCCCAAAATACATCATTTATATTATTTTAACCATGATATAATGTATCATTTCATCCTTACAACCCTCTGAAGTAGATAGGTCAGATATATTGTTTGTATATGGATTTGTGCATATATATGTGTGTGTATGAGTGTGTCTATTTATATATGAGCATATATTTTGTATATATGCATGAATTTGTATATTATATATGAGCGTGCATATATGTGTATATTTTATGTAAATATGTGTATATGTGTGTGTATATATACATATAAACCTGACTTATTTACATATACATTTACTGTACATAGAGAATTATAGATACAGATATCAATATTAGTAGAGATATTTGTGTAGATACACACACATATATATTCACATGCATTTGTGGAGGAGGTGGTTTTATTGTGATTTTATTGAAGAAACTATACTAATGAGGACCTGTAGTTTAAAATTTTAAGTTTTCTCTGACACCAAGAATTTAAAAAGTTTAATCAAAGTCACACAATAAACAGCAAATATATGTCAGAAGCACAATTTGACCCCAGGTCTTCCTGACTGCAGAGCCAACTCTCTAAGACATCATGTTGTCAGTAATAATGATTTCTATATTGTGTATGTAGAATTACAAAACACTTTCCTCACACTAATTTGTAAGGGTAGGCAGTGCAAATTAATTATCCCCATTTTTTTCCTAGGTGATAACACTGAGGTACAAAGAAATAAAATGACTTTCCCATGATACAAAGCTAGTAACTATCAGATTCAGGCTTTGATCCCACATGTCCAGACTCTCAGTTCAGGTCTCTTTCTACTGGAAAGGCATTCCTATTGCTATTTTAAAGATAAAGAAATTGTGATTCCAAAAAACGGTTACACATCTAAGTAAGAAAAAGATCTGGAATTGACCTCAGATTTTCAGATTCCAAATCTAGACCACCTCTGTGACATCTAAGTAACACTCATATTTTTCACACAGAGATCAAATGGTTGTATCCCATGACATGCAATGTCATTTCTCCTGTCTGCCTGTAAAATGCTTCCAGAATAGGATAATGAACTTACTGCTAGGGAATTTAGAGGTCATATAATCTAACCCTTCTGTTTTGCATTTGGGAATATAACAAGGCACAAGGAATAAGTATCAGTTCAGGCTGAGAATCTCTATCTACTATCAGCTCTAAATCACTATGACTTTGTTATTCCATGTGACATCTTAACCTTTACTAGAGCAATGCTGTTGTTGGTGTTGTTCAGTCATTTTCAGTCTTAATCTACTCCTCATGACCCCCTTTGAGGCTTTCTTGGCAAAGACATTGGAGTGGTTTGCCATTTCCTTCTCCAGTTCATTTTATAGTTTAGGAAACTTTAGAAAACAGGGCTAAGTGACTTGCCCAAGTCACACAGCTAGTAAGTATCTGATCTGAACTCAGGAAAATGAGTCTTCCTTACTTCAAGTCAGGCACTCTAGCCACTGTGCCACCTAGCTGTCCTTGATAAAGCAATAGTTAAAAGCAAAAAAACATATTTCAAGAAAAATGTGAGTATTCTTATATCACTACTGATAAGCTCCACTTATCTAAACACTGACTTGTATAGAGATTCATTTTTCACTCTTTCCTTCACTCCTGGGCATTTTTAGTGAAGAGTAGGAAGTGGAATTCTAAGGGTAAACGTTCTAATTACCTCCTAAGTTCTTCTGTATTAGTCTTTTGGTCATTTGCAGCTCTGTCAATCTTCCCTACCTAGAAGGGACAGCTCTAACTTTGTCCAGACTGGGTTGCTTTCAGTAGTATGTCAGAGTTCTCCATTCCTGCTTTGCTTTCCTCAAGGCAAGAAGCGGCTGTTACTCAAAATAGATGAATATTTAGGATTGTGCTACCCCCTAATGTTTGTCTGTTCTCTTAGCAGCAGGTCCTCCCGTAGGGACTATATAGATGGACAGCTAGACCTACCCTTTTTCTGTATTGCTGTTTTTTCCCAGCATTTTAAAACCATTCAATGATATATTTTTATTCAGGAGTTTCTGCTCATTATGGACAATATTTTTTTAAATCTGAATAATAATAATGAGATCACATTGATTTATCTTTTTATAGCTTATAGAGAATTTTATATAAATTATCTTCTTTGGAATCTCAAAATAAACTTGTGAGGTAAATGGAAATGTTATATTTCTCTCTATATATAATAAATACATAAGTTATATAATTTATAAAGGAGGAAACTATGGGTCATAGAAGCAAGTTAGGCATCTTCACCTACAATATCATTGCTTTTTATTAAATTGAGTCAATTTCAGTAAGGTTTAACTCTTTGTGACCCCTTTTAAGGCTTTCTTGGCAATGATACTGGAATGAGTTTCCATTCTTGCTTCATCTCATTTTATAGATGAGGAAACCGAAGCAAACAGGTGACTTGTCTGAGGTCATATAGCTGGTATCTGAGTCTGATTTGAACTCAGGTCTTCCTGGCACTCTATGCACCATGCTGTCTAGCTGCCATTACATAGTTAGTAAATGGCAAAACTGCTTGCTTTCAATTCTAATGCATTTTCACCATATTTATTCCTCATACATGGTATTAGTAACTACACTGCAATTAAATTTAGTTTATTTTTATAATAACATTATCCTCAAGGTCCACAGTACAAATAAGAACACATTTAAGGCATTATTTTTTCAACCACATTCACTAAACATCTGCTATGGGCAAGTCATGATACAAAATGCCAGGGATACAAATATATATCATATTCTCCTCTCAAGTAGCTTACAAACTGGTTGGAAAAGTTAGACAAATACATAGGAATCAAGGACATGCTGACAAATATTTAACAACTGGCTTTCCCACTATATATACAAAATATACATTCAAGTTTAGTCTGTATTATTAACATTGTCTCCATCATTATAAACAACCAATAAAACAATAAATAAAATCCTGACCTATGGCTTTTATTGATTTCCAAGTTGTAAATGCTCAATATGAAAATGTAACAATCAGTTCTCCTGAGCCTGTAAGAGCGGGCTCCAGCAACATTTCTGCATATAATACTAGGGAGACGGAGAGAAATCTGGAGTGTCCTAGGGAAAGAGTTGTGGGATAATTGAGGAAGGGTGTTTTAGGCCTTCAAAGGAGAGATGGTAGGTCTATTTGGGACATAGAATCATTGCTGAGACAGAAGGACCCTTGAAAGTTACACTCCACAGTCTCCATTCGTTTGTCCTAAGGAGAAAAATGGAGGGTGTAAGAAATTTAGTTTAACTGGATGGCATAGTACATATAGGAGAATGTTATTCAGTCATTTTTGAGTTTTGTACAAGTCCTCATGACCCATTTGTGGTGGTTTTCTTGGCAAAGATCCCTTTCTTTGTGGTTTGCCCTTTCCTTCTCCAGCTCACTTTACAGATTAGGAAACTGAGGCAAATGGGCTTAAGTGACTTGCTCAGGGTCCCACAGTTAGCAAATGCCTGAGGTCAAATTTGGATTCAGGTCTTCCTGACTCCATACACCGTGCTGCCACACTGTGCCTCCTATATATTTTCCCTATATAGGAAGAATGTAGAATAAAACTGGAAAGGTTGGATAAAGCCAGTTTGTGGAGCTAGGGCAGCTTGGATGCCCAAGTCAGTGGTTTAAACTTTATTATGCAGAAAGTGGGGAGCAACTAGGAGGTTCTTTAGAAAAAGATATACAAAAAGTTATAAAACCATAATGGGATGGCATGGCACTAATTCCAGACTGTGAAGTATCCTCCTCCTGGTGCAGTTGGGTCATTGATAGTCATACAGCCAAGGTCTGCTGAAAACTATTGAACCAAGAAGTTAAGAAATCTCCCTGCCAGGAATCATCTCCTTGAAACAGGTGGCAAAATTAAATAATCAGCAGTTAAATGCATATACCCATAAATACAATAAGAACTACTGGCTGGCCTACAGCAGTATAAAAGATAAGTAAGGACTAACAGCAATGTGGCCTATCTTCTGCAAGGTATTAACACATTAAAAATGACTACAAGAGAAAAAAAGATATAATAGTGAGCATATCAATTTTAGAATTTGATGGAACCCTACTGTTTGACCTAGAAATTCTTCTATTAGAAATTTATCCCAATACATCCTAAAAAAGAAGAAAAAAAAGAGGACATATCTGTCCAAAAGTTTTATTCTATTTGTGGCAGCAATCCTATTAGTGGTAGCAAAAAATTAGAAACAATCTTTAGTATCCAACATTTGGAGAATGGCTAAATAAATTATAATGTATTGATATAATTATATATTATATTGGTATAAACTGAAAAATATAAAGCAACATGTTTTGGTGAGGTAACTCAGGGAAATCCTCAAAATCAGATCTATCTATCTATATCTATCTATCTATCTATCTATATATATATATATATATATAATATATATAATTATCTCTGTATGTATACTATCTAAATACTATCTACTATATATACTATCTATATACAGATATATACACCTATATTTAAAGGCAGAGAGGGAGGATGAAAGAAATAGAGGAGAGGAGGGAAGGAAGGAAGGAAGGAAGGAAGGAAGGAAGGAAGGAAGGAAGGGAGGGAGGGAGGGAGGGAGGGAGGGAGGGAAGGAAGAAAGGAGGAGGGAGGGAAGGGAGGAGGGAAGAAAGGAGGAGGGAAGCAAGAAAGCCCAGTTGGTATATAAAGAGGCAACATAATAAAAGCATCTTACTTGATTTTTTTCTGTATGTTAACATCATTTTGGGTCTTCCTTGAGACCAGGGGGCTCTGAGTAAGATTTTGTACTTTCTTTTCTATGTCTATCTGATTGTCTTCTTTTAATGCTGGTTGTTAAATTTATAAGAAAAATGTTTTTAAAATTATTTAATGGTTCCATTTGATAATGTGAGGGTAGAAGGGAAGATAGCATCTGTAGTTGATAACTCTGAGAAGTACACCAACCACTCACCCTTTCTGCAGTAGATAGATAGATAGATAGATAGATAGATAGATAGATAGATAGAGATCGAGAGAGATATTAGATGAGATAGAGATAGAGATAAAGACATAGACATAGACAGAGACAGAGACAGAGACAAGGACAGAGATAGAGATAGAGATAAAGATAGAGATACAGATACAGATACAGATAGAGATAGAGATAGATGATAGAGATAGAGATAGAGATAGATGATATATAGATAAAAATGTAGATATATAGGTATAGATATATAGATATAGATATAGATAGATAGAGATAGAGATAGAGATAGAGATAGAGATAGAGATAGAGATAGAGATAGAGATAGAGATAGAGATAGATGTGGATGTGGATGTGGATGTGGATGTGGATGTGGATGTGGATGTGGATGTGGATGTGGATGTGGATGTGGATGTGGATGTGGATGTGGATGTGGATGTGGATGTGGATGTGGATGTGGATGTGGATGTGGATGTGGATGTGGATGTGGATGTGGATGTGGATATGGATATGGATAGAAAGAGACAGAGAGACAGAGAGAGAGAGAAAGTGAAAGAGAGAGAGAGAGAGAGCAGACAGAGGTAGAGCTTTTTTTTTCCTAGCACAGTATCATGTTGATAAGGGTGAGTGCCCATTGGCATATTCCTACTCTGCTTGGACATTCCCTTGGAAAAACCCTCAATACTAAACCATTCTGCCTTACTATCTCAGATCTGGAAAAATACAAAGAACATCAAGAGACTTGTCTGGATGATCAATATATATCACAAAGTTGGCACAAATGATTCTTTTGCCACATCTTTTGAGTCATTCTGTTCTTGTAAAGAGCATCAGGTTTAATTGAAAGAAAACTAAGAAAGTGTTGAGCAATAAAATCCATACAAATTCATGTATGAATTATGATATGTGATATCAGGTCATGCTGTAATCATACTCCTGGTCTGACCAGCCATTGTGTGGTAATTCATTATACTGAAATTTCCTTTTAATCCTCCAGACTTGCTACTGATCACTTTGGACAAACCCATCATTAGGGGCGGCTAGGGGGCACGGTGGATAGAGAACTGGCCCTGGAGTCAGGAGTACCTGAGTTCAAATCTAGCCTCAGACACTTAATAATTACCTAGCTGTGTGGCCTTGGGCAAGCCACTTAACCCCATTTGCCTTGCTAAAACTTTAAAAACAAACCAAAAAAACCGATCATTGGTAGCTTAGATGGCATTTCCTGCTTGAGAGAAGTTTTGCGTAAGTTTTAGGAAACTCTTTTTTTTTCCTAGCACACAGTGTCTGCTGCTGATCTGTGACCAAGGACAATAATTCTCTGCTCTACCTTTTTGATTCAGATTCGTAACTAGCAGGTTTTATACTTAGAGCAAACAAGATAAACAATGCCCAAGCTAAACGCTATGAAATAAACCCTCTGTTTTGTTTGTGTGTGTGTGTGTGGGTTGGGGGGGGATATGAGCTAAGGAATGGTTTGGGTTAAGGCCAAGGAAAAACACCACAAGTGGGTCATGAGGAGTTGTACAAGACTTAAAAAATGACTGAATAACATTCTCCTATATGTACTCTTCCATCCAGTTAAACTAAACTTCTTGAAGGGAAGAAGTTTGCATCATTTGCTAGCATCCTACTTAATTAATTTATTAATAATAAATATATTCTAACTAACTTTATGATGTTTTCTAAACTGCTGAAGGATTGAAAGTACTATTGTTAATACCCTTTAAATTTGACTGACCAGGGAAAAACCTGAGCACCCCACCCTAATAATGTCTCTGCTTGGCCTTAACCTTCTATTACTTCTGATTAACAATTGACTCCTGGCTATTTGTTTAATTTAGACTTACTGCTCTTTTTTTTCTGCAATGACATTCTTCTAACCTTCTTTTTTGTTCTGGACTGTTGATTTGACATAACCCTGAACTTTATTCTCTACTTCAGCCTTGGCTCTGTTAGTCCTGGCTTCCAGCCCTGCATTGTCCATCAACAATTGCCCATGGCTCAGCCTGACAGATCCAATGTGTGCTCAGCATGTACAGAAAATGTAACAATTGAGGGCAGATTTGTTTCATGATTCCTCAAAGATTTAAATATAGATTACTTAGAGTTTGCAGTCAGACTGCATGATGGAGATAAGTTGTCCAAACCCTGATCCATCACACATTATAAGCCTCATAACTGACGAGATGCAATCAATTTTGTTTGTATTCCCATTTGGCAATCACAAGTGCCATCCTCTAACTTTGAGCTTTTTAAAGAAAGTATTCATCACATATATTTTTGCTGTTTCTACAAATGCTACAAGTCAGTCTCCTTTTAAACTCTCTGCTTCTGCTCTTAAAAGAAAGAAAAAAGAATAATAAACCTTTTTTTTCTACCTTTTATTTCTGATTTTCTCATTTAGCTCACCCAAAAGGACACTATACATAAAACTGTTTATTCTCATTGACCTTTCCCTCTCCTTCACTTTGTCAAAACAGTAATAAGGAATAAGGGGACTTTCTATTCAAGGGTCATTCAGACAGCAAAGAACAAAAGTCAATGAGGGAGATAGAGCAAAAGATAGAAAGGAGGACTGCATGAGGAAATTGAGGCTGAAAGAAGACAATAAGTTGCCAAAGGTAAAACAGGTAATAGGTTATAGAGGCAAGATTTGCACACAGGTCATCTGACTCCAGGACTCCCAGAGCCACAAGAAACAAGAAGTCTCCAATTCTAAAAGAGATAGCATATGTAGATCTGACAATCAGACTGATGACTCCTCACTATCTTTCACCCCATATCTAAGGTTTTCCCAAGATCTGCTGATTTCACCTTTGCAACCTCTCTTGGATATGCCCCTTTCTCTGTTCTAATACTAATACTACTCTGGTCCAGACCCTCATCAACTCATACCTAGACTATTAAAATAACCTACTGGTGTATCTGCTTACTTATAAGTCTATTACCACTTGAGTCCATCCTCCATTTGGCCCTAAGTGATTTTGCTAAACATGCACCTCCAATCATGTCACCCCATCCCTACCCAATAAACGCCAGTGGTTCCCTATTCTGCCAGAAGCAAATACAAAATGCTCTGTTTGACATTCAAAACCCTTCATAACCTAGCCCCATCCTACCTTTTCAGTCTTCTTAATTTATTCCCTGATATGTATTCTATTCTTATTCATTGAAACTGTGTTCCATGAACAAAATACTACATTTCTCAACTCCAGGCATTTTCTCTGGCTGTTCCCTAATCCTGGAATGCTCTTCTTCCTCAGATCCAATTAGCTTCTTTCAATTCTTTCCCTACTTTCTTTCAGTTCTTAACTATAATCCCATCTTTTAGGGGGATACTACCCAACCTCTCTTAATTCTGGTGACTTCCTTTGTAAAATATTCCCTATTTTTATCTTGTATATAGCTTGTTTGTACATATTTATTTGCACATAGTCTCTCCCTTTGGATTAGAAGATCACTGAAGGCAAGGATTGTCTTTTGCCTCTTTTTGTATCTCCAGCTTTTAGCACAATGTAGGCATTAAATAAATATTTATTCATTGATTGACTGATTGGTGAGGTATCTTATTATTGCTTCTCAATCTCCTCTACTGCATCATCAGCAATATCCTACCATGATTGACTGTAGCCTAGGATTCTTCTGACTTAGCACAGCTTCCTTATCCTCTCTCTTTCTCTACACTATCTTTTTGAATGAGTTCATTAGCCACCATGGATTCAACTATCAACTCTCTGAATATGTTTCCCACACCATATAGCCAGTACTCTTCTCTCATCTGAATTCCAAATGTCTACTAGACTTTTTCAAATGAATGTCTTTTAGACATCAAATAAGGTCCTATCTCTGCTACAATTTGAATGACAGCTATTTGAGATCTGGGAGATTTTAATTGCAGAGAATTAGTTAGTGTTTTTCGCCCATTTAAATTTAGTCACTCAGTCATTCAATAAGCATTTATTAAGCATCATGTGCCAGACATATGTTTAAGTACAAACAAGTTATACATGGAATAAAATAGAAATAATTAACAAAGGAAAAGGACTAACATTAAGGGGAATCCATAAAGGCTTGTATATTTGGTGGGAAAATCTCTCTAAATGAAAGATTATGTGAAAAATTAGCATACCCACTGGAGAGAGGAAAAATGAGAAAATCAAAATGAGCCTTGTGTTCTAAGAGATTTTAAAAGATGTTCTTTACAGTAAGCTTCACATAGCAGACAATGCTACAAGTCTACATCCAAATTCAAAAGATGGAATGGTAGCTTCCAAAATAATTTACCAAATTTTCTTTTTTTTTTATACAGAAAGAGGCCCATCTATATCATCTGTTAAGGATGATCCTTCTACACGACTTCCTGGCTGGTGATTAGTGACATATTATTTATAACTCCTTCTTCCAGATTCATGCTTTAAGATTTTTTTCAGTATTGTAATTTGGTGAGAAAATAAAAGAAGGGGACATAGAGAAATAATCTGACTCATTCCTTAGCTGACTATGGATCTTTTCTCCTTGAAGTTAGATCATGTTTGGACAGAGCCAAGATGGCAGTATAGAGGCAGGAATTCCTAGAAGCTCTCTTCCAGAATGCTCTAAATACCTTAAAATTATGAATCTAACCAAATTCTAGAGTGGTAGAACCCACAGAAAGTCCCAGTGAAATAATTCTCCAGTTCAAGATAATTTGGAAGATCCATGGGAAGGTTCTGTTCCATAGGGTTGGAAGGGGCCTCAGTACAGCCAGGCTGCAATGAGCAAAGAAACAGGAACAATCTATGGGGTGCCTGGGTCCATGGTAGTGGGAGCAATTTCCAAACTTCCCCATCCAGGGATCATCAAGGACAACTTGGAAGGTCAGGGGGAAACCTCTGCCAGAGTGAGTGTGGAGCCCGGTATAGTTCAGACCTGACCCCAAGAAATGGAAGCAAGCCAGCAGAGTCACCTAGCAGGAAGCCACAGGGCAGCTGCTTCCAGAACATTCACCCCACAGAAAGTAAGAGGGTTGGGGGAGACTGTTGAGGTTTCCCCACTATCCGGGAAAGGACTCTGTTGCTTTGTCCATTCTCAGATCTTGATCACAGTCTGGAGACCCCTATTGCCATAGTCACAACTCCAGGGCAGAGGGGAGTGCTTGTGGTCATCTACAGACCAGAGCAGAAGCCAGAAGAGTAGTCAGAACTTCTCATAAGACTCGAAGGAATTGAGGTCCTTGGGAGGGGGTGTCCCAAAAACACTAAAAAGTTTGGGAAGTATGTGAAAACCAGGTCATAGGTTGGGGAATTGAGTAAATAGGAAAAAAAGAGTCTGACTTTGGACCCATGGAGGATCAAAATACACCCTCAGATGATGACAAAATCAAAACTTCTGTATCCAAGGCCTCCAAGAAAAATATAAATTGGTCTGAGACTATAGAAAAGCTCAAAAAAGATTTTGAAAATCAAATAAGGAAGGTAGAGAAAAAATTGGGAAGAGATTTGAAAACAATGAGGGAAAAACATGAAAATCCAATCAGCAGCTTGGTGAAGAATATGCAAAAAAATATTGAACAAAATAACATGTTAAAAACCAGTTTGGATAAAATGGAAAAAAAAAACAGTCCTAAGGGCCAACAAGGAGAAGAATGCCTTAAAAAGCAGAATTAGCCAGATGGAAAAGGAAAGACAAAATCTCCCTAAAGAAACAATTTTTTCAAATGTAGAATGGAGCTAAGGGAAGCTGATGAGTTTGTGAGAAGTCAAGAAAATCAAAGCAAAACCAAAAGAATGAAAAACTAGAAGAAATTGGAAAAACAACTGACCTGGAAAACAAATTCAGGAGAGATAAATTAAAAATTATTGTGCTACCTGAAAATCATGACCAGGAAAAGAGCCTTAACTTCATTTTTCAAGAAATAATCCTGATAAATTGTCTTGATATCCTAGAATCAGAGGGTGAAACAGAAATTGAAAAACATCCACTGATCATCAACTAAAAGAGATCCCAAAATAAAAACCCTCAGGAATATTATAGCTAAATTCCAGAATTCCCCAAGTCAAAGAGAAAATATTACATGCAACCAGAAAGAAACAATTCAAATATTATGGCATTACAGTCAGGATTACACAGAATTTAGAAGCATCTACTTTAAGGACTCATAGGGCTTGGAATATGATATTCCAGAAGGCAAAAGAACTTGAATTATAACAGAATCAACTATTCAGCAAAGGGGAAAAGATGGATAATCGATGAAATAGGAGAATTTCAAACTTTCCAATTGAAATGACCAGAGCTGAACAGAGAGTTTGAACTTCAAGTACAGGACTCAGATGAAGCATAGAGGGTAGACAGGAAGGGCAAATTATGAGAGATTTATTTATATTGAACTGCTTGTATTCCTGCATGGGAAGATACTGATAACTCATAAACTTTCTCATTTATTAGAGAAATTAGAAGTAGCCTATATTCTTCTCAGAAATGGCTGAGAGAGAGGAAACAACACACACACACAGTAGAGGAAAAAGGAGAGGAAGGGTATGGGAGAAAGGGGTCAGGGAAAGGGAGGGGGATATAGGTGATAGAGGAGAAGGAAGATCATGGGAGATAAATAAGCAAATAAATAAATGAATGAATAAATGAATGAATGAATAGAAAAATAAGTAAATAAATAAACAAATAAAATAAATAAATTTAAAAGGGAAAGAAATTAGACCATAACCTTCAAGGTTTTACTGGACTTAGGAGTAAATCTCCCATATAAAGGTGGTCATGAGCTCATTCATTGAAAAAAAAACACCAAAATTTGCTCATGGCCTGAATTCCTGATAAAATCCAGAGTTCAAACTTGATACATTTGCATAGTGCTGTCAATATTGATGAAGAAAATGATTTTTCAATACTGGTTGACTGTGTGAGGGGTCAAGTTGAGTGAAGCCTGGGAGAAAAGACCCTTTCTTCTTCCTTCCAGTTTGAGAGAGTACATTGTTGGTTTCAGACTCTCTTCAAAGAGAAATGTAGAAAGAGAATAGACTTTAAAGGCATACATGAGGAAGAAAGCCAGCCTCAAAATATATCCCAGATTTCTAAGTTGCCTCCCTAAAGACTTTAGGGATTTTCCCAGTGAGAGAGGTCAGTGACTTTCAGTCAAACTGATATATCTCACTCAGAGAGGGAGTGCTCATTCAATCTATGTATTGTCTGTATTTTAGTCTTCTGCTTCCTTTCTGCTTGGGTAAACAGGCTTATTTGCTATTCACTAGTTGTGATGGTTTGTATGCAAATAATATTTGATGGTAGAGGGTAGTTAAGCTCTCAAATATGTGCTTCATACCTTTCTCTTTAAGGGATAGTCAACAGGAATGTATCTTGAATTTAATAATGAAATCATTTCCCTTAGACTAACAATATTGGGGGGGGGCTGATATATAGCTTAAACTGGTATTCCCTCTTTGAGGAGATCATAGGGGCCCGCTTAGTGGCAATTTCCTGCTACCTTCAGTCAGAATTCAAATTCTCCCTTGGAGAGGAGTGGCCAGATTCCAGAGTTTATTCATCCCTCCCTGTGAACTTCATTTAATCAACCAATTCTGAAAATTCATAATCTGTGAAGTCAACATACACACACACAGGCACGCAGGCATATGCACACATTTTTCACACTAATTTAATGCATAACTTTCCTGAACTACTTTCCATATTCTTTGCATTTTATTTAGGCACAAGTGGCCAGATTAACTTTCACTTAAGACTTTTTAATTCAGTTCTACATATTGAAGTATCTTGCATCTATGAAATGGAACAACTGTCAATTATCTAGGTCTAAAGGAGATCCCCAAAGAAGATATCAAACTCAACATGTATAAAGAGAACTTCTTATATTTTTATTTATTTTTCTTCAGAATAACAACTGGAACTGTGTTTTGCATGACTACACATGTAAAACCTATGTCAAATTGCTTGCCTTCCCAAAGGGGGGGGGAGAAAGAAAGGAGAGGTTTTAAAATACAAAATTTGAAGGGGGAAAAAAAAGAATGCTTAAATTGTTCTTACATATAACTGAGAAAATAATAAAATATTAAATTAGAAAAATAAAGAGAACTTCTCCCCCCACATGAAAAATAACTCCTCTCTATCTAAAAGGGCAGTTGGTAGTAGAACAAAGAGGGCACTAGGATTGGAATCAAGAAAACTTATCTTCATGAGCTCAATATGACCTCAGACAGTTACTAGTTGTGTGATCTAGACAAGTGACTTAACCCTATTTGCCTCAGTTTCCTGATCCATAAATTGAACTGAAGAAGGAAATTCAAACCACTCCAGTATCTTTGCCGAGAAAACCCCAAATGGGGTCACAGTCAGATACAACTCAAATTACTGAACAATTTAACTTTTCTATTTCTGTTAAAGGACCCACTATCTTTCCAGTCACTCTAAACTAGTAATCATTCTAAAGTCTCCATTCTCTATTGTTCCCTGCATCTAATCAGTTGCCATTTATTCCACCCTCACAAAGTATCTCACATAACACCATTTTGTACTCAGATACCTACCTATTTCAGACACATCACTTTTCACTCAGATTACTGCTATAACTCTATTCCTAGTCTTCATAACTCATGTTTCTCTTCTCTCCAATCTATTTTTATGTAAATGCTAAATTAGACATTTCATTCCCCCACTCAAGAAATTTCAGAGACATTTTCTTGCCTCTAAAATAAAACAGAACTTTGTTATTTAACATTTAAAGCTCTTCATAACATGATTACAACCTATCTTTCTTTCTAGACTTATTTCTTAATATTCTGCCACAAACACTATCTTCTAGACAAACTGTCTATCCTTTGTTCCCCATGCAAGATGTTTCATGTCTTGTCTTCATGCTTGCCCCTCATGCCCAGAATGCTCTCATTGCTCAGCTGCACTTCTTAGAATCCCTATGTTTTTTCAATGCTCAATTAAAATGTTATCTTCTATATGATGCCATTTCTAAAAACTAATTGTTGGTTGGTTCTCCAACATCTAAATTAATTGTATTTACAATTTATATATGCTATGTGAGCTTATCTGAATATATGCCATACCCCAACAAATAGACAAAGAATGACTTAAAGGCAGGAAACATTCTATCTTTCTATCCCCAACACTTATCTCATTGCTTGGCACTTCTTAGAAAACTAATAAACCTACTTCAATTGAACTGAACTGAATTGAATTGAATTTCTAGCTTGACCTCTCTCTACTATCTGCTAACTGACTTCTTTTTATAAACATCTCCTCTTTGGATTTCTACAATATTCACAGAACTAAAATTTCTACTACCTCTCTAAAAATTCATTTGGTGCAGCTGGCTATTTTTCTTTCTCATAGAATAGTAATAATAATTTTAAAAATCCAAGAAGATGAAGAAGAAAAGAAAAGAAATAAAGATTAAAAGTAATAGCTGAAAATTTCTAAGGTAATTTTTAATTTACAAAATACTTTATGTACATTCTTTCATTTGATTCCCATGTAACCTAATCCATTTGTTTTTCTCTACTAGCCCCTCTCAAAGATCCCAACTATTCTCATGGCTTCAACTATCACTTCTCTGCAGATGAAATCTATCCAGATTTCATGATGTGACATATCTGTATCTCCACCCTTGACCACTTGTGAAATCTCTAGGACTATATTTCTAACTAAATGTTGAACATATCTACATGAATATCATATTATTACTCAAAATCAATATGTCTAAATGTGAACTCATTATATCCTCTCCCCAAACAGTTAACCTTTTTGTTTCCCTCAAGTTTTGACAAAGGAGTCCTTATTTTCTGATTTATCCAGACTGAAAACTTCAGAAATATTTAAATTTTTTTCAGTTTCCTTGCCCCAAGTACTACTACCATTATTGCCACCACCACCACTTCTACTGCTATTGTTAAGGGTCCTCCTTTTCCTACTGCTCCTCCTCTTCATAATCATCATCATCACATTTCTGTAGTACTTTAAGATTTGCAAGTTTCTTTGTGTACATTATCTCATCTTATCCTCAAAATGACATTGTGAGATAAATATTGTGATTATCTCAATTTCACAAATGATAAATACTTGAGGTAGAACTCCAACCCTGGTCTTCCTGACTCCAAATCTAAAACTCAATACAAACCTGACTGTCAAGTCTCTATCATTCTAGGGCTTACTCTAAAAAAGTAACTGCAGTTTATTAATTTGGGAGTTATTTTATATAGCTGAAGTATCATACCTGTACAGGGTCATAAATACTGATGATACTGATCATATGGGAACTGTTTAGGTTTATGTAAAGTCAGACGATTTAGTTACATTAATATTCGTACTTAAACTCATTTTCTTTCTGCTTTGGCTTCTATCTGTACCTTTAAAATTCACATACATGCCCTATCTGGTTTAATGTCTATCATACTTTACCCAGAGCATTTTACATGTCCTATGGTCTAGATGACTGTGAATCAAAGGCTATGTGAGAATGACTTTAACATTTTGTGATTTGCTGGAGTTCTTTCCATTCAGGGCATTCCAGCCAGAAACTACATTCATTAATTACAATTAGCAGAGCAGTGCCTAGTAATAAAATGAAAATTCTTTTACTCACCATAATAATTTACTGTTCATCTACCAAAAAAAGTCCCCAAAGGACTTTAACATAAGATATATGAAGGAAAAGTCCTTTATCTAATGTCATTGATAGCCAGAATGTTCTAACAGACTTCAAATTGGTCTTTTTTCAATTGTACTGCTTTTCATTATTCTATTGTTTTATGTAGTGACAGCATGAATCCTTAGTAGCAAACTACAGTAAATTCAAGAGCTTTGTTCTCTGGGTCCTTGACTGCTGAAGCCCTAACTGATTATTTCAAATCTTCAGATATTTCTGATACTGTGTCTTCATTGTACCATTCTTCTATTTCTCTTTGTTCCTAAAAACCTCTACTGATCTCTTCATGATATTTTTTCCTTTTTCTCTTTTTTGCTGACCGATCATAATTTGCCAGCTATTTTGATAGAAACAAGTGGCATATGTATTGTAGAAAATAATTCTTGATGGGATATTTTCTAATTCATACTCATAGATTAGATCCGATGTAAGAATCATAGTTCTATTATGCTATTTGCTACTACAAACATGATAAATCTGATTTTTTCAGAGAAATTTCCATTATAATTTTAAGTCAGTGAGACTCAATTCTGACACCAAATCCAGTGCTTTTTTCCACTAAACCTTACTTACCTATCCACAAGACAAGTGAGTTGGAATATTCCTGATGTAGAAGAATCAGGTAATAATTTTGTGGTCAGAGAGCAATGTCAAATTAACCAGCATAGAAATAATGTGGAACCTTCAAATGATAAGGTAGAAGGTGTGGTCTTCCTAATTCATGGTTAGTGTGAATTAACAAAGGAAATGTTCAGTCATTAAGGTTTAGAAATTCATGAAATCTTATGATCAGTGATATATAGATGTTAAAATAATAGAGAGTAGTGATAAAATAGAAAAAAATGAATCATAATACTTAAATCATAGAGAAAAAAATGAAAATCATCCTATATATAAGTGGAAGATGACAGTAAGAGTTTTCTAGAGAGGATGGAATAAGTTCTATTGGAATGTAATTGGAATAAGTTCTATTGGAATGTAATCCAGACTAAGGTCTGAAGAATGAAGCTTTACTGAAGGGTCAATATGTATAGAATACAGAGAAGTAATTCAAGGTAGCTATTGTTAGTGAGGTAGCAGTCAAAATTAGAGCTATAAGAACATGTTTTCCCCATGACTAAGAGCAAGTTCTCTGATTTAGCAGAGATATTAATTGAAACTCTAGATACCATGTCTCTTGATGATGCAGCAAATACTGATTAAGCATTTACTACATGCAAGAGAGCCTATCCTAAGTACCACATTAACCTATATCAATATAGTTGATTTTAGTGAGTAAGCTGAGTATAATATTTGTCATTTGCCTTTCTTATTTGCTAGTATGCTAATTTCCTGAGCATTTGTTGTTCTAAATTGAGGAAGAAAGTTTCCTCACAAGGAAATCCCTATACAAATGAAAACTGTAACAGACAACAACAATAAAAATCAAAACCTGGACCCAGGTTCTACTACTGTATTTACCAATCAACCAGATACTTGGGTATGGAATATTCAATGACACATTATTATAGAGGACCTAGAGTATTTTTAAAAGATGTTAATTAGTCCAAAGATTGGATCAAAGAAACGTGCCCATCTTAGATTTTTGTGGTCAAATCTGACTCTAGAGGGGATTTCTGAATAAGAATGTCCTAGAGGGGCAGCTCAGTGGCACAGTGGATAGAGCACCGGCCCTGGAGTCAGCAGTACCTGAGTTCAAATCCGGCCTCAGACACTTAATAATTACCTAGCTGTGTGGCCTTGGGCAAGCCACTTAACCCCACTGCCTTGCAAAAATCTAAAAAAAAAAAAAAAAGAATGTCCTAGAATCATTTTCTCAAAAAAAATTTATGATGAATACAGTAGAAAGGAGTGAAGGGAAAAACAAGACACATTTTTAAGAGCCTTCTGTGTGATAGTGTAAGGATGATCAACACATAGAGTTCCTCTAATATACACAATGGTTCAAGACAATTTCAAAGGTTCCATGATGAAAAATTCTATCTACCTCCAGAGACAGCTGATGAACTCTAAGCACAGATTGAAGCTTACTTTTTAAAACTTTATTTTGCTTTTGTATATGGAATGTTTACTTTTGAATCATGGATAATTTGAAAATGTTTTCCCTGACTTTATATGTATAATCAATATCATGTGGCTTGCCTTGTCAGTGAGGAGGGGGAAAGGTAATTGGGAAATATTTAACAAAATAAATTATAAAACCTTTTTAAATAGTCTACTAGGTACCAGATCATGAATGAAGCATTTAACCCTCACAGCAACCCTACAAGAAAGGTACTGCTATTATCTCTATAGTTGAGAAAACCAAGGCAACAGAGGTTAAATGATTTGCCCAGGATTACCAAACCAGGAAATATCTAAGGCAGGATCTGAAGTAAGGTCTTCCTGATTCCAATTGTAGCTCACTCCCCACTGTACTATGTACCTCCCAAACAACTTTGTAAAACCAAGGTGGTCAAAAAAATGGAAACAAAGTTGGTGCTGGTTAATTTGAGAATGACTAAAAATGGTATATGATTGTGATAAATATAATTATGCCATAAGAAATGTCAGTGATGAATTTGATTAAACAGAGGTAGGTGCATAGGAACTACTATGAGAATAAATAAGAACAATCTGTGATGGTCACAATGATGTTATTGAAACTTTGAAAGATGATATAACTCTCATCAAGGCCCAGTTATAACTTCAGACAACTGATAAAAGGATATTGCCCTCTTCCTATCAGAGAGACTATCTACTAAGATGCAGATTGAAACATACGTGCATGCTTCTGTCTCTTTTAATTTTTTAAGAATAATAAGAATATCAAGAATAATATTTTTTAAATAAGAATAAATTGTTTTGCTTCATTAGTCTTTTTTTAAACAAGAAAAGGCTTTTCAATGGGGAGAATGGGGTAGGTGAACTAGTAAAGTGCAGCAGAGATTTAGAAACATAAACACAGAACAAAACAAAAAAACTCAGAAAAGGACACAAATAAGTTGATTCTGTTATTTCAGTATTAAATGTAACATATACTTTCCAAAAAACTATATGAATTATAGGTTAATAGATTCAAATATAATATTTTAACTACCTTGTGTACTGAACTGTTCATGTTTTATGCTTTTTAAGTTCATAATTTCAAAAAATTTTTTAAATAAAATCAAATTTTGTAAAAATAGAACAAGAGTTATAACTAGGGTAGAATAAGTGAACTTCTACCCCAGAGAGTCAAAATTCATAGAGACATATAGTTTTTTCCCCCTGGCTTTCCTCTGAGCTGCCAACACTATCCCTCAGTTCTGTACCAAAGCTCTTGCAACTGTAGCAGTCATTCAATAAACATTTATTAAGCACATTCCAAACACTATGCTAAGCAGTAGTCTACATAGACTGCTTATAGACAACCCTGTTCTCAAGAAGCTCAGAATCTATTGGGATTACAACATGCAAACAATCGTGTACAAACACTCTATAAAACAGGACAAATTGGAAATAATCAAAAGTGGGAAAATAATCAAATTAAAGTGGCTTGTACAATATGGTATCTATTACATGGTGATTACCAAAAATAGCAATCAATAAAATTTATTCTTAAAAAAAAGATAGAAATTCTCTTTATAGAAAGTAAAAAAAAAATGAAGTTGGTTTTTTATTTAATGTAGTCTCCCTAATAGAAAAGTGAAATCTTCAAGACACTGCAGGCATCTCCTAATAGATAAAAGGTTGTTGAGAAGTGAGATAATCACTTGGTCACCATAGCTACTGAAGGGAAATACAAGCACTAATTTCATTTCCAGAGAACACAATGAAATAGGATTGATGGTCCCAACTTGAACCTTGGTGAGCCTTTATCTCTTGCCAAGGAATAATTATGCTAACTTCCATAAATGTGATCTCTGCTCCAGAGATGCCTGGGTCCTAGGTGTTGGCAGGAGAGTGGTAAATCAAGGGTAAAGTGAAAGGGCAAAATTGTATGTGGAAACTGATATCACACCTTGGTGTAACTGCCAAGTACTTTGATTAGTCTGGTACTTCATAAACTGGAAAACAAAAATTTTAATTCAGCATTCATTCAGCTGTTATGCTAAAATTAAAAATACCTTGGCAATCTACTTATCAAAGCTTTATAGGGACTGTAAAAGATGGCATAATAAATATAACACTTTTATATAGTGGCTGTTACTTTTTTTAAAATTATACAGGAACATGCAAGAAGTAATTGCTCATTCCCTTCTTAAAATTTGGCTACTTTTAGGGAGTAGAGCAGTTATTTAACATCATCAAATCTAATACCCAGTTGGAGAGAATAGGAGGGAAATATAGAATATTTCAAAAGATTTAATGAAGTTTTAAGTTATTAAGACTCAGAATTGTCTTCAGTAGAGAATTTCTTCCATAGTTTCAATCCTAAAAATAATAATGGGCAATGAAGATTTTCTATCATGAGATTCACTGGGCCTAGATTTCCAAACTGAATTCCCACTGGATTAATTATATTTTGTCTCCTTCAAATTCTTGTAGCTTCTATATAAGATGTCCCAAAAGTTTTTAGTGTAGTTTTGGGCTATTAAGATACTAGTTATATTTTGCTTCCTTATGTGTCTAAACTATATGCAATTGTTATGAGAGGGCTTATATCAGTGAAGATAGGGAGTGAGTGAACTAGTAGACTGCTGTAGAGATATAGAAAAAGAACCTAAATAAAACATTTTAAAATGTATAGAACAAAATGGAAGAAATTCAGAAAGGGTCACAATTAAACAATAAACTTTTATTGTTTTAGTATTAAATTTAATATATACTTTCAAAAACCAAACTATATTATCAGATTATTTCAAACACAATACTCTTTTTTTCTTCTTTATATAATGAAAAGCTCATATTTTGTTTAAGTTCATGATTAAGAATATTTTTAAATATCATCTAATTTTTTGCTTTGGTTTTTTTTAGGTTTTTGTAAGGTAAATGGGGTTAAGTGGCTTGCCCAAGGCCACACAGCTAGGTAATTATTAAGTGTTTGAGACCGGATTTGAACCCAAGTACCCCTGATTCCAGGACCGGTGCTTTATCCACTATGCCACCTAGCCACCCCAATATCATCTAATTTTTAAAAATAAAGCCGTAGCTATAACTGGAGTGGAGTGATGACTTTTGCGCCAGAGAATCAAAACTTAGAGGGGGTAGTTTTAAGTCCTAATGGCTTAACAGATGCACTAAGACTTTGGGGACACCCTGCACAGTATCTGGAAAGATTTTAACAAGAAAAAATATAGTTAACCAAGTTGGAATTCAGTTAGGTCAATACAATTAACTAGCCCCAAGTAAGTCTTATGATGGCACTTCTTTCATAGCTGCCCATTTTAATATTTTAGACCTAGAGGTATGATATCAATAATCCAAGGAGTTATCCATGCAGAAACACTGCTGCAGTTGACCAAAATCAGTTTTACAATATTCCTCTTAGAGAGTTGATCAGGGTACAGAGCAATAACATGACTTGCTCAGAGTCATACAGTGTGTGTGTGTGTGTGTGTGTGTGTGTGTGTACCAGATGCAAGACTGAAATCCAGTTCTTACAAATTCCATGATCAGTAATCTATTCACTATAGCACTGGAGTCAGATTAAAATACAAGGAAGGAACACTAATACATTGAAAAGCATTCCTGACTGTACCTTTCACTTAGAGAACTACCTATGAAAGTTAACTATGTTTTAATAATTTTGTTAAATATTTCCCAAATACATTTCAATTTTGTGGGTGTACTTAGGAGTTTTGTGGGCTCTGTGTTTGACACCCTGAACTACTCTATGTTGCTTCTCACATTGACCATAATCAGAAATAATTCCTGCTAAATCTGAAACAAGAAAGGCAGCCAGTAGCAACAGAATGATGGTCTACTCTCACTAAAGTCAGAACATATTCTTTAGCAGAATTAACTAAGCAAGCTTACTACTCCCATATTTATATTTATCAGCAAAACATCTACCATTTTATACTCTATATAACTCCCCACTTAAGGCCCAATCTCTGACTCCATTTTCCATCTAAGGATAACCCATTCTTATAGCATCTCTACCCATCCAAACATACTAGTCACAAGAGTGTGCTGAATAAACCTTACTTTATTCAATTCCCATCTCCACAGTTCTTTCCAGTCCCTATGCACCTGTCATGCCTAACTCTGGTACTGTGTTGGGTGATTCATCTTCCCCCTATGCTCATAAGTGGGAGGGGAGGAATATAATTCTGATTCAAAAATATTTATTTTGCATAGAAAAATTAAATACTTCCATTTAAAAAGTATGAAATATATAATCTTTTCAAAGTACATTTATTATAGATCAATAGTTGGAGATTTTTCAAAAAAATATTTCAACGAATCAACCCTGAGACTACATAGTATACTTGCAGAAAATGAAAAGTGTCAAGAAAATGAAATTCAAATCTCAGTTTAGAAATCTCCTAGCTGGGGCAGCTAGGTGGTGCAGTGGATAGAGCACCAACCCTGGAGTCAGGAGTATCTGAGTTCAAATCCAGCCTTAGACAATTAATAATTACCTAGCTGTGTGGCCTTCGGCAAGCCACTTAACCCCATTGCCTTGAAAAAAAATGAAATCTCCTAGCTGTGTTTCCATAGGAAAAATACCTTTAAAATCTTAGTTTCTTTAAAATAAAGATAAAACTCACAAGGTTTTGTGTGAGTGTGTATGTGTGTGTTCATAAATGTATTTATAAATACTGAAGTAAAGCTGATACAGTTTGGAGACATTCACAAAGAGTAGTTTCTTAGAGCAGTAAAAGCTAAATTCAAGCCCCGACTGACACATACAAATGGATGTGAACTTGATCAAATCACTTAAACCTTAGACTGTAGAGAATGTGAGGGGAAATAACATGCAAAATGTCTCAAAAGAAAACTTGGTGCTACATAGTAAAGGGAATTTAATGTCTAAGAAAGGAGTTGGTGTTTTATCATAGCATCATTGAAGAACCATGGAAGCTTCTTGAGAAGTGACATAGTCTGAACTGTGACCAAAACATGGATTTTGCAGCTGAATAGAGAACAGATTGAAAAATGGAGAGACTAAGCAGGGAGATAAATTAGGAGACTTGCAATAGTCTATGAATGTGATACGTGATGTGGGCTTTAACTGAAGGGTGGAAGGGATGGAGAAAATGTGAGCAGGAAGGAAAGTTTGAACATGAGAGTAAGAGTTGTTGCTAAGGTAGAATCAAAAAGATATGGCAAATGAGTGGATATTGAGAGTGAACGATAAAGTATAAATTTAAGGTTGTGATCCTAGTTGACTGAAAGGATATTGGAGTCCTCAAGAGAAACAGAAAAGTTAGCATGAGTGATAAAATTTAGAAGGGAGACATTGTGTCATTATGGACTTTTTGAGTCCAAGATGTCTTTGACATTTCTAACTAAAGATGTCCAACAAAGATTGGGAGTAGGATTGGAGTTCCAAAGGGAAGAGGTTAGCTGTTTATTTGGAAGTTGTCTTTACTGAAATGACTCTGAAAATTGATGGAGATACCAGAAAGGAGCACAGGGCAGAGGAGAGTCCTGATATACCCAAATTAGGTCATGGGATATGTGATTATCCAGCAAGGATGAAGACTAAGAAGAATATCCATTCAATAAAAGTTGTTAAAAGTATAAATAGCATGAGAACAAAGAACAGGGTTTATAGCAAGTAAGATTTTTTTTCAATAATCTCACAATGGCTAGCATGCACAAAACATTTCAAATGTTTTCCAAATGCCTTGAGTATTTGTAAAAACTACTTTGGTCCCCAAAATTAATTACAAATTAAAAAATAGGATGAAATCTATATCTGTATTAGAAAAATAATATTTTATAAGTAAATGGCATTATCTTTTATCTGTAAAACATAGAAAAAAGATATAAACACATCTCTAACAAAGTAATGTATTTGTGGGGTTTTTTTCCTAGCTGATAAATCCTAAAAAAAAAAATTGCTTAAGGCATGGCTGTTGTGCTATACCTTAGGGTAATTTTTTTTTTTCAAAAAACAAGGTGTGGAGAAAAAGTAAGTTGATATACAGTTCAGTTGCTATCTTCCAACATCTGAAAGCCACAGAGAAACAAAGACAACATTGTCGATGTTTTATGATTTTTTAACTCAGTTGGGAAGCTTCTCTGGTAAGTTTCAACTGCAGGGATGCATTTGATGAAAATCTTAAAAGCAATTGACTGGTATAAACTGTTGACTTTTATCCATCCCTATCACCAGTCATTTCTTCTTTGAAAGATCTTTACCTGGGAAGCTTTCAACTTCCATCGTTATGCTAAGCCTCCTGTAACCAGAGATTAAAAAAAAATTAACTTTTCAAGGACATGATAGTCTATAAAGGGAAAAGTTACCTAGAAGCTTCATTTTCAAGAATCTTCCAGGACCCCCTGAACTTAAATTATTGTAGTAGATTTTTTTTCTCCTTTCTGCATTGCAGGCACACATATGTGACCTTATACATCTATTTTCTTCACACCAGATAATATGAGTTATTTCATCCTAGAATTATCTTGCACATTTATTTGCAAAACAGTTCTTGCCCAGTTCAGTGTCAGGGCTGAAAGGCAGGGGTGAACAAACAAAACAGCTTTTTATAAAGGTGCATGGTTTGGGGTTTTGGGGGGAGCAGGATTGTTTGATATTGACATCAATCATCTGGCCCATACACCAGCTCACTTTTGCCTACTTCCTTCTTCTAGGAGAAATTTAATTATCTTAAAAGGGGTAATGGAATTAAAGATTTATAGCTCCTAATCCTGCAGCTATGAACCCATGACCCTTATCTCTATTCACTTGTTTATACCAACCAGTCTCTAAGCCTCAAAAAATCTTCCCACCCTATTGCCTCTTGAAACACATGTCCAGGACTCTTTCCACTGCCCCATGCTGCCCTTCCATGGACAAAATTACCTAAGGATTTGCTACAGTTTTCTTCTCCACTAGATGAGAAACCCACTAAGGGAATGGATCAGAGAATCTTCCAAAGACAGCCAACTCAATTTGGCTCAGCATTGTAGAGGCTTTGAAAAGCAGTCTCCAAACATGCTCAAGAATTCATGCC
The DNA here is from genome assembly GCF_037893015.1 of Macrotis lagotis. Lineage (NCBI taxonomy): Eukaryota > Metazoa > Chordata > Mammalia > Peramelemorphia > Peramelidae > Macrotis > Macrotis lagotis. The sequence goes on from NC_133660.1 coordinate 79,643,678, forward strand.
TTCATTCTTTCCTTTGCCCTGTGCCTCAATAAGATCCTCCCTAAATACAGTTCTCAGCAGGAGGGACTTTAGCGTCACATTCCACTATAGAGAGGTAAGCTTCCATACCATTGTTGAATTCTGTTTATTTATTATTATTATTTATTAAGGCTTATGCCTTAAGATTCAGATAATTCTCAGATCAGATGCCTGATCTATTTCCAATTGCGAAACTAAAGTTCCCAAATCCTAGCCAAAAAAATTAATTTGAGACAAATCTGGGGACCCTTTGTAGTTCATTAACTATGTATATAAAAAGTCAGCAACTAAATGGATAGATGACCTTAATATTAAAGATGACACTATCAAGAATTTAGAAGAGAAGTACATTCAAATAATTTTCACAGCTATGGGTAGAAAAACGTATCAAAAATTAGAAAGAAGCAGGGATGTACTGGAACCAGCTCAAACCAGTTTTGGAGAGCCACTGTTAAAGTTTCAGTAGGAAGAGTTATATCCCAGGAATCAAAAAATGTTCCAAAAGAGGGCTTAATTTATTGTTTTGTAGATGATCTTGATTTAGGAAAATGACAGAAAATGTTATTAATACATATTAAATTTAAAAAAATTTTGCCAACATTTTGGGGGTGGGAGGGAACTGGTAAATTAAACATTTACCAGCACATGCACTTGGAGAAAAACAATGGAAGAATATAAAACAAATAATTTGTCAAAGAAAGTCCATCACTGTACTTCAAAATAGGCAAAGATTACAAAAGTAGAGAATATTAAATGTTGGAAAGGGGAGTAAGAAAGGCACACCGATGCATTGTTGATGGAGGTGTGCATTAGTAGAATCATTTTGGAAGGCAATTTTTAATGATATGAATAAACCAAACTAGCCTCATATGCCAGAGGCCACTGATAGGATGAAAATCCTTATATACACCATATATTTACAGTTGTGCTTTTTGTGATAGCAAAGAATTAGAAATAAAATAAAAATTCATCTTTTACATACTTGTTGGTGTTTTGCATTTGTTCTTTTGATACCTTGGTTAAAATATTTTGACAACTTACTTATTGGGGAATGTTTTTTGGGTATATACACACATATTCCTTTATAAATAAATATACAGTAAAATACAACCACAAAAAATTTAAAGAGAAAAACTAAAAGGAAGAAAAAGCAAAAAAAGTTATTCTTATTCATTCTACAAATATTTATTAGGTGCCTACTGTGTGTCTTCTGATTTGTTAGATTTTTTTAATGCATTAAAACAGTGTCTTGCTTTCATTCTCAGGCATGTGATGACACTTCAATTTGACCAGCATATTAATAATTGGTAGTAGCTACTCATAGGTCCATCAATTTATAGTTAGTAGGAATTTTGAAGATCATTGAATTCTGAGACTGAGAGAAAGTCAAGAACTTACCCATTGGCCATACAGTCAGTAAATATCTGGGGTACGATTTGAACTGTTTTCAGATCCTTATCATAATTATATTCTGATCACTTCCTGTCTGTCAAGAGGACTACAAGGAAATGCTAAAAGGGCAATTCCCACCACTCTTCCTCTCTGACAACTCTCCAAGCTTTTCAATTCAATTTACTCACAAGGATAACACTATCAGAAGTGTAATCTTTGTACACAGAAAACAATGATCTATATGTTTTTATTTGTTGTTCAGAAAAGCTTTATAAACATCAAGTAACTCTCATTTTGTACCCCCCAAAATGACTGCACACAATGTATAGAAGACATTCATATTTTGTTTTGGGGTTTCTTTTTAACTCCGGTGAAGGAGCTGGTTTAATTTAAGTTTCTATTCCGTATAAAAACAAAAAATAGGAAAATATGTCTGCATTAAGCAATGAATGATAATAGTAATAATGAGAGACTAGGAAACTGAAGACAAATAGAGAACTGTATCTACCCTTTCTCCATTAAGTAGCAAAGACCAATGAGCCTGCAAAGAACTTGGATATATTTTGAAGAAATTAAGGGAATTGAAAGGATCAATTGCTGCAAGTAGTTAATGTTGGGAATTGGGTGAACCATACTGACTCCATCTGTGACTCAGTTCTGGAGATAGCTCAGTTCCCTTTCTATTCTATTATGGATCTAGTTCAATTTCTGTGAGAAAATTTTATGAAGTTGTAGAACTTGGGACAAAATCATATTGCATTATTTGAACCTAGCCCTGCATACTGAGAAACTGAGAAACTGCTATTTAGAGACCCTTAATTATGGACCTGATTTATGCTGCCAAAACTCAGTAAGATCCAAAGACTGATGCAATGAGTTTTCTCACTATTATACAGCTCAGTCAATCCATATATCTTATTTGAAAACTGCTCCCATATTGATCAATCAGTTATTGTTTCTATGTTTCTTTAGTTATTTGCAGAGACTGAGAGAATGAAACACCCCCTTTTCAGATTCCAGGGAATTATACTTATTCACCCTGTCTGGAATTGAAACTCTAATCTTTCATTCAATTAGAAATTAGATTACCTAATGTTGTAATATTTCCTTTGAATTAATTGGTCTTATTTGATTATGTATTTTTAATGTATTATATAATCTGTCTTCTGTATTCAGGGTTCAACCATGAATTAAGGGAGGAATTTGGTACTGATTTATTAGATAATTGACATGACTTTGGCTTACCTTCTAACTTTGAGTTTCATAATTCTATGCTTTTATGAGGCAATATTTGAAATAACCCCTGAAAGATGAGCATAAACAACAGGCAAAAAAGGTGATGAGGTGAGAATTTAACAACTATTCCTTAGTAACTTCTCCTTGATCTATCTGTACCCTTTGTCACTATTGACCTCCATAACAATGAGATACCCTGATTCTCTATTTACCTGTTTTGCTTTTACTTTTCTATTAAGTAGAACACACCACAATGGAAAATTTCTCTATGAGAGCCCAATAGATTTACTATCCAGCTTCCAGTTGAAGAACTCCTCAAAGATGAACCCAATTCTTCCTTGGTAATTCATTCCACTTTAGAGCAATTCTAGTTGTCCATTATGTTTTTCATTACATTGAGTCAAAATTTATCTTCATATAGCTTAATACTCTTCATTCCTAATTCTTCTGATTTCAAAAAGAACAAATCTAATCCCTATTTCACATGATAATTCTTCAAATTCTTAAGAACTAATACCATATTGTCTTTGACACTCCACAGTTCTTGCTCTCAAGGTTAAATAAATCTTCACTACTTTCTTCAATTGATGGTAACACTTTATATAACATAAAATGATACAGAAAACAAATACATTCCCCCACAAATATGTTTAGGTAATTTTAACAGTTGAAGAAGAGTACCATTGGATAATAAATCCTAGAAGGAATCTCAGAAACCATCAAATCCAATCTTTCATTTTATAGATGAGGAAAATGAGGCCTAGAGTGCTTAATTGACTTCTTCGATATCTCACAAGAAATAAGCATCAGAGATAGGATTTAAAGCCGGAGTCTGATTCTGGAGTCAGTTTGTTCCTTTGTATAATGGTATCAAATGCACAGTGAATTGGGAAAACATCAATTTTCAGATGATCTGAATGATATAGAGCTCTTTAATAGTTTAGCAACTCTTTAATAGCATTAAGTTGCAGAAAAATTACCTTTCTGGAGTTTTCTCACTGGAAGTTATGTATATGTTAAATCATATGTCTGAACAGATTCTTCCCTCTACCATCTAAAAATAAAGAAAAAATTGAATTTAAACAAGTCAAAATTCATTTAACCAGACCTAATCCAAACAAATTATGCAATTTTCTATTCCCTCATTTAATTCTGAGTCATGTAGACTAACTCTTTGCTCACTGTAAATCAATCCATCAGATCATTTCAGTTCTTCACTTGTCTTTGTAATCCACCTTCTGTCTTGAATTGTAAAAAGATTAAGAATGAAGTTTGCTCCAATTATGAATCAAGATCTATGTACCAAAATCTTGGTATCAAACTATATATCTAGTGTGAATTAAATATAAGCCAAATAAACCCAAAAGGGTAACTATGGTATAATTCAAATGTCCAAGAATAAGATTCTAATATAATCCAATGATTGTACTACTTTTCTAGTAGTGGCTACACCATTAGATAAACACTTCTTACTGGTTTATCCTTGCCAGGTTCCCTCTCACAATAATAGATTCCTCTTCATTAATACTTCCTAGTAGTGAAAGTCTTTTCAAGTAGTCACAGTGTTTCCCTCTCTCTTCTCTATCCTAAATCAATTTTATGCTTTCTTACCCTAAGTACCAGGATTCCTCAAGTTGATGAATAGAAATTCCCATATTCCAAATAATGATTATCCCCCCCATTCCTGTTTTATTTCAGGTTCTTTCCACATGAAATTGAAAGTACTTAAGGGCTAAGTGAAAAAAAATAAATAAATAAAATATCTGTAAATCAGCCAAAGACTGTCTAGCTTTAACAGGATGTCAAAAAAGACATTGTTCATGTAATTGGTTAAAGAAAAAAAAGAAAAAATCAAGATCAGGATGAGACTAGGACTAGTAGCTTTCAACTTCTCATTCTAATCCTAAGCATTCTCTGTAATCATTCATCCATGGGTATGAATGCAGAGTATACTGTCAAACAAAATTTAAAGAAAGATCTTTCAGGTAAGTCTTAATATTTTCCATTTTGCCCTTTTACTTGCTATCCTTTATATCGTGATTATATTTTACATAATAGTTATTTAAATACTGTATTTGGAACCCTTCCTATGGACTCAGTGATAGACAATATTACTCTTTCCTGAAAACTGGTTAAGTTAAAGTCACAGAATTTCATTCCCAGATTGATCACAGAGAGTTTAAATTCCCAATCATAATGACTTCCAAATGACTTTAAAATAAATCAAGAGAGATTGTTTGCAACCTGCACTGGTGGAGTTTGTCCCCACACCAATAAAAATCAAATCATTAACTAAGGAAGAAATAATTAACACTAGACATGTCATCATTGGAACTGATAGCACTTTATCTAAGTGCTGGACCTGGAGTAAAGAAGACCTGAGTTCACATTCAGCCATAGACACTTACAAGATGTGCAACCCTAGGCGAGTTGCTCTATTTGATTCAGTTTCTTCATCTATAAAATGATCTGGAGAAGGAAATGGCAAACCACTCCAGGATCTTTGCCAAGAAAACCCAAATGGGGTCTTGAAGAATCAGACACAACTAAACCACAACCACCACTACCACCACCACCACAACAACAACAAACAATAACAACAACACCAAAAGGAAATGTCATCTCTTGCTAATAGACCATAAAGGACATGAGGACAGTGTTTTGTCTTATCTCAAATCTGGTACATAATAAGTTCTTAAAATATTGGTTGAATTGAATTGAATATATTTACAAGCTTTCTTTGTTACTTGCTCTTATGCAGAACAGACTATGGATCTCTTCCTCCGACTATTTACTTAATAAGATACATAAAGCTGAGAATCACATGTTCAAGCTAAGTAAAAGAAAGGTTATAAGTCAGCTATTAACCCAACTTCCTACAAATAAGAAAAGCTATGCCCCAAATGCAATACTGAACATAATCACCAAATATTGTACTTGATATGAATAACTTTCTTACCCTAGAACAGCATTACTAAGTAATGCTAAATGTCCAGCGTGACCAAGGGTGAGTTAAAATGTCAGTCACTAATAGCATAATCTGTCCCTCAAAAAGGGTATTACAGATATTTAATGGTCTTTGCAGTCTAACAAATGGCAGCAGTGCCAACATGAAAAGGGAGAGAAAAACCACATAGGATAAAATATCTGTCTAGGATGTGCATTTAGATGGAATATAAATTCTCATTACAGTACATGAAAAAGTGAAAGAAATATTTTGAAAGAGTAGGGAGAAGGAAAAAGAAAATGGAATTAAGTGACTTAATTCCAAAAGACTGTACCCAATATTTCAGTTTAGAAATGATACATATATGTTGCATTTTCAATATATCTCAGTACACATGCCTTTAAGTTAAGAGTGAAGTTAAAAGATAATATGACAGTGGGTAAGGCATGGAACTAGGAGTCAAAAATCTTGTATTCTAATACTAATTGTGTCACTTCTAGTTGTATGATTGGGCAGGGAGTTTTACCATTGTGATAGAATCATAAATTTATTAATTGGTTAAAAATGAGGTTTTATATATACCTGGCTATCTTACACGGTTGCCATGAGGATTGAAAGATATATGTGTAAATACTTTGAAAATTGTATTAGACAAGTATATATAGAATATTATATTAATTAAATGCAATTAAATTATATCAATATTTTATAAATACAAAAATGACTGTGAAAAAATAAAAGGAATTATCTATAAGACTCCTTTTTTTTCTTGTTTGTTTAAATCTGGGCTTGGAGTCAGGAGACCTAGATCAGCTCTTATTATTTATAAGATTATTGAAAAATAATTTATCCTAGCTTTGATTGGCTTCATTTGTTATAGTGAGCATAATAAAATATACACTATCTATGGCATAGAGTTGTTGTGGAGATAATTTTATATAAATTTTAAAGCACTCTCTAAGTATAAATTTTTGTTATTGTTACTATCATTATTATTTCTAGGTCCTACTGTGAAAGTTACATTTATAATGATACTATATACAAAATAACACAGTTTATTAATTCTAAAAACAGTGATTCAGAAAAAAATTAATACATGAATCCTATTAAAGTATTTTCAAAAATAGAAGTAACTTTCAGAATGTATATATCTATGAGTGTATACATGCACACATATGCAAAAAGTATATATATATATATATATATATATATAAAGATAGTATATATTCATATTTATGCAATGCATATTAAAGGTAATATAATTTATAGAACATTCTTATGGAGATGCAGTTACTTAAAATTTGAGTTTGTATCTAAAGTTAGCATTTTAGCATTTAGCATATGGATAATGAAATATTGAGTATCTAAATAGTTTAAAAAGAAATCTAGAAAAGCTGCTTATGCTACATTCTGACAAAGAGAGCTGATATTGAAAGAAAGCAAATTAAACAATCCACTTTAGCCTTGACCTGAAGTCAATGACAGGACTGATATTCTGAATCTCCACTGACAAAACACAATTCAGAGTTGCATGAAAAAAATGCTATGGGGCTTGGTGATTTATAATGGTAGCTCTGAACAAATGAAAGCCCAACATTTTTACAGTAGTACAAAATTGGGCTGGGACAATGGGGAACCTAAAACTCATTTGGATTCATGCAGTGTTTCACAAAACAGATCACCAGGACCTCTTACAATCAATCCAGTTCCTAACTGGCAGCCAGAACCAAAATCTCCAAGTAGACATATTTGTCAGGCAGACTATGCATACTTAAAAAACCATAGTGGTAGTGGACATGAACACACTACCCTTTCTTTTTCCAATGGGGAGATATGAATGAGTCCTACAAGAAAGGAATTATAGTAATCAAAGCCAGCTTTCATAAAAGCATGCATTAAAGTTTTATTCTTGATCTATGACCCTGCATTCAAATTTACTCTTTCTAAACTGATTATTATATGAAGGTTTTCCAAAACACACTGAATATAATTTACAAATAACAGATGCCAACTAAAGTTTTCACCTATGGTAGATTGGGCACAGATAATGAAAATGATACCCAGTTAGCCCTGGGTTACTGGCAGAGATGAAAATCTCCAGGCTCAGTCTCGTAAGAGCTTTATTAAGCATTGTTTCTTGTTTTATCTGAGTTATATTCCAGGAAGTTTTAAGGCCTCCAAAGCTAGACATCACATGATATAAGAAGCAATTGTCCTTCTAAGCCAATAGAGAAATATGTTCTCTTTAATAGCTAGGTCAACTCTACAATTCTCTTCTGTCCTCATTCTATTCTTGGATCTTATTATCTATTTCTTCCTGTAAATCTCAAGCACATACATAGCCATATCACTGAAAAGTGATAAAATAAAATCAAAAAGGTGTCTATCTTACTTCTCTTTACCAGGATGCTTTGCAAAAGAAGGGAGCTAAATTGGATAACAAGCTCTAGACAGTAACCCAGATCAGCAAAAGTCAATTTGATCCTCCATAGACAGCTTAATATTGTACAGAGGCATCTAAGCCCTTGCATGGCACAGAAGGATATTATAGTTCCTAGGCTGGATTCATGAAATCCAGTGTCACATTACCTTTTAGCCTGAACACATGGTTTGAATATAATAGGTGCTTTTCATTCATTTTATTAAAGAAGCATACAATTTGAAATTGACCAAATTGTTCAATGATCCCATATGTTCCCCTAGAAAGAACAAACTTAAAAGCATTTGGAGCACTAATAACATAATTTTCTTTATTTAAATTTAATCATTTGGGGATGCACCAAAATGTTTTCAGTACATTTATAAGACAATGCCATGAGCATAAGGGCAATAAATTAGAATTATTTTCTTTATGACAGTGTTTGCCTCATAAGAATGCTTCTAGCTTATTTTGGAAAGGCTCATCACCAAAAAGTTGGCAACCATCTGACTTTTGTTCCCCACACACCTGCACGCAGTATACTTCTAATGAATGGTAGGTAGAGTTTCCATTTTCATTGGTGGAATAGTTATCTACTCTCATTATTGAAATAAATCAATAATGGCATAAGGGGCCGAGAACTGAATAGGAATCAAGAAGATCTGAATTCTAATCCAGTTTCAGATACTCATATTACCCTAGGCAAGACAATTAATCTTGTCAGTTTCAGTTTTCTTCTCTAGAAAATAGAATAATAATAGTATCTACCACCCAGGGTTGTTAGGAGAATCAAATGAAATAAAATTTGTGAAGCATTTTATAATTCTTAAATTTGATAGAAATGCAAGTTGCTGTTACCAATCAACTACTCTGAAATATTTAATTTAAAATATGTATGATCACATAAGCAAAATTTTCATTTTACTAATTAAAACAGCAATGTGTAATGTGGAGACATATATGAATATATGTATACAAACATATATGTGTGCACAAACACACACATATATATTTATGCATGTATGTCTATGCATATGAACATATGGGACTTTACTCACATAACAAACAGAAATAATTCATTTAAAGAGACAACTATACAAAATTTGTTTAATTTCATTTTTTAAAGGTCATCCTCTTTTCCCCTCAAAAGAGAAGAGTGAATTCTCCTTAAATGTTTAAATGGAGCTTCAATTCTTCATTTCAAGTTCATTACTTTGGAGATCAATTTTATATAACTTTTCTACAACAACTGGAAAGATTTTTCTGTGTTCTATACATTTATTTTATGTAGGTATCACTTTGGTATTAAATTGACACTTTTCCTAAAAAACTGATAGCTAATAGAATTATAATAGAAATGATATTTTGGTGCTTTACACTCATCTACTGTTGAATGTTAAATTTTCCAGCAGTAAAATTGCTACTTTTTAGGAACTCTACATTTAATGTTGTCTCTCTTCTTCTCTTTCCCCTTTCCCTATAATTAGATAGACATTGCGAATGGATCCAATCTTTCTGGGGAATATGGAACTGTGCTCAAAGAGCAATAAACATTTTCATTCCCTTTGACCCAGCAATTCCAATTCTAGTCCTATATCCAGAAGAAAACATAAAAAATGGAAAAAGTCCCATATGTCCCAGAATATGCATAGCAGTTCTTTTGGTAGTGGCACAGAATTGAAAATTGAGGCGATGCCTATCAATTGAGGAATGGCTAAACAAGCTATGGTACATGAATACTATGGAATATTATTGTTCTATAAGAAACCATAAGTAGTCGGACTCTAGAGAAGCACAGAATGAGTTACAGGATCTGATGCTGAGCGAAGGAAGTGGAAACAAGAGAACAGTGTACATATACATCAATAACATTGTGAGATGATTAACCTTGATGGAAGCAGCTCTTCTTGGCAGTTCAGAGAGCTAGGACAACTCTTTTAGACCAGTTATGGATAATGTTATCCCCATCTAGAGTAAGCAAAAACAAAGCAAAGCAAAAACAGAAAAAAACAACCCTTCAGAATCTGATGAACACTTTATAAAAATTATCTCTTACGTGTCTCTTTCCCTTAATCCTAATTCCTCATACCAAAAAATGACTAATATGAAAAGGTGTTTATCAAAAATATGTATTGCAGTGCTAACCTGACTGTTCACTACTGAGGGCATGGTTATGGGAAGGCAGGGTGGAAGGAAATTTTGGAACTTAAAAATCTACATGGACATATGGATGAAAAATATAGATTAATTAAATAAATAATTAGATATTACAGATGGACAATAAACCTGACCCAGAAGTGGGCAGAGAAGGGAAGTAAACTAGATTGCTTTTGGGAAATTGTATAGTGTTTCTAATGACCCTAAACTTACATTTGTTCTTATGCTACAGTCAAATCCCCCAACATCCTAATTCCACAACTTTGCTTGCTGTTTCTTCCACCCAAAATGCTTCCCTCTACACACCAATCTCCATTATCAGAATCCTACCCATCCATCAAGGTTCATTTTAAATTCCAGTTCCCCTAGGAAACTCTCTGATCACTCCTAGTTGTAAATGATCCCACTTCTACAACAGTTAGTTTATATCATTCTTACAGAATTTAGCACAGCATGTCTTTTATTACTTATATTTCTGTCCTCACATGTATGAACAAAATTGCTAGAGGAGCCAAAGCATAAATTCCCTCCTCGGATTTTAGAGATTAAGGACTATGGATGCAGAATATTGCAGATGCTTGTAGATATGATTATTGTATTCAATTGTTTTGTTTAAATGTTTTCCTTTGTTAAAACAATCCTTCACCTTGTTCTTTGGCTAGGAAAAATTATGAGGAAGTGAATAGGGTTGTGTGTGTGTGTGTTTTAATAAATATCCCAATAAAGATTTTTTAAGATCCAATGCAAGTAACACCATACTTATTTGTTATAACATAATTTTCTTATTTGCTATAACAATAATTCCATGTAAATTAGTAAAATTCAATTAAATCTTTTAGATTAAGAGCAATCTAATTTATATTGTTACATGAAATGTGTCCAGCTGTTGGTCTTGAATATTTGCTTAATAAATGAATAGCTAGATAGATGCCTTCAATTCAGAATTATTTAAATCTTAGTTATACATACACACATATATTATCATTCAAAGTCATCTTTTTTGTAAGCTTTAAAAAAAGTAAATTGTAAACTTCATCTTGAAGTTATTGCTAACTGGTAGATTACTGTCAAGAAATCATTACTATAGGGCAGCTAGGTGGTGTAGATGTCAATAAAGCACCAGCCCTGGAGTCAGGAATACCTGGGTTCAAATCCAGTCTCAGACACTTAATAAGTACCTAGCTGTGTGGCCTTGGGCAAGCCACTTAACCCAGTTTGCCTTGAAAAAAAAACTAAAAGAAATCATTACTATAACAGTTGAAATGTCATCCAGGAACCAAGGGGTAAATGAAGAGAAGTTCATTCAACAGAATGCCTGTTCCTCATTAGGTTTTTGTTCTGGCTATGTAATGATACTGAAAGCCATCCTATCTCTCTGGTCCTTCATTCTTTCATTTACAATATGTTGAAGATGATTTAGTTCAGTTGTTCCCCAACTTGTTGTATTTGACAATTCCTTTTAAATATCCAAAAGTTTTATTGATAGTAGTAGCTATTTATGACTTTTGTTTCAGAAAATATAGTCCCAAGAAGCTACTATGAACTCAGTAGTTTTTAAAATGAATATGTATTTTCTAATAACAAATATATTTATTTGATTTCTAAAATAGTATTTATAAATTCTACAGAGGGTATGTTTGATCCTGTAAATGAAAGTCAAAATATTTGGTTGGAACTAATGAAATACCAAAAAGATGAATTTTGTTGAGCACATGAATTCTCTGACTTCTTGCCTCTACAACACTCCAAGAAGATGAGGTTGGTCAGCACTGAACTAAATGTTCTCTAAAGTACTTTCCAAGACATTGTAGAAGCAGTCTTCTACGATAGAAAGAGTAATGAAAGAACTTCTAAAATGAGGGATTTGGAATAATGATCTCTGAGTTCCCTTCAAGCTTTGAATCTGAGATCCCACGATTTGTCTTGCTCTGATTCATAGAATAAAAATGGTAAAGAGCTGTCAAGAAGTAAATCATTATACTTTATGCTTCTCTCTTTCTTCCTAAGAGCAAGAGTTGACTAGCTCAATGAGATCATTCTTCTCATCTCCCTCCCTTTTCAATGAAGGTTTTCATAAATTATTTTGTTCTTTTTTGACGTTTTGCTTACAGATGATCATGTTATTACACACAAGGAACACAGAACTGAAATTAGAAGGGATCTTAAGGGTCATTGAGTTCAATTCCTATTATAGATGTGGAAATTGAGGCCCAGAAAGATTAAGTGATTTGCCCAAGTGACACAGGTAATAAATGACAGAGGCTAAATTTGAATTCCAGGTCTATCATTACTCCAAGTGCAATACTTTTTTTTTTCATTATATTACCTTGATACGAGACTGAAGTCTTTTTCTCCATACTGGGGTCTCTGGCTTTATTGTAATATAGAATTGTATCCATTTGAAAGCCTAATGGATATTTTATACAGTCAAAAATCATTATGTTGATTAATTCTTGAGCTTGTGTCTCCTTGGACATTGAAAAAGCCTTAATTTACTATTTTAAGATAGGCAACATTTTGCTAAGTTGACCCTGTCTTTAATCTTGTAAGAATTTTATTTCCATTAAACTTCATATTGCACATGTGGAGTCAGTATGGGATCAAAACTCTTCAAACTCCTCACTCATCTGGAATCTTAGATGTAAGACCCAGATCCACCATAAAAATTCTAATACTCCTAAGTCATGATCTTGTTATATAATGTAATATCTATTTTATGAACATTGGTCAAACCCATCAAACATTCCTCACTTCAATATTAATTCAAAAAATCATATAACTGAAAGATACCTCAGAAGCTAAATAATCCTACTTATCTCCTTTTATAGATGAGGAAACTGAGACTAGGAGGCAAAAAGAACTAGTTGTAAAGGGAGGCAATCTATACCAATCCCCTAATTTTACAAAGGAAGAAAACAAGTCCAGGGAAGTTAAGTATTGTCCAAGATCATAGGTGATGATAATAATAATAATGATGATAATAATAATAATAGAGAGCATTGTATAGGACTTTAAAGTATTGGGAAAATAGCTTTACAAATGGTAATGGTAACTCATTTTTTACTTACAACCTTGGGAGGTGGATGCTATCACTAATCCCATTTTATAGATGAGACTGAGATAAAATGATTTTTCCAGTGTTATACAACAGCAAGTATCTGAGGTCGGATTTGAAGTCTGGTCTTCCTAATTGAATCCAGTGTTCTATCCTCTGTATTACCTAGTTTCCTGTAGTAAGCAGCACTGGTAAAGTTATCTACATAGAGATCAAACTATCCATCCATTTTGTCTGAACTGAATAAATGGAAGAGAATTCAGTCTACCAAGGGAGAGAAGCTGTGAAATCCAATAACTATTGCCAGAGGTAGAATTCAAAGTGCTTAAAGAACTCAAAAGAGGAAAAATTCAGAATTAGCTTGAAAGGAAAAGTTTGAAGATTTGGAAGGAGTAGGATATTAGCAAATGAAGGTGAGGTAGGGATGGAAGTGGGGCATTTCAAGTGGAGAGAATTCTGGGTACCATTACAACATTAAACAATTTCCCTCTCTTTTGCTCAAACTCACTTCTGCCACTTCATTTCCAATATATTTAAGTCATTTATAATTTAGCCATGCACTAGAACATTTCTACTAAGTCACTCAACAAGCAGTTATTTAATACATATACTATGTAAATATTTTGTGAATATTTATATTTCCTTTGTATATATTTGTTTGCCTGTTGACTCCCCAAATTAGATTATAAAATCTTGGAGAGCAGGGGAATGTCTTTTCCTTGAATTCCCAGAACATAGCCTGGTACATACTTAATGAATGTTCATTAATTGGTTGACTTCTTATGCATCTCACTAAAGCATTTATACTCAATCACTCAGCAAGCAGTTACTAACCACTTATATACTTTGTAAAGATTTTGTAAATATTTATATTTACTTTGCATATATTTGTTTGCCTGTTGACTACCCAGGTTAGATTGTAAAATCTTGGAGAGCAGGGACTCGCTTTTGCTTGTATCCCCAGCACTCAGCCTGGTAGGTACTTAATAAATGTTTATTGACTGACTGACTGACTGACTGACTATGCATTATGCACTGTACTAAGCATTGGAGATGCAAAGAAAAGCAAAAAGAAAGGTTTTTTTTTTTTGCTACCTATGTGACCCTGGGCAAGTCATGTAAGTCTGTTTGCTTCAATTTCCTCATCTGTCAAAATGAGCTAAAGAAGGAAATTTCAAATCACTTTGCTAAGACCCAAAACCCAAACAAGATCACAAAGAATCAGACACAACATGGGAAACACTGGAAAGATAAGAAGATATCAGGTTGCAAGGGTCCCTAATTATATAAATAGTAAAGGAGGAGAATATATACCATAGCTTAAGTGTAAATATAACTAAGTGAACCACATAACTTAGAATCACTAAGAGATTCTCAAGTTCATACAATAAGTAGAACCAGGGCACAGTATTCTGAAGTAAGATGTGTATTATGGAAATAATTCAACAGACTTCTGTCAGAACACAGGCTAGAAGGGCAATATGGAATAAAGGGTCATTATATATCCTCACCTATAAGTGCATTGATTGCTCCCCAGTTATATGATGAACATTTTAAAAGGTCAACAGATTAACTAATGTAGAGGGAAAAAAACAGACCTCCAATCTTTTTCAAAAATGAAGCTACTTAAGAAACATAATGCTGATCTAAGGCAAACTACTAAACACTCCAGGTTAAAAAACAAAAGCAAAACCAAACAACCTCTAGAATTAAGAAATACATAATAGAAATTTCAGATCGACTTCCAGCCAAGATGCTGGAGAGAAGACAGGCACAGTTCTAAAGTCTCCTGATCTCTCCCCCATCTATCACATGAAAAAAACCTCTTAAAGAAATCCAACCCACAAAACCCAGAAAGAAAAGCCAGGAGAAAGAACATCTACCTCAGGATTTTTCTCCCGCAGCAGCTTTGGCAGAATTTGGGCAGGTGAGTCTGGGCTCAGAGGGAGGATCAGCCCCAGATCAGCCAGATTAACAGCTGAATTGGAACCCGGAGTCTGAGGGCCGGAGAGCCGGACCTGCTAGATCAACGGTGGGACTGGACGAAAGGGGCTTGGGTCCGTGGGGAAGCAGAGGTGCTGGTGATGGTGCTCTCCCCTTGGAGCTCGGGGACCAGGCTGGGGGGAAGAGTTCTGGTCCAGGAGAGCTGCAGACACCATCCCTAGGCTCCTCAGTCCGAGAAACTCTGAGTGCATGCCTCCATTGCACAGAGGCCTCTTCCCAAACAAACAAACAGATGCAAACTACTTCAGCCTCTGGTCCAGGTGTGTGAGCTGAAGAACTAGCCCAGCTGAGGAATGACCTCAGGCCAGGGTAAAGCCCACCATTGATTGAAGGCAAAAGAATTCAATAGTTCCAACTCCTCCCTTCTTCAGGCAAAGGGAGAAGGCCTCACAACCCAGGTCACAGACACTCCAGAGAGGGAAACCAGCACCTCCTACTGGCCAGCCAGAGAAACGGCACTCAGTAAAGCCTTTAGCGATCCCAAGCCCAGGTGAACCAGGCCCCCCCCCCCCAACTCAAGGTCTTAGCATAATGAAGAAGGGTTAGCGGAAAGGTGGATCCATAGAAAAATTCCTGGAAAGGAAAGACCCCAACTCAGAGAGACCTGGAACCTCTGAGGAGAATACAATCTGGTCTCCAACACAGAAAGACTTACTTGAAGAAAAAAGGAAGGAGCTTAAAAATTTGGGAGAGACAATTAATACCTTGCAACAAGAAAACAAAACTTAGAAAGTACAATTGGACAAACACAAAAGGAGAATAAATCTCTCAGATCATCAATTGGACAATTACAAAATGAGACTAATTCTCTAAGATCCTCAAATGAGCAAATGCAAAAAGAAATTAATTCTCTCAAAACCTCAATTGATCAAATGGAAAGCTCTTTCAAAAGTAGACTTGACCAATTGGAAAAGGAGTTGCAAAAGGTTAATGAAGAAAACTCCTCCCCCCCCAAAAAATAATGGAGTCTACAGAAACTAATGACTCCATGAGACAGAAAGAGTCAGTTAAACAAAATCAAAAAATAGAAAAAATAGAAGCAAACGTAAAATACCTCATCAACAAAACCACTGACCTTGAGAATAGATTGAGGAGGGGCAACTTGAAAATTATAGGACTTCCTGAAAATATCGAAGAGAAAAAAAACCTGGACTTACTATTACAGGATCTAGTGATGGAAAACTGCCCTGATATCATGGAATCGGAGGGCAAAGTAGTTATTGAAAGAGTACATCGATCCCCACCAGAAAAAGATCCTAAAATGAAGACACCAAGGAATGTTGTGGCCAATCTGCAGAACTATCAGATAAAAGAGAAAATCCTGCAAGCAGTCAGAAAGAAACAATTTAAATATCAAGGAGCCACAGTAAGGATCATGAAGGACCTGGCTGCATCAACTTTAAGGGATCGAAGGGCATGGAACGAGATATTTCGAAGAGCACGGGAGCTTGGAATGCAGCCAAGAATCTACTTTCCTGCAAAGCTGAGCCTTCTCTTCCAGGGAAAAAGATGGACATTTAATGAAATGGAAGAATTCTAAAAATTTCTGATAAAAAGACCAGAGCTAAACAGAAAATTTGGAATCAAACAGGAGGTTCAAGAGACACATGAAAAGGTAAAAAACGGTGGGGGGGGGGGGGTGGCAGTAAAAGAAAAAAAAATGCAATCCAGTAAGTTGAAACTGGCTATATCCCAGCATGGGGATAAAAAAAAAGATTCTCATAAACCTTGAGAAATGTAACTCTAACAGAAAGAATATACTTAGCCAGAAATGATGGACATTCATGACCTATCCATGAGACTACTATCTAATGGGATGTAACTGGCTTTAACCCCACTTGGGAGAAAGACTCTAATAACTCTCAGGAATTTTGACTATATTGAATAGAATATACAGAACTAGAAAGGACAGACACTCAGAATTTTCTATGACTTAGATAGAATGATCTTAAAAAAACACACTACCTCCCTAAAAAGGGGGACAGGAAAGAGACAGGAGGAGGGAGGGGATTGAATGGGATAAATCTCATTACACTAAGAGGTACAAAAAACCTATGGTAATAGTGGGGAAGAAAGGAGCAGAGTAGAAACACCTGAATCTTCTCATCAGACTTGGCTTAAAGTCAACCTACACATACTCAGTTAACTTATAAGACATCTAACCTTTCAAGTATTAAAAGGGGAAAAGGGGGGGGGGGGACAGAGAAAGGGAAGGGGAGTGGGGGAAATAAGGGGAAATAACAAAAGGAAGGGAAGGGAAAAGGGAAAAAGGGAAAGGGGAAAGAAAGGGGAGGGTGTGATATAGGAGGGCAAACACACTAAAGGGGGTGGTTTTCAGAAACAAAAGACTGGGGAATATGGATAAAAGAGGGGAAAGGGGGAAAAATACAAACAGAGGGAAGATAGCATGGAGGGCAATAAAGAATTAGTAATCATAACCTTGAATGTGAATGGGATGAACTTTCCCTTAAAAAACCAGAATCCTACAATATGCTGCTTACAAGAAACTCATTTGAAGCAGAGAGATATATAGAGAGTAAAGGTAAAAGGTTGGAGCAAAATATATTTTGCTTCAGCTGAAGTAAAAAAAGCAGGGGTAGCAATCCTTATCTCAGACAAGGCAGCAGCAAAAATAGATAGCTAAAAAAAGAGATAAGGAAGGAAACTTCATCCTCCTAAAAGGTACCACAGACAATAAAGTCATTTCAATATTGAATATATATATGCACCCAGTGGGACAGCACCCAAATTCTTAGAGGAGAAGCTGAAAGAACTACAGGAAGATATGGAGAGCAAAACTCTACTAGTGGGAGACCTCAAACTCCCGCTATCAGATCTAGATAAATCAAATCATAAAACAAACAAGGAAGAAATTAGGGAGGTAAATAGATTGTTAGAAAAATTAGATATGGTAGACTTATGGAGGAAACTGAATGGGGATAGAAAGGAATATACCTTTTTCTCTGCATTATATGGAACTTATACAAAAATTGACCATATACTAGGACATAAAAACCTAATGATCAACTGCAGAAAGGCAGAAATAGTGACTACATCTTTCTCAGATCACAATGCAATAAAAGTCATATGCAATACTGGGCCAAGGAGATATAGACCCAGAACAAATTGGAAACTGAATAACCTCATTTTAAAAAGTGAGTGGATCAAAAAACAAATTATAGAAAGAATAACGATTTTATCCTAGATAATGATAATAATGAAACAACATACCAAAACCTATGGGATTCATTCAAAGCAACTCTCAGGGGATATATTATAGCTCTAAATGCTTATATGAATAAATTGGAGAAAGAGGAAATCAATGAACTAAACATGCAACTAAAAAAATTAGAGAAAGAACAAATCAAAAATCCCCAATTAAATACTAAATTAGAAATTCTAAAAATTAAAGGAGATATTAATAAAATTAAAAGCAAAAAACATTGAATTAATAAATAAAACCAAAAGTTGGTATTATGAAAAAACCAATAAAATTGATAAACCTCTGGTCAATTTGATTAAAAAAAAGAAAGAAGAAAACCAAATCGCTAGTATCATAAATGAAAAAGGTGAACTCACCAACAATGAGGAGGAAATTAAAGTAATAATTTGAAATTATTTTGCCCAACTCTATGCCAATAAATTTTACAATCTAAGTGAAATGGATGAATATTTACAAAAATATAAGTTGCCCAGGTTAAATGAAGTAGAGATTAAATACCTAAACAACCCTATCACAGAAAAAGAAATTCAACAAGCCATTACTGAACTCACTAAAAAAAAATCTCAAGGGCCTGATGGATTCACAAGTGAATTCTACCAAACATTAAAGGATCAATTAGTTCCAATCCTATATAAACTCTTTGGAAAAATAGGGAAAGATGAAACTCTGCCTAACTCTTTCTATGAAACCAATATGGTACTGTTACCTAAACCAGGAAGAGTTAAAACAGAGAAAGAAAATTACAGACCTATTTCCCTGATGAATATAGATGCCCATTATCACCACTACTATTCAATATTGTATTAGAAATGTTAGCATCAGCAATTAGAGAAAAAGAAATTAAAGGAATTAGAATTGGGAAAGAAGAGACAAAACTCTCACTTTTTGCAGATGACATGATGGTCTACCTAGAGAAAACCAAGAAATCATCTAAAAAACTACTTGAAACAATTAGAAATTTTAGCAAAGTTGCAGGTTATAAAATAAACCCTCATAAATCCTCAACTTTTCTATATATGTCTAGCAAGATACAGCAGGAAGAGCTAGAAAGAGAAATCCCATTCAAAGTAACCCTAGACAATATAAAATATTTGGGAGTCTATTTGCCAAGACAGACTCAGAATCTTTTTGAAAACAATTATAAAACACCTCATGCACAAATTAAATTAGATTTAAATAACTGGGCAAATATCAACTGCTCATGGATAGCTAGAGCTAATATAATAAAAATGACAATTCTACCAAAACTAAACTATCTGTTTAGTGCCCTACCAATCAAAATTCCAAAAAATTACTTTAACGGGTTAGAAAAAAATGTAAGTAAATTCATATGGAGAAATAAAAAGTCAAGAATTGCCAGGAGCTTAATGAAAAAAAGTGCAAAAGAAGGTGGCTTAGCCCTACCCGATCTAAAATTATATTATAAAGCATCAGTCATCAAAACTGTTTGGTATTGGCTAAGAAATAGAGTGGTGGACCAGTGGAATAGACTAGGTGTAAAAGCAGGAGATGATTATAGTAATCTGCTGTTTGATAAACTCAAAGAGTCCAGCCATTGGGATAAAAACTCCCTCTTTGATAAAAATTGCTGGGATAATTGGAAGTTAGTATGGAAGAAACTTAGATTAGACCAACACCTCACAGCCTTTACCAAGACAAGATCCAAATGGTTACAGGACATAGACATAAAAAACTATACTATAAGCAAATTAGAACATAAAGGACTAGTCTACCTGTCAGATCTATGGAAAGGGGAACAGTTTATGACTAAGGAAGAGTTGGAGAACATCACCAAAAAACAATTAGATGATTTTGATTACATTAAATTAAAAAGCTTTTGCACAGATAAAACCAATGCAACCAAGATCAAAAGAAATGTAGTAAATTGGGAAACAATCTTTACAACTAATGATTCTGACAAAGGACTCATTTCTAAAATATACAGAGAACTGAGTCATATTTTTAAAACAAAAAGCCATTCCCCAATTGACAAATGGTCAAAGGATATGCAAAGGCAATTTACAGATGAGGAGATCAAAGTAATCCATAGCCATATGAAAAAATGCTCTAAATCATTAATTATTAGAGAAGTGAAAATTAAAGCTTCTCTGAGGTACCACCTCACACCTCTCAGATTGGCCAGTATGACCAGGAAGGATAATGATCATTGTTGGAAGGGATGTGGGAAATCTGGGACACTATTACACTGTTGGTGGAGCTGTGAATTCATCCAACCCTTCTGGAGAGCTATTTGGAACTATGCCCACAGGCCAACAAAAATGTGCATACCCTTTGACCCAGCAATACCACTACTGGGTCTATACCCTGAAGAGATGAGGGAAAAGGGTAAAAACATTACTTGTACAAAAATATTTATAGCAGCCCTGTTTTTGGTGGCAAAGAACCAAATCCAGTAAATGTCCATCAACTGGGGAATGGCTTAGCAAACTGTGGTATATGTATGTCACGGAACACTATTGTTCTATTAGAAACCAGGAGGGACAGGATTTCAGGGAATCCTGGAGGGATTTGCATGAACTGATGCTGAGTGAGATGAGCAGAACCAGAAAAACATTGTACACCCTAACAGCAACATGGGAGAGATGTTCAACCTTGAAGGACTTGCTCATTCCGTCAGTGCAACAATCGGGAACAATTTAGGACTGTCTGCAAAGGAGATTACCATCTGTATCCAGATAAGGAGCTGTGGAGTTTG
Organism: Macrotis lagotis; assembly: GCF_037893015.1. Lineage (NCBI taxonomy): Eukaryota > Metazoa > Chordata > Mammalia > Peramelemorphia > Peramelidae > Macrotis > Macrotis lagotis. The sequence goes on from NC_133660.1 coordinate 79,664,845, forward strand.
AACAAAGTTCAAGGACTATTCCCTTTAATTTAGCAAAAAACAGATAGCTTATTGTCTGATCTTGTTACCTCTTAGACTTCTCTTCTCTTTAAGGATATGATTTCTCTCTCATCACACCCAATTTGGATCAATGTACAACATGGAAACAAAGTAAAGACTGACAGAGTGCTTTCTGTGGGGAGGAGGGGGGAGGGAAGCAAGATTGGGGGAAAATTGTAAAACTCAGATAATATCTTTAATACAAATAAATTTTAAAAAAAGAGATCAGAAAGTGACACAGACAGGCAGACCAATGTTGTCACCAATAGGTTGTTTAATAAATGCTAAATATCCACTCAAAAAAAAAAAGAAAGAAATTTCGGATCTTCAAAATATAAAGTGAAGGAGAGCAATGATGTCAAACTCAAATAGGAACAGAGGCCACCAAAGCATATATAATGATCCCTGTGGGCCATATATTGCCTTAGAAAACCACACATGCTAATGTATTTATTTTTTATTTATGCATCAACATATTAAAATCACATAGGAACTACATTTTAATCTGGTTCAGGACACTCTCCAGACTGCTCTGGGCGGCATGCTGCCCTCAGGCATCATGTTAACACTTCTTAAGTAGATAACAGATTAAATAACTTTTCACCTTTGTCTCTCCAATATCTAGCCCATACTAAGTACTTCATATTTATTTAATTGTGCTAAATCCTTTTCAGTGTATTCAAGAGCAAATTTTTAAAAATCAATTCCCAAATCCTCCTAAAACTCACTGAATACTAATAAGGAACCTTGTTCAATTTTTACCTGACATGTGAAAAATTGCAAGAGGAAGGAAACATGAAAAAGTGAATATAGAAACTTGGGTTCAAACTCTGCCACTCATACATACTGACCATGCCACAATGAGCAAATCACTTAACTCCTATGCACTACAGGTGACTCTCCAAGACTAGAAATTACAGTTAAGAGGTATCTATAATATCTTGAATTCATATTCCTTTTTCTAACTCAGCTTCCAATTCCAGATCCCAGATAAAAATTCTAACATAAACCATAATTCTCTGTCATTTTCTCCTTAATGAGCCTTTGTCAAACTTATAAAACGTTTTCTTCAATACAATTTATTTAACAAAGTATTTTTTGAGTACCTACCATGAGGAAGGCCTTTGCTTGAAGTTATCAACAAGCATAATATAATGCAGTCTAACAAGGAATTGTTCATCTATTCTCTGGCAGAGTTTCAACATCCAGTTCTCTCATAGCAATTAAATCACAACTCTAGATTCAACAAAATGAAATAATACACATCTATGATACAAAGGGGTATTAATCTCCTGAAACTAGCTTCCCTGAGTTCCTAATATATGTTGATCATAAATCTCCAGAATATAGTCTCTGTCTAAAAGACAAAATGTGAATAGGCTGCTTAGGACAGAGTGAGTTCTCTTTCATAGGCAGTCTTGTTGTAAAAATAATTCTTGTTTAGGACAAGTTGGACTAGATTGGTTTCTAATCCTCTTCTGACATTGCAACTCTGTGAACTAGGGGTCAGTATTCCAAATGCTTTTTGTGTCCCTGTGTTGGTGGGGTGGGAGGTAGAAGGAAAGGAATAACAGTCCTGTATTTGAAGGATTTGAGTTCAAAATTGAATTGAAAAATTTGATCCATATTTCTGTTACTATAGTGAACTCCTCTTTCTAAATTTAAGTAAACTCGGTCCATAAGCATTTTCAAATGTATGATGTAGTCAAATCTTACTCTAAACATTCCATTTGGCTTTCTGGAATGAGAAATTTATTACTCATATAGGCAAAATGTTCAACCTAATTTTCTACCATTAGAACTTGTTTGCAATGTGTCAGACAGCAGCATATGCTACTTGACTGCCAATTCTTACACAGATTAATTCCTAATTACATCATGCTGTTTGCATGGCACTGTTGAAAGGCTGTTCCTCCAATAAAAGATAAAAATATAAAGTAATGAAAATTAAGGTCATGCAGTCATGGTTGACAACTGGTCTGTGGTTATTTTCTTCTTCTAGATATGTTTCTGTCACTGCAGAGACATTCAAATAGCATTTAATATAGAGCAGAAAATTTGGCAGCCAACAAAATACTTTACCACAAATTTCTAATAACTATAACCAACTTTTAAAAAAAATTTCCACTATAGATGGTAGTTCTAAGATGCTCAACATTATTTCCACATTTCTAAAAACTGACAGGTATCTAAACAGAATCACATCTATTCAAAGTGGAAGAGTTGAATTTTAGTTTTTCCTCTGGGCCAGCACATATATAATGTAATAGAACTTTGATTTTTCAATGAAAAATATAATTTAGTAACTGTAGTTGCCTGACTTTTTTTTGGGGGGGGGCAAATTAACCAAAAATGTTATCTAAATGGAAAGTCCTACACTTACAATCAATGAATCCAACTGAATGTAAACTGAAAAGGTGCTGTAGAATAAAGCTACACTTAAAATGAGGAAAAAATTCAAGTTCAAATCTTACTAATTTATAAACTCTATGGTCATGGGCCAATCACTTGTCTATCCTGAATCTCAGTTTTTCTCATCTATTAAATGAAAGTATTGGATTATATGATCTCTGAGATTGCTTCTCTCTCTCTAAATCTATCATTCTATTATTACCTATACCATTACCATATCCATAACCAATTGAATGAAAATTTTTACCCTTTATAAATCTGATCTTCATTTGATTCCAAACTTCTTTCTACATCACTAATTTAGAAAAAACATCTTTTCTCATACTTCACCTTCTGTAGCTTTTTATTTTAAAAAAATTCACACAGTAATTGACATCGCAATTTACAGGCACCTAAAGTAATTGTCATCATATAAAAATGATACTTTCTCTTAGAGCACTGATAAACTCCTGTGCATGTAGCAAATGTTACTTGATGCTCTACTTTTTGTTTCTCTACCTTGTTTAATACAAATGCTTTGGAAGAATGATGAGCTATAATTGTTACCTGAAAATCAGGAAGCAAGAATCAGTGCCAGACATTTTACTTTTTCTCACCTAATTAACTCAGTAATTCTAAATTTGTCAGAAAAACAGTGAGTAGAGTGAAGGCAGGCCAATGCCATCTTCTCTCTGATTGCAGTTTTCCATACAGTCTTGAACATATTAACATGTAAAAAGAGATTTTCATTGATGGAAGAAATATGGTTAAATGTAGCTGTTCCACTTGCTGCTGTCATATTTCTAAATTAAACAGTCATGCAAATTGTGCCAGAAGGAAGAATAAGGGTTAAAAACAGTTAAAAGATAACCAGCATTTTTTTTACAGTAAAAATAGGACGACAGGAATAGGTGCCGAAAAGAAAAAAGAAAAACATTATTTTATTGTTAAAGAAATTGTAAACCTTCCAAAGCAAAACTTTCCTCTCAGTCTATGTTTATATTCCTTTACTACATTTTATTCTTTTTGGTTTTTCCTGTTCTCTGTTAGTGAAAGAAAACATTTTCTCCCTGAGACTGGAGGTGTCTTTTTCCTCTCCCCATGTTGAACTGAATAGACAGGAGGACCTCACCAGGAGCAGGATAGCATTCAGAGGTCTCGCACCAAGCTCAGGTTGTCAACAAGCATTCGTTAGTGCTTACTGTGTCCCAGGCACTGTGCTAAACCCTGAAAATACAAAGAAAAGGCAACAGTTAGTCCATGCCCTTGGAAGTTCACAGTCAAATGGGGGAAAATATGAAGCCTTAAGAACGAGAGAGAGAGAAGGGAGAGAGAGAGAGAGAGAGAGAGAGAGAGAGAGAGAGAGAGAGAGAGAGAGACAGAGAGACAGAGACAGAGACAGAGACAGAGAGACAGAGACAGAGAGACAGAGAGACAGAGACAGAGAGACAGAGAGAGAGAGAGACAGAGACAGACTCACAGAAAGAGGTAAAGAGAGATAAAGGAAGAGAGATAGAGAAAGGAAGAGAGATAGAGGAAGAGAAACAGAAATAAAGAAACAGAGACAGAGACAGAAAGAAGTGGAAATTATCTTAGAGTGAAGGGTCAAAATTTAAGGGCTGTAAAAGTCTTCTTAGAATGGAACTTTAAGTGAAACTTGAAGGAAATCTGGAAGAGGAGATAAATAGGGACAGAGAACTCTGGGCATGGGGGACAGAGCAGGGTGAGCCAATGATTATGTCAGGACATAAGCAATGGAGTGATGTGTATAAATGATTTCCCAAAGGTCACATAGATGAACTGGTAGCAAAGCCAAGAACAAAATCCAGATTTCTTGATGCTCTCAGCTTTTCAGGGGTAGAACCTTCATCATGGTCCTCAGTTCCTTACAGAGAACAGTTAGACTGCTTTATACAGTGTATATCAGAGGAATTTTAAGTAAAAATGAGATAAAAATGCTTACATGATAACTTTTTTAATATTAGCATTTTTTTAATCTCAAAATTTAGATAGTTTAAATAATGCTGACTTTTCGCCTCAAAAGCTCTTCTAGGTCACTAATTTCTAACTATACAATGCTTATCAGGAAATCCTAATCTCCAAAAAGAATTTCAGGTGAGATCATGAAGCTTTATTCCTAATCTCACAGCCAGGAAGAGAATTTCTGGTGGGATTAGGAATTCTTAGTTGGTTTGATGTGGTTAAGAAGTGTCAATCTGTCTAGAGATTCAACACTTCATAAAAGCTTTCCTTGGTCTAAAAATATTGCAACATTCTCAGGGTACCAATTTTGCTTTGTTGCTGTTTGCCTTGAGAAGGGTGGCATGTGTTCCATTATAAACTACAGCATCCTAAAGCAATGTCTAGATATATGGTATGTGCTTAATAAATATTTATTGAATAAAACAAACCTCAAACTGAAGACTGTGTAATTATAATGGCCAAACCTGTTTCCCAAAAGAGAAGAAAATTCATCTTCCCTTCTTTCAAGAGCTGGGGGACTAAGGGAGATAATGAATAGATTTGGTTAGTATGTTTATTACTTTTACTAAATTATTTTTTCCAGTCTTTTAAGTTCTTTACTACAGGAAACAGCTCTCTGGGGGGGGGGGGGGGAACTATAGTAAAATATTGGGAAAAGAAAGAAGATATAAAAACAAAAAGTAACAATATAAATTTATTTTAAATTTCATTGAATTAGCCTAAATGGGAAGATAGCTTTAGGTTTTTTTTTTTTCTTAAATATCTTGGTTTTAACAAACAAAAACCAAGAAACCTCCAAAAAAACTATTATTCTGAGGCAATTTAAATTCTTCTTTTAGACTATACTTAAAACAATATCTGCAAACTCTCTAAAAAGACTTTTGTTTGAATTTTATTCCTTAAACTAAATTAAATATCTTGTTGTTTTTCAACTTTTGAGAAAAATTCTTTTGTTTCAAAATTGGGGTTGATTAGAATTTAACTGGAGTCAAATCAGCTCGTCTAGAAAGAATGAAAATTTGTTATGAATCAAAGCCAAGGATTCAGCTCTCACAGGATAGTGCTAAATAGTTATGTTTCTTTTGTCCTTTTGGTTTTGTTCTGGACTTGTAATTCCATCAGTCTATGGAGTATTGACACAGAAATTCCATATACCAATGCAAATCAAAATGGGATGGGGATGAGGAGGAAAAAAATTAATACTAAAAAGATAAGTGACTTACCCAAATTACACAGCCAGTGTGTATAAAATGTATGACTTGACTACAAGCCTGCTTCTTTATTCTCTAAACTATGCTTCTCTCAGTTTGGATTTGTTTAGATTTGGGGTTAGACTTATGATTTGATTTGAATAAAGAGCTCCCCTTAGTCAACCTTTCTCACCAATGTAAATTCGTAACTATTCCATACTCTATATTCTAAGAAAATAACTCTCTTAAACCTATCACCCTGAGAGAATAAGTGAATAAAGTGAAGTCTTTTTAAAAATTCTATTGTTATGTGTCTCTAGTGAAAGAACTCATACAATCATCAGCAACCCTTCATTTATATAACTGCTCACATTCAGGCCGTGTTCATGACCAACCAAACATATTGTGTTTCTAAGAGCTGGTTTGATCCCTGTTGCTCACAAATTGAGATTAGGATGTAAATTTAGATTCATTTCTGGTATGGACAGTTGTATCATTTAGTAGACAGACCAAGAGGAAACCTTCCTAAGTATTGCAAGGAATTTCTGTCCAGGGAAGCAATGGTAAATATGCAACAAACAAAAATCTCTGGAAAAAAAATTGAATGACATTCTACATTATTAACATTTCCTCCATCATTTCCTTAAGTCAAGATAATCAACAAAGCCATCAATCAAGCCCAGATATGTAGCATTTGCAATTCTCTGAGGTCTCTTTGGGCTGTTTTCAGCACCACTCCCAACTGTATCACAGTATGATGACAGAAGCATAAGAACTGGGATTTTGAACAACAAAACTAAAAATTGACCCCAGTTTCCTTGGGCAAATAAATCATTTCCCAACTCTGGGCCTAAGTGCCCTTATCTGTTTAAAAAAAAATAATAAAAAATTTGGCTAGGTCTACTTCAAGGTCCCTCAACATATTAACATCCTAAATGTTAAAGAAAGTTCTTTATGTCTAAACTAAATCTCTTAATCCCATTATGCAAATTTATTTCTTTCTCTTCCAGCCTTTAAAAATGAAGATAGCCATCCTCCTGCACAGTTCATGAATTTAAATGTTTAGAGATCATCAGTCCTGTGTTTGTAGCATATCTCAGAAAATATCTAGTAATGGTCCAAGATGTTTAGGTAATGGAATTGAATTTAAAATATTTTTTTTAAAAAATAGATGTTTGGATTAGCTACTTAATCCAGAGAAGGATAGGAGAGGTATATGCAGATAGAGATAGCTGGAGGTCTTATGTTAATTTGATTTTGTGCTTTGGTTTGGTTTGGCATTCTTTTAGGCATGAGTATTTTATGTAAGTATGTTATATGCCTGGATGGAACCTCAGTGACTGTATTTTGTAGTAGGAATATGTACTGGAGAAAGTTAATTTTGTCATTAGCAATTAGGACTCAATTTATTGTTTTATTGATTGTCTAAAATGTTAATAAATGCAGATTAAATTTAAAAGTGCATCATGTGTACTTTTCTCCCTCACCCCCCACCCCTCCCCCAGATCTCCTGGTTAAACATTTACCAGTACACTTTAGACTAGCTCTTTAGTCTAACAAGAAAAGGAGATATGCAGATAAAGAAAACTGTACTGGCTGATGAATATCCATGAGTGCTGCCCTAGACTTCAAAAGAATTCTACCAACTCCTGTATTTAGGCTTATCTGCTTACCTAAGGCCAGTGCATTCATAAATGGCATCATCAGTTCCTTTTCTATACTGCAGTACAAAATCACAAGACCCCTAATATCTCTAGGCTATCCCATGGCTTGGTTAGTTATTATAAATTATCTGGATAGAGATGACCTTCAGGAAGCATCAAGCAAATAACAGATGTTATTTCCCCTAGGGAAAGGACAAATCAAGTTGGGAACTCATCAGGTAGCAAACATGTGGACCAAATAATGCATATGCCTTCTTGTATCCTCTTAAATGATACCACATACAGACCCTGGTTCTATTTTTGGGGGTTTTGGAACTGGAACCATGATTAAGAAGGAGAGCCAGGAGCTTTCATATTGTATTGCTAGAGGTGGAATTCTTGGACAGGCACAAGATGGACCAGAGTGAAAGCATTTGCCAAGAATGCTTTCTTTAATCAAGAATAAAAGTTGGAAGTTCTAAGATGACCAAATACCATCATAATTCTGACCATAAACTATGTTGACTAACAATCTGGAGGCTTTATTCTCATGATCTGCTGGGTATCTTCCAAGAAACCAAACCAGAATATGTGTGTAGACCTGAGAAGAAAGGCCATACTGATTATTAGATGGTTAAGAAACAGGCTTGGTTATATCATGTTGTTACCAATTTGTCCCCAGAAAATCACCCACTAATACTCCTGTTGTTGCTAGAGCATTGTGATGCATTGATAATATGGGAGGGAACTATATCCATAAGGCCAAGGACTCCCACAGCATCCAGACATCACCAGAAATCCTGTTTCCTATCAAATCAGGATAAAATGGTTGTGGAAAAGGCATTGAGAAAGATATCATTGCACAACATTCCCTTCATTCTAATAAAAATAGCATGCAAGTCATAGTGATATATGGAATGAGTAGCTAAAGACTAGAAATCAAATACCTATACTCCCAGTTGAGTGTACATGTGTTCACATATTTTGAACTATTAAATCATCGATTTATAGCCCCCCCTTCATTTAAATCCAACTCACTTTCCTATCATAGCATCACCTCCCTGATGCCATGGTCTTCTTCAAGAATGAAAGGGCAAACAACAATGACAACAGCAACAACAGCAACCACCTCTAATTCCTAGGATGGTCTCCCCAACCTACTCTTTCCCAACTTCAAGACCCAACTCAGGGACTTTTTGGAAGTGGCTCTTTCATAAAACTTTCCCTGAGCCATATGAATCTCCATGAAAGGAGAGATGTATGGTACAATGCAAAGATCAATGTCTCTAATGTCAGAAGTGCTGAATTTCAGTCATGCCTCTGGTCTTTACTACCTCTGTGACTTTGGGCAACTTACTCAGTCTCTTGGGGCTCAATATTTTCATCTGCAAAATTTAGTTGTACTAAATGTCTTCTTTTGGCAATAGTTCCTATGAATCTCTGAGATCTTTTAGACCCCATCAATATGTCTAAGAATTTTCTGAATTATATCTCTTAAAATTGGTAGTATTATACATCCCATCTGCCTATTAGACTATAAATTGCTAGAAGAAAAAGACCGTTATTTTCTAGAGCTATTTTTCTAGTTTTCTAGACCCCAGAATGTGCTTAAAGAGAGCTGATTGACTAATTACTTACTCTCAAATTTTTGCTTTTTAAGACCTCAGAAATTGACAAATAATATAAATCAGGATTTAAGTGATGTTTTCTTCATTGTCTAAACCTAAGAATTTATAGGTAAAATATTAATAATGCAAATAAAACTTAAAAGTATATGTTATGTACAGGTTTGTTTGTTTTTCAGAAATCTAATTGTTAAATATTTACAAGTCTACCCTTGCAAAGGCTCAGCCCTGCAAATATTACATGCATGATCGATGTTTGATGGATTCTGTTTGATGTAGGATTATTGGACAGTAAGGATTGTTAAATACTGGAATCAGTAAAGGAAGAAATCTACTTATTTGCAGGATTTGGAAGTGAGCTGGATTTATAGAACATGGTCAGGAAAGAGGAAGATTACCTCTAAAGATCTCTTTGACTACTATTATTCCAAGATTATGAAAATAGGAAAAATGAAGTCACTTATGCACAAGCTACATCACAAGGTCACATATCATGAAAACCTATCATCTGTAAAAAGTATTTTAAAATTATTTTAAATTTTAAAATTATGAGATTATAATGGAAATGTTAGTGCTATATCATAGCTATACATATATATGGTACACTTCTGGTAATCTCATTAATTACCACACTTGCTCAATTGATAGTCTTTGAGTATCATCTATTTCTTTTTTTTTATTGGAGTTAGAATGAAAAGTCCTATGCAAATTGTCCTTGAAGTAAAAGAAGCCTGAAAAAGCTTTATTATATTTTACTCTTCATTTCATAAAGGGGAAATGAAATGACCAGAGAAATTTTCTTTTGTTTTGGCATATTCTATAATTGAAAATGTTAAACTGATCACTGTCTCCTCTTGTTAAAATTTATTTCAGAAAAATACTCCCCAAAGGAGTTATTTTAGAAAAATAATATGTACCCCTCAATTGATGTTATCACAGCTGGATGTGGAGTTAAATCCCTAGCTGCATTTTAACCACCAAGAACCAAGCACCAGATGGCTTATCAGCACCTCAGTCCAACAGCTGTGTCCTGAAATGCACAGCTGGTCTTCATATTTGAATGACAATATTTAAATGATAAAATTATGTAATATAGAAAAATATGCTCAGTTAGCACAGATTCTGAAAACTAGATGTCTGAGTTCCGCTTGCTGGTAAATGCACAACTTCAACTATGGATTCAAATTCCATCTATTTATGCTGATCATTCTTGACTGGAAATAGCCGCTTACTACTGCCTGGAAACATTCCAATGTTAGTCATATTGCATATCTATCAGTCTATAATGTTTCTTCAGGATAATCAGAGTGATAAGTTTTCTTTTATATAAAAATAATAATAATAACATTTCTATTTTGAAGATGGGGTGTTTTTAAAAGGGATAATTAATAGATTTTTATGGGTTTATCAGAATGAGATTAAAGGACTTTTGGTAGAAGACATATCTTCAATAGTTTTGGGATGTTGTTGCTCATCTTCCTGCTCAATTACCAAATTTGACAGACATTATGATCAACAAAAAAATGAATATTTGCCCCAAAATAAAGCAGGATTTGTCACAAAACAAAACAGAAGGCAATTTCTTAAAGAAAATGTTCCCAAATTCTTCTTCTGACATGAAACATTTTCCATATTCTAATGACAGATGGCTTTTCTGGTATGCAATGTTTTAATAACTAAAATAAATAATAGTGACTTCCTAACTGCACAATTTGATGGATGCTCTCAAAGCTTCTCATCAAACATTGAACAAGCCACATGATACCTCAACGTGTCACAGAAAACCTCTTCTTTTGAGGCAGTGTCATACTGTCGAAAGAATAAAATCACAGAATGACAATTGGAAGGAAACAGAACTCATCACTTTATACATGAAGAAAAGTAACTTGGTCATGGTTCCAGATCTAAAAGTGTCAGAGTAAAACTGGAACAATGGTCTTCAGGCTCCAAATCCAGTACTCTACTAGGATTGAGAAGATATGAATTTGTTCATTTTTTTCATTCATCCAACAAATTCCTATTGAATCCTTATTATAAGCAAGAGACTGTTCTACATGCTATAGTGAAACAAGAAATAAGATTCTTGCCCACACAGAAATTGTAGGTAGGGGATAACAATTTAAAGAAAAATAATTATATAGAAAGAGCAGGGAGTTGGAGGTTTGTACCAGTTCTATTGTTTTAATTATATGTACTTGAGCAAGTCATTTAATTTATCAAGATGACAATTTCCTCATTTGTAAGGACTAAGTGACTCCTGTGATTCCCTTCCAGTTCCTAAATCTATCTTATGGAATAATTAAACTGAAATTCCCTCAATTATTCTCTCTAGAGTGTCATAGAATCAAAAGATATTAGAGCTCTAAAGGACATCAGAAAACTTCTAAACAAATATATTTTATTTTCTGAATATGGAAATTGAGGTATAGAGATGTAAAATTATTTTGCCATGGTCCAGGAGCTAGTAAATTTCTTACCCTCTTCCTTAAAAGAAGGAAAACCTTTCTATGCCCTAATTTTCCCTTTATGTCTATTTATTTCCATCTATTTCAAACTTTTTAAATTAAGTATCAACTGCTTATAATTCTTCATTAAACTGAACAATTATGAAGCATCTACTATATATATATATATATATATATATATATATATATATATATAAAATATATATATATATATAGCTATAGCATTAAGTGCTAGGTCTCCCCAAAACTGAAACTGAAATAAATCATGTCACAAATCCTGATCCTCAAAATTCTCCTAAGGCTAAGATAGGCAAAATATGACAAACTTAAAAAAGAAAGGAACCAAACAAAGAGGAAAATCTGAGGAGAAAGAGTCTGTTAGTTAAAGCAGGGGTGGGGTGGGGAGAGAGACAGGGAGATTGAGAAGGGATCAGGAATAAGTTTCCAAAAGAATGTAGCATCTGCACTGAACCTTCAAAGAAATGACCCCAAGTATTCCCTGAACGTAATGGTGTCTGTAGTAAGATCTGGACTAGTGCTATGAGTTTTGAAACTATTGATACTAATGAAGGCAAAGATTTTGAGAGATCTGAATAAGAAGTAGGTACAGAAGTTATTTGATTTCATTATTAGTTGCTATTTATTAAGATGCACAAATGAGAAAAGTAACCAGAACAACCAGGAATAACATCTCATCAAAACTATTGGGGCAGTGAGGTGGCACAATGGTTACAGCATTAGCCCATGGAGTCAGGAAAGACCTGAGTTCAAAATCTGGATTCAGACACTTAATAATTACTTAGCTGTGTGACCATGAACAAGTTATGTTATCCTATTGCCTTGCAAAAAAAAAATATTGTTAAGGAGTATTTGAAAAATATGCATCTCTTGTTTTTTTTCTCAAGGTGTTTTCCTCTGTAATTCTGGCATAACTAATGAACTTGCTAATCTTGGTTGCTATTTTTGTTTTTCTTCTAAAAGTGTAAAGGAAATTTTGAATAGAAGATAGGAAGGGAGAATATATTAGTACATTTCCCAATCTTTTTTCTCAGTTGTTATCCACCAATACCAACCCAATCTCAACATGCCCAAAAATAGAACTTTTGCTCCTAAATGTGCTTCTCCTTCAAAACTCCCTTTTCTAAGGCATCACTATCTTCCCCCTTACTAAGGTGAATAACCTCTTAGTCATCCTTGTTTCCTTCTCTACTTTATTCCACCTCCCAAACCTATTCAGTTGCCAAGTACTATTAATTCTGCTTTATCAACATCTCTCAAATCTATATCTTTCTTTCTACTTTCACCCCACCACCCAAAAGAAATCCTCATCACCTCTGACTTAAACTATTGCAACAGTCAATTAAACTCTCAACTTCTAGATTCCCTTTTCCTTAATCTATCCATTACACAGTTGCTAAAAATCTTCCTAAGTCACAGATCTGTCCATTTTTTCTCCTCTTCAAGAGTTTTCAATTATCTCTCTATTGCTCCTTGGATAAAATAAAAATGTATTAAACTTTCCTCAGTTTTTTCCATTTAAAGCTCTTTATAATCTAGTCCAGTCTAATTCCTAATGTCCCTTATGCATGGAATGCATTCCAGTCACTTCTTTTCATTTCATCTTCTACCTCCATACCTTTGCAAAAGTTCATCCCCATTCCTGGAATTCACTGGAATGGCACTCCCTTTTCAATTCTGCCTTTTAAAATCACTAGATTTCTTCAAAATTCAGTTCTTATTCCCACAGTTGTCCCTAGTTACTGGTGACTAGAAATCTTCTGGGTTGAGAGTTCTTTTGTTGTAGCTATAGTCTATGAGCCTCCACACAGGACTAAAGGGCTTATAGAATCACTAGTCAGATGAAGTGACTCCATGCTAGAACTTTTTATGTTGTTGTTCATCATCTTCAGTCATGTTCTATTCTTCATGACCCCATTTGGAATTTTCTTGGCAAAGATGCTATTTCTTTCTCCTATTTCTTCTTTCTTCTGTGGATGAGGAACTGAAGCAAGCAAGCAGGGTTAAATGATTTACCCATGGTCACATAGCTAAGTGTCTTAGGTCAAATTTGAATTCAGGTCTTCTTGACTCCAGCATAGCACTCAATCCACTAAACAAGTCTGCCTAAACTAGGACTAAGTCTTTTCTATTATATGGTCTGTATTTAGCACTGAAACACATATCCCTTGATCCAAACAACTATCAGAATTCAGTTCCATATTCCCAATCTTTCCTCTAGTCTGATCTACAAATGAATTTGAAGAAAAACTAAAATCAAATGAAGGAATAAGGAAAAGTGGACAAAATACATATATTTATCAACAGTAAAACATCTTGACTTTGCTGCTTTATTTTAGTAATGAAAAATCTCACTACGAGGGATTCATATTCAGGTACCAGCTGACTTCTCTTGAGTCCCTGTACTCCTTATCATATTTTCAATTGCAGTCTGTCAAGCTTTAGGTTTGGATTATTCTCAAAATCTACCACTTTTGCTACCATATACATACTGCTAAACAAGCAACCTTTCTTATGGGATTTACTACAAATTTACTTACAAATCCTCAACTGGGCCTACACTGCTGCTAAGCAATCCTTCTACACACCTTATCAACTCACTGCCTCATTCACAACAACTCACAGTGGTTCTTCCAAATCTTTTTGTTAAATCTCTTTTCAAATCATCAATGGTATCCCCCCCCCATTCTCTGTACTGAGAACCTTGCTTCTTATTTTACTAAAAAAAAAAAAATTGAGGCTATTTACCAAGAACTCCCTCTTCTCCTCCCCTGATTATCTCATATTAGTCAGACATCTTCTGCCACTCTGTCCTTCTTCACCCCTGTCTTACTTGAAGTGGCCCTTCTCCTAGCTATGCTAAACCTCTTTACCTACACAAGTGATGACATCCATGTCATTACCTCTAATAAATTGCCACCTTTATCATTTCCACTTTCTCACTTAATTTCATCTCTCTCTGTCTACAAGAAGCTTCCTTACTATCTGCTATCTATAAAGATGATGTCTTCTATCCCTGCTATTGTCCCATATCTCTATCGTCCTATCTAAAATGGGCTCATCATTTCCTCTCCTCTCATTCTTTTCTTGACTCTCTCTATAATCTGACATCCAAAAAACATTAATGATAGCTTAATTACTAAATCCAATGGTCTTTTCTCAACCCTCATTCTTCTTGACCTTTCTGTATTCTCTGACACTAACTAATCACACTCTTCTTTTTGATACTCTCTTTCATCTAGGTTTTATTTTCCTCCTACCTTCTCTTTGGTCTCTCTGTTATAAATCTCTCCTTGCTCCTGTCCAATGTTCATTAAGCAGCCAAAGTGATTTTGCTAAAAGACAGGTCTGACTATCCCACTCCCCACTCTCAACAGAATTCCATTCTTTCCCTAATAACTCCAGGATCAAATACAAATTCTGTTTGGCATTCAAAGCCCTTGATAATCTAGCCATCTTCCCCTCCTCTTTTCCAATCTTCTTATTTCTTATACCTCTCCATATTCTCTTTGATTCGATGACACTGGCCTTGTTCACCAAATGAGACATTCCATCTCTAGACTTTGGGCTTTTTCTTTGGTTGACCCCTACCCTCCCCCACCCCATTCCTATAGTGCTTTCTCCTCTTCTCTGCCTCCTGACTTTTCTAGTGTCCTTCATATCCCAGTCAAAATCTCACTGTCTACAGGAATCCTTTCCCAATCTCTCAATTCTGATGCTTAAGGCACGAGCTGCCTTCTGTCTTTATATCTCCAGTATTTCTAGTATCTGGCATTTTGTAGGTCCTTAATAAATTCTTACTGATTTGCCTTGACTCTTAATCCTTTCTAACTCTGAGATTCTCTGATTCCTGATAATCTATCTCTCTCTTTATATGGACTTCTAAAACCACCTGATAAATAGAACTATAAATATATGAATGTGTGCATTTGAAATTGGGAAGAACTGAATTCAACTACTGCCTCTGGCACTTACTAGCTGAAAACTCATTTAATCTCTGTCAGTGTCAGATTCATTATGTATAATACGAATGAGGGGGTTGGACTCAGTGTCTTCTAAAGTCCCTTCTAGATCTGAATCTGCAACTTTCTGTCTGTCTGTCTGTCTCTCTCTCTCTCTCTCTCTCTTTCTCTCTCTCTCTGTTTCCCTCTTTCCCCAAACACAAACACACACACACACACACACACACACACACACACACACACACACAATAGAAAGAACACAGGGCTTGGAAATTAGGAAGACTCCTCTTCATGAGTTCAAATATGATCTCAGATACTAGTAGTATGATTCTGAATAAGTCATTGAAACCTGTTTGCCACAGTTTCCTCACATGTAAAATGAACTGGAAAAGAAAAGGGCAAACTTCTAGTATCTTTGCCAAGAAAACCTCAAATAGAGGCTGCTAGGTTGTGCAGTGGATGTGGATAGAGCACTGGCCCTGGAGTCAGGAGTACCTGAGTTCAAATCCAGCCTCAGACATTTAATAATTACCTAGCTGTGTGGCCTTAGGCAAGCCACTTAACCCCATTGCCTTGCAAAAACAAAAAACCTCAAATGAGATCATGAAAAGTCAGATAAGACTGAATAACAAGTATATATGTATATGTATAAGTATGTATCTATAAATACACACATATGCATATATTCAAACTTTCTGTCTTATCATTCACCTAAGAAATACCAGCTACCTAAGAAATGTTTTGATGCATTCCCTATATTATATTGAATTACTATTTGCAAGTCATATATTTATTAGCTTTTCATTTCTTATTTCCCCAGTTAGATTTGGAATTCTCTTAGGGATTCATTGATTTAGATGTAGAAGGAAAAGAAACCAGTGAGTCCAACCCCTTCATTTAAAAACTGAGGAAACTGAGGCTGAAATGAGTTTTCCAGACTAAAAGTGCCTAAATCAGGATTTAAACTCAGATGTTCCTGACTCCAAATCCTGTTTTCTCTAGATGCTTGTAGGATAGGGACCAGGTCTTGTAATTTCATAGGATTTAGAGTCAAAATGAATCTTAAAGCTCATCTAATCTGAGGCCTCATTTTATAGAGGAAAAAAAAAACCTAAGTCCACAAAAATGAAGGGGCTTCTTTAAGGTGATGAAGCTGATAAGATGCAAGATGGATTATGAACTGGACTTGACTGTCTTTGTTTTTAATTTAGTGCAGTTTTAAGATGCACTTGGAAAGTTCCTGACTTTCTCTCTGACTTTAATTGCACTTGATAGTCCAGGGTAACTCAAAACCAGCAGGAAATTACAAAAAAGACAAAGGGCAAGCTATTTTCAGTATTTTCTTTTCACTGATGCCATTGTAAATTATTGACTTACCTCAAATCTTTACCTATTTCCCAGTCCTTTTATCCTATGCAAAGGCTCAGAATTCCTTGTTTGGGCTTCTTCTCACCACCCATGTCTCAGTACTACACAAGTTATGTCAGAAATTTCAAACTATTATTAACTTCATTATCCAAAATAATTGACTGATTTTCTTTAAAAAAAAAACAGAAATGCTTAAACATAGTTGTTTTGTGTAATTTATAATGTAAGGATAAATAGTATCAACTTAGAAAAGTAATTTTCCATTGAATTTTCAAAATGGTATTAATAAGAATCCACCTTAAATTGACATTGTGAAAGTTTTTATTCTAAAGGAGCAGTGAGTGTCAATGGAAATTCAGGTCTTAAAAACCAGATGGATACTCTAAATTCTATTTCCACTTGCTAATATTGTATTAATTGGTAAAAATCACTATCTCATAGCATATGAAGTAATTCTTTTCTAAATGGAAAATATATGTATTTAATATTAGAAGGGATATAAATTGTATATAGCATATAGAAATCTTTTGGAAAAAAGTAAATGCAATATTCAAAATAAAATAAGAGTCACATGGGGCAAAAAAGATAAACTCCTCTAATGCATTTTTAAATGTATTGGCACATATATAACAAATTTGGAGTTCAGGAAGATAAGATTAGGTCCTAGTTCTACCAAGATATTTCCTGTATGATCTTAAGTAAAGTCATTCTCTTTGGATGTCAGTTTTCTCATCTATAAAATGAGGATATGGGACTAGATGACCTCTAAGGTTCTTTCCAGCTCTAAACTGATAACCACATAGTATATTATATTTGGTCAAATATACATCAAGCACATTTTTTCATAATGAAAATGTTTTCGCATTTCAAATGATAATACCCAACTGATAGAAAGCAACCTAACAGCACAGAGGACTTTAAACTATTAGAAACTGGGTTCCAGTCACTAACACTATAGGGTAAGCATCACAGATTCATTTAGCCTTTCTTAGCCTCTTTGAATTTATTCTCTGAGATGTCAAGGTGAGTTGAGAGGGGAGAGGAGGGAGAAACAATTCCTACAGTGACAAAATTACAAATGTTTGGCATATTGGCATACTTAACCTATCTTGGTATTATTTAAAAGGAGCACTTTTGTAGGTTATTAACACATATAATCATTAAGAAACATTTTGAGTCTTCTAACTTCAAAACCAAACTTTTCTCCCTCTTTATGATATGTGAGATGAGATACCAAACTCAAGGCTACATTCAGAGAAAACAGCAGATTCCTTCTGTTCCCCTACAACTTTATTATTGCAATGGATCACATCTATGAAGACATCTGAAAGTTACAAACAGTTGTAATAAAAAAAAAGCAGAACCAACAATGTAAAGTGGTTTATTGCATGCTTGGTATGACAACTTTATTACTGCAGTGGGGCAGTATTACTATTACAAATGGGAAATATATTACACAAAACTTGTTTTGAGACAAAATGGCCCAATAGGCCAGCATATTACTATACGATTCTATTCTTTATAGGACATAATAATTACTTTTAAGAGTTAGGAAATCAAGAAAGTGGGCTTTCATCATCTGCCATCTGCTATGACCATTTTTTTCCTGTGCATGAACCTGAATAATTATTATAGGAAGGAAGGGACTATTCTTTTTTCCTGTTTAAGCTTCAATAAGGGCAAATAAGATGACATCAATTTCTGTAAAATAACTCTATATTCAAAAAGTACAATAAAATAGTAAAATCAAATGTTTCTCAATTAATATAAATTCTAATTCACATTGAAACCATTAGTGTACCACAGTTCTCCAACATCAGCAAAAACCATCATTTACAGTTTATGAATCCTGCAGCATCAAACGTCAATCAAATAAATAATGAGCTGCATTTAGATAACCCAGGAAATAGTTTTCTGGTACATTTTTTAAAAGCAAATTATTATTTCAATGCCAAGTCACGCTTCCAGCTTTGAACAAGAAGCAAAACACCGACATGTTTCTCAAATGGATTTCACAGCATCAGTGCAAAAGCCGGAGGGGATGGCTTTGTTTTTTAAGCCTCAGATTTGAAATACCTAGACTCCCTGGAACCACAGCTTCAAATCCTCTGTGGGACCACAGTTTCCAATCCTATCAGGATCGACTCAACTCTTCATCCTTCTGAGACTGATAAATTGAAAGACATGAAGTTTAAAGCAAAGGGAGGGAGTTTCACAGTTAGATCCTAAATAGGAGGACGGAATTTGGATCTCATACCAGGAGTCATTTTAGATAGTGAGTCCTAGTGTCCTTCCTTCATCAAGCTTGGAGATACAACTTTTGAGAAGCACGCAAAGTCAGTGACAGGCCATCCTTTTAATGTGTGTTAGCCAGTCCAAAGTTTTAGGCCCTAAATTTTTTAAGCAGTCTCTAAAGTGGTGAAAAATGGAGTTTCAAAGATATTTTTGAATGGTAAAGGAAGAGTACCAGACCACAATTTATTAATCTATAAAAAGAGAAGTTCCGCCTGGATGGCCTCTGAGTCCCCTGGCAGTGCTCCAGACTGCAGATCTATCATTCCATCATGACACGGTGAGAATTAGAAACAACAGGTGGGCAGACTAAGATACGATACACTGTTAGCCCAATAAAGTGTTAGAATGGGAAGAATGAAGACCTCTGGCAAAGAATCTGTAAAAAAGATATTTTACAATCATAAAGTGTGGAAAAGTGAAAATCTACCTCTGCAGAGGGAACAGCCACATTGATAAAATTCTTGATCCATCAAATACTCTAAGATAATCAGACATAGTTATTAAGGCACTTCCATTTTTTTTTCCATTTAATACATCCAAGGACATTCTAAGTGATTACTTTGAGGGTAATTTCTTGTTTATCATGAAACCAAAAATCCCAAATTGAATTCTTCTTTCTACCAAGTAAGTTTCTGTCTACTTCCCCACCCAGCCAAAACCCCATCTGTTAATGAGAATATGAATATCAAAAAAACACATAGTTAAAGATCTGAATTAGGAATGGGTATCTGTAACAGTTATGACTCTATTATGTGGGAAGGGGAAGATGTTTATAGTGTGTCCTATGTATGTGTCAGATACTACTAAGAATTTTTTACAAATATTCTCCTATTTGATCCTCAGAATAACCCTGCAAGGCAGGCAGATTTATAATTCCAATTTTGTAGAAGAGGATACTGAAGCAGAGATTTTAAGTGACTTGCCCAGGGTTACACTAGTGTCTGAGACCAAATTTGAACTCAGATTTCTTGACTCCAAAGTGCCACCCGTGACTTAAAGATTTACTAATAGATCAAGCATTTTTGCTACCTGAGCTGGCTAGTTTGACTATTATTATCCCTAGAAATAATGGAACCAAGTCTCTGGAAATTAAGTTCTATATTAATGTGAGCTATTATAATTAATGAATGGGTGTTCAATAAAATTTGATGCATTTTTCTGTTTTATTTTACTTTGTAGCTAAACTTTCCTTAAGCACTGTGGTCATTTCAGGGATTGCAAAAGTGAATCTGTTTATCAAGTCCAAACACATCCCAAGAAGAATCAAACTCCAGAATAGTTAAGTTGACACAGTCTTCAAACATATAGAAAGGCTCTTTGGGAAAATTAAAGTGAAGTAGAAAATTGTCAATGGGACCAAGAGTCATATTTCTGTGGCTTAGATCCTTTTTCCTCAAAGGGCAAAACATACATATAGAGAAGTTTCTGATGTCCATGCAGTTTCTTCAATAGTCAAGTTACTTGCTTCATGTGCCTGGAAAAACTAGATAGAGGCTTGTAAGGGATATTTTAGACAGATACCTTTAAGCAATTCATCCAAGCCCTTTCTTTCTCACAAGCAGAGAGCAGATGTGAAAGAGATTTGGCTGTGATGTCTATCACTCTATTGATCACCAGAGTTGATTAAATTGAATTAGTTGGCTGGACAGTCTTCTTTTCTCACTTAGAGTTCCCTGTGTCTTTACCCTCCTAACTCACAAGTTTGGAATTCTGTCAGAAAATGACTTTCCATATAAAGTTGTACATTTCTTAAACATGCAAGCTCTCAAATTCATCACAGAAACAATAACTGAGATGAACCACTGAGACACCCTGGAAACCTCATTCAAAGTGAATCTAGTTGTAAGAAACCACATTTCACCTGTGCTCAGTAACCATAGAAGGTTTCTGATTCCAGTAACCACAGGGGTAAAGCTCAATTACCATTTTACCTAAGGCTACAATAACACTTTGACTGATGGAAACCGTCATGGGTTGCAATATATCTTGAGATAATAATACTTTGATGGATCCAAGAGTCCATTGGTGTGAGTTATCTTAAGATCAAATATTAAGTACCTTCTATGGAAGGTATTATGCATAACACCTAATGTGGAAGGTTACCAGGGACATATCTCTAAGAAAAGTTAATACTAATATACAGATTTGACCAGGCCACTCACCTGTTCAAAAATTTTCAGTAACTCTTTTTTGAGAGAAGGATGGAATACAAAACCTCAGCATGGTATTTAAAGCCATTCATAACCTGGCTTCCAACAACTCTTTCAGTCTCATTTCAAACATTATACTTGCCACTATGCACTCTCTGTTATAAGCAAACTAGAATTCTTTCTCCTTATAAAACACTGCATCTCCTGCCTCCAGAGTTAGTGATTTCCTGTTTCTGGAATTTACTCCTTCCTCATCTCTATCTTATAGAATTTGAAGCTGATTCAAGTGTCACCTTCCATTCCTTAACTTTTCCTCCCCCCTGCCCCCACCTAGTGCTCAAAAGAAAGGGTTTTTTAGCTTAGGTTGGTGAATTAGAGATAGATAGATGATATATGGGTAGACAATTGATAGAACGACAGATGGATAAGTAGATATAGGTATGGATAGATGATAGATAACTGTATTTCAATACAGTTTCCGTTTCAGACCATCACAATAAAGTGAGTTAAAGTTTTTGTTTCCCAGTGCACATATATGTGTGTATATATATATATATATATGTGTGTGTGTGTGTGTGTGTGTTTATATATATATATATAAATATTATATTTTCAAATAGCATTATGTCAAAAAATGTATATGCCTTAATTAAAAATACCTGATTGCTAAAAAATGCTAACCATCTTTTGAGCCTTCAGTGAATCATAATTATTTTACTGTTAGTGGGTCTGGTCTCCATGTTAACTGAACTGGTCTGGCTGTTAACTGATCAGGGTGATTTCTAAGGGTTGGGTTGTCCATGGTAATTTATTAAAATGAGACAACAATGAAGTTTGCTCCATTGATCAACTCTGCCTTTCACTGAATTCTTAAAGGACATTGTAGGGCTATTAATTGACCTAATTTCAATATTGTTGTGTCTAAGGAAGGAGAAGAGAGTGGTGATCTGCCAGGTTGGTGGAGCAGTCAGAACTCACACCACATTTATCAACTAAGTCCTATATGGGCTTGGTTCTTGATTCCTCAAAACAATCACAAATGTAACATTAAAGGTCAATGAATGCAGATCATGATAACAGATATAATAATAAAGGAAAAACTTTGAAATATTGTGAGAATTACCAGAATGTGACACAAGAGACATGATATTGGAAAAATAACTACAATAGACTTGCTGGAGGCAGGGTTGACACAAACCTTCAATTTGTAAAAAGTGCAATGAAGCAAAGCACTATAAAATGAGATAGTCTTATAATTGATTTTCTTTGTAATCTCAAACAACTTATTTTATTCATTTAAAAACACTATTGAAAATTCTGCGAAGGAGCCCATAGGCTAAATACTCAACCGTGTTTGGAGAATACAAAAATTAGCAAAAACAAATACAGCCCCAGAAAGACAAGGCATTAAAGGAGTCAAGGCTTAGGCTACTTTTGTCATCTTGCCTGAAACAGTAACCGTGCATCCTGGGCAAGTTGGCTCCTCTACTCAATTATAAGACTAAGTTTTATTATGTGTTATTATTATTCTATTTTAAAGTCCCTTCCAACTCCAAATCTATGCCCCTACATTGTATTTACTTCCACATTTCATCCAATGAGATTACTGGAATGGAAGGAGCAGCCTTGGGGTACAGCCTTTAAGCTGAGGAGGTGGGGGAACTGCTGAACTTCACACAGACTGGGGGAGGGGCATTAAGGACAGGCCAGCACACAAGGCATTATGGGAAACTGGAGGCCGTTAAGTGAAAGGCCCAATATCAGCAAAAGTTGCAGGCCTTACTTAGAACACGATCCTGTCTCCACAACTTGATGTCGCTTATTTGGTTCCTCTACCAAGTTCACTTTGCCCAATAAAAGCGCACAAAAAAAGAGTCCAAGAATGATGAAAGGGCCCCAACTTTCTGCCACGCCTCCTTCAACCCTCGGCCAGGCGGGAGTTCTGCTTCTCGCGGGACTTCTACTTCTCGCGGGACTTCCCTACACTCCGGAGGCGGAACTTCCCCGGAAGCCAATTGGTCGAGGAGGTGGCGGGGTGGAGTCATCGGTCCCCGGTGGAGAGGGGAAAGGGAAAGCAGCAGCGCGGGGCCGGTGCAGAGAGCGCGAAAAGGGACTGGGGGAGAGGAAGAGCCGCTAGGCCGAGCAAATTCCCGGGGTCCCCGCCCCCTTCACCCTGGGCCCGCCCGGGTCTGGGTTCGAGCTCGCGGCGACACTGCGCGTGCGCCGCGCCCCTGGCAGAAGGGGCGCCATGGGGGTGGGCCCGCTGCTGCTGCTCCTGCTGGCCCGGTCCAGCCTGGGCAGCCCCGGCCTGCTGCCGCTCGTCCTCAACACCTGGCCTTTTAGGGGTGCGACTCTAGCAGGTGCGGGCGAGGGTCGGGGCGGGCGGAAGAGGCCTTGACTTTGACCCCATTCCCGCTTTGGGCCCTGATTGGGGGAGGGGAGACTGGCCAGAGATGAGTCCCTTCCCTGTGCTCCCTCAGGACTAGGAATAGGGAAGCCGAGAGGCCCAGGAGGAAGGAAGCGTAGACCCCCCCAGGGTCGCCCACCCCTACACTCTCCTTTGGTAGGTAGCAAACTGAGGCAGGCGCGGAGGAGATTAAGCGACTTGTGGCCACTCATTGCAATTCTTATGCCTTCAAATCCCAGAAGGTTGGAATAAAGTAAAGAAGCCAGGGGTGAGGACTGCTGCTGCAATTTGGAGAAGCTTATTAACTTTGACCCGGTTAGGAAGGACCCCAGAGATCATCCAGCGCAGCCCCTTCATTTTGCAGAAAGGAAACTGAGGCCAAGAGAAGTCTTAAGGGAAGGTGACAGAGGTAAGAATTAAGCCCTAGCAGTCTTGCTCCCCAGGGCCCAATTCAGCAGTCTCTCCCTTGTATGAGACCTGCTGGGTGTAATTGAAGCAAAGAGCATCCTAGACACTGGAAGGGACTCCCAGAGCACAGCCAGCATCTTACAAATAGGAATCTGAAGACCAGAAACCTCCATTTGTTGAAGGGCAAGAGTACAATAGCGAGTGCTGCAGATCCTTGGACTCTAAATTCAGCTATTTTTTCATTGAAGCATGTGCTTGCCAGCTTTTGCCAATCCTATACAACTGACTCAAGAGGCCAGCACAAGGCCTTGCATTGCTGACTTGTCTTTTTTTTTTCCCCACTAGACCTTGTGCTGTTTATGTTGTATCTCAAATTCTTTATCTCCTGAAAAGTTGAGGTAACTTGAGGGACAAAGAAATAAAACAATAAGACAAGTGTAGAATCAGTTTAGGCACAAGAAGAGAAAGAACCTTTGAACTCACTGGGTTGAATTCAACACTAGTTTTATAAAATAGAAATATGAATAAGCTTGAAGTTTGCTTGAAGGCCTTTTTAATTTTTTTAAACAAACATCTCTCCAATAAAGATCTCCTTGGTCTTATGATGGTGGGCAACTCTGAACCCCTGGTTCTTAAGACCAGGGAGGCTATTCTTCAGTTATGCAAAGTACTCCCAGTCTGGGAAGCAAGGCCAGATAATTAACCTCTTATCCTTCAAGGGCCAACCTACCTAAAATTCCATTTGCACGGTCTTGTAGATGATGGGTGTTTTTGTTTCATTTGGTTTTGTTTGCTAACCCAGCAGCTTTTGAAAAATTCTGCGAAATGTGGAACCTAGATTATGATCTGTCCAAGGTTCCTGCACAATTGAAAGAAGATTGTTGAAATGGGTAAAAGCACTGTAATTCGGTATGTGCAGTAGTGGTGTTTTAAATCCAATATTCACCAAGAATGTTATCTAGTCTCCCAAATATTTCACTTTTGCTAGTAAAGGCATGGAGTCAGCTGAGGATTTGTGATTTAAGAAAAGGTTACAGGGAGTTGGAGGAGGATTACAATCATACAACTTACGAGCTTTGACATTTCAAGCTGTTCCTTTAGTATTCTGTTCCAAGCTTTATTTCTGAACCTGGAATCTAATACGTGTGTGTATATATTTGACTATGAGGTAGTCCTTTTTATTTAACCTTAGGGGACTTAACTGTAGGTTTTGCTTTAATAAAGGTAGTATATTTTATTCAAAGATGCATTTCATCATAAGTTCAGAAATACACAATTGTAAATTCTCTTTCTATATGCTTTGTTTTATATTTCCATTATAATAGAAATCAAGGAGCCATAATTTTAATGGCTCTCCATCCAAACTACCTTTGTGTAGCTAACAGTTTTCTCTTTTAAAAACAAAAGAGAGAGAATCTCAGTTTTCTTCACTTTTCTCCTCTTCCACAGTCTCTCATCTCAGGACAGTGTCTTGTCACTAGGAGGAACCAGAAGAGAAACTAGACAGTTTTTTTGAATTGACAGCTAAAGTCTTTGAATCAATATATTCATATTGTGCTTAATTTATATGGCAAGAAAGACTGCTGCTTTCCTCAATCAAACTTTTTTAATGGGCAAAGTAATTGTGCTAGACCCTGGGGATACAAAATATGAAACAGCCCAGCTTAGAGGCTTCCTCAGCTTCAAGGACTCATTTTTGTGCCAGAGATTATAGGATTAGCTCTGAGGATACATAGGAAAGGCAAAAACAGTCTTTGTCCTCAAATAGCTTAAACTCTAATGAGAGACACAAAATGTACATACAGGGCAAATATAGAATATATGGAAAATAATCTTAAGCGAAAGAAGACTTCCTATAGACTGTAACATTTGAGTCCTGTGAGAAGAAAACTAGACTGTGGGAAGGAATAATGTTCAAGAAGAATGGAAAGATATGGAGGGACCAGGTTGTAATGAACTTTAAGTGCCAAATAAAAATAAGTCAAATAGTTTATCTCAGAAGTAATCAGTTTAGAAAAATCATTTTGGCAATTGGGTGAAGGATGGATTGGAGTTGGTAGAGACTTCAGGCAAACAATTTAGGAGGCTGTCTCAGTTGTCTCAATAAACTACAGTGTTGGCTTTGTGAATAGAGAAGGAACATACAAGAAATTGTTAATAGAGAAATGACAAGATTTGCACCAGGTCATATAGAGTGAAGTGTCTAAGGTGGCAGTTTTGTTGAAAAATGCCATTTTGTTGAATTTCTCAGAAGTTCCAGACATGTATTTACTTAAATCCTTGTGTTTTGTTTCACAGCATGGGAAAATCTACAGGCTGGAGGTTCTGTATTAGATGCAATTGAAAAGGGGTGTGCTTGGTGTGAGAGAAATCAGTGCGATGGCAGTGTAGGCTTTGGTGGAAGTCCGGATGAATTTGGAGAAACGACATTGGATGCCATGATTATGGATGGGTAAGTACACGAGTCAAAGTGGTCCTTTAAAGGAAAGCTTAGTGTCATAGAGGTGAAGTCTTAAGTTCTCTATTTTGATAACACGGGCAGAAAAAGAAGAGAGGTATGGACTTTTAGGGAAGAAATATAAGGCCAGAATAATATTCTGGTGAACAATGGTTACTCAGATCTCCAGATGTTAGTCAATCGCTGTGCCTTGTTGATGATGATTATCCCATGGAGATAAACAATTTTGTTTGACTGAGACCAGCAAGAATCCAGAACTACTGAAGAATGGCTTTGTCCTCTTAAGTGTCTCCTCCTGCCTTTCTTAAATCTTTGAACCTTCTGGCCTTAGCGATTTCTTACTTTCAACTTTCAACATTTTTAAAAAATATTTTACTAATACACTTTTCTTTTTTTTTTCATCCTTGTTGCTTCCTTGTAGCTCTTGTCTCCTGATCCCTTTTCTTCCTCCCATGTAGAATCATTCCTTTTAACAATTAAATGCAGTCAAGCAAGTCAAGGCAACATATTAGACATTGATTCTGAAGTCAAGGGTCTCCCCTCTGCTATCACCTTTGTGACTTCAGGCAAGTCCCTTTATCTGCCTGAGTTTCACATTCCTCCTATGTGAAATGAAAATGTTGGATTAGATGCCTCTGAAGTCTCTTCCAGATGCAGATGTGATAAGTGTTCCTAGATCTGAAAAATGTAGACCTCCTTCTGTATGCCTGTTCATCCCAGGTTGGGTCTTCTGAAGTCACCATTGAGCTCTCGTGAAACAGAATTCTAGTCTTTCATTGTTTCCTTTCTGTTATTATGATCAGTTCAATAAACATCTTTAAAAGAGGCCAGGAAGGAGTAGAATTTATTATAATTGTTATTATTAATTATTTCAATGTGAGCTCTTTGAGAGCAAGGACTGTCCTATTTCTCATTGTATATCCAGTGTTTAGAGCACAGTGCTTTGTATGTAGTAAGTGCTTAATAGATAATTTATTCAATAATGCTTTAGGTTTGAGATGGAACATACACTAGGGAGAAGGGAGAATTATTTCCCATCACTATTAAAGGAAAAAATTATTATCAAGTTTGAAACTTTTAAATGTCTTTATAAATAGTTGATTTGAAGTGTGGCACAGGTTTTTTCATCAAAACTCTAAAACTTATTGTCTGCATTAAATTTTGCAAAAACAAAACTTTAAATCATTCACTAAAAAATATACCTTTTCTAGGTAAGCTTTGTCCATCAGAGAAGTAATATTAAATAAATGGAAAATTTCAGAATAAGTAAGATTTCATAAAACCTTAAGACTGACCCTCTTGCAAATTTTTCTTTAGCAACACCATGACAGTAGGGGCTGTAGCAGATCTCAGACGAATTAAAAATGCTATTGGTGTGGCAAGAAAAGTAATGGAACATACGAAACACACACTTTTAGTGGGAGAATCAGGTACTATTTTTCTAATTCTATTTAAATATTCTAAAAAACGTGCTTCTTAGGAATCAGGACTTAGTCACTTAAATCTGTGATTTGATTCATAATTTAGTCTTTAAAAAGCAGTGACATTTAAAGAGAGCTTTACATTCGTGTAAATGAGAATCATGACCTTTATCACATATTTTTATGCAATTAAGATCGCATACTTTTCACCTAAGTTAATAAACATTACAAAACTGTATAGTTTTTAAAAATGTGAAGCCTTTAAACATTTGTGTTGGAAAATAGTTATGATTTATTCTTCCTCATCACATCAGAATTTTATGTTGATTATACTTTGTTTCTTTTCAGTCCCAAAGGTAATATTCAATATGTCCAGGAACATTAAGTGAAAAATATAGTTGGTTACCTTAAACATCATAATTAGATCACAAATTCCATAGTTGACTCCCTGCTGTGTAAAGTACTTCTTTACCTTGAGGCTAAAGTTATTCTATTTCAAACTACCTACAACTTCCTTGAACCTAAAACTACTTCCTTTAAGTTCCAACAATACATGAATAGAGGAAGAATTAAAACAAAAACAAAAAATTGTAAAACCAACAAATAAGATACCACTAAAAACTTGTTTAAAGAATATATGCAATGTGTTCTACACTTGTGGACCTTTGCAAAGGAGTTGGGGGTAATGAAGGGGGAATTTCACTAGCTACAAATTTAGAAAACATCAAGTTCCAACATGCTAATCCTCAACCCAAGGTAAATCCTTACAACTTAGTTTCTCTGTTTCTGCCCCTAGACTGCCGACAGTTACTGCACAGAGTATTCCATTTCACCCACCAACAGTTTATCCTGTGATAATAACCACCACTGGGCTCCCACTGCTCTTTGGTAATCTTTCAGTTCTTGCTCTGACTTTTTCTATCTCTACCCCAGAGTGAGGTAGTATAACCAGAGTACTGGTCTCAGAGTCAGGAAGGTTGTTGTTGAGCTTCAACTTCAGTTGTGTCCAAGTTTTTGTAACTCCATTGGGGTTTTCTTGGCAAAGATACTGGAGTGGTTTGCCTTTCCCTTCTCCCAACTTATTTTACAGATGAGGAAACAGGTGAACAGGAATAAGTGATATGCCCAGGGTCACAACACCTTGTGTCAGAGGCTAGTTTTGAACTCACAAAGATGAGTCTTCCTGCCCCAGAGCCATTGCTCTATCCTCTGTGCCACCTACTACTCAGAAAGATCTGACTTCAAATTCTGCATCAGTCATTTAGTAGTTGTGGGGCCCTAGGCAAGTCTCCTCCTCAGTTTTCTCATCTGTAAAAAGTGGATCAAGAGACCACCTACCTAAACAAAGTTGTTGTAGTGAGATAATAGAAGTGAAGGTCTGCAAATCTTACGATACTATATAATTGTTAACTATTATTATTATTATCATCATCATCATCATTATTTATAACTGCTTCTTTTCCTTGATAATCAGTATATGTAGTACCTCTCTATAAAATCTTCTCTGATCCCATTCTGCCTTCTTTCCAAGCTAAAAATGATAATTTCCTCCTATTTTCCTTCTCCTCCTTTTCCTCTCATTCACTTGTGTTCAGTTTATTTGTATTTTTGTCATATTTCCCATATGGGTATCTGAGGATAGGGTCTATTATTTTTCATCTTTGTATACCTAGCCATAGACACCTTACCTTGCACACTTCACTCAAAAAAAAAAAAATGGTAGATTACTTGAACAACTGGAAATAAAAGATAAGTTTGGTGAACAAAGAAATGGGGTTTTTTGTCCTCTGGTAGTAGTGGGTATGTAGGGGAGAGTGGGAGGAGTTTGCAATCAGGAAGGTTTATGTACCTTCTTCCCATCTTTATTATCTTCATGTACAGGAGAAATTATTTTCTTCCTAAATTCATAATTTACTATAATTTCCATAAAACAAAGGCTTCCTTTTTATTCCTGTTTTACTATAGTTTTACCAAGTTACACCTTTGCCTATTGCTGAAATATTTTTTTGCTATCTTTTATTGAATGTCAAATAATTGATTGTTATAGCAATTTTGAAAATTTTAAGATGCCATAAGTCCTATTTCTCATCACCCTCATGAACTATTATTTTTGTTTTTATCTTCATCTCTTTAGCTACCCAATTTGCTGAAAATATGGGATTTTCAAATGAGGATTTATCTACCAATGCTTCTTGTTTTCTCTTCTTGGAGTGGCTGAGCCATAAATGTCAGCCAAATTTCTGGAAGGTATGTATGTTTTGTCATAGGATGCTACTGATTGTCTGACAGTATTGGAAGACTTTGGGGATTTGAAATATAAATTATTTTAACAATTTAAATATTTTCATCTATCTACATCTGAGAATCATTTGATACTTTGCCATCAGAATGTTGTCTGTGCCTGGAAGTGTTGACAGGTTTATGTGCTTTGAAGTATAACTACATCTTGTTGGGGATTGCTGCTGTCAGATTCTAGTGACTTGGCTGCTAATTCATACTACCATTTACTATATGAGCAGACTCTTTACCATTATAATTGTCTAGCTTTGGCTCCAAGAATCGTTGTCTACCCATCCCAGGAAGTGCTTAGTTCTTCACACAGTCCTTGGTCCTACCCTCATACCATTATCACCACCACCACCACCATTTGAATAACTGACTGGAATTATAAACTTAGTACCTGAAAATGTGTTCCAGTTCATATGTGAGGCATTAGAAGTATCTGTCGGTTTATATGTTTGACATAGATAATTAAGCATCAGGTTCTCTGCTGTCTTGATTAATGAAATATGTACTTTTAACATGGGTTTTCAAATGGAACTTTTCCCGAGAGAAAATTCTATGTATGTAACACTCATTCCTAGGATTTTGCCATTTTCTAAAACTTTTGTAAGATACAGTTCTCTCTCTCATCTCCATATATACACACATACACATATATACATAATAACATACTGTAGATACACATATACAGTGTTATATATATATATATATATATATATATATATATATATATATATATATATATAACACATGCAGTAATGATTTGCATGTTAAGTTTTATAAATGACTTTACAAATAGCTTCGATAAACTTAGTAAATTATGAATTTGTTTTGCTTTTAAAAGTCCAGGAACCTTATTCTAACCATAGTAAATAATGTACTTCCCAAACTTAATTATCATCTATGTGCCTGATTCTATTAAGGTCTTCTGTTGCTTTTTAAGAATCTCATAGTTTAGATGAAAAAGATTGATATCTGTTCTAAATAATATAATCTAGAAGTAGTAAGTTGTTAAAATATATGTTTTACAAATTCATATTATTAAATATAGATATCAGGATAATCATGAAATTAACTACTTAAATATGATCAACATTTATATTGTGATTTAACGTTCTTCAAAATGCCTTCATATACACTATCTCATTGAAGTCTTACAACAATACAGGTGCTATTATTATGCTCATTTTACCTATGAGGAAATTGAAGCAAATGGTTGAGTGACTTACCTAGGGTCACACAGCTAGTAAATGTCTGAAGCTGGATTTAAATTAATGTCTCCCTGACTCCAAGCATGCTCTACCATGCCTCCTCGATACCTCAGTTAGCAGCTTGCAATGTACCAGATTCCTGTTGTTCTTTTCTGTTGCTTGGTTATGATTATTGTTAGGTTGTTTTTTGTTGGGGGTTTTTTTTTTGGTAGATGTTTTTTGGATAAAGCATACTTACAGAAAAAAATATATTTGAAATATTATTTACAGAATGTAAAACCAGATGCATCAAAATTCTGTGGACCGTATAAACCATCTAGAGTCCTAAAACAGCATCTTCACACCTCTGAGAAAATAAATATTCACAGTCATGATACTATTGGTAATTTTTCTTTTATGAATTTTTCAAACTTAAAGAGTTGGAATTTTTAAATTGCTTTGCTAATCTCTTAACTTATCCATGATTATTTATGTTTCAGGAACCTGATACTTTTGTAACAATTAAAGAAAAAGATAGTCTAGGAATAAACTTTTCCTATTAATGCCTAAGGAAGAGTGGACCTCTTTTCTATGGCATCTGTTTGCCATTTGGTGACTCATCCCTTCTAGGACACTAAGTGACTTCCAGAATGCTGAATAGCTAATGAATATTCAAATGCAAGCTTAAAAATCCATTCAATTCTTGATTTCAAATTTACATGCATTATTTTTTTCTTAAGGTTGTGGCTAGAAAATTGGCGTCAGTCTGCCTCAATGATTTTCCTTAATTTTACTTTTTAGTCAGATTTTGAAGGATGACTGTCCATTTTTAGGAGGAAAATCAGGGGTGGTTGTGGCACCTCTCCAGCCAAAAGAATAAATTATGAAAATTGCTCATTAAAAGCCATAAATTCGGGATCCTCTGCTTCATTGACTTGATATTAAATAATGTCAATGATATTTTCATGGTTCTCCACTTTGCTTCTTCCATCCCTTTACCCTGAAAACACCTAATGGGAATGGTATTCTAGAAAATTTGATTAATTTTATTGTTCTTTTATTTAATTGTATTTCATAAGTCTTTCTGATTTGGTAAAAACTGATTTTGTTTTGTTTGGTTTGGTTTTTTAACTCCTAGGCATGATTGCAATTGATAAGACAGGACACATTGCTGCTGGCACATCCACAAATGGTGCGAAGTTCAAAATACCTGGGTCAGTGATTGAGTAATGGAAAATTTTTGCTGGGTGGTTACTACATAAAGGCTGAACTGGATGCTAAGGGGGAATAAAAAGAAGCATTATCCTTGCCCTTAAGCAACAGATTTAGAATCCAAATAGACCTCAGGGGCCATCTGATCCAACTCCCTCATTTTACAGATGAGGAGAGGGATCAAGTGGCTGAGTTGCTTACCCCAAGTCACAGAATAATTTGTTATCTGCTGTGCTTATGATGTGGTGGATCCAGTTCCCTGAAGGATTTGAGTCCTTCCCTGACTCATACTGGCCAGGTAGTCTTGGGCAGGTCCCTTGACCATCTTGTTTCTCAGGCCTCATTTACCCAGTTACAGGTGGGAGCAGGGAGGGAGGTCCCCACAATGGGAGTTGTGGTGATATTACAGGTCCTTGAGGGATTCTGCCTGATGAAAAGGAAGGCTCCAGTTTAGGGAGGTCCATTCCTCCAGTACTATCTCATAGCTATCTGTGTGTGTTCTAAATGTGTGCTTGTTTCCTAGATTATGGGCCTATTTCCTCCAGATCTTTGCTCTTCTCCCATTGAATCTCATTCCAAAGTGCCCTACTTTGCATTTTCCTCTCCAGGGCCTGATTTCTGTAATCAGAGTTTTTCTTGATATGCAGTGTTATTCCAAAAATCTGTGCCTTTGGTGGGAGGTATGCTCCTCAACCCCTACATTCTGCTCCTGAGACCTTCCTTCTACCCTGTCTCAGTGATACTATGAAGATAAATTTATTCCATACATTAGGAGCTCTAGTTCATCTTGTTTATTATCCTATATCATGCATTTCTGTGTATAAGTATCTGACACCATCAGTTTTTATACTCTTAGGTATTTTTTCTTGTGAATACAAATTTCTTCCTATTTGGTATTCTCTGTGCCATCTATCTTGAAAGATCTACATTGGCAAGTTCGTTTATCCATGTTTCCCCCTTCCCTTCTCTTTTCAAGCTAAAGCCCTCTTGATCAGATTTGTTAATTTTCAGGTAAATGGATTTTTTTAAACCAAATCCTCTTTAAATGCAAACTATCCCTTTCCAAGAACTTTACTTTTTCCAAATCCATATCATTTGTGGTTTCCAAGAATAAGTAATATACACTTTATAGATCCCACAAAATTCTCCTTATCTCTGGAAGCAAAATTACTCAGTCCCCATAATTCATTTTGGTAGCTTTGATACCTGTTTGTTGCACTAGGGATACTTGAGTAAGACTTTATTTATTACAGACTCTTCCTATCTTTTTTGTGATATTAACTGGTTAGCCCTGCTGCCTTTTGGGGGCATTGGTGATGCGGTGAACTCTCCTTCTTGCCTGCAAGACCTTCTCAAGAAGTGTGATGTATGTCTGTAAGAACTTCTCAAACATCTCCATACATCACACTACTTCCTATATCTTTCTTTTTCCTACTGAACAGACTATAGACGCCATCTCCCATCTTGTCAATGAACTGTTGAAGTGTAATTAGGTTTGACAGCATGTAATAAATGCCAGATAAGCATTATTGATATTAAATTGCTGGTGGAGTTAAGTAGGTAGAGCTTACTTGCAGGCAGAAGGTAGTGACAACATGTTGTCCTTGACATAGAGTTTGAATGATGGCAAGGACAAGGAAGGATTTTTACATGAATAGCATGTGCAGAGTCAGATTGAAATTTTTAGGACTCATTGG
Organism: Macrotis lagotis; assembly: GCF_037893015.1. Lineage (NCBI taxonomy): Eukaryota > Metazoa > Chordata > Mammalia > Peramelemorphia > Peramelidae > Macrotis > Macrotis lagotis. Next base: position 79,699,050 of record NC_133660.1, read on the forward strand.
TAGAATAGAGGGGCTCTGTGAGAACCTATGGCACATAAGAGACTATAAGTAGTAAAGTTAAAAAAATAGGGGTGAGGTTATAAAGACCTTAAAAGTGCTTCCCTAAAGTTTGGAATTTACCTTTGTTAGTGGCCTATCATTGAAGTTTTTTGAACCAAATGGTATGATGGAAACAGGTTTAGCAAGATGAATCTAACAGGGTTGATTGAAGTTGTAAGAGACTAGTGGCCAAGAATGGAAGTTAGGAGGCTATTAAAATCCTCCACTATAAAATGATGAAAGCTTTAATTAGGCAATGGTATACATCAGAGGGGTCAAGCCCCAAATCCTGGAAACATATTAAAAATGTCATTGGCATATGATTTAAAAAAAAAAATCCCAAAACACTGCAACCTAGATAATGTTAATTTGTGGTTTTCTGGTCAGTATGCCATGCAGGATTTTGATACCACTAGTCTAGATGACAACTGTCTTTTTATCTCCCATTCTGATTAGTATATGTAAAAATGCTGGTCTAAAGAACAGTCTTTACAAACTGTTCAACCTATAATAACACTTTCTGAGTTTATATTTTTGTTTAGGCAAAACAGTAGACTACCATATCTTGAACTAATAAAAATATATGTTCTAGCTTTTTCTCTTGTGATATTTATTTCCCTTTTAAAAGTCGAGTTGGAGATTCTCCAATAGCAGGAGCTGGTTCTTATGCTGATAGTACTGCTGGAGGGGCTGCTGCCACTGGAGATGGTGACATCATGATGCGCTTCTTACCCAGGTAGTTTTCTTCTTGGCGTCATGCTTAAGGTAGTTATCATGGTTTAGCATCGCTATTGTCACTGAATTTTTTTTCTTGAATCATATGGGATATTTTCTGAACTAAATGTGCCAGCACAGAAGCTTATGAACTTGCCTTTGAACTGTCTATGCAGGGTTGTTTTGCTTCTGGCTTCATAAACTTACTAGCTTGTATTCTCATTAATGACCATTATCGTCATCAAAAGTATTTACGATTTGTTCTCCTGGGGTACAGGAGACATTTTCCTTAATTTACAGATGAGGAAACTTAAGTACTGTTTAAGTAATTTGCCCAAGGTCACTCAGCCAGTCAGTAAAAAGACTGTGATTATTGATGGCCAAAGTGGGAAAAGCAGTCATTGTATACAAGTAATTGCTGAAAGGTGGTCATTATGACTGGACATTGTGCACACTAACGACATTTTGCACTTAGACTATAACAGCATTTTTCTTTTAAATGGGACCTCCACGCTTTATGACTTCTTGCTGTAGTGACCTCGCTGACACAGTTATTCAACTATAACAAAAAGAATTCATTTGTCTTTTATTTAAAATTAATTGGTGGATTAGTTGGAAAGATGACTGTTGCATCAAAGCTGATTTTTTTTAACTGAGTCAACTTGTTATAGGATTGCATTCATTCTGCTGAGTATGACAACTTTTGAAGTAGCTTGAAATCTATAATTTCAGGTTTATTAATTTTAGCATATTTATTAAAATAATGACTTAATAGAATGTGGGATTTGGAGTCAAAGGACTTAGGTTTGAATTCTAATTCTAATATTAACAGTGTGACATTAGACAAATCATTTAACTCCCCTGGATCTCAGTTTCCTCAGTTGTAAGACAGGGAATGTTGTAACAGATGCCCTCTCAGGTTCATTCCAACCCTAAAAGATCCTTGTTCATGGTGGTCCCTATTTCATATATATGGTCCTGATGTAATAAAGTTTACCCTTATTGTAAGCCTGGGGGGCTTACAATAATTTGGGGTCCAGGGGTCTTATGGATGCTCATAGTGAACTGGAATGGGCAAAACATTGCATCTCTTTTTTCACTAATCTTATCTTTTGTAATCATATGCATTGTATTTTGTGAGTTTAAATACATTATTTCGAAAGGGGATTTATGTATTTCATCAGCTTGCCAAAGGAGTTTCTGACATTAAAAAGAGTTAAGAATTCCTATGCAGACCTTCTCATTAACTTTTTTTTAAACAGTTACCAAGCAGTAGAATATATGAGAAAAGGAGTTGATCCCACTGTAGCTTGCCAGAAAGTCATTTCCAGAATCCAGAAATATTATCCTGAGTTCTTTGGGGCTGTTATATGTGCCAATACAACTGGAAATTATGGTGAGTTATGGTTTAATAAGTATGTGATGATACACTTAACATTAAATTACACTATTTCACTTGGCTTTGTACAAGAAATAAAATAGATCAGTAAATGTTCGTGAGTGATGGTATAGATAACCTTAAATATTAAAGGACCTAGTTAGCTAGACTTTAGCATGCTCCATCATGGTTCTGCCCTGATTTTGGCCACAGACTCTACCCTCTCATTTATGTCTTACATTTTTATTTCTTACTTCTGTATGTTCTGTTACCAGAGTGGCATAATCTCCTTCATTTTCACCCTTCCTCTGAATGTCACAGCTCACTAATAGGTCTTACTTAGGGTATACAAGACTGTCCTTGTATTAAGTATTTCTAATATGTAAGCATAAGAATAGATAGGATAATTATTTTTGCATTTTAATGTATATGTCTTTTGTATCATCTGCCTCCTTTATAAACCTTTCACAGCTTCAAAGCACTTTGAGATCAACCACTGTGCTGGTGCTCATTAGTGAAATTTTAGATCACTAAAAAATACAACTTAGTAATCAATGTGTCATATTAGCTTAGACTGCTTATTAGAGTTCTTTGATCTTTTCCTTCCACAGTTCTCTTATTTGAAAAACTTGAATTTGAGGAATTTATTTTTCCTTTCCAAGTATTAAGGTAAATATTAAATATAAATCAGAAAAGAGTGAAGTTGAAAATATCAGGTCACTGAATTTCTTCAATAAGCAAAATCTTCTTAAAAGTCCCAAAGATAAATTTTACAGGATGTAACAATGATAATTAAATAATTATAGATTATTTTAAAATTGATTTATTGGATAAAACTAGGAACAGGATAAGGATCTTTATCCAAATAATGATAATGACAAAGATATGAGTCCAGGTAGTAGGATAGAGGAAGGAGTTGTGATTAGAAGGACAGAGAGACCCCAGGGGGAAGCTAAGCTAGTGAGATGAAGGCTGTCACTTAGCAGAAGAACAGATGCCCATGCTTGGAGGAAATGATGGAGGATGGAAAATGATTCTGACTGACCACTGGCCTATAGGTATAGTATTACCTACTTCACCAGCATTAACTTCTTTAAAATATTAGATGAGATAATGAAAATAGAAGGTATAGAAAGATGTGTAGAAAGTATCCAGTGAAAATATAAGGCTGATTAGGGAGAGGGTGTTCCTTACTCTCTAGGATTTTTAATGCCTTGTAAGAACTAAGCAGATTCATCTATATATCAGTAAGTTTTGGATAGAGTAAAAGGGTATTTAAAACACTGAACCTTGAGAGAAAAGCCCCCAAATGAATAAATAACAATTTATTATTGCATATAGTATTAGAGAAGGAACAATTGTTCTGGAGGTAGAGGACCTGTGTCCAAATTCTGATCCCCCTTCGGTAAGACCTTCTTGGGCCTCTGGGGTCTCTTCCAGCTCCAGATCTAGGTTTCTGTATACATAATTGTAAAATAAATATAATTAATATTCACCAACATCTCTCTCTCTCTCTCTCTCTCTCTCTCTCTCTCTCTCTCTCTCTCTCTCTCTCTCTCTCTCCCTTTCCCTCACTCTCTTTTTCTTACTCTCTTTCTCCTGCTGCAGGTGCTGCCTGCAACAAACTTCCAGGATTTTCTCAGTTTCACTTCATGATTTATCATCCTCAGCAAAGACAGCCAATTGAAGAAAAAGTAGACTGCATTTAATTCTTCTTTTCTGTCATCTATATTTAAAAGATGAAGAAACAAAGGCTAAAGGTTCACTAACTGCCATTTTTGAACATACATATTCCCGCTGTCTTACCACATTCCTTTGTGTCCCTATGATCGTCAGAGTAAATTTGTGCTGACATTGCACTGTCCACATTCTCCACTTGAATTGTTTACCATGTCAAAATGCTCTTTCAACTCCCATGCTTTCTTAGAATGTGAGGATACATACATACATATGTATGTATGTATGTATGTATGTTATATGATCTTAGAACTATTTTCTTCCTGGGTTTAATGAAGTTACTCCTTTGAGAGGCAGTGTGATATAGTTGAGAGACAATCACCATCTTTGGAGTTAGAAAGCCTGGGCTCAGATCTAAACTCCACTGTTCACAATGTATCTGATTTTGGACAAATCACTTAAGTTGTTGCTGTCTCAGTTTTCCCTCCCTGTAAAATAAGGACTAGAAAAATAAGGACTCATGTTTAAAAAAAAAAAGCTATTCCCCAGTTGACAAATGGTCAAAGGATATGCAAAGGCAATTTACAGATGAGATCAAAGCAATCCATAGTCATAAGAAAAATTGCTCTAAGTCATTACTTATTAGAGAAATGCAAATTAAAGCTTCTCTGATGTACCACCTCACGCTTCTCAAACTGGCCAATATGACCAGAAAGGATAATGATCATTGTTGGAATGGCTGTGGGAAATCTGGGACACTATAAAATTGTTGGTAGAGCTGTGGACTCATCCAGCCTTTCTGGAGAGCAATTTGGAACTATGCCCAAAGGGCAACAAAAATGTGCATACCCTTTGACCCATCAATACCACTACTTGGTCTATACCCTGAAGAGATGATGAAAAAGGGTAAAAACATCACTTGTACAAAAATATTCATAGCAGCCCTGTTTGTGGTGGCAAAGAATTAGAAATTAATTGAATGTCCTTAAATTGGGGAATGGCTTAGCAAGCGTGGTATATGTATGTCATGGAACATTATTGTTCTATTAGAAACCAGGAGGGATGGAAATTCAGGGAAGCCTGGAGGGATTTGCATGAACTGATGCTGAGTGAGATGAGCAGAACCAGAAAAACACTGTACACCCTAACAGCAACATGGGGGTGATGGTCGACCTTGATGGACTTGCTCATTCCCTCAGTGCAACAATCAGGGACAATCTGGGGCTCTCTGCAATGTAGAATACCATCTGAATCCAGATAAAGAACCATGGAGTTTGAACAAAGTTCAAGGACTATTCCCTTTAATTTAGAAAAAAATAACAGATATCTTATTGTCTGATCTTGTTATCTCTTATACTTTATGTTTCTTCATTAAGGATATGATTTCTCTCTCATCATACTCAATTTGGATCAATGTACAACATGGAAACAATGTAAAGACTAAAAAATTGCTTTCTGTGGGGGGTGGGGGAAGGAAAGTGAGATTGGGGAAAATTGTAAAACTCAAAATAATTAAAATCTTCAATTAAAAATTTAAAAAAAAGAAATATAAAGACTCGATGGTCTCTAAGGCAGTGGTTAATAATCAGAAATTTATGAATAGAGATAGAGATCCCTAGATATTGTAATTAATTGGGTTATACTGTATTCCTAAATATTTTTATCTTATGCATTTAAAAACATTATTCTGAGAAGGGGGTCATAGGCTTGATCAGACCACTAAGGGCATCCATTTGAAAAAGGCATTAAGAACCCCTGCTCTACTGTCCCCTCAGCTTTAAATCTTAAATTCCATGAGTGTACATGCCATTAACATCAAATTTTTTTTAGGGAACTTCTTGCTACCCCTTAAAAATAAAACAAACTCACAGATGTCTCCATAAGTGGCATTCTTTTTGAAATATCCAAATATTTTAGTTGAGGAGCCAAAATGAGGCAAGGCATGATTAGTCATGATTGAATTTCTATATGTTACAGTGATTTATCCTTTATCACTGATTATTGCTCCTCTTATAACTAGCTTTAGCATCTGCCTTCTGGCAACTTGGAAAGGGAAGATTTCAGTATAGCATCTCATTTCCCTTCCATTTCTGCTCTTCCCTAATACTCTAGATGCTTTTGTGTGTGTAATGGAAAATGTGGGCAGTGTGCTGATGAGCAGTCTTATTGATTAACTTGCTCTGTGTCCATCTGAAGGAGCCTTTGTGGTGCATTGGCAGGGTTCTCAAGCCATGTTTCCATTATCTTTTACCAACTTGCTGCATTCATAGTAGCAGCAGTTCATGTTGAAAGGGTTTTAATTTGGAAAACATGACCTCTAATGGAATATCTCCATCATTCATGGGTCCTCTTCCAGCCCCACCTCCACCCCACCCCCATCTCCAGCATCACCACCCTTAGTGACTGTAGACATCTTTGCCAACTGGTATGTGTTTACTGTCTGTTGCCTGAGTACTATTCTTCAAGCCTTCAAGTTCACATTAAATGGTTATTTAGATTTTATTGATACAAATTACCTGTTATTAAGTGACACCCAGTTTTCTTAGCATATTAACATTTTTTTTTTTTAGATTTTTCAAGGCAATGGGGTTGAGTGGCTTGCCCAAGGCCACACAGCTAGGTAATTATTAAGTGTCTGAGGTCGGATTTGAACCCAGGTACTCCTGATTCCAAGGCCGGTGCTTTATCCACTGTACCACCTAGCCGCCCCTTAGCATATTAACATTTACTGTTCTGTAGATTTAGGATGAAAAGCTATGGTATGCAACTTCATCTAGACAACTACAAATTTGGGTTTGGAGGCCAGCCATAGAAAAATGGTACAACTGCATACTTATCATAAGACACATATTGTAACTATCCTTTAATGATTCCTGTGGTGTGCAGCACACTTGAGTTTGTACAAAGAGTACCTTAAAATATATCTTTCAAAGTAAGTTTAAATTTCTTCTTTGCTATAAAAATTATAATACTTTATATTTATATGCTATGTTATAGTTTACAGCATGCCTCCCCCATAACAGTGAGGCAACATTGCTTAGTAGATAAGAGTATTGAAATCAGGAAGGCTTGGGTCTGAGTCCTTTCTATCTCTGATGCATTAAAATTTCATGAATTTGGGCAAATCCCTCTGTGTTCTAGGTAATTCTCTAAGTTATAGAGCATGTACAATTTTGCATGGTCATAGGGATTCACATTACCTAGGAATTCTCTATACTAATGAAATCATAGATTCCCCAATGACTGTGCTCCTTAAACCAAATTCATTTATAAAACTGAAGAATTTGGATTGAATTCTGATAACATTTCCAGTCAAGGTGATTATCATTAGATTTCACTAGTCAAAAATAATAAATGTAAAGTGCTTTGCAAACCTTAAAGATGTGCACAAATACTAGTTATTTTTTATTAAGTGTGTGTGTGTGTAGATGTTCTGAGTGTGTGGTTTCCCCCCCCTTCTGTCTGATTTTACTGCTAACATAATATAGCCTAGAAGACACTCAGCAGGCTATAAATTTGATGAGTAGATCATAGGGACACACTAGTGGCTCATTTCCTGTTAAAATAATTCTTAGCATTGCTAGCCATATAGGATTAATTACACCTCACACCTGGGCCACTGAAAAACTCTTCACAGTTAAATATCCTCCTGAAGATAGGATACAAAGCATTTGAAGACTCCCAGAGGGACTCTTGACAATGTTTAGACCACAAATTAGATATTTGTGATTCTTAATTTAGTCTAACCAGAAGGCTACATTCTTTCTGACTTTGTAAACCTTAATACTTATTTGCAAATTCATTAGCATTCAAAATGTAGGGAGTTCTCTAGGTTCTTGCTCATACTAAATCACTTTAATGACTACAGGGCCTAGGTGGACAGGGAGTGGTTTCCCCAATATTAGCATCTTAGCTGAGACTCACTCACAGAGCTAGTTGTCTTGTGTAACTGGGGTTTTCCTGAATCACAGAAGGCATTCAGCAATCTGTGACTTTCCTGCTAGAATACATAATCTCAGTTCCATATCATTAGCATTTCTGCATGCCCTTCAGTTCTTTGCTTCAAAAATTATCTGGTATAATTATTTTCAGATTTTAATTGCTTTATTTAAAGAGGGTTACAGAAAGATATGGAGAATAGTCTTTTCCCATGATTTCAAGTACTGAAGTGAACTTGTGAAATTTGTAGAAAGATACAAATAAGTCATTTTGATAATAAAAGCTGGTATAGCTGGTCAGGTCTACTTGAAGGTTTGCAAAGCATTTTCAAATATTTTATCCTCAGCAATCCTAGAAAATAAGGAGATAGATGCTTTTCTTATCCCTATTTTACAGATGAGGCAAACAGAAGTTAAATGACCCTCCCAGGGCTTGTAAATGTCTGGTTCTACATATGCACTCAGATCTTCCTCCCTCCAGGACCAGTACTATCCACTGAACCACCTCACTATCCAGCAGAGGAACCTGCATGAAGGGACTGTGAAATGTAGCATTGGAGAGAACTCCCAAATCATTGACCATGTTCATTAGAATACTGTATTCCAATAATAAGAATAAGAAAATAATAATAATAATAATCCATGTACATGCACACACAAAAATTACTTCAAAGAATGAGAAATTGGAGGGAGATGTTTGGTAATGAAATGAAGCTGATTATATTGATAAAATTATAGATTATCTGTTCCTTTAAACCTATAAGAGTTCCATGAAAACCATAGGAAATATTTAAAGCCTTGGGAAAGAGGAAAGGGGGATATTTACAGATAAGTACATACAGATTATATGCAAAATAGAAACAAAGTGAAATGGGAGGGGGTGCACACTAAGGACTGAGGGAGTCAGGAAAGGTTTGAAGGAGGCAGCATTGGTTAAGTTGATCCTTGAATTACAAGACAGAATGGGGGGGGGGGTGGAGACAGGCATGGGTGAGAGGGAATGTCATACATAGGAAGCAGCAAATAGGTCCTTTTGGCTGCAGTGTCCATCACATTATGGAAAATAATATGTAATCAACCTGGAAAGGTTGGCTGGAACCAGATTGTGACAAGCCTTAAATACCAGACAAAGGAGTAATTTATCCTGCAGCTAATAGCTACTCATATTTCTTGAAAGGGGATGTGGCCAGATCTGTGAATTTAGCAGCTAAGTTGGAGGGATAGATACAAGTAAGAGATGGGTGAAAGAACCAATCTGACTGATTCTGTCTTTCTCTAGCTCTTTCTTCTGTTTTATAGAGAACAGGGTTTCTTAACCTTTGGGGAAATCACAGATTCCTTTGGCAGACTGGTGAAGCCTTTGAACCCTTTCTTAGAATAATGCTTTAAAAATACATAAAATGTATAGAATTAAGAAGGAAACCAGTTATTTTGAAAAAATATTTAAAAGCCTTCATGAATTTCAGGGTAAGAATCTCTTGGCCATGGAGTATAATATTGGAACTAGTCTATGTGTGTACATATGTGTGTGTGTATATATATATATATATATATATATATATATATATATATATATACATATATATATATATATATATATGATTGTGTGTGTTAAAGGAGAATGGGAGAATGGGAGGAGAAAAAACAGATGAACTTATTTTATCTGTTATAGAAACAGTTTTTGAGTTACTAACATTGAATATAATTATAAAATTAATATATCTCATGCCTTTAATATATGAAGATTTTTTATAACCTTTGATTTCCTTTTTAATGTGCCTTGGTGTTTGAGATCAGTCAATTAGATTAAGAACTGAAAACTTAATTGGATTCATCTAATCTGATATTTTAATTAACTGTTTATTTGAATAAAACAACTATTGGGTAGGTGACATAAATATATCTTAATTAGAAGCTAATTGTGAAGGTAGATTAAGATATATTTTTCATCCTACATCTGGTACACTGATTTTACCTGTGTCAAAAAAATTAAACTTCTTAGAAACTTTTTATTAAAGCTATTAAAAGTTTAATTTATTTTTCTTATTCTTGCCTGTGTTATCAACTGTTTTGCTGCTCAAGTACTGTTGAGCATACTGTTCTGTCTTAGTGATAGGTTAAAAAAAATGAAAATAAAGAAACTGTGAGCTAATGAGGGCTACCAAAAAAGTGTGCTTGTTGATTTGTGGGTAATATTCTCTCTTCCACCAAGCAGAGTCTAGACAGATTTAGAAAACCATTTTTCTACTGTTCACTTGATAAATGCTTCCTTATACAAGTCAGGGTCAGCAAGGAGAGGAATATTATAATTCAGTGTTTAGAAAATGCATGCTCATTTGAAGAGGAAAATAATTGCCACATTCAAAGTGGGTGTAATGGAAGTTAAAGCTGCTGTGATCAACTATTTGCTCTGTATTAAAGGGAAAGGAAATAGTTTATAGTTTTAATGCATGAATGCTGCACACAAAAAAAATTGGTCAAATGCCCTGAACTTATGACCTCTCTATGCTATGCATTAGCTGTAGTTTCTGGCTTATTTCTGTAATTAAAATTCATTTTCTATGATATGAATACAGACAGAAATTGCATTGAGGAAAATCAGATTTTAATAATGGGGTTCAGAAATAATAATCCCACTTCAAATTGTTGTACTTTTTCTCCTTTTTTGCTTTTTAACTTGCATAAAACACCCAAATACCATAAATGTCAAAACACTCTCTTTCCATCCTAAACAGGACTAATAAGACTTTTAAGAACTTTGGGTCTGTTTTTCTTTTTTTTGAAATATTCTAATTTAAAAAAAAAGTGAAATCCAAACTGAAAATTCAGAATAAAAAGATTGTTGAAGAAAATACAAGATAATTCATTTTGATTCTAATAACAAAATAAATAAATGGTTGTGCTGTGATATATATTCTCATTCTAATTCAGCTTTGTGCAATTTCCCAGAAGAAAGCAAAACCAAAACAACCACACCCCAGACAATTATCAAGTTGAGTGTTCTTTCTTTTAATCATGCTATTTAATCAAAGTAGCCTAGCTTTCACTTATCATTTTAGAGCCTTAAAAGACTTTAGAAACCATTTGTTACCTTTAATTTTACAGATAAAGAAAGTAGACCCAAAGAGGTGTATTAATGGTAGAATGAATGCTGACTCTGGAGTCACTCTAGAGAATCTGGTTCAACTGCTACCTTTGATTGAGCAAATGACAATGCTCTGCCCTCCAGCTTGGATCACTTGGCATCCAGCTCTATGAGCTTAGTTACTTTCAAAAGTAGTGAAGACTAAGGAGTCAGTGCCAATGTACAATCTGCTATACTAACTATACTATACTCCCTTCTGCTCAGTGAAGTAACTTTCCTCCTTCACAGTGTATCCTATCCAATGACCACAAATCCTTCACTAGATCTGTGATAGTAAGGACAGTTTCTACATATTCTGTTTCTCTCTCTCTCTCTGTCTCTATCTCTGTCTCTCTGTCTGTCTGTCTGTCTGTCTGTCTCTTTCTTCCTGTCTTACCCTCATCATCTGCTCCATTGAATCCTTTCCTCTTCCTCCTCTGCCTTTCACATATTCTTGCTCTTCTTGTCTCTAGTTCAGAGGAGGGACTCAACATAGATGTGAATATCATTGTCCCAGATGGGGTTAGATTAGTTGTTTCACTCAAAATGTGTTATGATTCCTGAGAACTCTGGATATCCAGCTGCATTTCTTCATCTGTAGCACTCAGAAAACCTTGGGCTCTCAAGCTCTAACTCAGATCACATCAGAATCACATAAAATCTCTCTTATCCACAGAGTACTACAGAACTTAGGTCATGGGCAGGCTTCTTAACCCTGGGTGTCTGTATTCTTTAACCACCTTTTACATATTCAGTACTCAGCACTCTTTCAAAGTACAGAGTTTTTCGTTTTCTTTGAAGAATAAATTGCATTCATGGTTCTGGTGCCCTCAGTCACCTAGGAGAAACTCACAGAGTTGTTGGGTGGCCATCAAATAGAAAACTACTGCCCAAGAGCTATCATTCACATAGAAAATGAAATTCTTGAAGATAATGAACCCAACTCTGCCTTTCTAAAAACCTCTTTAAAAAAATGTTTGATTCAGTAGTTGAATATTCCCAGCAGCTAAAATGAGATGCAAAAAAATCTGACTTCACCCACTCCCTAACCTTGTTCTGATTCATTTTGCTATAGTCTTTTAAATGGGTGTACCTAATTTTGGAGGTGCCTCACTTAGGCAGATTACAGGAGGGGTCCACCTTATCAGGTGAACAAAACTTAGACTGGTGATTTTTTCTTTCCAATAGTCTCTAACCTTTTAGTATCTCCCAGGTTAAGAAGCGAGTAAGGTGACTTCAGACCAAAGTTCTTGCAACCATTAATGGAGAATGTTTTAGGCAGTTCCCCAGAGAGGTTTTAAATGACTTAAATATACTGAAAAGAACAGTACCAGAGCATAACTAAAAGTGTTCTGTCTCCACCTCCAGAACTACTCTAGATCCTAATTTAATTCCAGGAAAGCAAAAAGAAGGATATAGTAGAAATCAAGGTTGGTTCTTGAGATATCACTCTTTAAAAAATTTAAATCAGTAGTTCTTAACCTTTTCAATTTCAAGATTCTTTTTTCCCCTCATTGAGGAAGCTGAAGAGCTTTGATATATGTAGGTAATATCTATTGATATCATATTAAAAATTAAAACATTTTGCAATATATTTACTAATTCATTTTTATAAGTTCATTTTAATGTAGCATTTCATGAAAAAATCTCCAAAAATAAAAACAATGGTGTTCTCTCTTTTTCTTTCTTCCAGATCTCTTTAATTCCTGATTTATGATAACTGGATCCTCTTATCTGTTTCTGCCATCAATCTATTGTGACATTTTTTTTGGTTAAGAAATATGATGAAAATCTATCTTCAAAGATAATGTGGTTTGGAAAAAGAGGGAGTATTTTAATAGGCAAGTCATTTAAATATTATGAAAATCATTTTCACTTTGTGGGTCCCCTGAAAGGGTCTTGGGGATTCCCAAGGGGCCATTTATTTCATTTTGAGAACTAATCCTGTCCCTTAGAAAAGAGTCTCCATAGTAAAATAGAACCTCTATTGTCACTGGCATAAACTATTAAGATCAGCCCCTAAATGAGGAGCCCAGATATTCTCTGGAGCTCAATTATGCAAACCACAATGCTAGAGCTAGCTAAAACATTAGAAACCAGTCATTTTATAAATAAGAAAACTGGCCACAGTTGCATAGTCTGCAAGTAGCAAATTGAGATTTTAAAAAAGGAATCAGACTTTATTGATTCCATGTTCCCCATCATCCCATGTTGTCCTAAAGATCACCAAAAGCTATTTTGTAGACTGCAAGTTTTTTTCCTCCCAAAGTCAACAAACATTCTACTTTTTCCCCTTGTTTATGGACATGGGAAGGAGTGATAGATCCAGAATCTCTGAAGGTTATACCTAGAGAAAGATCTAGCAGTTTTTACTCACTGGGAAAGGATGCAAGAATGATGTTTGTGGAAGATTGGTAGTCCAGTCATCAGCTAAATTAGGTCCAGAGATTCTGCACCAGAAAGTTCACTCTAGGTGAAAAATTATTTGGATATGAACTAGTATAGGCACCTTTTTTTTTTGTTGTTCTGCAATAAAATACAGTTCATGATGTTCCATTATCCTCATTTTACAAATGAATTTGGAAAGAAATAATATCCTAGTTCAACATAACTTTAGAGCAGTGGTGTCAAACTCAAATAGAAATGGAGCCCACTAAACCTTGCATAAGACTCCCTGACAGCACTACATTACTTAGAAAATCACAAATTAAAATTATATATTGCTGTATATTTATTTATTTTGTTAAATATTTACCAGTTATATTTTAATCTGGTTCCCAAAGTGTTGTTGGGCCCTGCCTTTTGATGCCTCTTGTTTAGAATAGGAACTTATTTGTTAAATAATGTAAATCATTATTTCTTGAAATTTGAAAGACAGAAGAATGGGTTAGGAGGAAAAGGGAGGGACTGAAAAGGAGGGAAAGATAATCTTGCTTCATGGATGAGAGTATATGCTAGCAATGGAAAAGAAATTCTAACAAAGATTGAGATCTTTCAGGGGGTATGATCTTCAAGTTGGTGCTTTTCAGCCTGCCAGGAGAAGGCACGGTGAGCTCCTAGGAGATGCAAGTGTTTTTTGTATGCAAACTGTATTTATCCATAAGTGGTCTGTTAGTTTTTGTTCATTGTCAAGGATCCCCTGAAATGATTTGTCTTTTTTACCTCTGAATTTAAAATGAAAAATTTCACCAGTTCTTCTGTCTCTCCAGCGAAGATCTGTGAGATAGCCTTCCATGGCAAGGCTACTCTTTGGGTCTTTTTGTAAGGTTCCAGATTTCTTGTTTTTGCAATAGCAAAAACATCATTTGATTTCAGTTGCAGGAGGGATACATCTGTTCATTGTTTATTTGGCAGCAATTAATGTTTGAAGATACATTTGACCAGTGATTATACATTACTCCCTTTTATACTTCACCACTATCTCTGTGAAGGTAGAAGGATCATAAGGGTCATAGATTTTGGATTTAAAGGGACTTTTGAGGCTAACTGGAACAACCCCCTCATTTTACATATGAGAACACAGGTATCATAAGCTATTTTGTTTTTCTACTTTAGATAAAGTAAAATGAAAAGCAGATGGTGGGTAGAAGCAGTTTATAACAGAAGTGTCAAACTCCTAGCCCACTGGCAGAATGAGGCTGCTAAACTCCCCAAGTAAGGACTGAAACCCAAATTAAAATATAATTGGGAAATATTTAACAAAATAAAAATACAATATGGATAATGTGAATTTGTGATTTCCTAAAACAATATGCAGAATTCAGGGATCTATTTGAGTTTGATCATTAGTCTATAGTATATTTGTAATCAACAGTCATGTAAGTGCCTATTAGGTATCAGGCATACTGCCTAGCTAACCCTGGGGGTACAATGGCCCTCTATGTTTAGGAAGTGACATGATTGAAATAAAAATCATATGAACCTTGGAGAGTGATCAGGTTCTGATGTCAGAGACACTGGGTTCAAATCCTATCTCTTCTGATATTCATCCCTTTATGATCCTTGTCAAGTCATTTAAGTCATTTGGACTTTAGATTTCTCATCCCTAAAGAGGGGGCATTATTACAAATTTTTGAGGACTTCTAGATCTGTGTTCCTATGAGATACAATCAAAGACATACAAGACCAGAAAAATAATTACATAGCAAGAGGGATAAATAGCAGGTAGGCAGCATTGATATCTATGGCATAAGAAAAAAAAACAAAAGAATAAATTAATTGAATTTTCCATAGTAAATTTCAGGGGTTAGGAGAGGGGAATAGAATCATGTAGGAGAAGTATGGATGAGTTCTGACCTATGCCAATGGAGAAAAAATAAAAATAATCTAAAGTGCCCACAAAAGTATTCTCAATCTACCCTTTTCCCACATCCCCCTACACACATACACACAAACAAAGCTACAATATCTTTAAGTCTTAATGGTCTCAGCTTATTTACCTTCCAAAGTCAAATCACTCCTAGGTGTCATCCAAGCAGAATTGAACAAAGCTTTAATAAGGCCTCTCCTTATTACAGTTAGGAAACAAGAGGATTTTGGTCAATTTCCTTACTGTTGTACTGTCTCCTCTGAGATGATTTTTTGAAACCTTGATAAGAGACTTGGTTGTTGCCTAAACACAAGTTTATGTATGTGTGTGTACCAGAGGCATTCTTCCCAATAGGGTGGCTATTGACACTGCTTTCCTGATAACCATGGGGGTATTTTCAAGTCACAGTGAGAGTGAACGTGTATTTACTTTGTCAAGAGTAAAATTTCCTAAGAGATCTTTCTAATGTTGTCCCATTATGTTTTGAGGTTATATATTTTTGAAGTTTTCTGAAGATATTTGAAACAACTCATTTATCTTAAGCATACTACATTTTGAGTTCTACCACATTGTGATTTTTCTTTAAATCTTTTTGAACAGGTATCTGGTAGATCTTCTTTAATTGGTTGGAGATTATCTGTAAAATAGAATACTGTCAAAACTACAAACATTATTTCTTTAAAAAAATTCTGGCAAAAGAATTTTTTCCTGGAATAAGATGTCTGGATGTAGATGAAAAAAAGACCATGATCTCATGCTTAGAAAGACTCTTTGAACTTGGATTGTCAAGCCAAGAAGAGATTTAAGCTCTCCTATTAATAACTATATTCTCTGCTTCGTTTCTTTAAATTGAATTATCTACATTATGTTCATGACAAAATGAGTTGAAAAAAGAATTGTATTTGAGATAATAGTCAATAAAATATTTCTGTAGGTATTCTTTCAATCCATAGACTAACAAAAGTCCTTGATTGGAAAAATACTTTTTAAGAGTTTTATTTGCCATATTGCAAATATTTAACACATATTATAAGCACATTATACATACACCAGCCATCCACATTCTTTTTTCCTTGTAGAAATCTAATGCTAGTAAGTTTTCAGGGCCTGAAAAACAACAAAAATAGCATATGAGAGTACATTTGAAGGGAAACTGTATTTTAATGTTTTAAAAAGACTGAACTTAGAGTCAAAAAACCTGATTTCAATTCCCAACCCTGCTGTATACAAGCTATGTACCTCGTATGCACAAACTCAACTGTGAGTCTGCTTGTTTATCTTTAAATGAATATGATGCTTTCACTACTTAGAGTTAAAGGGTCTTTGTTGGAAATATGATATAATATACATGAAACACTTTGTAAATCAAGTTACATAAAATTCTGAGATTTTTTTTTTCCTCTTTATTTTGGTCCAGACTAGAGAATTCACAAATATAGGCAATTCTTAATATAAATTAAACTCCTTTCACCAAAGATGATGACCAATTCAACTGTATCTTGGATACAGAGAAGTTAATGTACATGCTCATAGTCACACCACTAGAAATCTAGCTTCTAGAATCCAAGATCACGCTATATTCTATGCCAAAGGATATGCCATACAAGGCCCAAACAGCACAAAATAAATAAAAATACAGTAGGACATAGTTAATATGAACACATGATTTTCTGTATCAGAATTTAACCTCAGAGATTCTTATGGAAGTTTCAGTAGTTCCCATTTCCATTTGAGTTTGACACCACTGATTTAAGGAACACTAAATTTGCATTGAAGCATGAATGCAAATGAAGAAACCTAATTGCAATCTTGGTGGTGCAGTGGATAGAGCATGAACTTGGAGTCAGAAGATGGGAGTTCTAATCCAGACTCAGATGACTGACAATTGTTAACTATATGACCTTGATCACCTCACATCCAGGGCCATCTCCAGGCATTTTGATTTATATCTGGCTGCTGGACCCAGATGCCCCCCCGTCATTCAAATTCATGTGCTTGTCATAGCATCACCTTCCTGATGTCATGGTCTTCTTTGAGAAAAAAGGACAACCACTATCATCATACATAGTCTTGAAGTTTTCATGTGTTCCATGGAAGTTCCATATGTCCCCAATATATTTGAACTTGTCTCATTCAAATGAACAACTACTGCTATTTTGGAATCCCGAATCATTGCAAAAATTTATCCTAGAACTCTGAATATACCTAAATCCCAGATAAGTGAGATGTCATAGGTCATGCTCTTACACATAGACAAGAGGCATCACTGGGGACATGTATGACTAGAAAAGGAAGGGTTCACTTCCAGTCAAGATGGAGAAAAGACAGGCACTGTGCTAAGGTCTCCTGGTTTCCCCTCAGAAATAATATGAAAGAAACCTCTTAACAGAAATATGATCAACAAAACCCAGAAAGAGAAGCTAGGAGAAGAACATCTACCAAGTGGTCTATCTCTGGAGTTCATGGGTGAGCCAGGAGCAGAGAGCAGACAGCCAGTGGTGGCATGGTGAGATCCAGATTAACCTAAAATCAGTCGTGGAGGCTTGGCCTAGGATCCAGGATCAGAGACCGTGGAGATTGGCTGTGGGAGTGGAGATCTGGAGTTTACCATCAGGGCTGGAGGGTGAGTTCCAGCACAGAGAGTTGCAGAGTGCGGCTGGACATCTATCTGTTGGCCTTGGGCTGTGAGCTCCATACTTTCAGCAGAGTCCTCTTCCTAGAACAGAGTGACAGCCCTCTGACACCCCCCCCCCCAGGCTCAGACGTGGGCATCAGAGCTCCCTCAGCTGAATAGGGAGATTAAGACTCCCCCAGCCCACATTGTTCAAGGATAATTCAGACCCTGCTACTTGACCCACCCCCTCAAGGCCTAGGAAGAGGGCCTCAAATCAAAGCCACAGACACTCCAGGGAAAGTAGCCAGCACTCACTAATGGCCGACCCATTTAGAGTTATTAAACCCAGTGAGCAAAGCCACTAGGGTTTTCAAAACCAAACCTCTGTGAGCCAGCCCCTCCCCCAACACAAGAACCTAGGAAAATGAGGAAAGGCCAGCAGAAGGGGGGCCCATCAAAAACTATTTTGAAGAAATAGATCCTAACCCAGAGAGATCTAGAACTTCTGAGGAGAATATGAATTGGTCTCCAGCCCAGAAAGACTTACTACAAAAAATCAGGAAGGAAATTAAAAATCAACTGTAAAAGTTATGAAAAGAAACTCAAGAAAAAATTAACACCTTGCAAGAGAAAATTAACATTTTGCAACAAGAAAATAAATCCTTGGAAAATACAATTTGACAAATACAAAAAAAGGAAATAATTCTCTCAAAACTACACTTGGGCAAATGGGAAATTGACCAATTGGAAAAGGAGTTGCAAAAGGTAAATGAAGAAAATTCTTCTCAAAATAAAAGCAATCTGTGGAAACTAATGACTTCATGAGACAACAAGAATCTGTTAAAAAAAAAACTAAAAATTCAAAAAAATAGAAGAAAATGCAAAATACCTCATTGGCAAAACCACTGACCTCGAGAATAGAACCAAGAAAGACAACCTAAGAATTATTGGGCTTCCTGAAAACATTGAAGAGAAAAAAAAAAAAAGCCTGAACTTAATATTACAGGATTTAGAGATGGAAAACTGCCCTCATAGCATGGAACCAGAGGGAAAAAGAATTATTGAAAGAATATATTGACCCCCTACAGAAAGGGATCCTAAAATGAAAACACCAAGGAATATTGTGGCTAAATTCCAGAACTATCAGATAAAAGAGAAAAATCCTACAAGCAACCAGAAAGTAACAATTTAGATACCAAGGAATCACAGCAAGGATTATACAGAACCTGGCTGCATCAACATTAAGGGATCAAAGGGCCTAGAATGAGATATTCCAAAGAGCAAGGGAGCTTGGAATGCAGACAAGAAACCACTATCTGGCAAAACTGAGCCTTCTCTTCCAGGGGAAAACAAAATTTAACAAAATAGGAGACTTCCAACTCTTCCTGATTAAAATATCAGAGCTAAATAGAAAATGTGGATATCAAACAGGAGACTCAAGAGACACATGAAAAGGTAAAAATAAAGGGGGGGTAAAGAAAAAAACTGCTATCCTATAAAATGAAACTGGCTATGATTCCCACCTGGGAAAAAGATTCTCATAACTATCAAGAATTGTAACTCTATCAGAGAGAATATACTTAGCCAGAAGTAATGGATACTCATGACTTATCCACGACTCTGATAGAATGATTTAAAAATAATCTTCTTAAAGGGGGGGGGACAATAAAGATATGGAAAGATGGAGGAAACTGACTAGGGTGAATCACATTACATAAAGAGGTACAAGGGACCTATTACAATAAAGGGGAAGAAAGGAGGAGATAAGAACCACCTGAATCTTAATCTCATTAGATTAGGCTTAAAGTTAACATACACACACACACACACACACACACACACACACACACACACACACACTCAGTTAAGTTGAGAAACTTATCTTTCACGTATTATAAAGGGAAAGGGGAAGGGGGAGAGGAAAACAGAATTAACAGAAGGAAGAAGGGGCAAAGGGAAAGGGGAAAGATAGGGGAGGGGTTGGATATAAGGGGGAAACACACTGATATTCAGAAACAAAAAACTAGGGAATATGGATGAAGGGGGAAAAGGGGGATATACAGAGGTAAAATAGCATGGAAGGCAATAAAGACTTAATTTTAACTTTGAATGTGAAGGGGATGAACTCTCCCATAAAACATAAGCAAATAGCCAACTGGATTTAAAACCAGAATCCTACAATATACTGCTTACAAGAAACACATGTGAAGCAGAAAGATATATACAGAATAAAGGTAAAAGGTTGGAGGAAAATATATTTTGCTTCAGCTGAAGTGAAAAAAAAGCAGGGATAGCAATCCTTATCTCAGACAAAGCAGCTGCAAAAATAGATTTCATTAAAAGAGATACAGAAGGAAACTATATCCTCCTAAAATGTACCATAGACAGTGAAGCAATTTCAATATTAAATATGTATGCACCATATGCATTCATATTTTTAGATAAGTTGAATGAGTTACAGGAAGACATAGACAGCAAAACTTTACTGGTGGGAGACCTTAACCTCCCACTCTCAGATTTAGAAAAATCTAGCCATAAAATAAACAAGAAAGGAGTTAGGGAGGTAAATAGAATGTTAGAAAACCTAGACAGGATAGACCATTGGAGAAAGTTGAATGGGGATAGAATGGAATATACTTTTTTTTTCCCTGCAGTACATGGCACTTACACAAAAACTGACTATGTACTAGGGCATAAAACCTAATGATCAAATGCAGAAAGTCAGGAATAGTAAATACATTCTTCTCAGATCATAATGCAATAAAAATCACATATAATAAGGGGCCTTGGAGAAATAGACCCAAAACTGAATGGAAACTAAATAACCTTATTTTAAATAATGAGTGGATCAAACAACAGATTATAGAAAGAATTAATGATTTCATCCTAGATAATGACCATAACAAGACAACATACAAAAACTTATGGGATACAACCAAGGCAGTTGTCAGGGGATATATCTATCTTTAAATGCTTACATGAATAAGTTGGAGAAAGATGAAAGAACTAAACATGCAACTAAAGAAATTAGAGAAATAAAAATTTAACCCCCCCAATTAAATACCAAATTAGAAATTCTAAAAATTAAAGGAGAAATTAATAAAATCAAAGGCAAGAAAACTATTGAATTATGAAAACCAAGAGTAGGTTTCATGAAAAAAAACAATAAAATTGATAAACCTCTGGTTAATTTCATTTAAAAAAGGGAAGTAGAAAACCAAATTACCAGTATCATAAGAGAAAAGGGTGAACTCACCACCAATGAGGAGAAAATTAAAGTAACAATGCAGAATTATTTTGTCCAGTTGTCTGCAAGTAAAGTTGATAATCTAAGTGAAATGGATGAATATTTACAAAAATATAAGTTGCCCAGGTTAGATGAAGAGGAAATTAAATTCTTAAATGACCCTATCTCAGAAAAAGAAATTCAACAAGCCATTATTGAACTCCCTAAGAAAAAATCAGCACCGCCAGACAGATTCACAAGTAAATTCTATCAAATATTTAAGGAACAATTGGTTCCAATTCTATATAAACTCTTTGACAAAATAAAATAGTTGAGGACAGAACTCTACCTAACTCTATAATACCAATATGGTACTGATGCCTAAACCAGGAAGATTCAAAACAGAGAAAGATAGACCTATCTCCCTAATGAATATAGATGCAAAAATCTTAAAGAAAATCTTAGCAAAGTCATTACAGCAAGTTATCACTAGGATAATACACTATGACCAAGTAGGATTTATCCCAGGAAGGCAGAGTTGGTTTAATATTAGGAAAACTGTTGGCTTAATTAACTATATCAAAAACAAACCTATCAGAAATCATATGATTATCTTAACAGATGCTGAAAAAGCCTTTGACAAAAATACAATACCCATTCCTACTAAAAACACTAGAGAGCATAGGAATAAATTAATTGTTCCTTAGAATGATAAGCAGCATCTATCTGAAATCATCAACAAGCATTATATGCAATGGTTATAAACTAGAGGCATTCCCAATAAGATCAGGGGTGAAACAAAGATGCCTGTTATTATTACTACTATCCAATTGTGTTAGAAGTGTTAGCTTCAGCAATAACAGAAGAAAAGGAAATTGAAGGAATTAGAATTAGGAAGGAAGAAACAAAACTCACTCTTTGCAGATGATATGATGGTACATCTAGAGAATGCTAAAAAGCTTCTAAAAACTACTAGAAACAATTAGCAACTTTAGCAAAGTCACAGGATATAAAATAAAGCCTCATAAATCCTCAGCATTTCTGTATATTACTAGCAAGATACAGCAGCAACAGCTATAAAGAGAAATCCCATTCAAAATAACCTCAGACAATATAAAATACTTGGGAGTCTATCTGCCAAGGCAGACTCAGAAACTCTATGAAAACAACTACAAAACACTTCCTTTACAAATAAATATTAGATTTTAAAAATTGGGCAAATATCAACTGCTCAGGGATAGGCTGAGCTAATATAATAAAAATGATAATTCTACCTAAATTAAACTACTTATTTAGTGCTCTACCAATCAAAATTCCAAAAAAAAAATACCTTAATGAGTTAGAAAAAATTGTAAGTAAATTCATATGGACAAATAAAAAGTCAAGAATTTCTAGGGATTTAATGAAAAAAGTACAAAAGAAGGTGGCTTAGCCCTACCAGATCTCAAATTGTATTATAAAGCATCAGTCATCAAAAATGTCTGGTATAGACTGAGAAATAGAGTGGTAGATCAGTGGAATAAACTAAGTGCAAAAGCAGGAAATGATTATATTAATCTACTGTTTGATAAACCCAAACAGTTCAGCTTTGGGGATAAATATGCTCTCTTTGATAAAAACTGTTGGGAAAATTGGAAACTAGTAAAGGAAGAAATTTGGATTAGTTCAACACCTCACACCCCATACCAAGATAAGATCAAAATGGACCCAGGTTTAGACATAAAAGACAATATTATAAGCAAACTAGTACATCAAGGAATAGTTTAGCTGTGAGTTCTATGGAAAGGGAAGAGTTTATGACCAAGGAAGTAATGGAGAACATCATTCAAAACAAACTAGATAATTTTGATTACATTAAATTAAAAAACTTTTGCATGGACAAAACCACTGTAACCAAGATCAAAAGAAATGTAGTAAATTGGGAAATAATTTTTACAACTAGTATTTCTGACAAAGGACTCATTTCTAAAAATATATAGAGAACTGATTCAAATTTATAAAAAAAAAAACAAGCCATTCCCCAATTGACAAATGGTTAAAGGATATGCAGAGGCAATTTACAAATGAGGAAATCAAAGCGATCCATGGTCCTATGAAAAATTACTCTAAATCATTACTTGTTAGAGAAATGCAAATTAAAGTATCTCTGAAGTACCACCTCACACCTCTCAGACAGGCCAATATGACCAGAAAGGACAATGATCATTGTTGGAAGGGTTGTGGGAAATCCAGGACCCTAATTCTTTGTTGGTGGAGCTGTGAACTCATCCAACCTTTCTGGAGAACAATTCGGAATTATGCCTAAAGGCCAATAAAAATGTGCATACCCTTTGATACCACAGTACCACTACTGGGCCTATACCCTGAAGAGATCATGTAAAAAGGGTAAAAATATCGCTTGTACAAAAATATTCAAAGGAGCTCTGTTTCTGTGGCAAAGAATTGGAAAATGAGTGAATGTCCATCATTTTGGAAATGGCTGAACAAACTGTGGTATTTGTAAGTTATGGAACACTATTGTTCTATTAGAAACCAGGAGGGATGGGAATTCAGAGAAGCCTGGAAGTATTTGCATGAACTGATTCTGAGAGAGATGAGCAGAACCTTAAGAATATTGGCACATAACAGCAACATGTGGTTGATGATCAGTCTTAATGGACTTGATCATTTCATAAGTGCAACAATTAGGGACAATCTTGGGGTATTTGTGGTGGAGAATACCATCTGTATCCGGAGAAAAAATTGTGGAATTTGAACAAAGATCAAAGACTTATACCTTTAATTTTTTTAAAAATGTTCTTATTATGTAATTTTGCTATCTCTTATTTTTTTACTTATGGATATGATTTCTCTCTCTCAAAACATTCAATTTAGATCCATGTATAGCATGAAAACAATGAAAAGACTAACAGACTAGGTTCTGGGGGGGAGCAAGATTAGGGGGGAAATTGTAAAATTCAAAAATACATAAATTTAACAATAAAAAAGAAAAAGAAGGGTTCTAGTCATATAAAAAATAATAAGGAACTAACTGATGGATAACTGAAACTTTGTACTCTAATTTATGAAATATTCAAAGAACCTTCAGTACATTAGTAAAACTTCAGTGGAAGATTCATGGAAAAATACCAACAGGAGTTATTAAGATAAGAAAGTGTAGAAGAATTGCCTTCAGCAACAAAGGACAGTGAACCAATACCAGTAAAATTGCTAGGAGTTTGGAATCAATAATCAAGATTAATATTTGAGTTCCTTGTGGATCTTACCAAAACAAAAATCCTGGAACTAAATTCATCTAACATATGATGTGCCAGAAGATAATGATTTGTTGCCCTTTTTTAATCCCGCATTTAAATTTGGAATATTGGTATAAGATTAGACATGTCTAAACATAGCTTCACATCTCAATTTAAGGAAAGCCCACATCCTAGTGCCTAATAGACAACAAACCTTCCCACCACTTCACTTTTATCAATGAACATGGTCTTGCAAAAAATCAGAATGGGACATAGAGGGCTGCCCCCACCACCACCCCCAGGGTGAGACTTTTAAAAGTTCCTTTTGTTCCTCTTCTCAGTATAAGTGCTATTTTGAAGGGATGGTTTAAATAGCCAGGCAATTTTTCTCATTTTTCTTTGCATGAAGAGTCCTTCACCAGTGCTTAGAGGAACTTTAAACTGGGCAGAAATAGCTGGCTTAGCACCTCGCTAAACTCAATTGCACTGACCATTTATCTAAAGTTGCTACCTTTCACACTGAGTTGAAGCATTGACTGTGGGGTGTTTTGATCAGTGACTTGCTCCTTTCCTCTTCTTGACATAAATCCATCCAGGTCTACGGATGGCTTTATTGGAGGTGCTTGTTAGCTTAGTTGGGCATATTTTAACCAAGGCACCTGCAGTCTGTAAAAGTGATTAGGTTTTGCTGCCAGGATCACTTCTGGTAAGCACCACTCTAGTCAATGAATTAAGAGAAGGATTGCCCTGAACTGCAAAGCGGGGAGTCAGGATGATGAGTGATGGAGGAAAAAAGGAGAAAAATGATCAGAGGAAAAGTCAACCATTATACAAAGTCTGATAGTTTGTATTAGCATAACCACTCTTACCAGGAAGCGAAATGCCATACAGTGTTACCTGGACACTGTTTTATTAATACTAGCAAGGATTACTTCCCTCCTTCTTCAGTCCAACCCCACTTTAGGCCACTGATGTAAATTTGACAAGTATGGTGTTTCAAGAGCAGTTCATCAATCTGGAGTGCTTGGGATCCTAGATTTAGGGTTAGAAAAGACTTCTGAAGCCATCTAGTCCAAACCCCTTTCTTTGACACACAGAATGGATAAAGACTTAAATGTAAAATCAAAGATTTACAATAGAGTAAGAAAAAACTTAAAAGAGATCATGTAGTCCAACCCAGGATCACAGATGCTGAGATTTGCCCACAACTATACAAAGAGAAACCTGCAGAGTTCAACTGGCAATTTAAACCAGATCTTGCGACTTCAAATTCAGTGTTCTTTCTACTATCCCCAATGAGAATTCACATAAATCTTTGAGAGATGGTTGTTTATTGAATGGTTTTTGCTTGTATTCCATTAGTTATGTTTGTCAGACTGTTTTGCTCAGTATCTAACTATAACTTTGATCAAATAACTTAAGTATTTTCTGTTGGAGTGTGGGTCAATAGAGTGGATAGGGTTAGATCATGATTCTTCCAGATCATCTGAGTGGGATATAACAGGACAGAAAACCTAGCACTGTGTATAACAACTTATATGTGAGAGCTGTTACATCATTTCACATTTGATCAGTTTTCCTTTTTTTTTTCTTTTTCCTTCCTAGCTAGACTTGTCTCTGTAATTTTCATCTTTTGTTCACTCTTCTCTTTTTAAAAAAGTAATATCTGTCTTTCACAGGACAACTACCTTTCAAATATTCAAGTATATCTCTACCTCCCATATCTCTACCCCTATTCTCTCTTCTCCAGATTAAGTATCCATAATTTCCTCAACTTGGTTGAATTTTGAGTTCTTTATTCATCCCAGTTACCATCTCAACTCTAAAATATTTGCCATAGCTCCCCATTGAGAGAGGGACTGGAGATTTGGGGTGGAGTAGTGGTGGCAGCAGAGTAACAATAACACAAGACTTCTGAGAATGGGGAAAAAAAATTGGGGAAGGGAGAGGAAGTACATCTGCCAATATAAACCCTCTGGCCAGCTCAACATTATGTTATCCTTTTCTCCCCCCTCCTGGCAGTAGGAATTGTCATACCTAAATCCTTTTTTAAATCCTATCCTCATATAAATAGGCTTTCTTCTTTCTTCCTAATCTTTCTAACCTATAGAATCAAGCTAAATTTTCAGCACAGTTCTTTTAAGGTTTCTTAAGTAGTTTTTATTGTTTATATTATAGTCCTGGAAAAGTTTGAAATAAGTCCATTGTGAAGGGGGAAAAGTTTCTTTAAAAACCCTAGGAGTTGTATTTTTTTCCAGCTTGGAAAGAGAAGAAATTAATGGAAGATAAATACTGGAGGGTGAAATTTTCAATTACTGGGTGTTTTAAGAAATATTCTCAAGTAGTAGAACACCTGAAAAAAAAAGGTACTATGGGTCTTCACATACATTCTCTTTCTGTCTTGTCTCTCTCTCTTTGTGTCTCTCTGTGACTGTCTCCCTCTATTTGTCTTTGTTTCTCTGTCTCTGTCTCTCCTCTCTCCCTTTCTTTATCCTTTCCACTCTATTTCCTTTCCCTCTCTTCTTTGTTTCTCTTTTCCTTCTCCTTTTTTTCCTCTCCATCTCCCTCTTTTCCTAGCCCCTATCCCTCTCATTCCTACACTATCTCTTTGTATCTCTCTCTCTGTGTCTGTGTGGGACTCTCTCCCTCTCTTCCCCCCTCTTGCAGAAAAAAAGACAAAAAAAAAAAAAAGCACAGATCCTGTAAATGGATCCATGCAAAAGATTAAAGTTAAATTTATTAAATATGTCATTAGGTCAGCTAGGTTCATATTATCCTAGCCCTTTTCCACCTTAAGTGAAGGTGTGATTTTTGGAATAAAGAGGACTTTTTGATGGGTAAGGGTGACTTTTTCTGGGACTGCTCTTGCCTGGACAAAGTCAGAAATATATACTAAGTAGGAATTAGGACTGGAAATCATAGTGGGGGGGCAGGGATAGGAAGAAGGCACCTATAAATGCAGAGCAGTAGGCAGTGCTGAAATCAGCTAGGATAGGGAAGAGGAAAAGTCAGAAAGATTCCAGATCAATAAACGCTAATAGAAAAAGCTTTCTTGCCACTTATTAGGTCTGTGAGTCCTTTAGTTTACAGGGACTAACTACTTAGCCTCAGTTTGTTTAGTTGTAAAATATAGATTATATCACTTGTATTGTTTACCTCACTAGAATGTTATGAGGAAAACTAATGATATATAAATGTCAACTATAAATCAGTAAATGTCAGAGCTAAAAGACTCCTTGAAGAGAATCTAGCCCAGCTCCTTCATTTTTACAGATAAAGAAACAGAGACCCAGAGAAGTTAATTAACTTTCCCAAGGTCATAGAGGTAGTAAGACTTAAGAGAAGAACCAGAAACACAGCCATCTGACTCTTAGGTCAGAATGTAGGCAATAAAGGGGACTTACCTTTGTGGAACAGCACTAGCTGACAGTTCTTTTATTTGGTCTCTCTTCTCTTAGTCACAGAAAGGACACAAGGAAGGGTCAGGATCTCTCTTCTATCCTTCCCTGATTGATTACCATTCATCATCCTGTACTTAAAGGAGAGAATAGAAGCCATAACATAAACATGCTCAATAAATTATTCTCTGTTTACATCTGCATATGACAATTAAGCAATAGTAAGTGACAGACTGTGAATTAGTCTGTGGTAATTCATGCTCAGGGTGTTAGGCATAAGTGTGATAATAGGATGCCATTATAACACAGTAGGCACGATTACAATATCAACACATAAAATATTACTTTGCTAGTTGATTTTTAAAAAAAAACCCTTATTGGTTATTGTTTGATTTCATCAACCACTTTGAGAGATATAGGGAGGAAACATCTTTGATTTCACTTTGAATTAATCTGTCCAGTTCTCCACTCAACCTGAAAAATGGAGAGACCCAAGTCAAATTTATGGGACTAGTTCCCCCACTCTCTTTATAAATTCAATTCAATTAAATTCAACTAAACTTAATTCAGTTCAAACATTTGTTAAGCACACAGTGCTAGATTTTTTAAAGATACAAGGCCAAAATAATATTGTCCCTACCTACAAAGAGCTTACATTATTTTTGAGGTGGAAGTGGAGAAAGATACTATAATTCCCTCCCCCAAAAAGATTTGAGAAGGGGAAAAGTATCACTTGTGTTAAATTGAGAAGAGTGAAATCAGAAAAGGTTTGCAGAAGAAGGGCATTTGAGGTGAGCCAGAAGAAAAGTGAGGATTCTAAGCAGCAATCACAAAGGAGTAAATTCTATGCATAGGAGATATGTGAATGTGTGGAGACATAAGATTGTCTTTCCTGTCTTATTAAGCCAGTTGGGTTAGAATATAGACTTTGTAAAAGAGTGGAAAAAATGGTTGGAACAACTCTGTAGAGGAAGGCTTAAGAACTAAGGAATTTGTATTTTTAGAGTCAAGAAAGACCCACTAAAGGCTTTTGAGCAGGGAGCAATACTCATATCCGTGTTTTAAGAATATTATTTGACAGCTCTGTAAAGAATGGATTGGAAAGAGATAGCCTAGAGGCAGAAAGGACAATTAGGAGCCTATTACAAGATTTTAGACAAGAAGTGTTGAAAGCCTGAGCTAGGATGATGGTGGTGTAATTAGAGTGAAGGGGACAGATATGAAATGTTGTAGAGGGAAAGGCAATAAAACCTATCAACTAATTGAATATCAGGGGTTTCAAGCCTAGATGATTTGGATAATGGTCATTAAATCAAAAGAAATAAGGACATTTGGAAAAGGTCAAACCTCAAAGAGAAAGATGATGCAAACACTTCCACTTCAGATGCATATGCATGTATAGGTGTACACTAGGTTGATGAAAAGGGAACATGCTGAAAGTGGAAACAAGACCAGGGAGTGCCCAGCTCTTTCAGTAATCCATTCTTTACCCTCCCCTTAATATATGCACAGAACTAATGAGCCTAGCTCTAATATGTTTGCACAGAATGCTTGCCATGATGCAATGTCCAAATGGACTCTGGAGATGTACATATATTCTGTATCTGGCTTTCTCTTTACAGTTAATATCTATTGTTCTCCATTTCACATTCTCTTGATCTACTAATCCTATAATACCCAAATGACATCCACATTTCTCACCACTCTAATCTGCTCATTTATCAGTTTCTGTTGGTCTCCTAAAGCAGCAGAATGAAGACTCTGCAGACATTTTACCTTATCATCATATGCCTGCCATCTAGTGGTAAAATTAGGAAATCATAGGGTATACTTTGACTTCCAAAACTGGGTGTGGTGACACACAAGTCAAAATAGTTGCTTTTTTCTAATCTGCTTTCAGATATGGTTTCTTAAAAATAAAAGCTAGCCTATACCCTCTACTCAGAAATTATATCTCAGAAATTATATCTATATCTTCTTTAGGTCATGCTGAATGATCAGAGACTCTTAACTGTACCTTTCCTCCAAGATTCTGTCATTGGACCTCTCTCTCTCTCTCTCTCTCTCTCTCTCTCTCTCTCTCTCTCTGTCTGTCTCTCTCTCTCCATTCTCCCTTCATGATCTTATCCACTTTCTTTTCTTCAATTTTCACTTCAACTGTACATTTTCATAGATTTTTTTCATAAATTTATTTATTTTTCTAACTACATGCAAAGGTAGTTTTCAACATTCATTTATTTGGATAAGGTTTTGAGTTCCACATTTTTCTCCCTTCTTTCTATCCCTCCCCTTCCCCTTGACAGCAAGTATTCTGATATAGATTATACATGTATAATTATGAACTATACATTTTTTAGATGTAACAAATGATATATTTGTTTTGTTTGAATATAATTATTTTTAAAGGAGGTTTTTAACTTTAGGTTGAGGGGAATGAGATATGTAGAGAGAGAAGAAAAAAGAGGAGGAGGATGATAATGATGACAACAAGGAAGAAAGAGAAATGTAAATGAAACATTTGCTATATACATAATGGAGTATTGGCCTATGAATTCAGTCTATATGAGCTTGTTCAGAATGCTTGGATAATGCAGTACTCAAGTAGACTTTGGAGATATACATACATTCTGTAACTGGTTCTGGTCTGCTAACCTGGTCTGCGAGTACAAAGGATAATCTCTGATTGGTTATGAAGCTAGAATTGGGGCATATTCTAAAAGGTCCTAGTCTTTCAGAATTCTTTTCAATTTGCTTCTGGCACTAGAGAAAGCCAAAGAGCTTCTGAGGGCCTGTAGGTATGAGGATGGGTTCAAGCTTTCTGTCATCTGGAGGTAGCAGGGTGCCAATGGTTTATTACCCACGTTAGGTAGTGGCACACTGGATAGAGCACCTACCTTGGAGTCAGGAGAACCTGAGTTCTAATCCAGCCTCAGACTCTTAATAATTAAATAATAAGGCTGGACAACCTTGGACAAGGCACTTAATTCCATTGCCTTGCAAAAAAAAAAAAAGAGTGTATGACCCTGTTGATGTTTCACTGTTATGTTTATGCTGTTATATTATTAGTTAGAAAAGGTTCAGAATAGCTGTTATATTGCGAACTTTAAAAGGTCGGGAGAGCAAGACATCCAGTGAAGTCCATACTGGGTGTTGCAGTTAGCTAGTCTGGTCTCAAGGTCCTGAGGAAGGACCTTCAGGACCCAGCCTGGAAATAACTGAGTAGTGCACCATGTGTCTTTTAGAAATGAACTTGGAGGAATCAAAGCCAGAGAGAAACTCCAAAATGGGGGCTCAAACTCTCCTCTGAGACATAGATCCATCCTTTCTGAAAGAACTCCCAGAACTTGGAGGGGGAAATGTAACCTTCTTCATTACAGAAGTCTAAATTCAGAGCTGATCACTACATATGCCTTTTAAAAACAAACTGTACATAGCAGAGCTTGTGGTGACCTAATTGTTCCATCAAGCCTTCCATCCTAAGCAACCCTTTGAAATATTTTGTCTGGTAATTCTAGAAAGTTTAAGACTTCTAATTTTTTTTTATCTTTATGTTTCTTTTTTTTTTACCACTTTGTCAAGATAACAGCATAAACAGAAAGAGGATGTATCCTGTCTGTTTCTTTAATGGGATACCATAGCCAAAGAACTCATCACCTACTGGTTAATCTGCTGCTGATAAGCTTCTCTATATTTACATAAGCTCCTCTAAGGACAAGCAGGCACAATCAGGCATGGGGAAAATTACAATAAATCTGGGGGGAAATCTTCCTTTCTTAGATCTTTAATTCATTGTTTGTCTTTCATTCTTAAGTGTGACTATCACCCAAAATTCTATCCTTGGTCTTAATCTCTTCTCTATACATTTCTTCCTCAGGTCCCATCAAGTCCCATGGCTTCAATTATCAATCACATTAGTCCTTAATCTATATATCTAGCTACCTCCCTCTCCACATGGTTCTAGTGCCTGATAAATCTCTCTATTCAGTACTTCAAAATCAGCATGTCCCAAATATCTCTTCTTCCAAAAGTCTGACCTTCCTTCAATTCCCTAATTCTGTTTATGGCATCAACATTCTCCTAGTCATTCTCCACTGTCACCAAAAAAACCAACTCTTCTTGGTATTACCCACTGAAAAGTTCTTAGAATCATAGATTTAAAGCTAGAAGGAGCCTTGGAGGAAGTCAAGTCCAACATCCTCATATTGCAGATGAGAAAATTGAGGCACAGAGAGGTTTAAATGACTTGCCCAAGGTTATATAGCCAATAGGTATGCAAAATGGGACCTAGATGCCAGTCTTCCTGATTCCAAATCTAATACCTTATTCATTATCACATACTGCTTCTCAGTTGCACATTGCTAAACCCTCGCACAAACATACCTCCTTTTTGGAAGAATAACTTTCAAAGCAAAGCTTCCTGCAAACAATGAATACACACACAATAGTTATATCATACTCATTTATTGCCTTTGTTTGACAGTGCCTACTTTTTTCCTTTATTTTTTTTTATTCTGTACCTTAAAAATGCCAAATGAAAACAAGCATTTTCAGGTACATTGTTGAACAGAAGGAGATTATACATGGAACTACTATATATGAAACAGTTATGTAGCAATTGCCTTTTTAAGTACATAAAACTCTGAACATGTAACTTTCAAATCTGTCCTGCTTGTCTGATTCTTTTTGAGGTTTAAGATCTTTACTTTGTCTGAATATTAAAGTTTCTTAAATGTCTAAGAGGTGTTCCTCCTATTCTAACTGAGAATATTTGGAATATAAGTATGAAAGGAAGAAAATAAGAGTATGTACATACACACACACACACACACACACACACACACACACACACATTACAATTTTCCTATAGCATTGAGTATATGGGGAAGAAGAAAATAAGATAAAGTTGAATTGTATATAGCTTAGAATGCCAGGTGAAAGTGGTATGATTTCTTATGTCTCTTCTAGATTTTCTTCTTGTGTAACCATAATAGTTTTGTGAAATAAGTCAACATAAGAGGTGGTCCACAGTCAAATTCATCCCCCTTTGCCCTTGGAGTCACTCTTAACTGAAGCGTGTATTTTGAGCCTTTAGTTGGAATTATAGGAGTGCATTGTGTTCTGTATGTTAAAGTATTTCACAACTTGACGTGGAGTTGGGAGGGACTGTAGTGAGGTGGAGTAAGGGAGTTTGAAGAGGGGGTGTCTCACTTCCTCCCCTACATACAATTGTCATTAAAGTATGCTGCCAAAGAATGTGACCCACCAAGTGCCAGATTTGTCAGACTTGGCTGTCTTTGGGAATAGTTTTATCATTATCATTTTATCATTTTTGTTTGAGATGCTGAGTCAGGAAATTGACATTTTAGTGTTGTGCTTTTAAAAGTATTTGCTGTGTCTTCATTTTTTTCCTCTGTGACAGTTGAAGCAGAAGGAGTACTTAGCTTTCTTGATTTCAATTATCTTCCCTGTAGTATATTGCTGATATGTTACTGTGTCAAATGATGTTAGGTGAAGAAAAAGAAAATGTCACCTGGTAAATGTGACAGTTGTTGAGGAGGATTTGAGAGACATTTCCTGTCACTGATAGGTCTTCAAGTGCACTTTTGAAGACAGGTAAAATTCTTTGAAAAATTGGAATTTGGATTTTTTTCTGCCAATTTTGCTAACTTATGATCATGCAAATGTCACTTTTTGTTTCTTATAAAGGTTCTAAATTGAGGCAGGCAGAGTCATGTTCTGCTTGATTTTGTTTTACAGTTGTTAGTTGGATTGGAAGATATTCTTCATCTACAAACATCTAGAAATAGTCTTCCATTTTTCATTTAGAGAGAGTTTCACTTTGAGATACAAAGATCTGGGTTCAAATTTCATTTGACACACTATCTAACCATGATTAAGTCACTTAATCACTCTATGCTTCAGTTCCTCATCTGTTAAATGAGAATAATAATATCACTTGTCTCACAGAGTTGGCATGAGGAATAAGTGAAAAAATTCTAGGTGTGAAGGCAGAGAACTTGGGTTCAAATTTCAGTGACCTTGGACAAGTCACTAAGCCTTTTGATTCTTACTTTCCAAATCTATAAAGTGGAGAAATTTGGCTTGATGATATCCAAGTTTCCTTCCACTTCTAAGATTTATCCCAAACATTAACTGAGTTTATTTTTTGTTTTGTTTCCTGAATGTTTTCTGTGAAGCAAGAGGGAAAAAAGGTAGCCTTAAATTAATAAAAAGTTCATTATCATTCACTTCTTCTCTAAAAATGTATAGCACCTCTAAACTTATTTCCAGATAAAGTAGCTCGATTACTTTTACTTGCATTGTGATAATTTACATAAACATTAAAATAGAAAAATATCATGCATATTTCTGAAACCCAGAAAATCCCTGAAAACCACCAGGGTAGAATGAAGGAGGGCTGGTAGATGTGAGATTAAAGAGAAAACAACAATCATTATTTATAGGGAGTTAGCAAGAAATGATAGCTGGGTTGTTAAATTTGAGCTCCTTGTTTTATAGATGTGAATGCTGTCTTTGTGAGATGGCAGGGAATAGTTTGTGGACCATAAAAGTATACAATGGTATTGGGTGGTTTAAACCTATGCTCGACCTCTTTCTTCTCTTTGCAAAATGGATGAGAATTTTCTTGAGGTGCTAGAATAGGCCTTGACCTTCTGCGATGAGGGAGATCAGCAGATGATTTGATTTGTACTTCTACTTTGCCCAACTAGGAAAACACTTCAATAACTTGAAGGCTTCAATTAAATATATATGATCCTCCATTGACAGATGAATTTCAGCAAGTCAAAATCACCCTACATTTTTTATTTTAACTAAGTATCATCTCATTTAGCTTACTGCTGGCATCTCAATAAATGTGCTGGCATTGCCGATGCTCTGTTCATTTCTTGTCTTCTGTATGCTGTACATTTGGTTTTTATTTTCTCTTACAATGAATTGGTTTGGTTCACTTTCTCTAGTAGGCAGTTTTCTCCAGCTCAGTGCTTAAGCATTGCCAGAGAAAGAAATTTAGCCCAGCCATTCTCAACATGGCTTCTTATTTGCAACCCAATTTTCCCTAGCAAATGAGCATTACTAGGACCATTACTAAGCACCACATAGACATCTCTATGGGGATTCCCCCCCCCCCACTCTGGGTCTTAGTGACAGGAAGAAAAAAAGACTAGAAAATATAGGAAGAGGGGAAAGAATCAGAAAAACCAATAGAACTCTCTAGGGTTCCCTGTAGAAAAGAACCAGAGGAGACAAAACAAAAACAAACAAACAAACAAAAAATGAAGGAAACATAGCAGGATTCTGGAGACAGTGTGGTCTTGTAAAAAGAACACTGATTCTGGAATCAAATTTCTGTATTTTAAGTTCCTTTCCTGTAAAATGAGAGCATTTGGCTGGACAGTTTTTAAGGGAGCCTTCTAGCTAGCTCCAGGTCTATTGATCTTAGCATTGCAATAAATAACCTTATTGGCCCAGAAGTACTAGAGCGTTTATCCTTTCCTTTTCCCCTTGAGGGCCTTTCTCAGCCCTGGACACAGGTATCTGGGACTTTTTTGTAGTTCTAAGGGATTCTAGTCCCCAAATAGTGAAGGGTTAATATCTTTTTGCCTCTATCCTGGAACCTAAGGCAGGAAAAATTATTCAACAATTTTATCTCATTTCCAGTGTCTCCCCAAAAGGAGGGGTCAGAAAAGTGCCCACTAAACCAAAGTAAATTAGGTATAGGACAGCTATTTATTTTGTTCACACAAAATAAATGTGTAACACAAAAACTCAGATGTAATCTGACCAAAAAATACTCAAACAAACTGAAGCATATAACTATTGTTATATTATTATGGGAAATTGAAAGTTGGTATTTAAACATCAGAACATGAAGTGTTTGATGGATTGAAAAGACTTTGCTATATTTCATTTCAATTCTGTATTATCTCTCTCAAAGTTCTGTCATCTACCAAGACAAGGACCAGACCTAGGCTCATTCTCTTTCCAGTATTATTTTACAAAAGTGCTATAGCTACAAATCATCTGATTCTCTTCATCCTTAAAGAATGACATCACTATGTTTGAGACCAATTGCAGTGTATTCCTCTGTGGTTGGTCAGACCACTATGAGCTTGGAATGCTCTACCACAGGTCAGATACAAATAGGCCATGTGAAAATTTGGAATGATTTCTTTAAACTTGGGCATTTTGCATTTCTTTTTAGCCACTACAATTTTCCTTTGCTCATAGAGTATAAAACCTTCCCTGATGAGGTGGTCCTGTACCAATGTCTCCTATGTTTTTCAGGAAGATACATTGTGCTTCTAGCTTGTCAAAGAATAAATCTTTCAATGATCAATGTTGGAAAAGAAATAGAAAATCTTGGACACTGATGCATTGTTGGTGGGGGTTATGAAATGATCCAGCCTTTCTGGAGAGTAATTTGGAATTATACACAAAAGGCAATTAAAATGTGCATTCCCTTTGATCCAACAATACCACTACTGATTCTATACCCTGAAGAGGTCATGTAAAAGGGTACACAAAAATATTTGTAGTAGCTCTGTTTGTAGTGGCAAAGAACTGGAAATTGAGGAGATGTCCATCAATTGGGGAATGACTGAACAAATTGTAGAATTTGTATGTGATGGAATGCATTTGTTCAATTAGAAATCAGGAGGGTGGGATTTCAGAGAAGCCTAGAAAAACTTGCATGAATTGATACTGAGGAAGCAGAACCAGAAGAACCAGAAGAACATTGTACATTTTAATAATATGGGGTGATGATCAACCTTGATGGACATACTCATTCCATCACTGCAATGATCAGGGACAATTTTTGAGGGATCTGTGACAGAGAATACCATCTGCATCCAGAGAAGTTTGGACTTTAATTATTTAAACTATGGA
This sequence comes from Macrotis lagotis, assembly GCF_037893015.1. Classification (NCBI taxonomy): domain Eukaryota; kingdom Metazoa; phylum Chordata; class Mammalia; order Peramelemorphia; family Peramelidae; genus Macrotis; species Macrotis lagotis. The sequence continues at coordinate 79,735,613 of NC_133660.1, forward strand.
GTTTAAATGAAGATCAAAGATGATTATTCTCAATTTTTAAAAAGTTGTCATATATTACATAATTTGGATCTATGCATATCATGGAACAAATGTAAAGACTATATTAGATTGCCTTCTGTCAGGGGAAAGGGGAAAGGGGAGGGAGGGAGGAAATTATAAATTCAAAATCTTACAAAAATGATTGGTAGAAACTATGTCTGCATATGATTGGAAAACAGATAAAATATTTGTATAATTAAAAACAGGTTAGATCAAAATACCTGGATTTCTCAATAACAGGGAGCTGGGTGGGAGGAAGGGAGAGAATTTGGAACTCAAGGTTTTCAAAGTAAATATTGACACTTGTGTTTGTATGTATTTTTATGTATATATATAGTATGTATGTATTATGATTTTGTATAGGGGGAGGGATTTAAAAATTTTTTAAATGAATCCTTTCAAGTTCTCTTCCTGTGTTTTTGCAATTCCCTGATTGCTCTTCTAAGAAAATATTCTCTCTGAAGCATGGAGATAACTTGAAATAAGCAAGAGATGTATGATGTGAAAAAGCAAATATATAGCCTTATTTATGAATACCAAAGGGGAAAAAAGATGGGGAAATTTTATTCAACTGTTCAATAAACTAAGCATTTCATGAATATGTAACACTTTGTTTGGTGTTATGAGCAGTAAAAATTGTAGATAAAACACTATCCCTGCTTCATGGAACTTAGTCCAGTTCTGAACACAAAGCACACACCATAGACTAGAATGTAATTGTTTTAGCTCTACTGGTAGGAAGAAGAATGGGAAAAGATAGCTATCCTTCTGCTGTGGCTGAAGTAGTGTTTTGCCTGGGAAGAGGAAAACTGACTAGAAAACAGAATGAGGGATTGAGTTTTGATATTTCTCTTTATATTTAACTTAACTCTATGTTAAGTGTTTTCTAAACTAGATTTTCTACCTTAATCTTAACAAAATTGGGAAACAGGTTTTGTTAGGATTTTCTTCAATTATATCATAGAGAAAATTTATTGAAATTAAATAACCACAAAGTGGTATTGTTTAAAAGCAGACATACATATAAATATGTACATGTTATATGCTTTTAAGTGAAGCTATAACTGTGATTTCTAGCATTCTTATAATGGAAACAAGACAAGCTTTTCAAATGTAAATGTTACTTCCTCTATTATTGGGGAAATGGAGATACCTTCTAATTATTTGTGTTGCAATTTACTTAGGAGGAATTTGTCCCTCAAACAAAAATGAAATGACTATCAGGAGAATGAAATAAATAAAATCAGGAGAATCCCCTAACTGCCCCACCCCCTTTATAATTCTTAGAAATATTTTTCTCCTTTTCAGGCTTGATTTCTAGTTTGATTCTTTTTCTCAGCCCCTGAAATGTAGAATGATGGAATTTAGATCTGGAAGTGTTCTGATTACTTGGATTCTCTCATCGATGGCTGAACAGGCTATTATCATGAATATGTGCCTTGTCTCTGCATCAGGGTGAAATGGTCATGCCTAGGGGAGAGGGAAAATAGTTCTAAACTTCTCCATATGATTAAATGTAATTCACCAACTGGGTGTGGAGAAAGAAAGGGACTAAATTAGATCTATAAAGGACCATCAACCTGAGAAACCAGTTAGGTTTACCTGAAATGTGGAAAAGCAAATTGTGCCATATTTCAAAGGATAATAGCACTTTTCTGATATTTTGCAATTATCATTAATCAGCAACATTGGCCTATAATCCCCATTATCTCCTTTAAACCTAACTTATTTCAAAATGACTAATCCTATAGCATTTCTGAGCATGCTGGCAGCTCTCCACACATAAATACTGCATTAAACATCATACACAGTCTATCCCCTGGGCAATCTTTGAATTTTTTATAAAATCTGCCCACTGATCCATCAGACCCCGATATTTTCTTCCAATTTTCATCATACCTTTTGGACTTCTGGTATAGCCATCTCTACTATTTAAAATCTCCTTGGCATTTGAGTCTTTCAGGAGAGTGTTAATGGTAAGAAAAAATGGCTAGATGGGCTTTCTCAGATTGAACTTATTGCAAAATACTTACCTATTTTTAAATATTATTCTTGGCAAGTCAACTGTGATTTCAGATAATTTTGCTAGTGTTTCTGTTCATTATCCATACTACAAAGCTAGTTTGAGTGTAAGGCAGTGGGGAATATTGGGGAACATGGCAACCTGAAATAAGGAGACTGGGATTCTGAGAGCCAATGGTCAAGGCATTTTATCTCTTACCCTCCATTTTAAATCTATAAAATAAGGACAAATTTATGATATCTTTTAAAAGCTGTGGTGAGAAAATATCTTTTTAATCTACAAAATTCTTTAAAGAAGGCTCATTTATTTTGCTGCTTTAAAACTTTTGGAGTCTCTGATTTCATTGATATGGGTATTCCTTTCACCGATATAGATTGTAATCCCTCTATAAATTAGTAAACCATCGTCAGGAGATGCTTCAGTCATAAAAAAGTTCATTACCCTTTTATTATCATCTGAGGATAAACCTCTTCAGACTTAGTTGTGATAACCTCAGAGAATAGTTATACAATGTACTGTCTAATTAATACTTGTAGTCTTTCTTGCTTCTTCTTCTGTCTTCTTTCTTGGAACTTCCGGGATTTGTGCTCCATTGTGGCCTTGGAGAATACAAGTTTTTTAGTTCCATACCAAGAAGAGGTATAAGAGCAAACCTTGAGTATTATAGTATTCCTTATTACCTCTTTGAACTTGGGCAAGTTACATAAGAGTATTAAATTTCAGTTTGCTCATTTAGCAAATGTGAATATTGAACTAGATGGCCCCTGAGAGCTCTTCTAGCTCTGGATCCATAATCTATGATTCTTTGATTATAATTATTGCATAATTTTATTCCTCACTCCCCTAATATTTATATATAATATTCAAGAAGGCTGACACTAGGGAAAAGTTTTTTTTAATTCAATTCCAAGGATACAATAGGGGTTATGGAATAGACAGCATGTGAAGACATAGCACAGGGAAATTTTATTACAGATTCTAATTTTTAATTCTAACAATTTGAAATTTGAATGGACTAATCACAAATGCTAAACTTGTCTGGAAGTCTTTACAAGGTGATAGTTGCTAGTATGTTCTATTGTTTTAAGATTACAAAGTGGTAGGAATGAGGGAGAAGTTTGAATTCTCTAAATATGTTTCACACACATAATATACATAGAGACATGCACACACACATATATGTATATATAGAGACATATGTACACCCAGAATTTTCCAGGAACATGGATAAAGCCAATATAGATTATTAAATTGCTTTAGGCTTGTTGAATTTGGGTAGTGGTATCCCTTCATTCATCTTTTATCTGTCAGCAAACAAGGGTTTATTAAGAACTTCAAGGTATATCTGGGTGGAAGATTCACTGTCACTCTCCCTTTTGATATGCTCTGCCATCATATTTTCACAAACCAAACCATCAAATTGTCTAAAATGGATATTATTCCCCAGTCTGTCCTATTTTCACAACCAATAGAAAAAATAGCTTAGAACAAAGTATTCTTAATTGGAATTAGAGAAGTTGGGTTCCCCCCCATTCACCATGTGTGTTACCTTGGATAAGTCACTTCAACTCTCTGAGTCTCAGTTTATTCATCTAAAAATCAGTGTTGGAACAGATAGCCTCTAATGTCCCTTTTAAGCCATAATCTATGATGCTCTATGATCCCAAGAACTGCAAACCAGTGGTGGGAGGAGTAGTGCAATGGAAAAAAGAAATGAACAAGAAGAAAGTTTAATAAGTTTTACTAAGTTTAAGGACCATTGGAAATAAAAGTGCCACCGATTGTTAAAAATATTCTGTAGACCAGAATCAACCTGTGGCCTGGCATTTGGGAAAGTCCAAGTGAAATCTTCATTTTAGATAGTGATGAAGTTGGGAGGGAGAAGGATGAAGGGTGATACAGTGATGAAGGTACTGGAGATGAATGCTATTGAACTGGAAGAACTACAAAAGGATATTATTCCTTGTTTAATTACTATTAAAATAGTGATAGGATAGAGTTACAGTGTTATGGTGAAGAATTTATGGCATATTTCTTTCATGATCATTTGTCCATTATAATATATATAAGCCATGTGGACAACTGTCTGTGTGTTGTTATTTCAGTGATATTCAATCTGAAGGGCCTCTATCACTAAAATTTCAGAGTTAATTTTAATAATAATAATAATAATAATAATAATTTCTAAAATTCCTATAGGATCTTAAAGCTTTCAGAGCATTTTATCATTTGTAACTCACAATAACCTTATTAGGTAAGCACCCTAAAGTATTATTATCCATGTTTTTGAGATGGGGGTCCAAAACTAAGGCTCAGAGATTAAGTAACTGCTCTGTGGTAACATGATTAGTAAATGTGGAAGATGATATTTTGAACCCAACTTTCTCTTCACTTCAAGGCCAATTTCTTGTGGTCTATTATAGAGAGCACTAGGTCAGAAGATCTGACAATTTTGCCAAGATTTTTTTTGTGGATGTTTTAGTGGAATGTTGAGGAATGGGGGGGAATATAAATTTTTAAAAAATCACAAATGTCAACAAGCAGTCTGCATTTATCAAATGTTTAATATGTATGTGTTATGTACTATGCTAAATGCTAAAGACATAGAGAAAGGCAATAATTCTCACAAATGGTATACATATACCAAGAAATGGCTTATTTTAGCTCCATTAAAATCAGAAAGAAAGAAAAAACTTATTTCAGTTTTTCAGTTTTTGCCTTTGCAGAGTGTAGAGTCACTGCACCATCTAACACACCATCTAACACACTGCACCATCTAAAGCCTAGAGAGATCTCAGTTCTGAAAGATGGTGTCTCCGAATCAAAAACTGGATATGGCATCTTCTGTTTGGTCAGAATATCTTAAGACCTTGAAAATGGGAAAAGATGTGCCCAGCTGAGATAATCACATCTTTTACGTCTTTATAAGCAACCAGATAACACACACACAGGCATCCAGCTGCCTAGAAGAAGTCTCCCCTCAATTCACCATTGGTAGAAAGGAGAATTATTCAAGAGGAACAGGGCAGCCTAAATCTTCTTTATTGAGAGTACTCTTCCATGCACACAAGAGGAAAATGTAGCAATATATATACATATATATATACATATATATATATATACATATATATATATATATATATATATATATATATATATACACACAAAATTATTGAAACATGGGAAGAATGTAACCTTCAACTCTAAAAAACTTGAGAAAATGTCAATGATTTAAATAGGACTCTCCTGCTCTGCTCGACCAATTAGGTAGCATGTCAAGGACGTGCTTGCTAGAAAAAGCCCATTTACTTACCATGGTGACAGAGAAATTTAGTCAGAAATGAAATGGAGAAACGTAATATTTCTTGGCATTTGATGAATTTCTGGTATTGATATAAAAAATTCCTGTATCTATAACATTTACAATAAGAGCACAACGTAGAGGGCCTGGAGGTCAATTCAATAGCTCTTGATGACAAGAATACCGACAGAAGGCCAATGTTCTTTTCCCATGATGCCCTCTAGAAGTGTTAATATGTCGGAGTGTCTGGAAGCTGCCTAACTGTAGTTTCATCAGAAATTCTGAGTGATGAACCACTTTCTGCCAGTTATAGACATCCCCCAATGGACTCCAAATATACTGATGGAAAATTCTGTGATGAATACAAATCACCCCTAACACCATGATATGCCATGCTGAATAACAAGAGAATAAAGATTAGAATGGAAATGAAACCTTATACAAGAGTATTCTCTTAGGAACTTTGGGCTTCAATTTCGATTTTTATTTGAAAGTGAAATATTCTTCAATCAAACAATATGGTCTTGGTAAGGAAAAGGGCCAACACCTCCTTAGATACTAGAGCAAAGATAAGAATGGGAAAGTGATGTAGTAGGATTTTGAGTGTGGCAGTAGGGGAGAAAGGGAGCTCATAACAGATATCTTCTATTGTCTCAGCAAAGGAGGAGGTGACTTTTGATTAGGGTGAAGGTTAGAGGATAGTGTTGAAGACTTCAGGAGAGGAAAGAAGATGAAAAATAGTAGTTGCCAGTAATATAAATGAAAAGTAAAGCAAAGAAAAATAATAATATAGACATGTAGTAATGAGGGCCTAGCTGAGAAAGGATATGTAAATTTGTAGTGGTCATAGTCAACATGGTGTCTAACAATTTGCCAGCATACAAATAGGAGCTTAGAAGGGCAATGGTGGAGGGATGTAGGAAGGGGGATAACTCAGGGTTGGGATTTTATAAAGAATGAGCAGCAATAAGACAGGAGGAAAAATGGATGAGGGGAGATGATTTTCCTGGTTGAACTGGTAAAACATTTCAATGAATTGAGAGAAGAGGTAGATTTGAATAATAGAAAGTAGGGTAGGGATAGGGATTGGAATTGGAGGTAACAGGATGAAAAATAGGTTAATGGATAAGTAAACCTGAAGGAAAGAGAAAGACAAAGATGAGAAACACAGAGAAATAGAGGCAGAGGCAGAGACAGCGAAGAGGGAAGGAAAGAAGAAAGGAGGAAAGGAGAGTAGAGGAAAGGATGAGAACAAGAGAAGAGAGGAAAGAAGAGAGGAGAGAGAAAAGATAATGGTAGAATAAAAGATTTTTGGTGAGAGAAATTTCAGAGCTTAAGATCATGGAACAGGCACAGTTTTGATGATAAGGTTTTAAATGTAGCAAAATGCAACTGTCTCTAGGTGTGGATTAAGCATGGCAATCATAGGCAATATAAGGGTTTCTGAGGGAAGATTAATATGCATACACATATTGATGCATAGTAGAGGTCAGCAGGTTTCTGTTAGTGCTAAGAAATAATAGTTTATAAAGAAAATAGCTAAACTGAGAGTTTTCTAGAATAATCCAGATTTTAGAGAGCACAATTGAGAGGGCAAATCCAATATGCACTGTGGAGGGATAGGGCGAAACTAGGAATGAGAAGTGTGGGATGTTATAGTAAAGGGAAAGATCTTTCATCTTTGCAATCATCAACTCTAAATCACTGGAATATGAGGAACAGGTATTGAGAGTTGAGGGTTGGAAAAGAACCAATTGATTGAATCTCTCCATCATCCAGTATCCTGTCTTTGAGTAATCTCTCTTAAATCCCTGGTCCCTTTATCATAATTATTGATAGCACCCTCCAAAGCTCAATCTTGGATCACTCCCACCATCTGGTCCTATTCATGTGGTGCTTAATGAAGGTAGAGAAAATAGGTCAACCATTCTGACTGAGTACACTGCAAACTTTTGTATCGCAGCCATTAATTAGACCCTCACTGCTGCTGAGTCACACCTGCTAATCTTGTGAATCCCACAGGGCTTTATTCTGTACCCTCATCTTGTTCCTTATTTCTTCACTTGGGATCTCATCAACCTCTATGAATTTAAGTATGATGATGTTGATGACTCTTAAATCTACTTAAATGGGTCAACCTTTGTGCTGACCCCCAATATCATATCTCCAAGTGCCTACTGGACATCAGGAACTGAATATATCCCATAGATATCTCAAACTCAACACATCCAACTCTTAATGCATTATTTTCTTCTCAAACCAATCCCTCTTCCTAATTTCCTAGTTTTCCTGGTATAGTTGAAGGTACCACCATTCTCCCAGTCCCCAGTCTCACAATTGAAATGTCATCTTGACTCATCTCTTATATAATCTGTTGCCGAGGTTTGTCAATGTTACCTTCATAAAATCTCTTGTATTTGCTCTTTTCTCTTCCTTGACACTGATACCAACCTGATTCAGACCCTCATCACCTCACTCCTAGATCATGGCAATAACCTGCCACAAGCCTCTCTTCATTCCAGTCCATCCTCCCCATTCAGCTATTAAAGTGTCACTATCCAGTGACATTGATTTCTTTATGATTGCTAAAAAAATACCCAGGCTCAAGGCATTTTCCTTCATTGTCTATCCCTCATGCCTTGAATGTTCTCCTTCCACATGTATACCTTCTTACTTTTCTGGCTTGCTTCAGGTCCCAATTAACATCCCACTTTCTACAGGAAATCTTTCCATAGAAAGAAAGCGCTTACTTTCTACTGCCTTCCCTCATCACGTATAACTTGTCCGGTTTGTAAATAGTTACTTGCATGTTTTCTCCCTTCTCCCTCCATCCCATTGAGACTATGATCTCTGAGAGCAAAGATTGTCTTTTGCCTTTCTTTGTAATAGTACGTACTTAATATTTATTGACTATGGGAGAGGAGAAAAGTCTAAGGGATAAAGGGAATTTGCTCTCTGTCAAAAGCAGACTGACAACTGTTTCCTTACAAATAATTTTTCTCAATTATTTATCATTATTATTACTTATGAATGATATCTCCATATAGAAAAGAGAATTCAGTTGTTTCCAAAATCTTTTATTTTTGTGACCAGCTGTGAATAGAAGTTTGGGAAGGGATTTTGATCCTTAGAGAAAGGAGACACATCCCTTCTTTATCTGAAGCATAAGGAGTATGGAGAGAAGAGAAAAGAATAATCCTTTAAGAAAGTTCTAAAAGCAAGGAAAGAGTACTAATATCATACCTCTAGGCAAGAATAAGTTTTCATAAACTAGATAGACAGTTAAGTAGAAAGAGAACAATGTGTATATATATATATATATATATATACATATACTTATGAATGTGTAAATATATGTCTATGGGAGTATGTCTAAATATATGTTTATTAATATTGATGGTCCATAATTATGTGTATAGCCATATATCTACAAATATAAGTACATATACAATATTTATATGTGTTTACAAACATCCACGCATATGCATATGTGAACATATGAGAACTCACAGAGGGTAAGCATTCACAAGGGAATTTACAAGAAGAAGCAATATCCATCCACCCTGAAGGTCCCATTGAAGAACTTTAGAAATGATTGGACAGCATGGGAAACACTGGCACAGGACCACCCAATATGTTGTGCCCTCAAAAGTGAGGGTACTTTGCCCTATGAGCAAGACAGAATTGAAGCAGCTCAAAGGAGCCCCACCCCAGGTGTTCACATGGACTATTTGTGTCCAACCAATGGTAGAGTATTCCAAGCTCATATTGGTCAGATCAGCTACAGATGTACATACTGTAATTTATCTCACACTTAGTGATGTCATTTTAGTCATCTTTGATAACGAAGGACCAGAATCAATCAACCATATGAGCATATGTGCATGTACATGCATATATAATTAAATAGGTGCATGTGTGAACATACATAGATATAACCATTTCATTCTAATTGCTTTCCTTTTTAATTCTATTGATTTTATTTTGTGCATTAGAAGCATCATTTTGAAAAGGGACCCATAGGTTTCACCAGATTGAAAAAATGAATTGAGGTAAGTAAAGCAATCTAAGGCTGGGAGAGATTGGCCTCTCAAAGCAGTGGCTGATTATGCTATACATTGGGCCCCTTAAACATGCTACATGAGAATAACAAAACTTTTTAATTTTTGTAGCTTTATACAAAAAATAGTCAAGAAAGGCTAAATTGTATTTTAGTGGTCCCTGTTGTTCATTCTTGGAGGACTAAGCCTTGTCTATTACAAATATAGCTTAAAAAATGGAATAACTCATTGTAGGATTTATAAAATGGTATCTGTTCTCTGACAGGTCAATGCCATTTTCTAAGGCTGAAGATTTTTTTCTCCCTTTATTAGTAGGAAGAACAAAGTTAATGGTTTCTACCTCTGATACTTTACTGTGAGTCATAACATTAACTTCTCCTTAGTACATCTGGCATAGTCATCATTGCATACCCTATAGCAATCATTTCTTAAATCAGAGTAAACTCTTCAAAAGTGACATTTAGAACTGAAGAGCTAATATAATTACGGAGAATGAAAAAGTACTTAGTCCATAATAATGCATTTCGTTTTTATAGAGTTTTATAGTCTTCAAACATTCTCTTATTTTTATATTCAGAGAAATCCTGTAAAGTAAGAAGGACAAGTATTTCCCTCTGAATTGCATGTGAAGGAATATTGTGTTTTGGATACTTTTTCAAGGTTGTGTGACTATTTCATGGTAGATGTAGTTCTCTTAGACTTCTTTCTACTAGACCATGTTGCCTAGCCTATATTAGACCATGAAAACATTTAAATTTCATGGTATCTCCTCACACTCAGAAAACTGAAAAAGATGCAATAAGATAGAAGTGGTTGATATAGGAGTTGTTGCCAAAAAAACAAGTCTAAGGGGGCAGCTAGGTGGGACAGCTGGGTGACCTTAGGCAAATCACCTAATAAAATTGTCCCACCAAAAATTCCTCCCAAAAAAACCCCAAAACAAGACCAGTAAAAAACAAACAAATAAACTCAAACATGGAAATATTGCTAGAGTCTTTAATTTGTTTAATGATTTTGAAAATCATACTAAAAACCAACTAATATAATCTATGTTCTTTACTCCAGAGAGCCTACAATAAGATATATTAAAGACAAAAAAAAAAAAACACAATGACACCAAAATATTTAAAGGTAGATAGAAAAGTGGAGAGATCTCTAGTCTCTTAATAAAGGAGACCTGAGTTCAAATTCTGATTCAGATACTTGTTAGCTGGGTAACCTTAGATAAGGCATTCAATTTCTGTCTACCTCTGTTTATGCATCTATAAAATGGGGATAAAAATAACATCTGTCTTCCAGGATGATTATGAAAACTTAAAAGTCTGCACAAACAAATTTAATTTAGGTATAATTAGAAGAGAAACAGATAACTGGGGGAAATCTTTGCAGCAAATTTCTCTGATAAATATCTCCTGTCCAAGATATTCAAGGAAATACTTAAATTTATACAAATGACTCATTCTCCAATTGATAAAAGGTCCAAGGATTCATAGGAAGGGACAATCTTCAAAAGAAGAAATCTAAACTAGCAACAAACATATGAAAAAATACTGTCAATAATGATTAGATAAATGCAAATAATTCGATAAATTTGAGATTCTACCTTGTACCCATCAGACTGGCAAAGAGGAAAACGACAAATGTTGGAAGAATTACAGGAAATCAAACTAGTCAATTGTTGTGGAGTTGTGAGTTGATCTAGTCATTCAGGAATGTAGATTACAGTAGATATAATACAAGCAAAGTGCTGTACAAACTTTTAAAGTGCTGTATAAATGCTAATCCTTATTATTTATAGCAACCAATTTTGTTTAAGCAAAGAATTAGAAATAAAGTCAATGTCCACTGATTGAGGAATGATGACAAAATTGTGATGTGGGAATATAATGCTACATTACTACTGTACCATAAGAAACAACTAATATGAAGAATTCAAAGAAACAAGGGAAAACTTGTATTAACTGATGCAAAGTAAAATAATAGAAGGGCATTAATATGGCCAATAACTAACAATATAAATGAAAGAATGTAAAATTAAACTAAATGCTGAAGAATTATAACAACAAATCTTTGCCACAGAGAATAATTTTTAAAATGCACCTGTTGACTCTCTTTAAAAATTATAGGGCTATTGATGTGGATTTTCTTTCTTTTTTTTCTTCTTAATTCTCATTGCAAGGATGGTTCACTGAGAAGAGAACCATCTATATTTGGAAAAAATACAGTGTAAAAGGAAACAAGATTGTTAAAAACTATGCAAAATTGGAATTTTTTCTTTTTATAACAGTTTTATTATGCTTTTTAAATCACCTGATTTTTTCCTTTATCCTGCCTTTTCCCTCTCAAGTTGCTATTACATATATATATATATAATATAAACATTATTATTATTATTATTATTATTATTATTATTATTATTATTAATCTGTTCTTCCCGCTATTCCCTCTGCATTCCTCCTTATATCCCAATTAAATTTAGAAAGAAACAGACACACATTTAGGCATAGTCTAGCAAAACAAATTTCTATATTGCCTATGCCTGAAAATATGTCTTTTACTACATTATAAGTTTAACATCTCTCTGGAAAGAGGTGAATGTCATATTTTAATTTTGGACTCTGAATTTATTAATTTATTGACCAAAGTTCTGAAGTGAAACACTAACTGCCCATGGTCTAGTTGAGCCAATATAATAAATATGATAGTATTGCCTAAATGAATATTCTTATTCACTATTTTATCAATAAAACTACCTAAGATATTTTTTTGGTTTTTGCAAGTAAATGGGGTTAAGTGATTTGCCAGAGGTCACACAACTGGATAATTATTAAGGTTTCTGAGATCACATTTATCTATGATAAAAGTTGTTGCAGGAGACCAGAGTCAGGAAGACCTGAGTTCAAGTCTAGCTTCAGATACAAAATAGTGTCTTCCTACTGTATGACCCAGGGTAAATTATTTATCTACTACTTTTATCAGTTTCTTCACCCACAAATGGGAATAACATTTAGCTCCTAGGGCTATTGTGAGGATAAAATGAAATGATATCTTTAAGACTGCCTTTCAAAACTTAAACCATTCTATATGAATGGTAGTTATTATCTTTATTTCTTGAATTTTTTATAGAAATGTATTGGCTTTGGAAAAAGCTTTTTCTGTAACTATTAATATTGTTGCAGTCAAAATAAGGTAAACAGACACAAAATGGTAAGCACTATTAATTTATTCATAAAAATATGAATTTACCAATAAATAGGATCTCAGTTTCCTCAACAAAGCTAAGACCCTGATTTGTGGAATGGTTACATTTTTAAAAACTTTTCAGCGAAGTGTAGAACAAAGAACAGCATTTCATAGACGGGAAAAAATTATGATTACGTAAAAGATTTCAACTTAAATGTTAAAATCAACAATCTTGGTTTGCAAAGCTAAGGAATGGAGTAGAGAGACAATATGATTGGTTGGAAATTGGAAATGAGGGACTAGCAACAACCCTCCTTCCCTCCTGAGACCAAGATGTGTTTATTATTTGAATCCAGCTGCAAGGTTAGAGATAGTGGACCAGACTTCTTTGTATAACAAATCAGACATCCTTGAAAGATAGATTGGTGTTGTAAAGATACTAAACCAGACTCCCCAGTATCCACCTGCAATCTTCAAGGATAACAGATTTCCTTGACACATGAATAGAAAAATGATTAACAAGAGAATAGAATGTCTAAACTTAACTCATTACAGATCAGCTGAATTTTTGAACTGAGTTAAGAAACAAAGAATTATGTCTTATGCAGTTACAGGACAAAATCAATTATAAATAGGATGAAGTTTTTAAAAGAGATTCAACACAATTATTTCATATTATCATATGTTTACTATTCATATTATTAATATGACTTATTACATTGAACTAACCCTGAAATCATATTATAAGCCCAAATTGGTCATAGTGTATATTCTTTCTACTATATTATTTTAGAATATTTGTTACCATGTTATTTAACATAATAGCTTGCAAGTTGATTTAGGTTATCTGTGGCTTTCTTTCTCTGCTTTGTCTTTAAATTTAGAAATCAAGACCATATTTCTAATCACAAAGAGATTGGAAGATAACATCTTTTATCATTGCAAATAGCCTGTATAATATTAGAATTAATTGTTTTATTGATATTTGATATATTTGACTTGTAAATCATCTAGTTTTGGCTTTTTTTCTTTGTGAGTTCATTTATGACTTGTCGAAAGTAATTTTTTTATACACTTAGTTATGTAGTCTTTCTTTTCTTTATGAGTATGTTTTTAAATTAATTTATTTCCTCTAAGTTGTTAGTACTGCTGATAAATAATTTTGTTAGATTTTATTTTAGCTATTTTAGTTAATTTTCTTTATTTCTTCTGTTTTAAGCCTTAGTATATCTTCCCTGTTTGTAACAATATTTACAGTGACTCAAAACTACTTTGTGGAATACATAAATAGACTTCTGTTAAATACAATGAACTGTAAGACTTAATTACAATCAATCCTACCAAACACAAGTCAAAAGTGTGTACAGAAAAGGGACAGAAGACAGATGACTATGTTAAAACTTTTATATTTCAAAGGTGAAATGTCCCTCACAGTTTTTTATGTACATGGTTTCACATCCTGGGATCAAGCTCATTCTTCTCTGTCCCATCTACACTAACATATTCATGAGAAATATTTCTAAGATCCCTTTTTTAAAGGATTCGGATTTGGTCATATGGTATGCTGATAGCCTTTAGTCTGATCTGGTCATGAGCAGCAACTTTGAACAAACTAAAGAAGTAGGGAATAAGATAACCCTTTAAGAAACCACCATCGGGGCTGAGCTAAAATGGCAGCATGAAGGAAGGAATTCCCAGAAATTTATTCCCCCGCCAAACTCCAAAAGCTGAAAATTATGACTCTAGCCAAAATGTAGAGGGGCAGAACCCACAGAAAGACTGAGTGATACAATTTCCCAGTCCAAGACAACTTAGAAGTTCTGTGGGAAAGGTCTGTTTCACTGGGACCAGGGGTTGGAAACAGCCCCAGTTGCAGTGCGGCACAGCTGGGTCAGGTGCCTGGGTCTGTAGCAGAGGGTGCAGTTTCCAGACCCCTTGGCCCAGGGATCATCAAGGACAGCTATATGGGGAAGTGAGAGAACTCTGCCACATCAGAGTGGAACACCAGCCTCAGAGCAGCCCTGTGGTGAGAACCTGTAGCAGGAATCAGCAGAGCCACCAAGCATGTCCAGAGCTCTCAACCCACAGATGAGAAAGGGGTCTCTGCTGTTTGCCCATACTCAGATACAGGTTGAAGTTTGGGCTCCCATACTACCATAGCCTAACAGGGACTCTCTTCACAGCTCCAGGGCAGAGGGGAGGGCCTTTGGTCATCCACATAGGCAAGAGAGCAGTCAGAGCCTCTCATAAGACTTTGGAGGAATTAAGGTCCCTGTGAATTATCTGCAAACCCCACCCACCCACACAAAACCTTGGAAGTGCAGTAAATCAGTCATAGACTGAGGAAATGAGCAAATAACAGAAAAAGAAGAATCTGACCATAGAAAATTACTTTGGTCCCATGGAGGATGAAAGTACACACTCAGAAGATGACAAAGTCAAAGCTTCTATATCCAAAGCCTCCAAGAGAAATAGGAAATGGGCTCAGGCTATGGATGAGCTCAAAAAAGATTTTGAAAAACTATTAAGGGAGGAAGAGGAAAAATTGGGAGGAGAAATAAGAGTGATGCAGATAAATCATGAAAACCAAGTCAACAGCTTGGTGAAAGAAATAAAAAAACTGAAGAAAATAAAATGTTAAAAACTAATCTAGGCCAAATGGAAAAAGCAACCCACAAGGCAAATGAGGAGAAGAATGCCTTAAAAAGCAGAATTGTCCAGCTGGAGAAGGAGATAAAAAAAGCTCTCTGAAGAAAATAACTCCTTCAAATGCAGACAGGAATTGAAGCCAATGACTTTGCAAGAAATCAAGAAGAAATAAAATTGTACCAAAAAACCCCCAACCTTAGAAGAATACATTGGAAAAACAACTGATCTTGAAAAGAGATTAAATAGAGATAATATAAAAATTATGGGGCTACCTGAAAGTCACAACCAGGAAAAGAGCCTAGACTTCACTTTTCAAGAAAAAAAAGACAAGCAAAATTTCTCTAATATCCTACAAACAGAAGATAAAATAGAAATTGAAGGAATTCACTGATCACCTCCCAAAAGAAATCCCAAAAGAAAAACTTCCAAGAATATTATAGCCAAATTCCAAAACTCCCAAGTCAAAAAGAAAATGCAAAAGCCTGCTAGAAACAAACAATTCAACTACCATGGCTCTATAGTCAGTATTACACAGGATCTGGCAGCATCTACACTAAGGGCTCATAGGACTTGGAATACAATATTCTGGAAGGCAAAAGATCTTGGTTTACAACCAAGAACTACTCAGTAAAACTGAACAACCTCTTTTGGGGAAAAAATGGATTTTCAATGGAACAGGGGACTTTCAAACTTTCTTTCTGAAACAACCAGAGCTGAACAGAAAGTTTGATCTCCAAGTACAGGAGTCAGGGGAACCATAGAGGGGGTGAACAAGAAGTAGTAATTATGAGGAACTTAATGATGTTGAACTGCTTTTATTCCTGCATGGGAAGAAGATACTGATAACTCATATGAACCTTCTCATTTATTAGAGCAGTTAGAAGGAGCATATATAGACAAGGCACAGGAAGGAGCTGAATATAATGCTATAATATAGTAAAAAAGTAAAAGGAAAGTACTTGGATAAAGAGAAATGAGAGGAAAAAGGGGTTAAGATGTTTCACATAAGAATCAAGAAAAAGATTTTACAATGGAGAGGAATGGGCGAAGATGAGGGGAAATGAGTGAGACTTGATTCTCATCAGAAATGGCTCAGAGAGGGAAAGCTAGGTGACACAGCGAATAGAGCACCACTCCTGGAGTCAGGAGGACCTGAGTTCAAATCCAGCCTCAGATACTTAATAATTGCCTAGTTGTGTGACCTTGGACAAGGCACTCTTAATCCAATTGACTTAAATAAATTTTAAAAATGGCTCAGAGAGGAAATAATATACACTTAATATGGTATAGAAATCTTTCTTACCCTAGAGAAAAATGATGGGAAAGGGATGGGATAAGGAGGAATGGGGGGAGGGAATAGGGGAATAGGTAATAGAAGCGAGGGAAGATCATAGGAGAGGGTACTCAGATACAACACTCTTCTGAACAAGGACAGGATGAAAGGAGAAAGAGAATGGAATAAATGAGAGTGGGGAGGAATAGAGTAGAGGGAAATATAGCCAGTAATAGCAACTGTGGGAAAAATATTGAAGCAACTTCTCTGGTGGACTTATGATAAAGAAGACAACTTATCCCAGAGCCAGAACCATTGGAATCTGAACACAGATTGAAGTACATTTTTTTTTCTCTCTCACTATACTCGAGGTTTCTCATCTTTTGGAGGGGAAGGGGGTTTATATTTACTCTCACAACAAGATTGTAATAATATAAAACAAATAACCGCCCCAAAAGCAAAAAATAAATAAATAAATAAAAGAAAGAAACTACCATCAGCAACTAGTCAAATTAGCCAGTCCTGTGGCACTTTAAGGAATAGATAAAAAAAGGCTAGAGATGTTGCTTGAAAGCTTTTATAAAAAATTTTAGTGTGCCCAGACTACTACCCAAAGTCCTTCTATTGTGATTCTAGTTACCATATTAGTTTCAGGTCATAGTTACAGTTCAGTAATACAACCTCAATATATGTCACTGTGGAATTTCCTATTTAATATGTATTAATATATGTCCATTTCACAAGGGCATAGTATAGTCACTATTTCAAATATAACAATGTTTATAGTTTTATATTGTTTTAAGGACATTTTGGTCAAACTAAGTCTATGACTAGAATCCAAGGATTGAACACCAAATAAGTAATACTTTGAAATAGAAAGCAAAGCTAGCCCCTGCATCATTACACTGATGGCACAAATATACCTGTGAAGAGCAGGGGCTACCTCCATCAGAAGCCTCCTCTGCTGCAAGAGATCCTAGCTCAGCAAAGGAGACACCTATTCTAAATTTCCCTATTCTAAGGAAGTAGCTCTTCAGAATAATTCTAAAGAAATGATTAAAAATAAGGAAAGAAAAAACTATGTCCAAGAAGTTACTATATGCCTATTTGGTAATAATAAAAGTTTTTTTTAAGTTATTTCTTCAGCTAGCCAGCAATTTCAGTAAGTAAATTGCAGGGCATCTTGTAATAGTTTGCAGGCAGAACAAAGCAAAATTGAGGTGTTGGCAACTGTTTCCTTATAATGGTTATTGCAGGAGTCAATCCCCATATACACTTCTTTTTCTTATTTAGTGGAAACAGTGGGGACTAGTGAGGATCTAGACTTGAAATATTCTGAAGGTGCATGACAAACAAATTCCAAATATTCCATCTTCCTTGGAAGAGCTTCTTCTGGTCCTTCAATTTAAGATGCTCAATCAAACTGATCTTTGGGATTGGCCATTGTGAGGATGGGCCATATTAGTGCTGAGCTCATTCTAAGAGTCCTGGGTTCTGGATGAAGCCCTTTATCTGGACATCATACATTTTCCCATCTTGTTCATCAACTACAGAAACATCTCTAATTTGATAATACATTCCCTTGTGAAATATTGATTCTATGGTAATGATGGTGGATACTGCCTCAGGAACTTTGTGGAGTTCTTCAGCTTAAAGATGTATCTTAGTGGACACCTTCTTCTCCAAGGCTGAGCCAACTTGTACTCGGTGTTGCAAAAGTGGGCTGAGAGCCAGTGGACGTTCAGCTTGCTCTGCACTGGACATATCAAGGAGCCTGCATGACAATTAGTGGGATGGGGCCCAGCACTGGTCCCAGTCTTGGACCCAATTAATTTCTTTTTTCATGAAAAAACAGATAACCATTCTGCTTCCAGTTTTATTAATCTCCTCTTTAAATTTCAAAATTTCTATTTTGTTTCTTAGTTGAGGATTTAAAATTGCTCATTTTTCAAGTTTTCTAATAATTCGCTTTGAAGGCCAAACTCCCCTACTGCTGAAACTAGATCTCTGAATGGGAATGGGTAGTCCCAGCCTCCTGGAATATTGTTACACCTGTAATTCTATGATGAATATATTATGTATAATTTTGTATTGCAATCATTTGCATATTTATATCTTATTTTTTACTATACCCTATATGACAGCGAAGGTTTTATCTGATCTAAACTTTCCTTCTCCTCCAGTCCCAAAGTGCTCTGATCACAGTAGGTACATGATACATGTTTACTGAATTGAATTCAGTGAACAATCTTATTCAGCAAATTCCAGAACACTACTACTAAAAGGCACACCTTGAAACTTGAAACATTTAGTTTGGGAGACATAAAAGGATATTCCTTTTCATTATGGGTTAAATTTATGGGAAATCATTACTCAGAGAGGTGATAA
Organism: Macrotis lagotis; assembly: GCF_037893015.1. NCBI lineage: Eukaryota > Metazoa > Chordata > Mammalia > Peramelemorphia > Peramelidae > Macrotis > Macrotis lagotis. Next base: position 79,754,530 of record NC_133660.1, read on the forward strand.
TGTTTTAACATAACAAAGAATGGTTAGAGAAATTCACGTTGGAACCAGGCACATTAATTTAGGAAAACAAACGTGAATTTACTGTTATGACTAATTTACTGACTATGAATTGTGGGGTTTTTTTAGGTTTTTGCAAGGCAAATGGGGTTAAGTGGCTTGCCCAAGGCCACACAGCTAGGTAATTATTAAGTGTCTCTGAGACCGGATTTGAACCCAGGTACTCCTGACTCCAAGGCCGGTGCTTTATCCACTACGCCACCTAGCCGCCCTGACTATGAATTGTTTAACCACTCTGGAAAGGAGTTTGTAACTCTGTCCAAAATGTCAACTCTATTCTTTGATTCAGCAATATCACTATTATCTCTAGACATTAAAAAGATCAAAGAAAGAGATATATTATAAATGTATAAAATATTTATAGACCTTCTGTTTGTTGTAACAAGGAAATGGAGGCTAAGGAGAGGTTCCTTTTAATTGGATAATGATTAAATAAATCGTGATATCTAAAGGTAATAGAGTACTACCATACCATACAAAAGGAAAAAAAAAATAGATGTTTAAAAAAATCTGGAAAGACTTGCATGAATTGAATCAGGAGGAAAGAGCAGACTGAACCAGGAAAATAATTTAGATAACAATAGCTTTGTTGAGAGAAGCAGCTTTGAAAGATTTAACATTTCTGATCAATGCAATGACCAACCATGATTGCAGAGGACAGATGATGAAATAAGCTGGTCACTTCTTGATGGGTTCAATATGTAGAATGAGTATTTATTGATAACTGATTGTTCAGGGAAAGAGATGTTTGAAGTACATCTTTGTCCTTTTGAGATAATCAGTCAATAAACAGTTCTTATGATGGGGGCTGTGGGTGCTATGCACTAGGGATACAAAGAAAATCAAAAAGATCACAATCTATTGGGGGAGACAACAAGCAGACAAATATGTACAAACATTCTATATGCAGAATAAAAAGAAAATAATAATACAAGGAAGGAACTAGAATTAAGAGCAGTTTGGAAAGGCTTCCTGTAGAAGATGGGATTTTTGTTAAGACTTGAAGATAACAAGGGAGATTATTCCAGGAATGGAAGATTGCCAAAGGAAGTTCCCAGAGCCAAGAGATGAGGCATCTTGTTCATGAAACAAAAAGATCATGGAGAACAATCATACTTTCCCATTAGATGTCTCTTGATGTCACTGTCAGAAATGAACTATTATAGATAGACTTTTGGTCTGACAGAGGCCAGGGCAATTTTATTTGCTCTTAGATAGGAGGTACAAAGTCTTTCTCTTTTTCCATAAAATCCCCTTGCTTCTTTAGTAATTCAATACTCCAAAAGATTGCAAACTGGCAACATTCCATGTCTTAATAGACAGTCTTTTGGAATTGCTAAGGTCAAAATATAAAATAAAATTCACTAAATAGTGGTTAAAATTCTGGTGTTGTGTTTCTCTGAAATGATAACCTGATCCTAAGATTTTAGCCTTAACTTGAAGACCTTCTAGCTTGATGATGACTGTCAAACCTTATGTGCTATTGACATAAAATTCAATGGTTTTAGATTTAAAAGATGGAAGGAAAGTTAAGAGTCTGCTAAGTCCTTAAATTTGCAGATTAGAACAGAGTCCAAGAGAAGTTAAATCACTTACTCAGGATCACAGAAGTGACCCTGGAATTCCAAGTTTTAGCTGATCTAAACTTTTTTTCTACTCCACTCCCAAAGTGCTCTGATCACAGTAGGCACATGACACACTTTTATTGAATTGAATTCAGTGAACAATCTTATTCAGCAAATTCCAGAACACTACTAAAAGGCACACCTTGAAACTTGAAACATTTAGTTTGGGAGACATAAAAGGAAATTCCTTTTCATTATGGGTTAAATTTATATGAAATCATTACTCAGAGAGATGTTAATGCTTTAACATAAAGAACAGTTAGACCTCTGGATCCAAATCCTATAATAATTATAATAATATTAATCAATTAAACTAATTAATATTAATATAATTAATAATAATAATAATAATCAAGAGTTTCCATCCTATCATATACTTTCACAATCCACACTGACATCTTAGAGTGCTTTAAAGGAGGGAAACTGTAACATGACAAGTAAAAGAAAAAGGAAATTTCCTCTATTAACACAAAGCACTTTATTTGATCCTCACAAGAACCTGTGAGATATGTTCTATTGTTTTTTCTATTTAGAGAAAAAGGAAAACAAGTCTTAGAGAGATTACATGATTTCCCCATTGTCACAGAACTAGTAAATATCTGAGGCAAAATTTGAACAAATGTTCCAGAATCCAAATCCAAGACTCCATGCATTACCCCACTCAGCTGACTCTAAGTAAGCACAGAAGATTGCAACAGGAGATTTATACTATAAAGTGAAGTCTATTAACTGAGTGATAAAGTCACTTAGCTAATAAGAAAATAGATGGAAAATGAAATTGAGAAAAATGACTGAAACAGAAACTGAATCACCACACAACTAAAATGAGTCTTTATCCATTTGCAAAGGTGAAAAGGTAACGATAATATGAATTTCTGTAGAGAAAAAACTTTTTCCAGGAGACTCCTAAGTTACCTTTTTTTCATTGTTGCTAATATAAATGCATCATTGCAAAGAAGTCAGACCCATAGCTCTCAAAGGTGTCTATCCAGAAGCCCTACAAAAGCATAAAAACTAGAATTGACCTTAAATCTAAAAAACTGTTCTGTACTGGGGTTCAAAGAATGGAATTAGCAGGGAGGGTTTTTAGGATTATACCCATTTACTATTGTGTTCATATTAATTAAATTTTTGATATTCTGATAAAACATTGTGGAATGAAATAAAGAAGAAAATACATATTAGGAAATCAATACACTAAGAGATTTCAGAGAGACACATTGAAACAATAGACATGACCTTTTACTATTTGGTCAAAAGCATATATTAGAGATACCTTGGCAGATCTTAGAAATTTTAACAGTTGTGTGGTCAATGAAGCTATGAATTTGTTCCCTCTAGCAGCTCTAAAACATAACTTTAGAAGACCCAAGAAAGCTCAAGGATTTTTTTTCTAGTCATTTCCATTCTTGCCTGAAATACTTTTTCTTTCCATTGATCTCTTCCTCCGATCTTGATAAATCATTACTCTTTCATCACCTTTCTTCACTATCGAGCCTTGAATATAATGATGCTTTGGTCTTCTGTTGGAATAACAGAAGATAGTAGATCAGAACTTCAATTCAGACACATTTTAGAGAGGAGAAATATGAATTATTTTTGTCATTTCTACCTTACATTCAGTGAGTCAATTCATTTTTCCAGATAATACTTTCTTAATAACTGATACCTAACTTAAAAAATAGTCCTTATGGGGAAGTCAATAATGCCTAGGAGATGGGAATTTTTCAACCAAGCCTTCTTGTGGATGTCCTAGGTAATCTATCACCCCCAGCTTATTTTTAAATAGAAGATAATAAAGCTTGCCACTAGCCTGGGAGGGACAGCATGAAAATGAATTAGATTATCTTTTAAAATTGGTTTAAATTTTTCAGAAGGAAGATGTCATATATAGAAAAAAGAATTATTGCTGTAATTACTCTATGTATCTGTTTTTACACCATTCAGTCCTTATCACTTGCTCACACACTTTTGTAGCTTGTAGAATAAGTATGGGCTGTTAGATGACTTGGGTTCAAATCCAGCCTCTTGCTTGCTCTGTGACTGTAGAGGAGTCATTTAGTGTCTCTAAGCCTTCACTTTCTTTACATATAAAATGGGTATGATAAGCTAAATCCTGTTCCCTAAATTGGTTATCGTGTAGTTCAAACATTTGTGAAAGAACTTTGTAAAGTATTACACCTATGCAATTATTGCCTGTTAGTGTACCTACAATGTTTAAATTTTATGGTTAAGTGGGTCTCTCTAACCCTGTTAATTCAGGGTAAATGTTCTAGTTAATTCCTTGTTCCAGTTAATAAAAGGGGTTCCAGTTAATAAAAACTTAGTTAAATATAGAAAATATACCACAGTAATACTTAGCTTCAGCTTTGGTTGGCCTCTCTTACCTCCCTCCTTTCGCAAGAGGACTAGGTGTGGCAATTCTATAGATTTTAGGCATCCACCAAGTCTGAAAGATATGACCTCTACATATGTAGGGGTTTTTTTATGCTCTTAGGTAACTGGAAAGTTGTGTGAAGGGAGACAAGAGCTAAATTGGTCCGAGGGGCCCCCTTTGAGAGGAAAACTAATTTTTCTTGGAAAGGGGAGGAGTGGAACTAACTCATATGTGGAAAGAAGTGGGACTAAATCAAGTGACGAAAGGGGTGGAAACATGAGTTCACATTATGGGGAAACACTGGTAAATCTTAGCATGACAAAACACCCAGCCAATTCATAGAGAGATCATTTGGTTACTTCTAGTAAAGTTCCCTCCCCCCTTTTTTTTCTCTTTTTTTGATGTGAAGGGAAGTAAACTGTCCCTAGCACTGGAAGACTTGGTTGGAGTCCTAGTATTAGACAGTCATATAATTCAGAACAAATTACCTAACCCCTTCCCCTGAGGCTCATTTTCCTTATCTATAAAATGGGAATAATAAAAATATTTACATGAATTAATTTAGCATTGTGGTGACAAAAGCATTTGGGGAAATTAGGAGCACTGCATGGAATCATATATTATAGTAAAAGATGATACATCCAGGACTTTAAAGTTTGCAAAGTACCTAGTAGATATTATCTCATTTGAACCTCACAATAATGCATGGTCACACTGCTATTAAATGTGAGAGGCAAGATTCAAACATTACTGTTTAATGCTTTATACACTAAGTTAGTAGTCTCTAAAGTGGAAGCCATAGCCTTATCTCAAGGGGTATATGATAAACCAGAGGGTAGGGAGATGGATTACTGCTCATCTTTCTACAATAGCCAAGTGTGGTGCATATTTCTAATACAACACCTACTTTTACATCCCAAAATTTCCCTGTTACCTCTTCTGAATAAAGCATAGGCCCCTTGTGGCAGTTATAAAATTCTAGATACCTTGACACCATCTTATGACTATGACAAGTACTGCCTGAGAAGGTGGTCTCTCAGGTCCAGCCCAGCATATAAGAATCACCTTTCTCATCTTTTCATTTAGTATGGGACAAGAGTGAGTTGCATAGGAAGAGCTGGAATGAATGGGTTGTGATATTCAAAGAAGAGTGAATTATATTAGACTTTCCCCAATTTCCCCCTTTCCAAACTTCCATATATAATTCAAATTTAAATATTTAAAAACAGATGAACTTGTCTAGAGGGATAGATCTTATGCAAATATGAATATGGTACATATATGCATATACAAAACATATAAATATAGAACATGAAGTAAATGACCTAAATATAATAATGAGTAATTGATATATGCATGTGTTAGTATGTGTAGGCATACTTGTATACATGGATACACACATAGAGACATGCTATATTATATTTATGTCTATATTCATATGTGTGTATGTTTGTACAAAATGCATGTTTTGATGTTTGAACTGGCAATTCCCTGAAATATACATTGATATTCCTACTGGGTCGATTCCAATTCACCATATGGAAATTTGGGAAGATCCTACTTCTGCTGTGCATTACTGAGGGGCTTATACTGTTTATGATAGCAAAAATGTCTCCTAATTGTTTGCCGAACTAAAAGAACTGATGACATAGGAATTCTTAAAAGAAAAACTACTGAATTCTGCTTCTTTCCAACTATGAAGTGTGGGAATTATTTCAAACTAATCCTGAGAGATGAATATGAATGGGAAAAGGTGGTTGCTCTGTTGCTTAATTGACCTTCATATGACTATGAGTAGATGGCAGCTTCTATGTTTTGTGTTTTTCCTCTCCTGACCTTATCCAAGCAAATATCTCACAGATGACATGTCCACCATTAGCAGTACTCTTATGGGCTCCAAAAATTTCAATGTCCTTGAAGACTTGGGAAATAGTAGCCACAGTGTATTCCTCAAGCCATGTTAGCTATTGGCAGAAGTTGCTATGTAAAGGAATGGTGAGACATACCAAGGGCAGGCAGAGATGTGGAAAGACAAAGAAGGAAGCAACTTTAGATAGGATTATGTCTGATGATAGAGGAAAAATATCAGTTATAGATTCAAGACAAACAAAAAAGGATTATATCCTGAGAACTCAATAAGAAGCTCCCTCTGCAGAAAAAGTGCCTAACCTTCTAAGGTTACTACAAAAGTAAAGAGAACTTCTAGAACCTGGAACTGTAAGTTATCCATTTGCTATGTGCTTCCCTGATCTGTATTCTCACAATAACTGTATTCTAAGTTTGAGGCCACTCTTTCTATGTACCTGAGTGTATTATGGAAGAGTATCCTCTAGACTTTGATGAAGGAAGCATGAGGAGAACATTTTGCTCCAACTGTTCTTTCTAGTTTGTCTTAGTAAATAAATGCTAAAACTTAATTGGGTCTCCTGGCTAAGTGTTCATTTAAAGCATTCTAGTGAGGGCTCAGGCATCTATGATGTTGCAAGATAATCATTTTGACCTTAAACAGATCAATTAACCCCTTTTAGCCTCAACTTTCTCCTTTATAAAATAGGAAAACAAGTACTTGCACTGCCTAGCTCAGTGCTAAAGTTTTACAGAAAATATTATTGTATCTCATTCCCTGCTAGATTGCAAACTCCTAATAAGCAGGGATTGAATAATTATTTTGGATTTTATCCCTGTAACTCCTCAGTAACTTAATGTTGAGTCACATGTTTATTAAAAATTTGAAGCATTTTTAAATCTCCAAGTGCTATGTAAGTATAAACTGATAGCATTGTTATAATTCAGGACTTTTAGAGGTTGCAGGATAATTACTCTGAACAGATCAGTCTATTATAGAGTTGTAGGAGATTGAACTGGAAAATGTCCTGACTTCAGAAAATTTTTATGGCTTTTTTTTACTTTAAATTTCAGATAGGAATTTTGTTTTCTGTTATTTGCCTCTTTGTCCTACAATTGGACTACAGTTCTAGCTAGTTGGTTATCAGTTAATCAGAATTGCTGTAACTTTCTTCAGCCCTTAAAACCTGGGACAGAGTTTATAAAGAGGATGGGATTTGGATGAATTCACATCAATGTTCTGGTAAATGGGAGTCTATTCCAAGTTTATTAGATAGCATGGGGGAAAAAAATCTTTTCAGAGTAGATTTGATTGACTAGACCAATAATAATAATAATAATAACAATAACTCTCTTAAGGTTTACAAAGTATTTTACTTACAATAATTTATTAACCTTCAGTGTTGTAGGTGCTTTGCTTAAGCATTAAGGATATAAAGACAAAAATAAAGTAACTCCTGCCCTCCAGGAGCTTTTATTTTATCAGAGCAAACATGTATGCATATCAGTATCTATAAAATACATGCAAAACAAATATTAATTATATCAATAGTTATATATAGATAGATAAATATAGATATATAGATATAAATGTTGACTATTTTAAAATCATAGGAGACTATCACTTGGAAAAAGAGGTATAGCCCATGTAGGATAAGGTCCTTGAGCTGTGCATTGAAAAAGTCAAGAGATTCTAAGGATTTCCAAGTGGCAGAAATGAGGAGAGAGTATAATTCAGGCATGAGGGAGGGACAACCCTCATGAAAGATACAAGGACAAGAGATAGAACATTAGTGTGTGAGGATCATCAAGCAAACCAATTTGTTATTCATATAGACTTTGAGGTTTGCTCACAATATGCTTGTACTCACAATTCACACACTATTCAACAGATGAGCAAACACAAATTTACAGCTAAACAAACACATTATTAAGAAAAGCAAAGTGACTTGCTTAGGATCACACAGCTCATCAATGACCAAAGTAGGACCTGAAAGCCAGTTCTATGGTCAGGTAGCAGAAGGTGAGAAAATACAGTATGATGATTGAATGTATGAAGCTGTGGACAAAGTGGCAGACTGAAACCTAGAGAGATTAAATTGAGTTTGATATGTTGAGCTAAGGGGAAACCAGGGAGAGATGGAGGAGCTAAGTGACATGGCCAATATGAACTGACAGCCTAGAGAGACAGTTTTTCACAGTGGCAGTTTGAACTAAGTGGAGTAGGAAAATTGCAGGAACCCTGGCATGAGATGACAAAGACTTGGGCCAAATATTTGACCATGTATAAGAAAGTATAGCTATTAGAATTGTCATAGAGGAAATGAAGCAGGGTCTTGTAATTATTTGCATATGATATAAGTAAGGAGTCAAAATTGACCTTGAGATTTTACATCTGAGCAAGTGACCTGAAATAGACAGATTTTGAAGTAGTGTTAGAGAATTTTGATGGAAAATATTAAATATTATTCTATATTTTCTTTTCTTAGAGCAGTTCTTAATCAAAGAAAACAATCTTTTTTTTACATCTTGTATTTTAGTAAATAGAGTTATCAATATTCCATGTCTATTTTTGAGGGGAAGACAAACGGAGAGATGGACTGACCTGACTCTTCCAAGCTTGCCCCACTCCAAAAAGCAAGTTCAATGATTATTTTAGGGAAGTTAAGAGTGTTCAATGTGAAAATCTGTGGGAAGACATTTATTTCTATGTGGTGACCGTAGCCTGCAGCTCTGGCTTGGCCACAACTGCTACTTGAAAATCAAACAGTTCCATCACATTTGCATCCCATGTCATGCCTGGAGTATTGTCCTTTGAAATAGATTGGTCAGGGTATACCATTTCACAGCAGAGCAATAAGCAACCAGCTTGGTATTGCTCCTGGAGGTTTGTTCTCATGGAGAGAATACCAAAGTAAGTTATCATAGACTACTTCTGAAAATAAATGAGTCTGTTAGGAGGAGGCATAATATGAAAAAGAAAAAAAAAGTCCTCTCTCCTTAACTAAATTCTTCTGTATTCAGCCAGCAAACTCAACCATCTCCAGGAATAATATAAAAGTTCCCTATTGTGCAGTTGCTTTCGTCTCTGAACTATCATTTCTGTCCCCAAACTACCCATCTGTAACTTTACTTCTAGCTGCTCTGCTGCCCATCGGACTCAGACAGAGTAACCACTCAGTGATATGATCAAATGTGAACAGGCTGCCATCCGCAACGGCTACAGAGAAAGTACAGACACACAATTTCCAAGGAAATAGAAATAAAATGTCAGACCTTAGGAAATCTCTCACATGACATAAATTGGTTGACTTAGGCTTGTCTTGGCCCTGTTTAAGGGGAACAGGCTTCAGGTTAGCCCTGATACTATTGAGAAAGTCAGGTGATTTTTGGAAGGGAGAATGCTTGAAAGAGACATCATTTGAAGTAATGTATAGAGAGTTGGCTTTGGAGAAGGAAGACTTGTAATCAAGTCCCACTTCTGGGTACATACTGACCCTGAGCAAGTCCTATTACTTCTAAGCAGCCTCCCACCCCCCACCCCAGGCTACTCTATGAGACTATAAATTGCAAAGCATATACCTATTTGCACTGGTACTTCATAATTCCTTAAACTATTGATATTACCTAATGGATTTATAAAAAGCAATTTAATCAGACCATAAAGATACATAGATGTGTGTGTATATGTGTATGAATGTAAGTGTGTATATGAATGTATGTATGGTCATGTATGTATATACGCTTCAAGAGAATGTCTTAATACCTTGCTGAAAAAACATATTTTTAAAAACTTGTAGTGAAATGTTGGAGAATATCAACATTCCATTGTAACTTAATCTCCACCTTTTCATTTATAGCCAAGATGGTACCAACAAAAAATTGGGGGCTAGAAGAGACCTTAGAAAGCAAGCAGTCCCACCCCCTCATTTTATAGAAGAAGAAACTGAACTATAGGATAAGCCTAGATTTATGGGACATGATAAAAGTGTAAAACAATATAATGATTTTCCTCCTCTGTTTATTCAGAACAAAATCCTTCTTGATCATTGTCAAGATAATGAGAAAACAAGGTTAGTTGACTATAGAGTTCCTTCATTTTTTTTCCTAGGGAAGAGATGGTAACTATCTCTTCTGGGCTGAGGACTTTGAAAGGGATATGGAAGGAATCTTAGTCTCTTTCTTCTTGGGAAGCAGTTGCCCCCATGCTCACCCTTGGACAAAACTAAATTTGATCACTAGCAATTGTCCTCTGTCAAATTAGACTAGAATTCTTATTTTCAAAATATCATCTTGAGGCAAAGTATTCTGTCTAGAAAAAAGAGAAACAGAAACTAAGGGAAACCTCATTAACCAAAACTAATTGGGAGAAAGGCCAGTGTGAACAGATAAAAAGTCAAAATCATAGAATTTGTTTTTTAACGAAATTCAGTTTTATTACTTTCAAATTCCTACAGTAATGGGGGGCAGAGCTAATATGGTATTGCTTGGTAGAGGTAGCCCTGCTTTAATGAGTAGATAAAAATGATTGGTAATTAGCATACCAAAGCAGGCAGCTAAGCAGAGCTAGCCTCTGTTTACATTGCAATTATGCTGCTTGTATGAAAATAAACGCTTCAAAAGAACTTGATAATAGTTCTCTTCTTTAGGTAAACATTTTACTTACAACATCATTTACTCTATCCATTTATTTTTATTTTTTCATAAACAATGCAAAGAGAAATTGAAGCCCAGAGACTGAATTATCCTATTTTTCAAATTAGCTAAGTGCCAGTGAGTGAGATTTCATGAAGGATTTCAACATCATGGGCCCATAAAGAGCATCAGCTTGGGAATCAAAGGAGCTGGGTTCAAATTCTGCTTCTCACTTTCTACTTGTGTAGATTTAGGTGAGATCTGTCTTGAGATCTTACTTTCTCCATCTGTATAATGAAGGGGATTAGACTAGATGGCTTTGAGTGTGTCTTTTGCTCTAAATCTAGACCTGTATACATTGTGAGGTGTGTTTACCTTGTTGGTCAAGTGTCATTACTTGTTTTTCTTTATTACAAGTGTAACAGAGGCCATATGTGTCCCTCACCACCTGAAGGCTGGGTAGTTAGAAACCTCTCCTTCAGAAGTTCTTTGGAAGCTGTTAAGGGGATTGAGTGATTGATTATCTAGGCTTTCTGCAAATAGCTCCAGTCCTCACTAATTGTATTGTGTGTGGGGGGCGGGGGAGGGAGGGGTCTGCACTCTGGTTCCATTATTCACTAATAGTAGGATTAGCTTTTAACTAAAAATATTTTCTTGGGGTGGCTAGGTGGCATAGTGGATAAAGCACTGGCCCTGGAGTCCAGAGTACCTGGGTTCAAATCTGGTCTCAGACACTTAATAATTACCTAGCTGTGTGGCCTTGGGCAAGCCACTTAACCCCATTTGCCTTGCAAAAAAAAAAAAAAACCTAAAAAAATATTTTCTTTAGAAAGTATGATCATAAATATGCAAATTTATTTTCCCCAGCTATGGGAGGTTTAATCCTTGCCCTCTTCACTAATTCAATCTCTATGGAGGAGAGGGGAATTAGATTCATAGCATAGTTCAGGATATTTCATGGAGCTCACTCTCAGTTCCAAATCCAAAATCCAACTTGGGTTTGAACCCCAGGCACCTTGGCTTCTCAGGGCTTCCATGTTGGCCTGGCTGACCCCTACTATCCTGCCTGCCATCCTGGCTCCAAGATCAGCATGGGTCAAAGTCCACTCTGTCCCACAAGGATCAGCTCCTGCCCTTGAAACTGAGGAAGATGAACCACACTGAAGAGAAACAATTATCCTCAGGCCCATTACTTGGGATAAAAGAGAGGGAGCAAGGGAAGAAAAGCTCTTCCCCTCTTAGTCAAGTCAACATGCCCATGCTGTAGGTAAACAGAGATCTTTTTTAGGATGCAGCAACCAAGATTTGCTGAAAAGAGCTTAGCAGAATGGCCTGGACTCTCTCAGTCTTCCAACATTAAAGGATTGTAAAAGTATAAAAAGTTGCTCAAAATGATATTTCTGGTAAAAAGATTGATTTTTTTAGAGAGCACTCAGCCTTCACATATCAGTCACTTTGTCACTGTGTGTAAGAAGACAAGACCCCTGGGTATCTCTCCCTAGGTTAAAAACAAACTCAGGAAGACAATAATCAGGATGCTAGAAGACTTGCAGAAACAATTCATCAGATAGTATTGTACAAGGATGATAGTCTTTGAGGAGTCATTTGGGCAACTTGATCTTGTGCAGCCTTCACTGCCAGATCACAAAGGAGGTTAATATTTTCCCTATTCTTTGTGCATAAATATTTCCCCTCTCTCTCAGTTCAAGTGTGGTCATCATCTTTTTTTTTTTTTTGCAAGGCAGTGGGGTTAAGTGGCTTGCCCAAGGCCACAGAGCTAGGTAATTATTAAGTGTCTTATTAAGAGGCCGGATTTGAACTCAGGTACTCCTGACTCCAGGACCAGTGTTCTATCCACTGCGCCACCTAGTCACACCTGGTCATCATCTTAATGGCCTCCATCTATAGATTAGAGATAAGACTTTAAAGAATAAAACTTCAAATGTCTAAACAATATTTTCTTTCATTTCAAAATCCTATATTTTAAGGATTTATAGTTTTAGGGTTCACAAAATGTATAGAGTCAATGTTAGAAAGGATACAGGGCCATATTAGTTAAACTTGGCATGTCCAAACAGGTCCAGGTTACACAAAAGAGAGTTCAAAGTGTGTGTATGTGTGTGTGTGTGTGTATGAATTTACGGGAGGATTATTGTGAAAAGACTGTGATATAAAACATGCATAAAAGATATCAATAATTTTTTTAAATTGCTGTTTTAGCCATCCTACTATGGACTTACTCACATGAAACTTCATATTTAGTATCACTTTCACTGAGCACTTAAGAAAAGATATTGCAAAATGTATTCCATGTAGTGTGAGTGAAATGAGAATAAAGACACGGTTACCATTTCTCATTTTTTATCAAAACCTTGTGCCTCTTATTCAATAAAAATTACCCTGACAAGTTCCTCATCAGCAAATTCTACATCAGCAAGCAGGCTAAGCCAGCAGGAAGCACTGATTGATTCTCATCACCAAAGTAGTCATTAAAAGAGGCATGACTATAACTGAAGGTCATCAGCAATAACATTACTAATCTGCTGATAGTGTCTGGAATGACTGTTGATTATCATTACCTTCAAAGATGCTACTCTCCTTAGGTATTTTCTAATAATTGTAGTTAATCCCACTGATCAACAGTAGAAGACACTTTGAAATCTTTATCTGTAAAATAGAAAGTGATATGATTTTATCAGTAAGGATGACATTCAAGTAAAGGAATTAGCATTTGCTTTACTTCTTCATTTTGAGGACCATGGGATTTTTCTGACTGACTTGCAGCTGAAACCTTCCATAAGTGTTGTCTTCCCCAAGAGCACCTTTCCACTTGTATTCCCAGATCTTGTGACATAGTAAGGGTTTAATAAATGCTTTACTCATTCGTACATCTTATACAAACAAACTCCAGTTAATTATCTCCCATTGATTTCCTTCCTCCTAACCTAGAATGAACAATTCTGCCCAGGAAAGCACTTTGATCAGTCTCAGCTATACAGGGAAAGGGAATATTTGCATCACAAAAAAGTGTCTACAAAGAATGATTCTGAATTTAGTAAGATTTTTAATTAAGTCATAGTCTAAGGTCACTGACTTAGAGGCTGCAAGATATGTTAAATGCTGTCAAGTCTAAGCTTTTTATTTTATAGAAGAATTAACTGAAGCCCAGGTAGGTTATTTGCCCAAGGTCTCTCAGGTGAAAAGTATCAGAGGAGATATTTAAAGGGAAGGTCTCCAACTTGAAAGCCAGGGTTATTTCCACTTTATACCATTGCATCTCAAGACAGACTTTGTAGAAAAGATATAGAAATCCCAGTTGGATTGATAATACAGTTATGTGGATTCGAAACTGGCTGAATAACTGGATCATGAGAGTAGTGAAGGAAAGAATTGAGCAGGGAGCCCCTCAGGGAAATTTTCCAGCTATTCCTAAATTGAGTCTTCAGAGTGTGCCTCCATTATTTTCTTTAAAGTGCTGTGAAGTCGTAGAACATGAACTACATCTGTACACAAATAGGAAAAGTTTCTGGATATATTTTGGATTATCCATGCCATGATATTTTCTCATTAGCATTACCAAGAAATAACTGTAATGTTGTTTGTTATAAAGTATTGGAACAGATAGAAGTTTGCCTATTCATTTAATCATGGCATAAAAGTTATATTCCAAAATTTTCATCTTGAAATTGTGAGTAGTCCTGCTACCTTTGTTTTTCTTCTTAGAATACTCCCTCATGCATAGCAAATGTGCATACTCCTATTATTACAACAGACTCAGTAATGGGGAAAAGACCAAATTTATGTTTCTTTAAGTCTCTGGAAATGGTCCAATAAGCTATTGGTTTCCAATATGGTTCTCTTCTTGTTTCTTAGATGTTAAAAATCCTTTCACATAAGAGAATATGCTAAAAGGTTGTTTTCCAGTTTTGTTCCAAAGGAAGTTATATTTTTGCTGTTCAGACCTTTGCGATTACAAGTTCTCTTTGGTTTCTAGAAATGCAAAGATACCTTTTTATTACCTTAAAAATTCCACTCCAAATAATTAACTTTGCAGGTTACAATTTGGAGGAATAATGCTGCAATAATAGATCACTTCAATTGCAAGTCTCTCATGCTTGAATATGTATTATAAAATACTATGCACAATCATCTTTATTTCTGTAATTAATGAAAAATCAGTATAAATAAGTTGAATAGATGAAAACAAAGAATATTATCCAATTTTATCAGTGCATACATGATATACATGATACCCACCAAAGTTTGGCAGCTTCCTCCTTTTTATGATCATTGGGTAATTAGCAGAGGGTGTGTGTGTGTGTGTGTGTGTGTGTGTGTGTGAGAGAGAGAGAGAGAGAGAGAGAGAGAGAGAGATGGGAGAGCAATCTGAAAAGTGAATTTGTTAATTTGTTGGTACATACTCTAAGGAGAACCAGAGTGGCATGTAGTTCTCTCTGGTGTCTTTGAGCAGTTTGTGTCTCATGCCTAGAAGGCTCATCCCATTAACAACCACTTTCTTAACTTTCTTCCTTAGTCCCACAATAATTAGGACTTTCTTCTCGTTCAAAGTATTCTGTATATATTTTGCATCCATTTTTCATGGGCTTGTTGTTTCCTCCACAGTGTAGAAAGTCCTTGAGGGCAGGTATTCTTGTATTTCCAGAGCCTAACACAGCGTCTGGCATATAGTAGGCACTTAAATGTTTGCTGATATGAATCTAATTGATTCAACAGGGCAGCACTTCCTTAATTCAGTTGATTTTAACTCTCAAAATAATTCTTTGAGATTAATATTTAGCATTCATGTACGTGAATAATTTACATGTTTAATTTTAAAAAAATGTTTCCCCCAAAGAAATGAGCATTAATAAGCACATATTATCTGTAGATACTCTATAAGGCACTGAGAATAAACAATATAATAACATTTGCATATAATATAAAGGTATAAGTATTTGTATGTACATATGTATATGTGTATATGTAGTCATATATCTACACACATATATACATATTCCACACCTGACTTTCATGAATTGCTACTGTAAAACAAAGACAAAACAAACCAATTTACATTTTCAAAATAATCAAAATTTATATCTCTAATTCTAACTACAGTAAAGCCTACTCTTTTCTCCTTCATATTCTAGGTGTTCATTCTCATACTATTTTTTTTTCCTGTTCTGCTTCTGGTACTACTTTCCACTTTTAAAACAAGTCATTTTTCAGTCTTCAAAGAGTAACATCTAGCTTCTAGGCACATTGGAAAGTCTTTTGGTCTTGATTTTTTCCTGCCAAGTTTTGTCATTTTTTTCCTTTTTGTTCCTAAGGTCAAAAAATATTTAAGTGTCCTTGACTTTGAACTTCCTATTATCTCCTATGCCTTTGTCACCCCAATAGTCTGCCAACCACTTCCCAGAACTGACAAAAAGTGTCATTTCCCTAATTCTGCTTTTATTGAGACCTTTATTTATGTCTTTCTTGCCAGTTACTTGCCTCTTCATTTTTAAATAGATTTTTAAAATCTTTAATCTCTGAATTTCAAAACTGGAATTATATAGCTAGATGACTCTATCCCTCCTTTTCCTATCCCTCAACCCCCCAAAATTATTCAAACCTCACATTTTTTATCATTTTCATAACATTTCTCCAATTTTTTCTTTATCTTTGTCTTATTTTTCATAGTTAAGTTTTATTTTCATTTGAGAGGAGAGTTTTTCTATCATTTGAGATATCCCTACATTTACCTCTAGCCTACTTATCTTTCCAGTATCAATTTAATTTTAAACTTTTCCTTATCCTATTCTTGGATCTTATTTTTAAAAATCATACTACAAAAAACATTTTTGGTTTCTGTTTTTTGGTGTGGTTTGTTGTCATAGTAACTGACTTAAAAATATTTTTGTTTCTTATATAAAACTTATTATCCTAAATCTATTGGTCCAAAGATACTTTAATTCTATCTTTGGTGATCAAAGCAACCCTAAGTTATAGAGAAAGTAGATGTGACTGGATTTGCCTCAGGAGATTTTGAAATATATATCTTATTTGCATTCATGATGAAAACGGAAGAGCAACAATGAATAAAGGAAACGTATACGAAATTTAAAATAATTTTGAAGTTTATCAGCATCAGCATCATCATCATCAACTGGCATTTTATAATACTTTAAAGTATGCAAAGAACTTTACAAATGTTATCTAATTTTATCCTCACAAGGCCGTATTAGTAGGTACAATTATCCCAATTTTTTAGATCAAGAAATGGAGAAAAAGATTAAGTGCTAGGGCAGCTAGGTGGCACAGTGCATAGAGTCCAGAGCCCTGGACTCAGGAGGACCTGAGTTAAAATCTAACCTCAGACACTTAATAATTACTGAACTGTGTATCCTTGGGCAAGTCACTTAACCTCATTGCCATGCAAAAACCAAAAAAAAAAAAAAAGATTAAGTGCCTTCCTTGCCTAGGTAAAACAGGATTGGAATTCTTGTATTCCTAAATACAAGTCCAGCTTTTTATCTACTTTGTCATCTAAGTGCCTCTTTTTTCTGTTCTACTTTATATATATAAATTCTTGTTTGATTTATGCCTATGTATATTTCTTAAGTTCTTGATTTTTTAAAAAAGAAAATTTATAAAAAGACAATACAGGGAGAGTTATGATAGACCATTTATTTCAACATTTCAAGAACAAATGGTTTCTTTCAAGTGTTCCCTCCACTAAAACAGATCACCCTTCTGAGCCTTAGCAGACATATAAAGAGTAGGAGGACAATAACCTAGTGATCAATATTACCATAATAAGATCATTGAAAGAGCTATGCTTGATCCCAGATAACAGATTTAGAATCTACTATAAGACTGATCTTCAAAGCTTCTCCAATTTGGTAGGAGATGGGACTTCTCTGCTGGCATTGGCTTCAGGAGTTCAGAATCACCCTCCTGCTTTGATAAGGCAATAAGAGAGCGTCAGTGAAGGGGATCAATGATAAAGCATATGTTCTATCTCCTGACAGAGATGAGGGGCTCAATATGAGACATACATTTTGGCACATGTTCAATGAAGACATGTTTTGCTTGCCATGAATAGCTGTCATGTAAATTTTGTTTTCTTTTTCAGAGCATGTATAGGAAAGATGGGAGGGGAAGGACATGAATACTTATTAACTGAAAAGCAATTTTTAAAAGAAATTAAGTGGAGGTGAATGTTAATATTATGCAAAATTTTTGACTCTCCAAGAATAGAACATTCTGCTTAGCTTAGTTTTCAGGAAACCTGAGAGTTTATCTCTTTATCCATCATTTTAACCACTAAATTTTATAATCATTAAGATACATTTTAACCATTTTTATACCATGATGACCATTTTTGATTGAAATGAGTCCAAGAAATATGCATACTACCATGATGGGTCCACTAAAATTTGAAGGCCCTAAATTGCTGAGGGTTTTGAGTTCTTATGTCTGATTTTTATTTGTTTTTTTCTTGTCTCCTCTCTCCTTGTAGGTAGCTAGATGATATGATAGATAGCACAGTAGACTTGGAATTAGGATTAATCCTGACTCAACCTTTTTTGTGACAATAGGCAAGTCACTTTACTATTTTCAGCCTCTGTTTTTCTCATCTGCAAAATAGAAGGAATCAGCACCTAATGAACAAGGTTGTTTTGAAAATAAAATGAGATAATATAAGTAAAATACTTTGCTAACTTTATGAATGTTTGCTAATATTATTATTGTTGTTTGTGAGTTATGATGTCTGTCATCTTCCTATTTCTAATTTGATTCCACCAAGACTCCATGGATTTGGAAGTCTGTTAGAGTTATTAGGTGCAAATTAAGAGTAAATAGAGTCTGATAAGGGTCTGAAGACTTTCATAAGTAAAAACTATGAGTTTTTTTTTTTTAACTTTTCCTCTGGCTAGCTGTGCTCTGGTTAACTGAGATTTCTGTCAAGCAAACCAATGTGAATATGTAAAAAAGTAAGCCATGATATTCAGATTTCATTGAAGCCACTAACAAACTTCTGAAGTATATCATGATATAAACACTACTCCAATTCAGGAGGAAGTTTACAAATTTAAGGCAGTGAAAGTCTCCATAAGGTTAGATGACACTGCAAAGCTGTTTAAGCCCTTGGTGTTAGTGTGCCATTAATTTTGGTTTTACGGTTATGTTATGATATTCATTACTACTACTTCTAATGCTACTATTACCACTTTTGCTATGGTTACTATCACTGCCACTACTACCACTAGCATCACTAGAACCACTACCACCACCACTGCCACTATTACTATTACTACTACAACTATTACTACTACTACTACTACTACTACTACTACTACTACTACTACTACTACTACTACTACTACTACAACTACTACTACTACTACTACTACTACTACTACTACTACTACTACTACTACTACTACTACTACTACTACTACTACTACACATTTATATATTTGTGGGGTGCTCCATTTCTACAATCTTTTGAGAAAGATAGTACAGAAATTAAACTCCATGTTCAACAGGAAGAAATAGACTGAGAGTTTAAGTAACTTACTAGTAAAATAGAAACCTACTCATTTTTGTGTTCTTTGAATTCTCATGGCCTAGAATATCTAGTACATTGGGTGATTAATAAAAATTTGTTGAATTGTCCACACCAATGTCATTGCCTATGGTGTATACTATTCAGGCTTCTGAGTCAGGATTCCATCCAAGTCTCCTAATTCCAAGCTCAATATTCTATTCACTATTTGTGTTCTTTAGGCTGCCTGCCATGAAATTGTGGGGGGGATGAAAAGGGAATAATGGTTCTGATTTACTTCATTTGGTCTTTCTGCATCTAAACTACTTTTCTTTTGGAAGCAGTTAGCAACCCTGAAGAAGTAGGGGTGTCACTGAGTGGAAGAAGCATAGAAAAAAAAATAGTTCCCAGTCTTCTCAACCTCAAAATTAATTAACAGCATGCTAATAATTTAACACTGAAACAATCAGCCTTCATGGAGTAAAATAATTTCTGTGACTAATTAAGATTCACCATGAAAGTCACTGTACACTAATGGAGAAAAGCTTTTTAGAAGAGCAATATAGAAAATTCAAAATGTCTATTATGAACTTAAAATACTCAAGGCACTTTGTTATTGGATGTAAAGACAAAAATATGAAACAATCTCTACCCTCAAAGAGATTACATTCTACTTATTGAAACAGTATATACACAGAAAAGTAAATACAATGTATATGTACTATATATATATATATATATATGTATTTATATATATATATACAATTATAAATATAATCTCAAGAAGCAGCTATGTGGCATTGTTAGAGGGCTAGTCCTAGGAAGGCTCCCCTTAGTGAGTTCAAATCCAGTCTTAAATACTCACTGTATGACTGGGCAAGTCACTCTGTTTGCTTCAAGTTTCTTCATCTGTAAAATGAGCTGAAGAAGGAAATGGCAAACTATTCTGAAGCCTTTGCCAATAAAATCCCAAATGGGGTCACAGAAGAGCTGGTCACAAGTAAAAATGACTAATAAAAACAAATCTCAAGAGGATGATAGCATAACTCTTTGCCTATCTCCTATCAAGATAAGACTCATATAGGAGGTAGTATCCAAGATGTACTTTGAAAGAAATGGGATCCTAAGCTAAGATTATGAAGAGCGATTCCAGCTTTAGGTGGTGAAAAAACCACAAAAGCAAAGCACTAAAATGGGGATTGGAACTTAGTATGTAAGGAGTAAACAGCAGACTGATATGATTAGAACAGAGAATGAAGTAAGTAAGATTGGAAAGGTAGGTAGGAGCCAGATTGTGAAGGACTTTAAATGACAGGTAGATAAATTCATATCCTAAAGGCTACTAGTTTACATTCTGAAGCCCTGAGAACAACAACAAAAATCAGAAGGGAGATCCTACCTTTTATTAACCCTCTGATCATACTATATAAAACAAAAACAAACAAACAAAAAATCCTTCAGGTCCAACGGTTTTCCTCAGTAGACACATAAAGAAAATAAAAGAGAGGAGGAATTCTGTCCTTTCAAGTCCTTGAGATATTTAAAAGATAAACAACATAACAAGTAAACAGCTTGGCTAGTTGTCTTTTGTCTCCTAACTTGTGAAGCCCTTGAGATATTAAAAAAATAAAAGAACTTATTAAATATATTACTTCCTTTCATTTTTTCAGTATTAAATGGACTTCTGACAATGCTATCATTCTCCTGTGTTACTGTCAGTCTTCTTTCAGGTCTTTCATCCCCTTCTTTATCTCCCCTATCCCCCAGTCATTCTTCCACTTGACACATCTTCCTTATTCCTAGTCCTGGCCATTTTACTCCTTTGGTAAAAAAGAAAAACACTGTAGTAGTTGCCTAAAACTTCAGTTTTCTTTGGTTCACAGTTATTGGGCCCAATGCTTCATTTTAGACTCATCTTGGACTGTACCATTTATTCTCAACTATGGATACATAGCAAGTGTGTATTAAATACTTAATGACTGACTCTCCTCCATGTGTTCTGTATGTTCCAGCTGAAGGAGACTACTCTATTCTTCCCTCCCTCACATGAACTGATCTCACTCACTTATTCATTCATTCATTCACAATATTTATCATGTCTGGAATGTCTCCTCTTCCCTCATTTAAATGCTGAATTTTTTACCCATCTAAAGTCAATTCGGATACCTCCTTCTCCGCAAAGTTCTCCATTTCTCAATTGGTAAAACTCCTCTCAAATGCCCCCCTGACTTCACATGATACCTTCTTTTGCACAAATATGTTATTTCCCATCCTACTATAAACTCCATCAGGGCAGGGACAATATATTATCAAAACTTTGTGTCTTCCCCCTGGTCCTAGCATAGAATCAGTACACAGAAGCTCAATAAATCTTGAACTGAATTTGCTCAGTTTTAATTTCAGTGCCATTTAAGTGAGAGATCATAACATAAATTCATTTCAATAAGCAAATATTTATTATGTACAAGTCACTGAGAAGAATGCAAAGATGAATAAGGCATAATCCCCTATGATCAGAAAATGGAGGGGTGATGTGTATGTGTGTGTGTGTGTGTGTGTGTGTGTGTGTGTGTGTGTGTGTGAGAGAGAGAGAGAGAGAGAGAGAGAGAGAGAGAGAGAGAGAGAGAGAGACAGAGACAGAGACAGAGACAGAGACAGAGACAGAGTATTTGGGAGAGTCTGGGAAGAAAGAGGGATGAAAGACAATTTACAAATTGCTTTAGTACAGGGTAAAATAAGTGCCATAAGAAAAGTTCATATCAGGCGCCTTGGGGGTTCAAAGTGTAAACATCATGAAGATTAAATTTTTAAAATACATCTCATCACATATAGCCTAATGCATTTGCTAGAATAAAAACAAACATTATCTATGGAACACCTATACCTAGGTTATTCTCTAAAATTGGGGGCAGGGATAAGGGGAAGGGCAGAAGGACCTATGAACAAAAACATAAAATGCTTGCCTGAGTAGGAGGGAAAGTACAATGTCATCCAAAACCCTGTTTAGAAAGTTTAAAGTGTGGGTTGTCTAGCAACACCCCAAGAATAATTGGGGAAAGTGGTTGCTCTTGGTGGCAATGTCAGCTTAGAAGGAAAAAGGGTTGACATCTTGATTGATCCTTTCAGATGAGTTTTCATTTTCTGAAAAGGTTTGGGGCGGGAGAGGGAGGAGAAGGAACATGAGAAACAGCTAAAGAGTTGGGAGGAAGGATGTAATAAAGGATTTAATAAAGTAGTGGGATGGCTCAGTTTCCTCTGAATAATCTACAGCATATTAAAGTAGAGGGCTTGGAGGCCAAACAGGAGGAAAACAAGTTGAAAAAGCAAAGCAAAATCAGGTTGTCCATGGAGATGAAATATATGACTAGATAGGGACTGGTCCAGTGATTTCATTAACACAGGGATTGATCAGCAAGGAAACTAATCCAATATAGGTCAGTACCTTCTCTGTGGCTTACAGTCTTAGAGAGCTGTCTACAACATTGAAAAGTTCAATGGTTTTGTCCAGAATCAGAGGGACAGCATTTGTCAGAGGCAGACCTTGAATTCAGGTCTTCCTGACTCTAGCTAGTTCTGTAGCCTTTATTACTTTCTGTCTTTTTTTATAATTAGATGGACTTAAATATTTCAGCAAAATATTGAGATAAACATAGAGACTATCTAAGGTTATTATGCTGGGATAATATCATGCCATGGATCATAGAGTAAAAGCATTAAAGAGCCTGAGAACCCAAGAAACTGAAGCCTAAGGAGGTTGTCTTGTGTAAGAAAGTATAGAAAATGGTGTTCTCACTCAACACACCAAATGGTAAATTTACCCAAAAATCTTGATTATATTTGTCAGATATATCTCATGTTCTCTTCTGAAATTAAATGGAAATATCAACAACAACAAAGAACACAACCATATTATGTTAAAGATCCTCTGTAAAGTAAAAGCAAATCAACTGAGCATTAAACCAATTTGGAGGCAAAAAAAGGATATTGAGGAGAAAGTTGAAAAGTGATGCTTTATTTGACCATCTTCTCCTATTATTTGCTTTTGGAAACACAATGGAGTTATTGTAAATTTGTAGATCAACCATGCACAATGCATAGGACAGATTCTCAGGGGTACTTAAGTAGGAGCAGAGCTGCATTCAAGAGTGGAAAACCAGAATAAAAGAGAATACTGAGGGAAACATGAGGAAAGCAGGGACATTTCTATTTTAGTGGTGTG
Source organism: Macrotis lagotis (assembly GCF_037893015.1). Classification (NCBI taxonomy): domain Eukaryota; kingdom Metazoa; phylum Chordata; class Mammalia; order Peramelemorphia; family Peramelidae; genus Macrotis; species Macrotis lagotis. The sequence continues at coordinate 79,777,824 of NC_133660.1, forward strand.
ATAAAAAAAGAATAACGGAGACCAGGAATAAAAGTGGAAGATGTCAGAATCAAATACATGAAATTTCTCAAAGTAATGAAGGGGGAGATGACTGCAAGCTCAAAAGAAAACAAACAAAATGACTGGCTAAGGCCAAGTTTTGTTGTTATTTAGTTGTTTTAGTCATGTACAACTCTTTGTGATCCCCTTTTTTTGGGGGGGGAACGGTCTTGACAAAGATAGAGTGATTTGCCATTTCCTTCTCCAGCTTATTTTACAGATGACAAAACTGAGGCAAACAGGGCTAAGTGATTTGCCCAGAATCATACAGCTAGTATTGAAACTAGATTTGAATTCAGGATGATCATCTTTATAACTCTAGGCCCACCACTCTTTCCACTGTAGCACCCAGCTGCCCATGCTATCAATAGCCATATTTTAAATAAAGTGCTCCAAATCACTAATAATTAGAGAAATGCAAATTAAAGACACACTAATCAGGTTATAAAGTAGATAAAAGATGGAAAATGATAAATGCTAGAAGGCTGGAAAATAGGAACTTTAATACATTGATGGTAGAGCTGTGAATTACCTTCTTCATTCTGAAGAACAATTTGTAACTATCCCCCAAATTATTAAATGGCTCATATCCTTTGATCCAGTGATACTACTATGACCATCCCAAAAGAAAAGAAAGAGAACCTATATGTATAAATATATTTAACCTGTTCTCTTTGTAGAAGTAAATAACTAGAAACTAAGAGGTCACCTATCAATTATGGGATTGTATATAAATCTATATAAATGTAATGGAACATAACCCTATTATTTCATTACTTATTCACATGATTTCCCAGCAAAAGTAGCTTTCCCTGGCTATAAGCATTCATGCCTATATAATACAAATACACATGTATGCAAATATACACATATATACAATCTCTATATTTCTCCCTTATTAGAATATAAGCACCTTGAGGGAAGGGACTCTTTAGCTATATGCTGAGAACCTTATACAAATCCTAGCTTATAATTTTTTTTCATTCACTCTAAGGTGATCATCTCTAAACGATAATGTGATAGTTGTACATGTATAGCCTTTTTAGGATTGCTTGCATTCTAGAAGAAGAGGGAAGGTGGGGAGGAAAGAATTCAAAATCTTATAAAAATGTATGTTGAAAATTATCTTTATATTTTTTGAAAAAAATAAAGAGGGGGTGGCTAGGTGGCACAGTGGATGGAGCACCGGCCTTGGAGTCAGGAGTACCTGAGTTCAAATCCAGCCTCAGACATTTAATAATTACCTAGCTGTGTGGCCTTGGGCAAGCCACTTAACCCCATTGCCTTGCAAAAAAGTAATTAAAAAAATAAAGAAATCTTCTCTCTCTCTCTCTCTCTCTCTCTCTCTCTCTCTCTCTCTCTCTCACACACACACACACACACACACACACACACACACAAAGACAACCATGTAAATTAGATTTTCTAAAGACTAATAGTATTTTACATAGGGAAAAAGTGATGCTCAGCATCCCTATGTGATATGACAACTAATAAGTGCTAGGACTGGGATTTTTTGGGGGTGTTGGGGGGATTGGATGGCATTCTTTACAAGTACATCAGAGAAATTGCTTCAATCTTTTTTCCCCCACGATTGCTATTGCTCACTATATTTTCCTTTATTCTATTTTATCACCCCCCAATTTATTCTATTCTCTCTCTCCTTTGACTCTGTCTCTCCTCAAAAATATGTTGTATTTGACTATCCTCTTCCATGATCTCCTTTCTCTTCTATCATCTATACCCACATTCCTTCCCTGTCCCCTTTCTCTCATCCCATAGATTTCTAGACCAAATTTAATATACATGTTATTCCCTCTCTGAGCCACTTCTAATGAGAGTAAGGCCCACTCACTTCCTTCCCCTTCCCCTTCCCCTTCTTACATTCCACTGCAAAAGCTTTTTCTTTCCTTTCTTACATGAAATAACTTACAGAATTTTATCTCTCCTCTTCCTTTCTCCCCCATTAACTCCATTGTAAAAATATATTACACCTTTAAATTCAACTCCCTCCTGTGCCTTGTTTATATATGCTCCTTCTAATGCCCTAATAAATGAAAAGGTTCATATGAGTTAACAATATCAACTTCGCATGCAGAAATACACACTATTCAACATCATTAAATCCCTTATAATTTTTCCTTCCCATCCTCTCTCTCCATGCTTCACCTGAGTCTTGTACTTGAAGATCAAAGTTTTTGTTCAGTTCTGGTCATTTCATCTAGAAAGTCTGAAAGTTCCTGATTTTTACTGTGGGTTCACCTTTTTTTCCCTGAAAGAGCATATTCAAGTTTGTTGGGTAGTTGATTCTTGGTTGTGATCCAAGTTCTTTTGTCTCCTGCGATATCATATTCCAAGCTTCATGAACTCAATGTAGAAGCTACTAAATCTTGTGTTATCTTGTCCATGATATTTGAATTGTTTCTCTCTGATTGCTTATAAAATTTTCCCCTTGACATGGGAGTTCTGAAATTTGACTATAATATTCCTGGCAGTTTTCATTTTGGAATCTTTCAGAGGTGATTGGTGGATTCTTTCCATTTCTATTTCATCCTCTGTTTCTAGGATATCAGGGTAGTTTTCCTGAATAATTTCTTGAAAAATGATGTAGACTTTTTTTTAATTCATGGCTTTCAAGTATTCGAATAATTTTTAAATTATCTCTCCTGGATTTGTTTTCCATGTCAGTAGTTTTTCCAATGAGATGTTTCACCTTTTCCTTTTTCATTCTTTTGGTTTTGTTTTATTGTTTCTTGATTTCTCACAGTTATCAGTTTCCCCTAGCTCTCTTCTACATTTGAAGGAATTATTTTCTTCAGAGCTTTTGTATTTCCTTTTCCTTTGGCCTATTCTGCTTTTTAAGGTTTTCTCCTCCTCACTGGCCTTTAGGACTTTTTTTTTTTCATTTGATCCAAACTGATTTTTAAGATGTTATTTTCTTCACTACTTTTTGGTATTTTTAATATTTCACCAAGCTCCTGACTTGTTTTCATGATTTTCTAGCATCATTCCCATTTGTCTTCCTCTTACATCCCTTATTTGATTTTTGAAATCTTTTTTGAGCTCTATCTCATAACCTGAGGCCAATTCATATTTTTCTTGGAGGCTTTAAATTCAGAAGCTTTGACTTTGTTATGTATTGTGATCCTTTATAGGACCAAAGTAATTGTCTAAATTCAGATTTTTTTTCTTCTGTTGTTTGCTTATTTCTGCAGTCTATGACTTGATTGTAACTCTTTGTTAAAGTAGAGCTTTGCTTCTAGGATGGAGGACAAACTGCCTTGAGTTTTTGAGGGTTTTTGCAACTGTTTTCAGGGACCCTCTCCTCCCCAGGGACCTGCAAGTTCTCACTTCCTCCAAGGTCTCATGAGGCTCTAATTGCTCTTCTGGCCTGTGCTCTGGTCTGTGGATAACTATAAGCACTCCTTTCAGCCTTGAGGAGGGTCCTTTTTCTGCTGCAGGCTTTTCCTTAGACTGGGACCCCCCAGACTGCAACCTGGATCTGAGTGTGGGCAAAGCAATAGAGTCTTGTCTCAGAGCTAGCAAAGAAACCTCTGCCCTCACTCCAGACCCCATTATCATCAGTGGTCTGAGAGCTCTGGAAGAAGTTGCTCCCTTCCAGATGGCTCCCCAGCCTTGTTCCTGGTCCCCTGAGCCTGGGTCTTCATTCAGGCCTGCACTGAGACCTGAGTTGAACTGGGCTCTGCTCTCACTCTGGTGCAGCATGACTTTTACCTCCCAATTGTCCTTGGCAGTCCTGGACTGAGAGGTCTGGAAACTGTCATGTCGTCCATGGACCTCAGGTATCCTACAGTCTGATCCTGGATGACTGGAGTCAGTTTGCTCCAGAGCAGCCCAGGTTAAGCTGCAAGTCCTTTCTAACAGACCCTTCCAGTGAATCATTCAAGTTGTCTTAGACTAGAAAATTGCTTCACTCAGTCTTTTTGCCACTCTAGAATTTGGTTAAAGTCATTATTTAAAGGTATTTGGAGTGGTCTGAGGGAGAGCCGGTGGAAGTCCCTGCCTTTATTCTGCCATTTTGACTCCCTGGGGTTGGAATTTTAAACCCAGGTCTTTTAACTGCATGTCCCATGATCATATTGCCTCTCCTACTTATTATGTGGTTAATCTGGTGAATATTTTGTTTTGTTTTCCTTGAGCTCTTGTTCCCTGTAATTTGTTGAATTAGCATCCATATTAATGGTGTTCACACTGCTTGTAAGAATCACTATACTTTTGACTATGAGGGCTTTTTGTCTAATAGCACATTGTGAGTCTCAGAATGGGAGTTAAGTGTATATTAAAAGGTTGAGAACTGGCAGCAATTTGTTGAATAATTCAAGACCTCAATGAAAGTCCTCTGTTAATGTCACAGTTTTGCCTGTAGGTGCACCAGGATTCTTAAAGGAGGCTATGCCCATGGAACAAAATGTATAACAGGTTCTATCAAGCCAGAAATACTTTTAGCTAACCTAAATGTGTAGAGACCAGTTGCGGAATTGACCACCTGGGGAATATTTCATCAGCTCTACAGATTTAGAACTGCTATCCCAACTCCTTCATTTACAGCTGAGACCAGGGAAAGATGGTGACTTACCCAAGGTCACACAAGTTGGAAGAAGCAGAAGTAGAATTTGAACTTAGATCTTCTGGTTCTTTTCTCTACACCAGGGTTTCTTTACATTTTTGTATTATTGACTCCTTTGACAATCTGGTGAAATCTGTGAACTTCTTCTTAGATATTTGTTGCCTGAACTCATAATTATAAGAAATGCTAAATTTCAGTTGGAAGTTATTAAAAAAAAAGATGTGATTTTTTTTCTATATACTCCCAGCTAAAAACCTCTTCCAAGCTTTATTCCTTCCCAGTTTAAGTGGTTTAGAAATTTTCAAAGAGCAGATACTATATAATAGAGGGATAGCAATCTGCAAGATGGAGGATGTAGTCCCTTTTAGTAAACCGAGGATCACTGAAATTGAAATAATTCAGGAAAAAAAAGTGAAGACCAGTCCTAAAAACAAGAAAGTAGAAAGAGGACGATGTGGAGTGTTGAGGGAAAACAAAATGGCAATAAGGAATAAAAAAACCAGCAGGCTAAAAGACCAGAAAGAATCTGTGGGGTCTAATGGAAACAGAGGCTGGAGACTTTTAAATTATGTGACAGAAGTTTGGAAGATCAAGGAAATGTCAAAAGACACAGCATTTGATTTAATTATGCTAAACAGCTGGTGTTAAAGCAGTCCACTGCACTTCAAAAGAGTCCACTTTTTTAAAAGTTAGTTGCTAATCCATCAGGGACGCCTAATTATCACCCTAGTATTTGTCTAAATATAGCAGAATCCCTGGATTTCAGAAGAGTTGATAGCATAGGGCTAAAGAAAATAGGCAGGACAATTCAGCCCCACCTCCAGTGGTTTAAGTTTGGAAGGGAAAGGATGAGTGGTTTGTAATGAATCAAAGTCAAGTTAAAAAAAAAGGATTTAGCAAGCTTTCAGAACAAAAATGCAAATGGGGCTCATGAGCAAAGAGAAGAGGCTCTGCAGAGATGAGAGGGAAGCCTGGTAGCCATTTTTTGAGTTGATTTTTTTTTTTATTTTACTAATGCTTGTGTAGCTGAACTTTTGCGGAAACCTGAGCATTTCAAATGTTTCTACTTACATAGAAGGTGAAACTCCAGATTAGTGGAGAAATACTGAGCTTGATGTGATATTGTGTACCTGCATAAGTGTAGGAAAAGATGCCAAGTACTCTCCAGGACAGACCTGGAGAGTTGGGGAGGAAAGCTTTGGAAGCTGTAGGCATGTAAGAGAAACCAACTTCTTAAAACAGTCATGATTTCCAGCCTGCTTCCCTAGAGACTTGGTAGATTTTCCCCTTTGGTGAAATTGAGGTTCATTGCTTGGTTGAGATGAGATCTCATCTTGCTCTCAGAAAAAAAAGCTCATTTAATCTTATTATTGTCAGGTACATTATAGTGTGTCTAACTTCTTCAATTTCTATTTCCTATTTTCTTGGATAAATAGGCCTGCTCCTATTCTCTATTTAGGATGGTCTTTTGTGTGACAGTCATTTGGATAAAATATTGCCAAGTGTAAAGTTAATGAATTGTATCCAAGGAAATGCTTTTGTTTTTAATCAGACACACTTCTGGAGCATCAATAGACACACACACACACACACACACACACACACACATACACACACACTCATGTGTAAATGTATATCTAGATATCTAGAGATATGTATGTCTAGATATGCACAAATATTGTGCATATATATGAATATATATAATATATATATTAAATACTTTTGGATATAGGTGACAGGAACAGGAAGCCATTATTCTTCTGCTCTCCTCAATGTGGCAATTATAGTCTCCTTTAGAAAGTGGTGGTCCAAATTCTAGAGACATCAATTTGTACTGTCTGTGAAGGTCACAATCCATGTGATCATATCTATCTAAGTTTGCATACATCTTAAACTTGTTCTACTGAAGAGCAATGATGTCATTAGAGCATGATGCATATACACAGAGGTTAAATGACTCATACAGCAAGTATCAGAAGTCTACAGGATCACAAGTTGAAAAAGAGATACACAGAAATTTTCAAAAAGCAGATACTATGTAATAGAGGGGTAGCGTAAATAGTAAGCAGTAGGCCTTGGACTCAAACCCAAATCTAAACTCATAAACACACAGCTCTAAACCTTTCCAGTCTTCTGGGTCTAACCCCATTTTACAGAGTTGGAAGACCAACTAATGGTTTCACCTCCAAGATTCTTTTTTACTCCCCATATCCAATATTCAGTTCTCATGCTTATCCTAAGCCTCTTTTCTAGGCTAAAAGAAGAATCACTATCAAAGTTAAAAAGCTTGTCTTGAATTATGTTTCTTGTCACTTCAAATATAACTAAATGTTCAAAACCTGGAGGTCTGTAAACAATCCCATTCAGAGGTGTCAGAAGAAGCAAATTTAAACTTAAAAAACACAAGAAATGATACATATGAGAATGAATGGTCTCTTTAAAATCCTCTTTAAAGGTCATTCCTGTTCCAGATACCATTTTGAGTCTATCTTTTAGCACCTTGCTCTGCATCAACCATGCTTTGCAATAATTTAAAATCATTTATTGATGTACCCCTCTTCTCAATGTTATCTTCTCTCACATCTACAGTAGGAAAATATTAGAAATTTCATTTGAGGGAATTCAGCAAATAAAGGAGATTGAGTATTTGGCCAAAGTCTGAATTTGTTGCCCATCTGCTTTGTTTTGACAGTCCTGATATAAGCCACACTTGATAAACCTCCCTTCCATTTCAAGTCTCCATGACTGATAAAAAATGGAATACTTGAGTTTATGCAGCTGTTCACAAGCTAATTATCTGCAATCATTTCTGATTACTTAATAGGCCATGGTAGGATGTGTGTTTGTTGCTATGTTTGAGTTTACACATTAGGCTTTAATGTGCTGATATGGTTAATTGTTGCACTCACTGCTGCCTGCTAATAGACTGTTCCTGGAAATGAGACCATATCTCAATGGAATTTGCTTGTTTATTTTAAATAAGTTATAACCACAAGCTCAGATCCAAGATCCAGTGTTTACCAGTTTAAGAATGCACTTTTTAGTGCTGTATCATTTCTAATGCATTTAAATTATTCAAGTTTGGAGAAAATGAGTTATTAAACTAATGAGTCAATAACCCACTCAAATACTTAGATGAAACATTTTTCTGCACTGTTCAGTTTCCTAAATTGCTTTCTTTCATTGATAACAAAATAATTTTTTAAAACGCTGCCAAACAAACTATGTGTAGTGGAATAATGAGACAAATAAATACATATGAAAAGCAGGCAAGTATTTATTAAAATATAAACTGAGATACCTATGATGGAGATTTGGAGTTGCATGTATGTTCATCATCTAGTAGAGAGATATAGAAATGTTGCCTAGGGACACCTGATTTCTTTAGCAGTTTATCCATTTTTATGAGTATCTAGTTTATAAATCTATATTAAAACTATGGAATTTATTTTTCTTTCCCTATCCCTAATTAAACTATCTATTGCAGTTCCAAATGCTAAAAAATAATGAAATGTATCCTTTCTATGCATTTCTTGATAATAAACTTTTTGAGGACAGAGATTACATAGTATTTATATTTTTATCTTCCCATTAGAATGTAAACTGTCAGAATGATTGTGTTTGTAACCTCTTGTGCTTAGCACATTGCCTAGCTGAATAAATTTTTCTTGATTGAATACTTCTCCCTCTAGTCTTTGGTTCCCAAGGTCTCTTCTCCAATTCCTCTCCATATTTAGGAGAAATAAACATTTTTATCAAGAGATACATAGCTTGAATTTTTCCATTTTTAATTTTTACTCAATGTTCTAGAAAAGGTGTGACCTAGCTTACATTCTTCTCTGTACCCATTTAGGAGCTTTTGAGGGAATGAAGAATAAAGGCAGGGAAGGGATAAGGAATGGAATTAAAATGAAAAAATAAATTTAATTAATTTGTTGACATTAGCTGAATACTATTTATGGTAAAAAAAAGCCTCCTTGCATTAAGATCTCTAGTTCACTATTAATTATATTCTATTTTTAAATGGACATGGATATTATTGCTATATCTCCAGTAAGTTATTGGTCCTCTTTCTTGCTATTTTTCCTTTGTTTTATCTTCTACCCTCTGTGATGACAGTTTTGGTAAATCTATGCTGGTAGTTTACCTTCCCCCCTCTATTTTTAAAGTCTTTCAGATCAAATTTGCTTGTTCTTTTATTTAACAAGCCTTTACTCTCCTTCCTACCTACTCTCCACCTGCCATTGGGGGAAAAAAATGAAAATTCTTGTAATAAATGTGCATAGACAAGCAAAACAAATTCCCATACTGGAAATGTCCAAAAAAAAGTGTGACTTATTGTGCAGTTAGTCCAAGACCTTTCTGTCAGTGAGTGGGTAGATTGGAGTTGCCCCCATGTATGGAGTTGTTGGTTTTTTGAGAGAGAGAACTCAGGAGCTTCTGCCTTCATGCTGTACAGACTCAAACCCATGCTTGCCTTGTCTTTACTAGCTTGAGAAACCACTGAGGCTGAGTTCGGGTGGAGCCAATAAGGAACAGTAGAGTTGAAGGGAGAAAAAATATCCCCCTACTCCACTTTAACCACCATAGAGCAGCAGGCCAACAGGAACTGGAGGTTGAGGGAACATTTGTCACAAGAAACCTTAGGTGTGAGATGAAGTGATTCTAAGCATTCATGTAGAAGGGGATTATTAACCAGTTATGTGTAACAAATCCCTACAATAACCTGGAGAAATGTACAGAGCCTTTCTCATAATAATATTTTTAAATGCATAAAATACATACAATGCTGGGCTTGGAGTTACATGTACATGGAGTTAACTGCTTCTAGGGAAAGCAAAAGCTAGTGAATCCTTAAATTTTGGGCTAATCTGATTAAGCTGTCTGCCCCAAATCTGGTATCAATGTGGTAAACTCCTGGGGGGGGGGGGTGGAGAGCCAAAAACAAGGTTACCTAAATAGTAAACAGGTTCAGGTCAGAAATCATTGATTATCCTGTGGAGTAGACCCTGCATTTATCAATTGGATGAGAATAATTCTGGTATATGTTAAAATTTAACAAGGGAAAAAATATATCTTTACATTGGATTACAAAGGAACACAAAGGTTAGCGGTTTATTTCCACTAATAAATTTTTCTTTCAACTTAACTCACAGATTCTCTAAAATCTATTCACAGACCCTTTGGGACTCCACAGACCTCTGGATAAGAATCCATGATGTAGACTACTGAGACTAAAGATTACTCAAATGGTCATTTTTTGTGGTTTTTCTCCTTTGTTAAACATTGTTTTCTTTAGAAATGCTGTGAACTCTGTGCTAGCAATAAGACAGGCTAGGGAAACTTTTTTCTGATAAAGGTCATTTGGATATTTAAAACATTCATGGGTCAAACAAAATTATTAATTTAAAAATTAATAAAGTTCCTAGATTTATTGAATTGAGGTTACTTTGGAAGCACCTGAACAAATGATTTGGTGAGGAGAGCTTAAAAGGTACTTAATTTGGATGTTCCCTACCCCTGGTCTCAATTCACTAAGGGGAATGCCATCAACAGGTTTTTTCTTACTATCTTGGGTGAATCTAAGAAGTAAAATCTCTCAAGTTTACCTCAAGTTCTTTGTGCCATTGCTGGCCAAGACACAAGGATAATAACCCTTTTTTTGTTGTTGAATTTTAATAGATGCCAGAATTATTCAAGTGCTTTGAATCCCTCTCTCGGTTTCAAATGCATGAAGAGAAAACTTCTTTTCTAGATCATTTATCTAGATCAGTTCTTTCTCCATAAGGAGTAAAAAGAAAGGGAAGGATCACTTGCACATATTCAAATTTTGTCCAAATTTTGTCCTCTATTTTCAGTGTAAGGAAACATTAAAGAAAAAGGAAGAAATAGAAGAGGTTTATTAGAGCCCTGGGAAAGGGTGAGCATAGCACTGGCATGTAGAAGCACGGCTAGGTTAACATCCTGCCTCTAAGACCATAGATACTGTGTCTCACCTCTCAGAGACTCCATTTCTTCAGATGTATAGATGGAGACAATGAGACTTTACTAGCAAGGTTACAATGCTTTGTCCTTCATTCTGAAGAAGACCTTGACATCAGGGAGGTGATGCCATAACAAGTGCATGAATTGGATTTGAGTGAGGGGAGTGCTGTGAGCCTCTTTCTCCTCCAGGTTCATCTGGGTCTAGTGGCCGAATATGGATCAGGATGACTGGAAGATGACTGGATGGGAGACAATCAGGGTTAAGGGATTTGGCCTGGGTCACACAGTTGTTAAGTGTTCTAACTTATCCCACCTTAGACAGTTGACATTTATTGGCTATGTGACCCTGGAAAAGTCCCTTAACCCTGACTGCCTTGCCTCCTGAACCATCTCCAGTGTCCTCATCTATATCTGGCCACTGGACCCAGATGAATCTGGAGGAGAAAGTGAGGTTGGTCACCTAGTACAGCCCTCCTCCCTCAAATCCAGTTCATGTGCTTATCATGACATCTCCTCTGATGTACAAAAGCATCAAAAGAAACCATCTCACAAAGTTTTTGTGAGGATCAAAAGATATATACATATATATGTATATATATTATATATATGAAATACTTTGCAAAACTAAGTTTGAGCAACTAGGATCCTGCCTTTTAGCAGCAAATTCTGGTTAATCCTATATTTCAGGGGTCACCTATCACCTGTTTTTGTACAGTCCCAACTAATAAGGTTTTTAAATTTTCAATAAAAATTGTCAAAGGATTCTGAGATGGTGGAATAGGTTAGAAAATTCCAAACTCTCCAGATTTCCTTTACTAACTAGTCAAAAAACATATCTCAGGATGAAAGTAGAGCAGTCAAATTAAAAGTTGTGGCAGAACAGTGTTCCTCCCAGGATAACTGGAGAAGATTCGGAGACCAGGGTTCAGTTTGCAAAGTGCAAACATCTCCAGGCTAGCTCCCTGAAAGAGCAAGAGATAATCAATCCCTTGGGCAGCTGGGTTGGGAGCTAGCCTCTGCCTAGGACACAGGAATTTTCATCTCCCATAGTTTGTGGAGTGTAGAGTACATCTGAGAACCTCTGAACCAGGTCCAGCTGTGCTAGTAAAGTCACAGCCCTGGGAAAGAAGGAACCAGCACAAGCCCAGTGAATGGAGAAGCAATGACCCAGTGTTAGAAATGGCTCGTATTTATAAGAACCTAGTCTGAAGTGATTAAATAGCTTTTATTAATTTTTCTGTAGAAAAAAGGCTATTTCCCCAGGGGGAACCCCAAATTGGAACAATGTTCATTCAGTCTTATTTACAAGTTGAAAGTCTTTCTCCTCCCCTCCCAGCCAGCCATCAGTCTGAATCCTCAGGGTTATATCTAATAAGCCTCAAGCTATACTCCTTCCACCCAGGGACACTGGTAGTTGTGGACACATACAGTAGAATTGAGTTCTTGGGGGCGGGTGGCGCAGTGGATAGAGCACTGGCCTCGGAGGCAGGAATGAGTTCAAATTCAGCCTCAGATGCTTAATAATTACCTAGCCATGTGGCCTTGGGCAAGCCACTTAACCCCACCACTGCCTTGCAAAAAAAAAAAAAAAAAAGAATTGAGTTCTTGGTATTGGTCCAGATCAGAGGGGAGAACTGAATATTAGAGTCACTGGAGGGTTCTCAGAAAGTAAGGCCATTTTCAGAATGGGGTGCTAAGGGGTTACAAATGTGGCTTGAGGGGAAAAGGAGTGCAGAGGTTGGGCTCAGCTCAAAGATTAGGGACATCATCCCCTACACAGTAGCATTAAAGATGAATCTGAGAATAAGCTGCTATTTTTCTTTCATGAACAGACAAAGAAGAACCCAACCATAGACAGTTACTATGAGAAAACTGGGATTTGTCTTCAGAGGAAGATGCTGAAGCAAAAAGAAAAAAAAAACCCTACTCCTACCCCAAAGATTTATATCAAATGCCTACCTGCTAAAAAAGAATTCAAAGAGGTATTCAAAAAAGACTTTAAAAATCAAATAGGATGGGATTCTTAAAAGTAAAATCATCTAGGAAAAGATTTTTTAAAAAGAGAGTACTGTCTTGATGTGTGAGAGGAAGAATTGATACAAAGAAATTAGATGAAGGTCTATGTCTATATCCATGGTAAATTATAGCCATACTGGATGAAGGTAGGAGAGGGGGGAAATAAACAGCGCTTATCAAAGAACAGACGGAAACCTCTGAACACAATATGAAATAATTATTATATAAGCTTTCTTGACATGGCAATTTATTGCTTTATGTTGTCCTCTCATATGTTTTGCTATATACATGTTTTATTTTGTATTTGTTTAAAATAAAAAAAATTGTCATTCTTATCAGCCTCATATCACACTATCTCATGATAGTCAATATAAGGTACAATTGGTGAAATGGAGCATTACAATCTTTTATTTTTTGTTTTACCACTAATTACAGAAAATGGTAAAGTAGGTCCTCAGTCCATATTGGTGCAAATGGTTTCTACTCCTAGCTCTGACACAATCTGACGATGTGACCTCAGACAAATGATTCTATCTTCTTGGTTTTAAATTCCTTTACTAAAACGAAGGTTTCAGATTCTTGTTCAGTTTTCAGTTGTTTCAGTTTCTCTTTGTCCCCATTTAGGATTTCCTTGGCAAAGATACTTGAGTGGTTTGCCATTTACTTCTCCAGATAATTTTATAGATGAGGAAACTGACCTGAGCAGAAACTTGATTCTAAGAGAGGTAATTAATATAAGGGAAAAAAAACACCAAAGGACTAGAATACTTAAGATAGTGTTCATCATATTGGGGAATGGCTTCAGACAGTAGTTCTTTGCTTGTGACATACAAATTAATGGAATATTGTACTATGAGAAGTCAAGAAAAAATTAATTTCAGAAAATTAGGTTATATTAACCGATTCAGGGTGAGGTAAGCAGAACTCAAAAATAATTCACACAGGGAAACAACACATATAAAGGAAAACAAGTGAAATCCTTGAGAAGTCTGATAAAAACAATGACCAAGAATTTTTCCACAGAACTAACGATGAAGCACACATCCAGTCTCAATCTCTTGAGGAAGAGGTGAGGAGTTTAAGATGCAGAATGAGGCAAAATTTTGGATATGGTCACCACATGGATGTTTTCCTTGGCTCCGCTTATTTACTACAAGGTGTTTTTCTTCTTGTTTCTTAATGGGGGAAGGGGAATATGTATGAGATATCAATAGTGAAGAAAAAAAGAAAAACGAAGTTTTTAAAATATATAGAAGAGAAATTTAGAAGAATTTTGAAAGCAATGTGTAGATTTTATTGTGTACTTAAAAAAATTAAGCTGGATGAAATGGAGATTCATACTCCATTTTCTTTTTTGGGCTCATGTTCCTCATTTGTGCTTTCAGTTGAGTAAAAATTTTAAAAATACCTCAGTTTCAATTTATGGATAGATAAGTGGATTCAAATTACTCAGAACAAGTACCATTCCTCAATTGATAAAAAAAATTCAAATGATATAGACAATTAACTGGAGAAATATAAATTCAAGCACTTGAAAATTTCATCTTATATTCATTAGATTGTCAGATGTAAAAAAGACAAATGCTTTCCCAGTCACCTTTGAAGTAAAACAAGGTTGTGTCCTTGCTCCCATGCTTTTTAGTATGTTTTCAGCCAAGTTATCAAACACCTTCTTCACTGAGACTGAACACAGCATCAAGGTTAGCGACTCTACTGATGGTAAATTCTTCAACTTGAAAAGATTATAATCCAAGACCACAGTGGAGGAAGTGTTGATGCAGGATCTTCTCTTTGCAGATGACTGTGCACTCAATGCAGCCTCTGAAGCTGAGATGCAACAAAGTATGGATCGATGCTCTGTTGCTTATGCTCATTTTGGCCTGACAATTAACACCAAGAAAACCCAAGTGTTCCATCAGCCAACACCACAGCATCTATATGCAGAACCATTGATTACAGCAAATGGAGTTTTGAGTAATGTGGATATTGCAGGAAGGTACACATCAACAATGAGGTTGACATAGGCATTGTCAGAATTTGGAAGTATTTGAAAGTGTGGGAGAGAAGAGGTATTAGACTGACCATCAAACTGAAGTCTACAGACCCACTGTGCTGACTCCATTGCTTTATCCTTGTGAAACCTGGACAGTCTACCAGCGCCATGTCAGGAAACTGAATTGTTTCCATTTAAATTGTCTTAGGAAGATTCTGAAGATCACGTGGAAGATACCAAACACTGAGGTCCTTTCTTGATCTAAACTGCCTAACATTCCAACATAGAGAGTGCAAGTAAGATAAGCTGAATATGTTGTTTGAATGTCAGAAGTAAGGTTGCTAAAAAGATCATTCTATAGACAACTCAGAGGGCAAATATTCACAAAGGATCAGAAAGTGATTTGGGGACAGCCTGAAGGTCTCTCATAAGAACTTTAGAATTGATTGTACAATTTGGGAGATACTGGCACAGGATTGCCCAGCATGGCATGCCCTCATCAGAGAGGGGGCTGTGCTCCATGATGAAGGCAGGTTTGAAACAGTTCAAAGGAAATGTGAGATACATAAGTTTAAAGTACCCACCCCAGGTGTTCTCATGGACTATTTTTGCCCAACCTGTGGTAGAGAATCCTAAGCACAAGCAAAGAACACTGTAACTCATCTCTAACATAGTGATGTCATTATGGTCTTCTTTGTTAGCAAAGGACCAGAACCAACCATTAAGAGGAAATATGTAACAGGAGCTAGGGATAGAAAGGATGGAAAAGATATTCTTGGCCTCTGAGGTCATTTTCAGGTCCTTAACTCTGTGATCAAGCCTTTTAAATAACCTCCCTTGCAATATAACTATGTGAAGGCTGAGCTAGTATCATTTTAATTATCCTAATGAGGAAACTGAAGCATGGAGAGGCTAACTAGCTTGTCTCTGGTCACACAGCAAGTAAGTGTCAAAGCCAGGACCCAATACCACATCTCCCCAAATACAGGGTACTTGCTACTCCATCACATGCAAATCATGGGCATCGTGAGTAATAATTAACATCTATTCAGTTTCTTTCTGTGATCCAATACAATGAAGCATTAAAGTGGAGTTATTTTTATCTTTTCTTCCTTTTCTGTGAATATATACCCTTTAATCTGATTAGTTTGGGTCTATCTCCTTGTAAGCTCATTTCTCTAAAATTGCTCAAGAAAATGACAATTGTGAACACTGTCATTTAAATTACTAGAAAGATTCAGCAACCTTTAATCACTGCAGATTTTTCCCCATTTGTAATAAACTTGAAATACACTTTTTAGATGACATTTAAGTGGAATTTATGTTTGAAGAGTGTTAGCAAGGTTAAAAAACATGTAATAGCAACTGACAGATTGTGTTAAAAATCTACAGGGATTCAGATTGGAACATATTTTTATTTCAGGTCCTACACCCATTGAACTTCACAGCAATCCTAACATATGTATACAGTGACACAAAATTCAGCCCATGGAAAGAATGGGAACTTAAAGCAGACCTGAAATCTTTCCTAGGAAAATCCAAAAAGGGTGTACCCAAGAGAAAATGTCCATCTTAACCTTTCCCAAAACTGAAGCTTTTATTTGAAATAAACATTTTATCCTTATAAATAAAAGTAATTTAGGAAATAAGATACTTTATGAGTTTTTTACTTAAAGTTAAGATGAACAGCTTTGTATAATCTTTTTCTTTCAGTTCTGTGAAAACTAGAAAAATATTATAGAATAGAGAGAGGGGAGGAGTGTCTAGACCTGTGATTTTATCCATTTAGTTAAGGAATTCCCAGTGCACTGACAGCTAGCCATTCAGATAGACAACTAATAATCGTAGAAAGTTACCCTGAATATGATTTCTCTCTCATCACATTCAACTTAGATCAATGTATACCATGGAAACAATGTAAAGACTATCAGACTGCCTTCTGTGGGGGGTGGGAAGCAAGATTAGAGGAAAAATTGTAAAACTCAAAATAAATATTTCTTGAAAGAAAAAAGAAAGTTACCCTGAGATACTAAGAGGTTAAGGAATATGCCTAGGCTTTCACAACCAGTATGAGTCAGAGAAGACTTTCATCCTCAATCAAGCATTAACTATCTGTTTTGTATCAGACATGGAGCTAAGCAATAAAGACAGAAATGAAAGTCTCTTCTCTCATGGAGCTTTCATTTTATTGGGGGAAACAACATGTATATGTGTATATATGCATATACATACACACTTAAAGATAATTGGACATGTGATATGACATCGATTAGAGAATTACTAGGTGAGGAAGCTTTCCCCTACAATACTTCTTTGCAACCCAGTCTTAGAAAGTTACCTAAAATGTTGGGAGATTAAATGATTTGCCCATGGTTAGGTTTTTATTTTGTAAATTACAAGTGAAATACATAATTTAGGTCTTCATGCTTTTTTTTAAATTACGAGTGAGATGCATAATTTAAGTCTTCCTGATTTCAAAACTATCAAACCAAAAGTCACAGGCCAACTCAAGTATTTATAGACTATAAACTTCTTTTTTTTCCATATAATTCTTTAACATCTTTTATTCTTGGTCTTCTGAATCCCTACTTAGTTATCTAAGTTGCTCAAATGTACCATGTGACTTTCCATTGCCTTTTGTGTGATGCCCATTTTTAGCTCTTCAAATACAGTGGTATTCTAGATTTTGATGCCATATGGCAACATTGGTAAAATGTTCCCATTGTAAAGATAGACCTTTGCTACTAAGGGAAGGGAAATTCAAGGGTCAGTAATAGTACTTTGTAAACTCCTAAGACAATCCAATCTTCTTTCTTCCTCCCTTTCAACTCTGGGACCATGTATAATTCAGACATTTGTCAAAATCTGGGCATTTCTTTGGTTTTCTGTGAATGAATAGGTCAAACTCCTTCACGTCAGTAAATCAACAAACATTTGTGAAGCATATATATATAGCAACAGACACTGCACTAAGCTCTAGGTGACAATAGATCTCTTTCAAGAGACTACAATGTTTTGAGGCTTGATACAATAGACAGGGAATCCTCCTTCAACCTAGACTCTGCTAGATTTCATTCATCACTATAGCCAATACTTTCCATGAACTTACATCTCTTTGCTTTAAACCTTACCCAATTTTTCTTATCAGTAGGTCCCTGTTATTACATATTCCAAAACATCTTGAATGATCTTGATCCTGTTCTTCTTATCTGCTGATAAATGAAAAGGCATTCTATTCAGTGGAACT
Source organism: Macrotis lagotis (assembly GCF_037893015.1). NCBI lineage: Eukaryota > Metazoa > Chordata > Mammalia > Peramelemorphia > Peramelidae > Macrotis > Macrotis lagotis. Next base: position 79,795,692 of record NC_133660.1, read on the forward strand.
AATCAGTCTTATAGGCTCTTACAATATTCTTCCAAATTTCTATCAAGATCATTGATCAGTCAGTGTGAGATGGTAAAGATTTATCTTGTGTTTGAATATCATTCAGGAAATTCTGCTAATTCCCTTCTAATACTTGTCACTGAAGAGGTCCACAGGTCAGATAGCTGACTCTAGGAAAGATTTTGTATAGATGGGAGAATAGAGAATGAAGTCATTAATTGATCTTTTCTCAGTTAACTTTTTCTTTTAATCAGTAAAGTCCAAATTTTTAATGCCTTTGATATCTTCCCTTGCTTTAGATACTTTGTAAATCAGTTCCTCAATACCTTCATAACTGTGATGTCTTGAAAACCAATCTCCTTTATTTATATTCTTGATCCAGTCAGTATACTTTTTGCTTCTTTCTTTTCACAGCTATTTCTATTTCTAATGTTTAGGTCCAGGTGTAGTGTTTCCACTATTCTTGGTGGAGAAAAAAATTTGCATAATGATTTCAGCAAGTCTTTTTCATTTTTCTTCTGTTTGTAGTCCTCTTATGAAATATAATGAAATAAAAATATTAAAAGAATGAGGTAAAGATGAAATAAACAATAATAAAAATAATTTAGTAATAAAAATTCTATTCTCAATAACAATTTTAATGAGAGTAATATGATTAAATGTTTTATTATTTCTGAAAAATTTCTGTTTATGTCCCTGGGGGAATAGAGTGAAATTGTAAATAATTGCTAGCTATTTAACAATGCAGCTAGCTGAGGAAGTGAATTTCAATACTGAAAAATTACTTTCACTAAAGCTGGAAACCCAGGCAGTCACTTCTTAGTACTGGATTAGCTGTGGGGTATTGCAGTAAAGGAAATCTGGAGGGAAGAAACTACCAGGAAGAAATGTCCAGTCAGAATTTGGAAACTCACACACAGGGCTTGAGGAGAGGGACTTGGGGGAAGGACAGAGAGAGAGAGAATGGGAGTCTTAGGCAAAAAGTTTGACAGGAACAGTGATGGTCATCTCCTAAAGCTAGTTCTCTATCTTTCTAATTAGTTTATGCATACACACCACCTTGAGACCACCCTAAGAGGTCAGTCATCAAGCCCAACTGCCTCCTTTTACAAATAGGGAAACTAGGGCTTAGAGATTGTGAAATGACTTGCCCAAGATTATACCAGTAATCAGTCACACAGCTGGAATACAAATTCATCTGTTATTGTTTGCTTCACCATCACTCTCTGCTTTGTCCCTTTAGTGAAGGACAGATACCAAACAAAGCTGAAAAAAATATCAGTTATGTATCCCCTTTCCAGCCATAGTCCCGGTTTCCCTGAACACATTAGAAGTAATTATTATTATTATTATTATGCTAAAAATTTTATTTTTGTCATTAAATACATTCATTATACAGGAGATATTAATGTATTTGACACAAAACAGTGTCCGCATAAGGAAAAAGTAATACAGAGGAGTATGGAAAAATTACATATATACAGAGAAGGCTGGATTGAATTCTATTAAAAGCCCTGGAATATGAACAATAATTTTCAAAGCATCATGCTGACACTCCCAGTAAACTGCAGCCATTATTTAACTCCAAAATTAAATTAAAAAGTAACTAATACCAGATAGGCTGTACAAGTCAAAAACAATTAGCATCCTGGAATAATCTTTATTCCTGGTCCATTTTGTGCCCACTTAAAGAAATCACACTGTTTATCCTTCCTGAGGGGACATACAAAAAAGTTTCTTCCATTATTAGGACCAACTTTCAATACAGTCCTCATAATCGAACGTTTTCCATGGTTGCAGAATGGAAAAGATAAATCAGCCCACTGGAAAAAGAAAAGAAAGAGATATTATAAAGCTTAAAAAGATGAAATAATGATAATATAATGGCTGGGAGCAGTTATACAATGATAGGTTTAGAGAGACATGAGTTCTTACCCCAAGGAGCTCATTGCTTAAAAAAGTTAGTTCCTTTCTCAATCAGCTAAAATTTCCCATCTAACTTAATTAATTCCCAATTTTGATTAGTTTTTTCTAAAAATAATTCTTTTTGGTTTTCTTCCACTTCAATAAAGATATTAGTGAAAACTATACTATAACTATACTGAATGCAATGCAGATCTCGGCAATCATGCCACAAGATGTAATTTCTAAGATAATTTTCCCAGCATCTAGTACATAATAGATGCTTAACAAATGTTTAATATTTAATAGCTATGATAAACATATAAAGATAAATAGGCTATATCTTTAGTCAGAAGTGATCTTAGGAGTTGTCTTGTTAATTCTTTTATGTAACTCTATTTATAAGGAGATAGTGACTCAGAGAGGTTAAGAATTTCACCTGTAGTCACACAACTGGTCAGTGCTACAGGCAGAATTTGAACCCAGTCTTAATGATCCAAAAATAGTCTATTCTGGAACGAAATTATGTTAAAGTTGAGTTGTGAGTACATAATCCAATATTAAATTCCCTTTATCCAAAAGGGGGAGAGGGAGGAGATAGTGGTTGAGGTAGACATAACTTTTGCTGAATTTTACACTGCAGTTTCAGTGAGATTCCAGTTTATTAATATTGTCAATCACTAGCATTGATTAAATGTCTCATATCTGTAAAAGTTTCCTGGGGAGTAAAACCACTGGTAGCTTAACATATTTTCTATCCCATCCTATATTACACACACACACACACACACACACACACACACACACACACAAGTTTGGGGGTAGCATAGGAAGTCAGGACTGTAACATTCTTATCTCAGATTTGCTTTATGGGTAAATCACTTAATCCTATTCTTTATACATAAGCTAAAGATAATAATTCTTTTCTCATGGGGACATATTAATGTTTAAAAAACTTTGTGGAGGAGGGATGTAATAAGTCTTATTAACTATATTTTTAATAAACTTTCTGCTGAATCTCATTGATTTTTTAAGTTATTCATTATCTGGTCTTCAGAAATCAGAAAGTATAGATAGCAATAGCGGCTCTTAAAAATACTTGAAATGAAAGTGCTTGAAGGAAAATTGTTACCTACAACCCAGTAGTCAATATATGCGAACTTTTTAAATAAAGGTTATTTTTTCTGATGTTTATTAAGTAATGTTCAATGAACTGTATACATACTTTAAAAAATCCACACTGGCTTCCTCTAGGTAAAGGACAAGCATAAAACTGCCTGCCCTTGTTTTCTCCATCCTTCCTCACAACTCGGAGAACACAGAGGCGGTTGTGTTTATTGCAGCGAGGACCTTCAATGGTTTTTGAACAGGCACTATCTGTCATGTTAACTTGAAGTTCACTGAAATGACAGGTTACAAAATAACTCCAGCTTAATCACTCTAAGGGGATCATTAACACAACCACTGCCCCTACCAACAAGAAGTCAACTCCTAATAAAATGATGGTCGGGAATGAACATCTGGTCAACTACAGACAGGAATATAAATGGCATAAATCTTTCCTATGCTGTTTTGAAAATGATTTTCATGATCTTCAAGATGTTTCTATGTCTAAAGGACAAGGAGCATTCTGAAGAACAAGGCGATACCAACATTTTCATCTAAGACACAAGAATAGTTACATTTTCTTATGTTCCTTTTTGCCCCCCTGCCCTACACTGAAGTATTGCCACTTTATCACCTTTAAATATTCTCAATTTCTTTCTCTCCCATAGCTCTTTTTAGACTGCATTTTATTTTTGTACAATTATCAAGTAATTTTTCTCTTTCTTGTTTCCCTGACATCCCACAAGAAGAAGACCTTCTATCTTTCTTGTAATAAATAGTAACCTGTAACAAACAGTTCTTACTAACCATAGAGAACATGCTCTTTACAGTCAAATTAAGGATGATTTTCCACACTTCTCCTTGAACAAGGCCACTATAATGGTGTCAATCGTATTTTAGCAAAAAACACAGTCTGGCTAGCAGAGCAGAGATAGGTATTTTATAAAGATGCTAGAGGAATTTTATTTTCTTTTCCATTATGACTAAGCTATCTGGAAATCAGATGTATATACAGGGAACAAAAGAAAAGCCCCAAATAGCTCTTTCTTATGTCACTTTGCAGATTACTTGCTTTGAAATGGATACTTTCATTGTGATAATGATTCTTTATTTTTAAATTTTTTTATATCTTTTCATAATGCTGTTTTAATAGCTTACTTAGCCTTTTATGGAATCAGTCAGAAGAAAGTAATGCTTCTCAGTTATTAAAGCCAAAGGTTAAAAAAAATACAAATGGAGGTATCCTTTTAAAATAAAGTAAGCAATAAAAATGATAATAATAATAATAATAATATGAATTTTTATCTATAATGTCCATAGAGACTTTTCTCAGGAATTGCTACATTTTTAAAAATAGTAAATACCCTAATGGACTTAATATCTTTTGCATCTAAAACTAAATTGTACTTTACTCTCTCTTAGAATGGTACTATGAGCAGAATAACATCTAAGTGGATCCCAAGACTTTTAAAGTGAGAACACTTTCATTCTAACAAAATTTCTGCATAAGCCATGTTGCAGAATATTTTTAGATTATAGCTTAATGTCACAAAAAATGAGCAGGCATGGATGAGCTGCAACCTGTATCACTAAAGAGACTGTATTGATGAGCTCACAAGTTCTTTCAAATAAATGAACCTACTAATTCTAAATTTAGGGCTTATTGTTAAAAGCCCATTTCTCAAAATCTACTATTAATGAGATGGATGCTATTGTTTGCTAGTCTTTTCTAAGAACAGAAAGGAACCTGATAGAGTATCTAATTCAATGTTCTCATTTCCAAAATGATCCTTTTTTATTGTGAACTTAACAATCAATAGACATGGACAGTGGAACTTCCTGCTGAATTGGCTGACTGAACAAGAACAGATTGCCAAGTCATCATCCAAAAGCCACTGCAAAATTCTCAAGTTAATTTCAGATTGAATAATAATCAAGAAATTCGCTGAGAAACTGAAGTTATTTTTTTCCACTATAGAAATGAAGAAAAAGTTAATCAAAAGTCTTTGGACTAGTAAAACAAGTGTAGAATGTCCAATGAAGAAGTACATATAGCTTGTAAGAAGCAAGAGAGGAGAAATTCCCTCAGAAAGACCCAGGGTAGCCCTGCAATACTCAGACCACAGGGCTGAGAGCCAGTCAGTGTAGGACCAAGAACTCTCAAGTGCACTAACACTTTCCTAATACCACAGAAGGCACTGAAGATCCATCTCAACGATCCAGGGAGTTTAACCTTTGCAGGTGGAGGTCCGTTAAGACAATGAATCCAACAAGAATCTAGGATATGACCAAGAAGGACCAAAATACATCAAAGGCCTGGTCCTGGTGCAAAACCCCAGTTCTAGAACTTAAGTGAGAGATATGATTAAATCAAAGAAAATACTAATCAGTATAAAAATTAGTGCAAATTTGGAGAATTCCCTCAAAGGGAGAGAGTAAATATACAGCACCTAAGACTCAAAGAAAAATGGATTTTTTTCACCAGAATTACTAGAATAACTAGAAAAATGAATCAAGAAATTAAAAAAATGAAATAAACACATTGATATTTAAAACAATTGAAATGCGAATAAGTAACTTAGAAAACAAAGTGATAACTCTTATCCAACAAATAAATTCCCTGATAACTGGAACAGACCAAACAGAAATTTGTGGCTCAGATAGAAAATATTAGAGCAAAATAAAAAAAAATTGTTGAAAAAATAGAAGAGAAAGATATGACAATAAAAAATACACTTATCTGTAAAACAGGTCAAGAAAAGATAGTTGGAAAATCACTGGACTGAAATCCATTTTTTTTTAAAAGCCTGGACATTCTATTTCAACAAGTCATAAGTCACCCAAATTCAATAGTACCAGAGGGCAAAGTGTAGATGGAAAGAACTAAATAATTACCTTCTGAAAGAAACCCAGAATGGAAAAAGTCCCTGGCATGTTATAGCCAAAATCATGAACTTCCATGGCCAAGAAAAAAAAATGATTATCTAGCAAGTTCAAGTACAAAGGAACAATAGTCAGGATCATATCAGAGGTGACAACTTTGGTGAAGAGATCTTGTAATATATTATTTCAAAAGTCAAAAGGGAGAGATAACTTAGCTCACAGCCTAAGGATAACCATATGAAAGAAACAAATGACTTTAAAGCATTTCTAATGAAAAGACCAAAGCTGGATAGGAACTTTGAAATACAAACACAAGATTAGAGAGAAACCTAACAAAACAAGTTGATATGAGCAATTAGGAGTTTTGTCATTTTGCTTAATTGGTATGGATGAGAAGAACATACAGACAAAACATGGAAGAAAGTGTGGAGGAAGTAGGCTTAAGAAAAACTTTGCTCGAAACTGAAATACTGTCTTCAGATCTTAAATGCTCATGCACAAAATAAATCATAGCATCTTAGAGCCGGATGCATGCCTGGTCCAGCATCTTCATGTTAAAAGGGATGAAACTCTGAGGTTCAGGAAGGGAAAGGCTAAATATAAATTCTCAGAACAGAAAAGCACCAAAGACAGGTAAAAGCCAAGTACTGGACACTGAGTTAGGGATTTAAATAAGACCATTTGAACATCACCTTAAAGGTAACTGAATACAAAGGTCACTTTTGTGGGTTTTTTGAAAGTCTTTTCACCCCCTTAGGTTAAATATCTGTCGTGGGTGTCAGTTTATTTATCTATAAAATGAAATAGAATTAGATTTAAACTCTGAATTTCTTTCAAGTATCAGAGCAGAAGTTTTTTTTAACCATTTTTTTTTTGTTTTGGACCTGTTCTCAAAAAGTTCCTAAGTGCATAAAATACATAGGATTACAAAGTAAACCAAATATTAAAAGAATTATTTAGAATATTTTAAAAAAACTCACTACCAAAGTTCATAAACCCCAGGTTAAGAGCTCTTGTTCTAAAGTGATGAACCTTTGATTAATTCAGTGCAATGCTTCTTCTATAAAAGAAAAAAGTAAAATTTAATATAACAATACTGTGTTTTATTTCTAGTTATTAAAATGCTTGTTAAGACATCTCACCATTCTTAACTATTAAAATAGTTGGAACAAGTGATTTTTAATTGTTTTATGAAATTCTAAACTTGTTTTTTTAAAGAAAGATTTTATTTATTTTGAGTTTTACAATTTTTCTCCTATTCTTGCTTCCCTCCTCCCACCCCCCCCACAGAAGGCAGTCTATTAGTCTTTATATTGCTAAACTTATTTTTTAAAGACCACAATAGAAAATGGCTTATTTATTTAATAAGAAAATGGTAATGGACTGGTAACAAAGTCTGTGACTTGGCCACCTACTCCTAGAGTAAGTAGGACTCTATGAACTTCTGCTGGGAATCTTGTCCAAATAAAGGACACCATGCCAGATAAAGAAAAAAAATTAAACAAATGACTGACTCACTCCTTGTAAAGTAGCTGCATATCCAAGGGTTTCTGGCTCTTTTGACATATATTCCTACTAGTTGACTATGAAAGATTGTAGCTAACCAATCATGGCTCAGCTATAGTCAACATGTATACAAAGTACCAGTATTTCTAAGGAGTATGTTATGCCATATGTAATCATATAGTTTGGCTGCCAATGGCTCACAAATAAATGATTTTTAAATTATTGATTTTAAGCCTCAATTAATTGGTCAAGATTTGGTAAGTTAATAAAAATAGGGAAATTTAATAATTTCTTTTTTATGTCTTTTTTGCAAGGCAATGTGATTAAGTGACTTGCCCAAAATCACACTAGGCAATTATTGTCTGAGGCTGGATTTGAACTCAGGTCCTCCTGATTCTAAGGTCAGTGCTCTATCTACTTTACCCCCAAATTTAATAATTTTACATAATTTTGGTATATTTAAAAATAATCACTATTTCTCTTTTCTGCAAATTATGGAACCAAGTAGAATGTTCAGAGATTACTTTTGTGTATTTCCCACTTTTCTAAATCGGATTTGATTGTATACTGTAGGATAGATAGCTCAATAATAGAGCACTAGGGTTAGTGTCAGGAAAACAGGAGTTAAAAGTCAGTCAGATACCAACTAGCTATGTAATCCCTCACATGTTATTTAGCTTCTGCCTACCCTCTATTTCCTCATCTGTAAAATGAGAACTATTTTAGCACCTTACTCTGAGAATTGTGATGGGGGATAAAATGACTTAGTTTACTAAAGGGCTTTGCAAACCTTAAAATTCTTTATAAATATTTACTATTCTTCTTAGTATTATCGAGAACTTCCAAGTGAAAATTCTTGCACCATTACATAATGATAAATTCTCTGCTACTTAGAAAGTAATAGAGGTTGTCCAAGGATAACATAGCTATGAGACAAGACTTAAAACCAACTCTTCCTAGCTTTAAGGACAGCTTTCTAGCTGTTTCCCTTGCTTTTTTATAAAAGATTACCAGGAGGATGCTAATTAGAGTCAAGGGCAAGGGAGGCAGCATAGCAGGATAGAATGGATAGAATCAAGGATTCAAGGTTGAAATCCTGCTTGTGATTCCTACTAGCTATGGGGCCTGGACAAGTCAGTGAACTTCTTGGAGCTTTCATTTACTCATCTCAAAGACAAGGGGGTTGAAGTAGATAGCTTATAAGATCCTTTCTAGCTTCAAATAATCCTATAAAAAACCTGCATGTATTCATCATGTCACCTGAAAGTCCCACCTCCAACCTTTTCTTTATTCAAAGAATAACTTGACTTAGAGGTGACAATGAAAGTTATCACACTGTCAAAAACGTCCTGTAAACCTAAAATCCCACCTTCTACAAGAAGCCTTCCCCATCCTCTCTTAATTCCTTTGCCTTCCTTCATTTAATTACATCCTATTTACCCTGTAGATAGCACATTATATATATATATATATATATATATTTGTTTGCATGTTGTCTCCATATTAGATTATGAGTTCCTTGAGACCAGGGACTGTCTTTATCTCTTTATCCACTTAGCCCAGGGTCTGGTAAAAAGTGGGTGCTAAATAAATGTTGATTAACAGAAGAGAACACATCATGTGTGATTCTGGCAAATAGTGAATAAGTCAGGGATACTAAATAGTCTCCTATGTCTAGTCCTAGACTTGCTGTTTAAGCTGGTAAAAGTGATATCAAGCAGATTGGGAAATTGTAACTTGAAATAAGCCAATAAGCTTTAGTACAACTGTCCTTAGTTAAGAATTAAGCTTTAATGATCCCTAGAAGTCAATCTAACTTTAGCAGGTTTATTGAGCTGTTGGAAAGTAGCTGATCTGACTAGTCAGAAAAACAATTACATTAGCAAATCCATAAAAAATGAAAAAATGCTATTTTGCTAAACAAATTGAACTACATGAATATAATGGAATACTCATATGTACCATAAGAATAATGGATACTAAGAATTCAGAAATGTATTAAGACCTGTAGGAACAGATTTAGGGCAAAATAAACAGAACCAGGGGAACAAATTACACAATGGCCACAATAATGTAAACCAGGGATTCTTAACCTGGCTGTCTGTGAACTTTCTTTTTAAAATTTGATCATTATATTTTAGAATAAAATTGGTACCAAGGGTACCAAACATGAGCCCTGTTCAGCCAACAGCACTCCAGAGTGTGGCTTGAACCAGATTAAAATATCATTGGGAAATATTAAAAATTAATCAATAATAAATAAAATATGATGAAATATATTTAATGTTAATGGGGTTTTTTCTCTTCAATATGCAAATCGACAAAAATCCTAATGCATGCTCTAATGATCCACATTTCTAATTGAGTTTGCTGTCACTAGTGTACATAACTAATAAAATGTAGCATGTTAAGTACTATACTTTCACATTTTTCACTACAGAATCAAAAAGTAGAGTATACTCTTTGGGAGTGAAGTCTTCATTTTAAAAAAGGATGGAATTCATTCTTATTTTTCAGAGTATAAGCCTTCCATTGATGAGGAGGGAATTAGAGAGGGAGAGAAATAATACTTAAAAAAAAAAGAAAAGAAAATCAATGAACTATTTTAAAAAATATAGGAGAGTAGAAAGTTTGAAAAGGACCACAGAGAAGCAGAAATGTTTTATTGTTGTTGTTGCTGAGTCTTTCAGTTGTGTCTAATTCTTCTTGACCCTATAGATTCTAGCATGCCAAGCTCTTCTATTCTCCATTCTCTCAAAATCTGTCTAAACTCATGCTTGTTGCTTTCATGACATGTTTCTCTCTTCATCTCATTCTCTGTCATTCCCTTTTCCTTCAGTCAGCTTTGTTAGTACTATATTTAATATATACTTTCCCTATACCAAAAAAATATAAACTTGTATAATTAAGTTCAAAGTAACACCCACAATTGTTTTCCTACGCTTTGTAGGCAGAAATGTTCATATTTCCTAAATTCACAATAAGAAAATTTTTTTCTTTTAAAGACTGGTTCATAGGATTGTCAATTTAGACTTGGAAGAGCTCTTCCAGGCAAACAAACCTAATTCATTAATTTCATGAATGAGGGAACTATGGCACAGAAGAATTAAATGTCTTGCCTACAAGTTCCATAGTTAGGAAGTGACCAAGGCCCTGCATGAAGCTTTCTTCTACATAGATTTTTAGTGACTATGACATTCAAGATGTCTCACAGTTCAACCAGTAGCTGAGCACTTGAGAAATACATATATGACTTTTATGATAAACTCGAAGAATAATCCTCTTATGTAATTTCCAAAGGTCAAGTAGCATATATAGAGTGTCACAAAAGCCTGAGTATAGTTTAAAGCTTTGATAGCTTGATTTGTATCTTGTCACTGGATCCAGATGGCTCTGGAGAAGCTTTGGTCAGCCCGCTTCACTTAAATCCAATTCATTTGCAAGTCATGGCATCACCTTCCTGATGTCATAATCCTGAGAATCCTAAACTACACTACTTAAGGCCTGACTTTTGTCTCCTTGAATATATGGAAACTACCTCCTCCCAGGGTCAATGAGGATTTCTTTACTGTGAAATCCCAAGACCTTTTCTAGTGGTTAGCAGTATCAAAAGAGAAAATAAAGAGAAAGACTGGTTAATATTACAGCAATCCTTCAAAGGCTGGCTTAAACTACCTATAATCAATTGCAGCTAACTCAGCAATTAATATTCGATTTACTACCCTCCCTTTACACCTTTCATAATCCCTTACATTATCACCCTATTATACTTTAAACACCACCCTTTACACCTTACATGATCCTTTACATCATCACCCTATTATATCTTTAACAATACCTGAAAGAAGGAGGGCCAGGGCTGGAAGCATTACACAAGCTTGAAAAGCCAGGGCTGCCACTTCTGAGCTCAGGAAATGGATGGTTAGTCTTTAATTTTTTGTTTTCTGGGCTTAATAAACTAGATTGAGAGTCAAATACCAGTGATCCATTGACTTTATCCAATGGTAGAGTCAGATATTTGTCTTTCTCCATGGAGGGAGGCTGGGCATCACTGAAACAAATGTTAGCAAAAGGAGAGTTTTGAAAATCTCCACTGGGCTTCATGTTTTGATTTCTGATACTTTCTAATGAACTGTATTTATTGCTTAGATCTGTCAAAACCAGAGTTGTTGTCCCAAATGCAGTTTTCCGATTGATCTTCACTTCTGGATGGCGTTTGACAAAACTATTACAAGGATACTTCATCAAACTACTGTCACAGGCCACAGAATTATCAGCATCCTCCTCCTCCTCTGCTTTTGCATCTTGAAATGAAAAGAAAAGGAGTTACATTGAAGCAGCTAGGTGTATAGAACAATAGAGAGAGTCCCATATCTGGAGTTATGAAGATTTGAGTTCAAATGCAGAAGACACTTTCCAGTTGTGTGACCCTAGGCAAGCCACTTAATCTCTACCAGTCTCCGTTTCCTCACCTGTAAATGGGTTAAAAATAATATCCTCTCCTAGAGTCATTAGTAAAGATAAAATGAATAAACATTTGTAAAGCACTTAAGAAATCTTAAAGTGTTACAAACACATTAGCTATTATATTTCATATAATGTTTTGCTAGTTATTTTTAGAAAAAATAATTTAAAATAATAAAAAAAATCAATTTTATATAAGAGCACAAGGTTTAGTCAATATACTTCACATTTTGGCACTTTCAATAAATAGTAATAGCTAGTATTTATATGTATATATATATATATGCATATATATATATGTGTGTGTGTGTGTGTGTGTGTGTGTGTGTGTGTGTGTATCACTTTTGTGGCACAGTAGATAGAGCACCGGGCCAAAAACAGAAAGATCAGAGTTCAAATGTGACCTCGGCTGACTTCAGGTAAGTCATTTGACCTCTAACTACATAAAGCAGAGAAAGAAATGGTAAAGCACTTCTTGACAAAAAAAAAACCCTCATGGATGGTATTTTAAAAAATGCTAAAAGACATGGCATTGGAAGATAAGCTCCTTGGATCAGAAGAGTCTCATGTTATGATGAATAGGATTACGAAAATGGTCCATAGGATCATCAAGAGTGAGACACAACTGAATGACTGAACAAACAGTGCATGCTTTAAGCCTTACTAAATTTGTTTGATCCTCACAAAACCTTGTAAAATATGAGTAATTATTATTATGTTATTTTACAGATAAAAAAACAAAAAAAATTGAGGCCAAGAATGATTGAGATTTGTCCAAGATCACCCATCTGGTGAGTATCACAGGCAAGATTAGAATTCACACTTTTCCCAACTCCAAGCCAAATATTTTATTCCTTGTACCATCCTATAATTTGAGTTTAATGATTTCCACAGTATTTTTCATGGTACCTGAGATGGGATTTACAAGTTTTCCATTGCCTCCCATTATGTTCTAAGAATGTAACATTGAGATATCAGTTTCTAAGAACTGGAGAGACTAGAGAAATAGTAATAGTGATGTAGGGCTTTATAAAACTCTTTCTGAAGGAACTACATCTGAAACCAGTACAGGTATTTAAGTTATTATGGTTCATAAAGGAAGAGAATCTGAATGGCATTATAAGTCTTGTTTCTATGGGGACCTTGATTTACAATGAAAGTCTAATATGACTATAGATAATTGAAAAGGGATATTCACATTTATTAAATGTCACTGAACTGAAAAATTAGAGACTGCACCATAATTCTTTGTATCTAAGAACTAAGGAACAGTGTTAAGAACATTTTCTATCAGGATGCTATTCTTATCTATATCTTTGCTATATAGGCTACCAAAGAAAATGGGAAGAAAGATTATTAGTAGATAGTGAGAATGTTCTGAATGGAGAAGTAAATTTAGAAACCCAAGGTTGCTCTTATCTTAGGACTCTAAAAGCTTTGTAATATTGGAACAAGAGGGTAAGAACCACTAAGGCAGCTTCTGCTAAAAGTCGTGAAGCTCAATTTTCGTAAAGGCCTGCTTCCTTGGACCAAACAATAAGATGCAGCATTCCAGCCTAAAAAAATGTGGGAGAACATAAGTCAAGAATGAACTTGTTCAGTTCTAATTGAGGGGGGGAAAATAACACATTGAGAACACAATAGAATCAACATCAATGAGATGGATCTTAATCACAGGTTTCCATGGAGGGCATTACATTTCTCTGAACACACAAGATTGCAAGTTGCAAAGAGTTATTTTGAAGGATTTCAATGAAATCAGTACAATTGTCTATGTAAAGCTTTTAATAACAAGGGGTGGGGAGGATAAAGAAGAGAGGAGGAATTTTTCCATTCCACCTGCAAACACATTCTTTCAGAAAACCTCCCTTTCAATTTATAACACTTGAACTGAATAATAAACTAGAAAGTTGCTGAAATCTGCATAAAACAAAGCTTTATTGAATAATTCATTAGAAACAGGAGAGGAGAACAGATGTGATAATCTCAATTTTTGAGATACAAAAGAACTTACTGTTTTAGCACAAGCATGTTTTTCCTCCCCCTCAAATAAAAAGAGAGGGGGGGAAACAGGTGCTTACAGATCTCTATGGAGATAGTTTACATGCAGAAATACATATATTGTAGTGAATAAATACTTGTATGATGGAGACTTGCTCAAATTAAGGATAATTCCTTTGAGCTTTCAGGAAAAAAGTATTATTCTTATATTATGATTATGAAACAGCAGGAAAGAGTAAAATAGATACTTGACTTTGTATAATTAACAGTCTTGCAGATAGAGTGATCAAAGAAATCCAGACTCAGTCTTACCATTGGGCCTTGAAGTCATACAAGCATCACATTCCTTGGCAGAAGGCTTGTTTATTAGGGTGCAGACAGCACATGTCCATTCCTCTTCAGCTTTCTGAGCAACATGTTCATTAGGATATTGCCCCCTGCTATAAGCCCAGCCAATTAGACTATTTCTTGTGGGCAGCTTGCTGTAAGATGATACATTTTAAAAATCAACAATATAAGCAGATCTACTATAAATTAATTTGTCCATAGGTTTTGGATATTTCAGAGACAAGAACAAGAGAAAACTCCTTTATTATGTACCTCTATAATTGGATATCTCTGTAAAATCATGTTTCTTGCTCCTCATCACAATTTCCAGACCCTCCCCCAACCACCTTTACTCAGAAACTCTCTTCTTTCAGAAATTCACTCAATTCGCATACATCACTCTATCCAGCCTCGTTCACAAACTTGAGGATTTCCAAGTGACATACTAATGTCCCTTCAAATAACCTTGCTTTCCAGTTCATCACTCTCAGCTCTAATGATCAACACTCAGCATTATACCCAGTATGACAATGATTTAAACTATGTCATAACCCACAAGATTTCTATCTTTGTGACCCATAACTCTGAAATTCCTTTTCTGTCCATATCAACCTGTCCTTCAAGCTCAACTCTCCTAAATTCATTCATTTCCAGTCTGTTTATCTCTTTCCAAATACAAATATCGGATTGCTCTTTCCATTTGTCTTCTTTGCTCTTGCCAGCTATTCCTGAGCTAATTGAGTTCCCTAGAAATTTGTGCTCCCCAGTTTCAACTAGACCCTCACAGTTGAGTTACTCTTCTTACTTTAATCAGTTCTCTATTCACTCCTCACAGGGGTTGCTCTAAGCCTTCCCTTCTCAAGCCCCCATACCACCCTTCTCTCTCATCCCTAACAACAAAAGTCTTCACCTCATACCTCAATGAAAAAAATGAATCCATGGCAAGCTTTCTCTCCTCCCTAGTTCTAGAATTCAAATCACCTTGACATCATCACCAATTCTCTCCTCCTTTGGAGAAGGATGAGGGAGCCCTTCTTGACAATTCATCAACTCATTTTCTTTCTTGTGCTCTTTATTTCTTCTTTTTTGTCTCCAAGAAGTTGGTTCTATAACTACATCTATTCTTCCTCTGATTTTCATTCACTAAGGAGTAGCTAGAAGGCATAGTGGATAGATAGAACACTAGCCCAGGAGTCAGGAAGACTTGTGTTCAAATCCAGCCTCAGACATTTAATAATAATTACCTAGCTGTGTCACTTAACCCCATTGCCTTACCCCCCCCAAAAAAAGAAAGAAATGATTTTTCAGTAATCTTTTTTCCCACCTACCCTTTCCCTTCTGCCTAAAAACATGTCTAAATCTACCCTGCCTATAAAAATCCTTTAGTTGGTTCCCTCCATCTCCTCAAGTTAGTGTCTTTTCCTTCCTTTAACAGCCAAAAACCTAGAAAAGAGCAGGATGCAAGTCTACTTTCTCACTGCCCATTCATTTCTTAATGCCTAGCAATCTGTTTTTGTTTCTGTAACTAGATATAAATTATTTCCCAAGGTCAGCAATCCAATAAGTAAGTCAAATAGCCTTTTCCAATGGTTAATAGTATCAAATATCCCTTCCTGCTAGATACTTTCTCCTATTCATGATACGCTCTGTTGTGATTTATCTTTTTACTTGTTAGACTAACTCTTCCTAGTTTCCATTGTAGGATCATCACTTGTATCCTGTCCCTTATGCATAGTATTCTTTTCTCACTATTTTGGTGATATGTAATGCTTAAAAAATGCTTATTGACTAATTTATTTAATCATCATTTCTGGAAACAACTATTATCTCCATTTAGGTAACTTCCAAACATATCTATACCTCATCTCTCTTAACCTCCAGATTCATATCTCTAAATCTCTGCTTGGAAGTCTCAAATTAAAAATCCCCAACAAAACTCATTGCCTTTCCTCTAAATTCAGTCTTCTTCCTAACTTCACAATTTCTATCATAGGTGCCACCAATTTTCCAGGCACTTTTAAGTTCACAACTCATTCTTCACTTTCTGAAGTCTTGTCATTTTCTTCTCTGTAGCATCTCTTATATCCATCCCTTTAATGTGATTTGTTCATGTCCTCTTTACAGGCTTTCATAAACTTGTATAATTCTCTCCCATAGCCAATCTCTCCCCTTTCCAATCTATCCTCCACAGAGATTCCAAAATGGCATTGCTAGATCTCTTGTTACTTATTTCATGAGACAGATATAATTTAGCTGAGGATTAGAAATTAACCCAATAACCAAGCTCCTCCACCTTTACAGGCATTAAGCTACCTGAGAACAGGAATTTGGACCATAAAACCTCCAGAAGAAATGTTCTTCTGACTTTATTAGGGTTGTTTTCTCTTTCTAAAGACAACTATTGCTGAAGATCCTTGAAAGTGAATTATCATGGAGGCTAGGTAGAGCAGTGGATAAAGCACCAGCCCCGGAGTCAGGAGTACCTGGGTTCAAATCCGGCCTCAGACACTTAATAATTACCTAGCTGTGTGGCCTTGGGCAAGCCACTTAACCCCACTGCCTTGCAAAAAACTAAACTAAAAAAAAGGTGAATTATCTTACCTTATATCAATAGACTGAGGATTTTCCTTTTGACATCGAGGACAGAAATATGTCATTCTATCATTCTCCCCCAGACGACATACAGTTATTTTGCCACTGCACTGACCACAGTCAGATCGTTTGTACACCTTGTAGTGTCTACAAAGAGCTGACCCTGTTCTGCAGCACTGAAAACAAAACAATTATGAGGCCATATGATACTATCACAGCAGTTGTATTGCTAAAGATTCAAATTTATAATCTTCAAAGTTATCCACAAATATGACATCCTAAAGAGAATTTGAAGAGAACTGCTTTTTTTTAATCTTCAGAAAAAGATGTTTGCAAGATTCTTAAACACCTATCATTTGACATAATCACTTTATAACCTTATACCTTGCTTACTTTGCTTAGAGTCATCTTATTATCTATGATGGGATATAAGAACTGTCTGGGTTTTACTTCAAGTGCAATGAAGTGGGATCAAGAAAATTCCATGCCTGGTCACTTTTTGAAAAATCTAATCCCTCTCAAGTCAAATTTCAATAACCCAGAAGACATCTTCCTCTCATGGGCAGTTTTAGTCCAGTTTCCTGCCTAGATCTGTTTTAAAACATTAACCTTTATGTTACAGCAAAAAGGACATTAGATTTGGATTCAGAAGACCTAGGTTTGAGTTCTGGTTCCACTACTTACCCTATAAAAGAGGATTGTGAAGTCACGTATCATTTTCACAAGGTGATGTGTCTGTTCATCTTTTAGCTGAAAAACCTTAAAATGAAAAAAAAATGACTAAGGATATTTTGATCATTAGTTCATTATTTTGAAATTTTAATTAAACACATATCAATAGGATGAACAATGAAGGTTGCTATTCACTTCCTGACAGAGAGGTGATGGATTAATATGATGAATAAGATAAACATTTTTGCATATGGATAATATGGAAATTTGTTTTACTTAATTATGAATGTTTTCCACAAAGCTTTTTCCCCCCATTTTCAGGGTGGCACAGAGGAGGGAGGAAAGTGAGAAAATTAAAATTCTAAAAAATTTAAAGTACATCAATAAAATGATAATGCACATGCAGATGAGTATATAAAAATATACAGACAAATAGATAGCTGAGTTCCAATACTCCTTGACTGGTGTTATATATTAATTTAAAAAACATTGTATTCTGAAACATCAGTACTAAATAGAATGTTTTTCTTTTTATACTATGATTTAGAATATTTTATTTTCTACAATTACATGTTAAAACAATATTTTAGCATTTAAAAAAGTTGATTCAAGTTCTATCCCACCCCCTCCCATCTGGCCTCCCCAAGACAGCAATTTGATAAAGGTTATACATGTGCAATCACATAAAAACATTTTCATATTAGACATTTTGTATAAGAAGACTATAATAAAAGAAAGTGAAAAGAAGCATATTTCAATCTATATTCAAATAATATCAGTTCTTTCTCTGGAGGTGGATAACATGTTTCATCCTTAGTTTTTTGTGATTGTCTTGGATCAATCAATTCACAGGTTTGCACAGAACACTTGCTGTTGTTGTGAACAACATTCTGGTCTTATTCACCTCACTTTGCATCAGTTCATGTAAGTCCAGGTTTTTCTTTTCTTTTTCTTTTTTTTGCAAGGCAAATGGGGTCAAGTGGCTTTCCCAAGGTCACACAGCTAGGTAATTATTAAGTGTCTGAGGCCATATTTGAACTCAGGTACTCCTGACTCCAGGGACAGTGCTCTATCTACTGCGCCACCTAGCTGCCTCTCAGGTTTTTCTTAACTAATGTTTGTCCTTGTTTTTTTTTTTATATTATTTTATTTTATTTTTTCCAGTTACAAGCAAAGATAGTTTTCAACATTCATCTGTCCAATTACATGATTTTTGTTCTGTTCTTTGTTCTACTTATAAAAATTCAAGGTCTTTTGACCAGAGACAAAGTCAGTTATCCTTTATTATCAGATTGCATATCCCATTAATAAATGATATTTTGCTTAGATAATTGTCTCAGTTTACCCTGGTTTTAAATTTCACTTACTAGCCCTTCCTTTATTCATCCTCACCTAATCTGTATCTGATCAATAACTGGGGTAAATAGTTGTAGGGGTAGTAGATCCAGTTTCTTCTGTTTTGTGCTGCCTAGGACCTTGGAAAGTTCAAGATGGCAATACCCTCTTTCCTTCAGTCTAAAGTTTCAAATGACACAAAGGCTCCTTTGGCCTCTCTGGCTGTTCATAGAATATTTTTGATAGCTTTTCCCTATCCCCTTTATTGGGGTATTTTCTTTGAAAAGGAGAAGGGGAAATGATATATTAATTGAAGTTGCTACCTTGTTGCTCCCTTTTCTCTCTCTCTCTCTCTCTCTCTCTCTCTCTCTCTCTCTCTCTCTCTCTCTCTCTCTCTCCCCTTCCCCCCCCCAACTCTAGAGAAAGAATTAACAAAAGCAAAACTTTGGTAATGAGCCAAGAAAGTCTCATAAGAGGTTCTGAGTGGACACAAGAATAAAGAAAATTCAAAGGGGACAAAAGTGTGTTTATTAAAATATCTGTTAAGATTTACTTTCACATAGCTTTGCAGTCAACTGGAAACAGTGTGAATACTGATTATAATAGTCTGAAAGATATTAAAGCATTTTTTTCATTAGGAGTCCAGACTAACATCTTTCAAACCAATAAAAAAATAAAATAAGCAAAAATGAGATTTTTAATTGGTTTAAAATAATACAATCTGAATTTAGATAATTTAATAGTCCTAAGTAACATTCTTGTTTCTCTCCTTATTGCAATAAATAATTTGCTACCTGCCTATTATTAACAAAAATAGTTCACTCCCCAGTCTTATGGCGACTGGGTTAAAAGAAGAAAAAAATACCAACACCAACAAAAACCAGATGTGTCTACTTTCTATTAGTAGGGTATTCACTGTCATGCTGAACTTTTCCTTACTAGTACAAATTTGCTTTCCTGTCTGTTAAGTCTTTTAGATCAAATGTCACTACTAGTTAGGTTCATATGGAAATCTATAGTGATAACATGTGATAAACAGAAGTTGGTTCATATAGAGATCATAAAGAGGAAGGCATACTTGTCAGACCCAGAAAAAAATATCTAGCTGTTGGGACTGATTCTGAACCTGGGATGCATGAACCATGGGGTCTGTGGATAGATTTGAAAAGATCCAATAATCTGAAAGGCAGAAAACTAATTCTTATTTTCCCTAAAATCTAAGTGAAATTTAACATTTCCTTCAATTATAAATTTAAAAAAAAAGGATAACAGCAAAACTTCCACAAGATTTACCAGACTTCTGGAAGAGTTCATGATACAAAACAGTTAAGAACTCATGGTCTACTAATACAGTAATCACATATAACATGTATTTATAAGTTGTCACTGACTGGACATGACAGTCAATTTTATTATTAGGTAACTCTGTTTAACAGATTTCAAGGAATATATTTCAAGCTAAAACAAACCAAAGAAACACAAATCAAAAAAATATATCATATGTCTTGGTTTTTTTTCCCCTTCTTCCCAAACAATTCTATCATCAATTTAAATACATCACTCTCAATATAGTGCTATTCTACTATTTCTTCATCACAAAGATACTCAAAGCCTAAGCTAGTAAAGGGTAAGCTCTTGTAGGACCTCTATCAGGTTGTGTAAACTACAAATATAGCTTTGGTCATTACATATCATAAAAAGATTGATCAGTGGGCATCATATTCTCTCTGTATCCCTCTTATTTTGTCTATCTCTGTTTCTCTCATCTGCCTCTCTGGTTTGCCTGTTTCTCTTGTCTTTCTTCTCTCATCTGTCTCTCTTATCTGCCTCTAGCTCTCTTGTTTATCTCCTCTCTTTTTGTCTGTTTCTGCTTATGAAGCCATTCACTATGGCAGGACAGGGTTGGAGTAGAAGGAGGGTCCACCTCAGATGAAACAATGGATATTGGAAATGCCTTTGTGGGAGGCATGTATTTGTCCAACACACAGAAAAAGAAAAAAAATCACATTGCTTTGAATTTATTTTGTGTATTAAAAAGGACTTGGACACTCTGGTAATATTCATTCCATAGACCACCACACCCATACCTTCTTCCCTTCTTGGCAAAAGTGGGAGTGATAGATATGGAATATGGAATATCATATTTACTATATTATAATTATTGTATTAACAATGAATTCTATTATGGTTGGTTTTACTGGTCTGATTTTTTTTTCCTTTTTACAAGGGAAAGCTCATTGAATGGGTGGTTAGTATATATATATATATATCAGAACAAAGATGATGTAAAAACAAGTGAAATCATTGATTTTTAAAAGTTGACATGGTATTGTATAGAAGAATATAGCAAACTGCTCCTGTATTTTTGTCAAGAAAATCCCAAAAATGGTCATGAAGAGTCAGACACAACTGGAAAATGACTGAAGGACAACATGGTACAGTATGTGAGATGAAAGTTCCATTCCCTCAAAAGCATAAAGGAGTCTTACTCTCTTTAGAAATTGAGAAATATGAAAAATTAAAAAAAAAACCTCTTTAAAACATACTTTAACTGCTGGATGAAGTCCACTATCAAAGAGGGCTTCATTTTTGATGATGTTTCCAACCCCAGGTAATACATTCTGATCCAATAAGACATCACATAACATCCGATTCTTTTGCTTTTTCACTTCACTTTCTGCCCTTGAGAAGTTAAATTTAGGTGAGCAGACATCTAAATCTTCCATCATTCTTATCCTCTGTTTGCTTTCCAGAGAATTCCTGCAAAAGAGAAAATATATTACTATTGCATAAATTCACAACTTTGTTGATTAAGAAAAGAAAGTACACTTTATGGATTTTTGTCATAAATACTGAAAAATCATGACTACCTGGGTACACAATCATTTATATGACATACTGACATTATATTTAGAAAATTTGTTCCCCGTACTGAAGCAGCTTGGTGGCATAGAGAATATAAAGCTAGTCTTGAAGTCAGAAAGTCCTAAATCCAAGTCAAGATTCATACACTCACTCACTATATGACCTTGGGCAAGTCACTTAACCTCTCTGGGCTTCAGTTCCCTCATCTATAAAAATGAGGCCAGTTGGATTTGATGATCTATAAGGTCCCTTTCTATTTTTCTCTAGGTATGATACTGTGAAAATTTTGAGATGATCATAAAGTTCTCTTTTGTGAAAAGCAAACAGTAATGAAAAAGATATCAGAACCTTAATCAATGCAATGATTTTGGTAAATTTTTTTACTTTTTTACTTTTTTTGTTAATGAATTGTTGAAGTATGACTCCTTATCTCAATAGAGATCGTGAATTATAGAGGTAGAATGGAGAATATTTTGTAATTATGATCATTGTGTTGAATTGTTTTGTTCAGTCATACTTATATTTGAGAAAGAATACAATTAATATAATTTTTAATACTACTATATAATGAAAGAATATATAATATTAATGTAAAATATAACCATATATTTTAATCTGTTGGAGAATAATACAAAAGAAGTAGAAGAGAATCATTGGGATGTGATTGGTGCAAAAAAAAGGCAAAGAGTACCAATAAACATTTTTTAAAACCCTCTTACAATAAAGAAGGAAGCTGGAGAAAGCACTCATTCTAGGATATGAAGCTCACCAGTGTTTCTCTTTGATATAAACACTATTTTCATCTATAGTCCTGGCCTCTAACTAAATGCAAGACATTGATGCTTTGTTTTGCTTTTGGAAAGGATTTTATCTCACCTGAATTCTATACTTGAATCATAGAAACAAATCAAATCTTTGGTGAGTTGTACTTCAAAAACAGGAGGTGCTCTAGTTTGATCTTTATTCTTGAGTGGATTAATCAGGACAGCGCCATTCATTCCAAAATGAATTCTGAAAAACAAATACAATTCTGAGAGATGCCAAAGTCCAAGCTTGCCAGCAACAGGGATACAAGTATTCACTCTCCACTGCCTCATTTCTTGAAACAATGGCTTTCAGCAGCAAGTAAATACTTTGGTACCATAGTTATTCACTTTGTCTTCAACCTCTGAGGTTTTTTTTTGTTCTATTTGAAATTAAAATTGCAGATGAACTGCTTTAACCAAAGGAAGACTGACCTCCCTAGAGAAACATTATTCTTTTCTAAAGGATACAATAGTAAGTCTAAGTAAACATAGCCCCACTTTTTCCTTTATAGTTGGATCATTTTTAATTGGAAGAAAAAATTGCCTTTTGTTCAAAACACTAATCTATGGACAGCCTAGCCTTTTCTTAATTATGAGCAAAAATTATAAAAGAAAAAAATACTAGACTGAATTATCTGTAATATATGTTTAAGAAAATACTTTAAATCCCTTAACATATCTTATTTCTATTCACTCTAATGGGGAAAATTTACTTTCAATAATATTTACCATCTCAAGGTTTATCCTAACCATAAGTCATAATATTTGCCCTTTGTAGTATACACTAGAAAGAATAATGTGAGAAAATTTGAAGACTTTTCTACATTTCAAAGGAAAATCAGGTAAAACACCATTATCTCCTAGCCACGTCAGACACTGATCTCCTTTTAAGAAGTATTGGAAGGAAAAGCTTTATAAATATTTACGGTTAGCTTTAAAGCTACAATGTCGCTATAAAAAATTCATAAGCTTTCAGTTTGTATAGGATTGATTATTAGCATGTCCATTTTTTTAAACAGTGCTTATTGTAAGACCTCAGATGAGAAAGATCAAAAATGATTTTTGAGATGAAGAACCAGATCTTGGCTTTCAAACACTCCTCCTCCTAGCTCTGCTGAGTTAATAAACAGAGCTAGGTTGGCAACAAATGTTACTGCTGTGTGCTTCTAATTCAAAAGTGCCATGTTAAAGTACCGTACAAGGTTAAGCAGGCTCACTCTAAAAATGTGGGTTTTAAACTCTGTATGCCCTGCTATCCATCATAAGTACATTTAACATGCCCCATGGATTCTGAAAGGAAATGGGTGCCTATAAGTACTCTATAATTTACTCCATGGACGTTCACTCCCTGGGAAAGGTGCACAACTGTCATGCCCAGAAGTCATCATATTCAAAGTCTTTTCAGTTGCATGGCTCATAAAATAACTCCTCCATCATCTTCTATAATGAAACTTCCTCTGGGTTAGAGGGCTCAGCTAGAAAGCCACCAGTCCTACCAGGATTAAAACTGAGAAGTACCTGAAAATAAATTAGTCTTTTTAAAAAAAACAACATGATTTTTATGTCATCTCTTCATCTGGCCTCCAGGAAATTCCTCATCTGGTTTATTACAGGGTGGAGGTGACCCTGAGTCCTCCAAGGCCATGCCAATTGGGCACAAGCTTTGACAGGCGCTATCAAGCTAGAAATGCTTCAAGAATAGGCTTGGCAAGAACTATTTGTCTTTCATCCAAGGACCAGTTTAGTTAACTTTGGGAAGGCTCACAAAGAAGTTCAGCAGAAGATGATAGATTTTTGGCCTCAGTCACTGATGAAGACAGATGACTAAGGCTTTTAGAAGAGGGGGGGAAAAATTGACATAATGATCCTACCCACAGTGACAACATTTAATATCCTTCAGTTTTTCTAGTTTATTTAGGAAGAAATAGTTCCAACCCATCTCCTCTAATTTAATTTTTCTAAAGCAGAAGCTACTAGGCAATACATACAAACATTTGTGTATGTGTGCATATATATATATATATATATATATATATATATATATATAATATATTTAGTTATTATATGCAAACACCATTGGATGAATCACATTTAGGTGATCCACCATGTTGTTAGTTACTTGAGCTGAAGTGTGGTTGCAGCATACAAGTTATACTTGCCATCAATAGATTCAATTGGATTTGAAGCTTAGCTCTGAAAATTGCCACTGGTTTGATAAAAGCATAGTTATATATAGTCATAAAGTCATAAAATGAGGTAGTAATATTTATATTATTTACCTTAAAACATTATTCTGGGAAGTATTATATATAAATATGTTATCATCACTATATCTTAGGGATTTCAAAATTAATAATATTTTTAACACATTAGCCTCTCAGTATATATTTTCATGTATAATATTAAAAACTCAAAACTAATACTTTCCACTTAAGGAGTGAGAAAAATACTGGATTGGGTCTGAGAAGATTTAGGTTAACTACTGCCTTTGGGCCCTTTTAATTTAACCTCAATTCCCTTTCTGTACAATAACTGGGTTGGGCTTAGATAACATCTGAAGTCCTTCCTAAATAGCCTTTGAATACCAGGTCTATTTTTTCTATACCACATAAGGACCTACATCAAGAGGGGTTAAATGAAAAGTCAATAAATTTAGTTTTCTTACTTCATCATTCATTCCTCCATAATCCATGAGACCAGCCTTGGTTCTCTATTGCTCTCTGAGACTGTTCTTTTTTCCAAATCCAGTCTCCTTTTCTCTGACCACATTCTCCCTTTCTACTCTATGGCACTTAGTACTGGTGACCTTTCTTCTTCCTTGGCTAATTTTTAAAAATTATTTTATTTAGTTTATTAATTATTCATCTTCTATTTTGTTAATTTTTATAGAAAGATAATTTTTTTTGTTTAAAAATTTTATTTAAGGCAATAGGGTTAAGTGACTTGCCCAAGGTCACACAGCTAGGCAATTAAGTGTTTGAGGTCAAATTTGAACTCAAATCCTCCTGACTCCAGGGCCAGTGCTCTATCCACTAGCTACCCTGATAATTTTTCTTTTGAGGAACTCTTTAGTTACATTCTAGAAATTTTGGTACATTGTCTCATCATCAGACTAGTTTTGTATTTTTAAGATTATGAAGACCAATTTTGAGAGACCATTGAGTTAGAAGGAGGAAAAGTAGTATATGAGGCTGGAAAGATGGGTTGGTATCAGGTTATTATGGGCTTTGAAAATAGGCTGTTATGACACAAGGTAGATAATCACTTTTTTACAGAGCTCTTTTATTTTATAGCCCTCCTAAAAAGAGGGTTTATGTTACAGATGTAGAGTGATTATAATTAAATTCACAGGACAAAGTTGAGAATCATAAAAAAAGATAAAAAAGACCTTTATGAATGAACACTGGAGAACTTAAGTCTTCCATAGTCAGATGGAATACACAAACTAAACTGTAGGTTTGTGCCCAGATCATATAAGATCATATAAGTAGAGGAAATATTGGACAGAGAAATATGTTTTCTAAGTAATCTTCTCCCTCTTCATTGATCATGTATCTTACACTTAACATTACTCAAGACAGTATGAGCCCATACCCCATCCCATTGTCCAAGCTATCAAGATGAGGTCAATGAACTTTTAATAAGGTACCTTGACCCTCCCTGGCAAGGACAAGTCCCTATCAGCAAAACAATGAATCCATACCTTATCCTGAAAAGATTAAGTCTTTGAGCTACAGCCCTTCATCATCATATCCCTCATTACCTCATTTCTATTCTCTGAATTACCTACCCTCTGACCTATGTATATCTACTTGTATACATTTTCATTTTCCAACTTACTCCTTTAAAAGCTCACCTTCTGGGTCAGTTGGGTGGTGCAGTGGGTAGAGAACAGGCCCTGGAGTTCAAATCTGGCCTCAGAAACTTAATAATTACCTAGCTGTGTGCAAGTCACACAGCTTGGACAAGTCACTTAACCCCACTGCCTTACAAAAAAACTAAAAAAAAACCCCAAAAGCTCACCTTCTACTCAGTTGAGTTGCTTGCCTTACTTAGTGGGGAAAGTGATCCTCCAGGTAATCTCTCCTGTGCCTATATCTTTCTTTTCTGCTTATCCTCTCATGGCTGCTGATGTGCTTCCAAATCCCTTTATTCTTTTTCTCCCTTAGCCTCTGTTAAGTACAACAATACTTAAATAAATCCTTTTGACCCTAAATATATGTGAGTCAGTACTTTTAAGAATTCTTTACATCCAAACCCAAAACTAGATCACCCCAAAACAATTTTTCAAAAAGATATTTTAAACTTCATTTTAAAATCTCTTCAATTGGTTCCCTTTTCATCAGTGTGGTGGGATTCTCTGCATGGCAACCTGCCAGAATGCCCCATCTTCTGCCTGCTCCTCACCCCACAGCAAACAGCAGATACTTACAAGACCCAGACATGTGGAGGAAGAGACAAAAAAAAGAGTATTAATTTCTTAGGCTCAGAATTAGGTTAGGGACTCTCCCTGGAATACTCATCTTCCTCCTTTTTTCATGTACAAAAAGTTTACTTAATTTTCGAAACATTCATTTAGCTCACACAAAAAAGGGAAGGACAATAAAGAAAACAGAAGAGTCAGCATGAATCTGTGTTGACTTTTAAGAAAAGGGATTTGAACCAAGATAGAGACCTGTTTGTTCTTTTTTAAAGTTACTCAGGGTAGTGATGTAGGCTGATGCAGTCTAAATCCCCTAGTGTCTGAGGAGACTGAGTGCCTTTATGTACCAGTTGGAAAAGCATATGGATGGTAGTGGGGAGGAACATCAAAAAATGAATCATAAGAGAATATTTTTTTAAATTGAAACTCCAAAGATTTCAAGAAGGAAAATTATCAAAACAAACAAACAAACAAACAAATAAACAAACATCCAGGAAGGAAGACTTGGCACTAAGGGGTCTAAGGTCAGAAGAAAGGATACACACTAAATCTTCAAAACTCTTTTAAAAAATGTTATAAAATAAAGGAAAGTGAACCTATGCCTGATAGATTCCTTGCACTCCAAAGAGAAAGTAGAATGACAAGAAATTTGACAATGATTCAAAAGTCAAATGGAAAACATGAAAGAAATGATAAAGATCAAAATGTAAAAGTTCTCAATGAAAAATTTTAGTCAGTGAGGAGAATGGAGAAAATTGAATCCACAATGAAAACTTCTCTAAATAGGTGAGAGATTAAAATTTTGCAACACAAAAATACTGAGGTGAAGAAAAATCTCTAGTTTAAAAACAAAAAGACAATAATTTTAAAAAAGAACAAATGAACTCTATGCAAACTAAAATAATTGACTGTGAAGATAGGATGTGTAGAGATAACTTAGGTAAAACAAGACATATCCAAGAAAAGTATGCAGAATTTCTGGGCATAAATTGAGAGAATTCACAAATTGCCTCAAGAAAAAAAATCTAGTCCATCAAACTTGAAGATAGATGGTGGGTAAATTTTTTGATGTCAATGACAAACAATAATTCTGGAGAAAGCCAAGAGAAGGATCTTCAAACATAAAAAAAGGGAATCTGAAAAATACAAGATTATTCCTAAGCAATAAGAAATCACTGGGAAGAATGGAAAAGCATTCTGAAAATCAAAAGAGAGCAAACTTCTGTACAAAACTAATGCATTCGGCAATCTTGAACCAAATCACTAATGAAAAGAAATTGATGTTAAATAAAAAAAAGGATTTCTACAAATGCAAATGCAACATAAACAAATCATAATATAAATATAATAAACTAAATTCAAGAAAGGTAATTATCATGGAAAGCATACATAGGGAAAGAAATGATAACCATTTTAAAAGAGATTTTGATGTGGGATTACGAAAAACATCAGAAAAAAGAAAGAGCAGTTTGCATGATAAATTACAGGAAGTAGAGAATCACATCTGAATAGGGGAGGGACATGGTCAAACTTGTATGTAAGTATCTGACATCTGTGAATTAGATGATCTCTAATGTCTCTTTCAGCTTTTAGACACATGAACTTATGATATAAAGTCAAATTTATGAATAAGCTCTTTTTTCAACTGTTGAACACTGTGACACGGGTCTCATTACCCTAAAATCTCATTTGTTGATCTGTACCTATGATTTCGTTATCATAGGAAATTCCTGGTTTGGAAAATGCCTCTTACCTGTGCTGATCTGTAAGTTTTAGAAAATTTATAATTTTTGAGAATTGTCTAAGTGTTAAGTGCCTTTTCAATGGTCACGCAGAAGGTATGTGTCAGAGAGAAAGAGATCCTGAATCCAGGTTTTCTGTACTCCAAGGACAGATAGTTATCTATTTTGCCAAGCTGCTTCTCATATTAGTATTACATTCTCTTTTTCAAAGGATTCCTCATTAAAAGAACATAAATAGAAAAATAAATGCTTTATAATTATAAAAGAAATAAGAGAATGTTTAACAATTTAAAAGTATTCAAATGATCAGTTGCCAAACCTTCAACTGTAGATCAATTGCTATTTCACTTACTCTGAAGTTAGTTTACCCAGTGAATTAAACTTGATTTTCCTATTTTCGGACATCAGAACTAGAAATGGGTGGAAGCTGCAGAGATACAATAAATCTTTTTGTAATCTTATTTTAATGTTTCCTTTTTCTCAGATAAATGTAAAAGCAATTTTAACATTCTTCTTTTAATATTTTGAGTTCGAAATTCTCTCTTCTCTCCCCACCCCACACCTTCACCCCATCTCCTTCACTGAGAAGGCAAGCAATTTGATGTTATATATGTATAGTGATGCAAAACACATTTCCATGTAAGTCATTGTATGAAAGAAACCTCCCCCCAAAAAACCCTAAGAAGAATAAAGTAAATATGAGTATCTTTGATGTGCACTCTAACTCTAGCAATTCTTTCTCTGGAAATAGATAGCACCTTTCATCATAGTCCCACAAAATTGTCTTGGATCATTATATTGCAGAAAATAGCTAAGATATTCAATGTAGCTCATCACACAATATTGTTACTTTGTACATTTTTCTCCTGGTTCTGCTCATTTCACTTTGTATCAGTTCAGGTAAGTCTTTGCATATTTTTCTTACAGCCCACACCTTCACCAATACTAACTAGTGTCTTAATTTTCCCTATGGATCCCCTCCACCATTTGTTATTTTCCTTTCCTGTCACATTGGTAAAACTGTAGGTCAGAGCTGTTTTAATTTGCATTTTTCTCATCAATAGTGATTTAGAGCATTTTTTAAAAAACATAACTATAGATAAGTTTGATAACCTTGTCTGAAAACTGCCTGTTCATATCTTTTTTTTTTTACCATTTATCAATTAAGGAATGGCTCATATCTATGTTTGTCTCAGTGTTCTATGTTTGTAAAACAAAGTCTTTATCAGAGAAACTTAAAAATTTTTTCACAATGATTAGCAGCTATATATTTACATCTATCCTATTTTACTCATTTTTCTACATTCTCCTTTTATGCTGTCTATTCTCAAATGTGAGAAGCTTCTGACTTTTGCCTCCCCTGCCCTCCCCTCTACCAGCAACACTTGCTCTCACCCCCCACCACTGCCTCACACACTTTTCTTATCCCCTTCCCTTCCTAATTTTCTATGTGGTAAAACAGATTTCTATAACCAATTGAATGTGTATATTACATCCTCTTTGAGCCAATTCCAAGGAGAGTAAGGTTCATGTGCTTTCCTCTCCCATCCCTCCATTTCTCCCTCCCCTGTAAAATATCTTTCAGGTATCCTTTTATCCTGTTCTACCTCTCCCCTTCTTTTTTCACAGTGCATTCTTCTTCCTCATCCCTTAAGTATATATTTTTTTAGATAATTATACTATCACATTCAATCCACAACTCTACTTCCTGCCTATGTGTACTCCTAACTGCTTTGATAATGAGAAAGTTTTTAGGAATTATAACACTTTCCCATGTAGAAATATAACCAACCTGTTTAACCATAAAAATCCTTCTTAATTTCTCTTTCCTGATTAGCGTTTTTTTTTTGTATCTTGTTATTTGAAAGTAAAATTTCTTATTCATTTCTAGTCTTTTCATCAGGAATGCTTGAAAGTTGTCAATTTCATTGAAAAATCCAACTTTTCCCCTGAAGGATTATACTCAGTTTTGCTGGGTGTTTCCTTGTAATCCTAGATCTTTTTGCATTCCAGAATATCATATTCTAAGCCCACCAATCCTTTCATATAGAAGTTGCTAAATCTTATTATTACTGTTATCCAGAATGTAGTTCCATTGATATTTGAATTGTTTCTTTTTGGCTGGTTGAAGTCTTTTCTCCTTGATATGGGAGGTCTGGAATTTTGCTATATTGTTCCTGGGAGTTTTCATTTTCAGATCTCTTTCTGGAGTTTATCAGTAGATCTTTAAATTTCTATTTCATCCTCTGCTTCTAGAATATCTCGGCAGTTCTTCTTCGTATTTTTCTTGAAAGATAATGTCAAGGCTCTTTTTGATCATGGATTTCAGTTTGTCTAATAGTTCTTAAATTACCTTTACTGAATTTATTTTCTAGGTCAGTTGCTCTTCCAATGAAATAGCTAATATTTTCTTTTGTTTTTTCATTCTTTTGATTTTGTTTTATTGTTTCTTGATGGTCTATAAAGTCATTGTTTTTCACTTGTCTGATTCTAACTTCAAAGGAATTTTCTTCAGTGAGTTTTTTTTTAATCTCCTTTTCAATTTGGACAATTCTACTCTTTAAGGAGCTTTTCTGTTCACTGAGTTTTTGACTATCTTTTTTCATTTGGTCAATTCTGATTTTCAAGGCATTTTTCTTTTCACTAGAATTTTGTGCCTCTTTTAGTATCTGGTATATTTTGTTTTTTAAGGTATTATTTTTGTCAGTTTGCTGACTTTTTCATGCTTTTTTGCATCACTCATTTCTCTTCCTATTTTTAGCTCTACCTCTCTTATTTAATTTTAAAAATCCTTTTGGAACTTTTCCATAGCCTGAGACCAATTAATATTTTTTGAGGCTTTGGATACAGGAATTGACTTTCTGCATTTTAATCTTCCTTATCATCATAGTAAGTTTTTATGATCAGAATTTTTTTCTGTTGTTTGCTCATTTTCCTGTCTACTTCTTGACTTTTAACTCTATGCTAAAGGGAGGCTCTGCTTCCTAAGTGGAGGGGACACTATTCCAAGCTCCAGGTTTTCTGTGTAGCTGTTTTTCACAGGTAATATGGGGGACCAGTAAGCTTTTTTTTCTTCTAAGTGGTATACTATCTAAGTGGTATACTATCCTATACTATGCACCTGTTTGTAAGAAACCACAACCATTCCTTTCAATCCTGGAACTGTGGTCAGAAACCCTGCTTCCCTGTGGCCACAAACCCTGCTAGTATATCTCCTCATATTGGGACTAAGACTTAGGACTGGGTCTCTGATTCAAGTAGAGGAAGTGAAATATAGTCCTGCCCCTAGTGCTAGCTATGGGACTCGAGTTAAACCTCCTTCTGACCCATTGTCTGATCCTCTTACTCTCTGTGGGTTGAGAGATATGGAAACAGGAACTGCTGCCTCTGATGCAGTTGCCATGAAGCCTGCTCCTGGTTTGCTAGGGTTGACTTAGTCTGCACTGGACTGTGTTCACTTTTTCAACAAGTCTTTCTTGCTGACTTCCTAAGTTGTTTTGAATTGGAAAATTGTTTCATTCTGTATTTTCATAGATTCTGCCTCACTAGAATTTGTTTAGAGTCACTATTTAAAGGTGTTTGAAGGGATTGGGGGAAAACTCAAGTGAGTCCTTACCATTATCCCAATATGTTGGTTTCATCTCAGAATAAATCTTCCTAACAATTAAAATTATACAAAAGTGGATGGTATACTCAAAAAGTAGCTAAGTATCCCTTTCACTGTAACTTTTCTCCACTTGTAGAAAGGACCCCCTCTTCACATATGGGTTGCACTAGTATTAGAGGGTCTTTAGTCCCTTTCAAACTCTGAGATTCTATTAATACAGTACCAATAGCAACTCTACTAATATTGTCACCACCCCATTTACTATAAAAAGAATTTAAATGCCTTTGTATTTGTGAGTGTTCAATAATTACCTGTGTAATTATTATAAGAGTCATTTTGATTTTGTAATTTTTCAGACCAAGAGTTAGGTTAATTTTTTAACCAAAAATTAAAGGGGGGGGGAGAACATCATGACAATCTATCATGACAATGATATATGCAAAAACTTTCACTGGGATTAAAGACTCATATATTTAAAGTTGGAGTGCAGCCCATCATTTTACAGATGAGAAAACTGATCCATCTATTTTAGAAAGTTATTTGCAAATAAAAGAATAGAAAATTCCACTTAACAAAAAAGGTTCCCTAAAGTAATAGGTTAGCATTTTGGTTAAGATCTGATTTTTAAACATAAATAAGAGAGAATTTCAAAGGAAACTCTTCTCTGTGATATTACTATTAGGAGAAGTGCATTTTGAGCATCCGTGGGTCTGAATGAATCAATACTTGGTTTCTCATTACTGTCAATGGGAAATGCATTATGGCAAACGGGGTAGTTTCTCATGGAAATTACCAAGAGCTTAACATTACCTAAGGGTGAGAAATGAGCCATAAATTAGTAACTGAATAGTGGCCTGTACAAGTAGGATTCATTCTGAGAAATTATAAGAAACATTTGTAAGGAGATGTGGTTTTAACTGTATGAGGGATAAAAGATAGATGAATAAGAACAATCAACAAGCATTTATTTTATGTTCATCCATCAAGAACTATATTAAGTATTTGGGCCAGAAAGACAAAAGTGAAACAGCTCCCATTCTCAATGAACTTTTAAATTCCATTTAGGGAAAGAATACATACACATGTAAGTAAATATTATATGTATACAAACTAAATACAAAGTAATTTCAGGGGTAGGGCACTGGCATCTGGGGATATTAGGAAACAGAAGGATAGATGAACTGATAATTAATTTGAAAATTATAAAATGGGGGCAGACACACCTGCTCTTTGAGTACTTGCCAGGAAAAACCACAACTGGCAGCAGAAAATGGGGCAGCAAGCACATTTTAATAACCACAGAAAGTACAGAAATAAGCAGGGACAAGGGTACAGAGGAAGATGGAATGGTGAAGTAAGCCAAACTGCACAGAGAAGAAGATGGTAAGGAGAGAGGCTATTCACAGAACTACGAATTTGAGTTGGGAGCACTAAGAAGCATAAGACCTGCTAGAGATGGAAGACAACTCCTATCTGTATCACCTTAAGCTTAATTCATTAACATATTCAAAGCATGTCAAAGTGGTTGGTAAAAGTTACATTTCAAAAATATCCATACCTTTTGGATATTCTTTTGATCTAGCACTTTGGAGATCTGGAATTTGTCTGGAATTTAAATAGCATAAAACCAGAAACCTTGACAAGCAGTGTCAAGTTAACTCATCACATATTACTAAAATAGAATTTTGGTTAATATGTGATACAGTTTTTAAATGATGCTCCTTTGATCTTTTGGAAAGTTTATACATGTGACTTTCAGGCTCCCCTTTGCAAACTAATTTTGTACTATTGCTCCATTCATTATATTGTATACCTATAAAACGTACTATATTGATTAGAAGAGGACCAGAATAAGTTTCAATTTTAATATAATGAAGAAGAAACTCTAAAAATCTAAAAGGAAAGAATTTATATGATGTCATTTACTTCTTCCTTGCATAATTCAGGAATGAAATCCAGGGCAAGTCAGAGATAAGACAATACTTGGGAAAAAAGCAAATGAATTCAGAGGGTCTAAGTTCAAATCCTAACTCTTAAGCTTACCACTTTCACAAACTTGGGGAAATTATTTAACATCTCTACACCTCAGTTTCTTCACCTGTAAAATACACCTCATTTCACTATGACTTCTGAGATGCCCTTTGGACTTTAGCTGTATGAACCTATAATCCAAGGTTGGACTCATATCAATCAATTAGCATTTCTAAGAATGAAAAGAAAAGTGAAAAGGAAAAGGGCCTAAAAGTACCAAATATCAAACTATACTACAAACTACAACTCATCAGAACAATTTGGCACTGGTTAATAAAGGGATTAGTCAATGGAATAGATTAGATAATCAACACACAGAAGCAAATGGACACAATGGCCTATTATTTGACAGATAGGTAAAAACTCATTATTGGAAACAAAACAGCTGGGAAACTGAAAAAAAAAACAGTCTGACAGAAACTGAACCAAGAAAATAAACCAATATTTACAACATAACCAAAATAAGCTTTAAATGATTTAACCATAATGAGTGACATCATAAGACAATGAAAGAACATGTAAGAAATTATTTTTTCAAAACTAAATTTCAAATCTATGGATAGGGAAACAATTCATGCCTAAGCAAGGGAAATAGAAACTCACATTAGATAAAATGAACTATTTTGATTAAATAAAATTTAAAAGGTTATGTGCAAATAAAATCGATAGTTAAAATTAGAAGAGAAAGAGGTAACTGGGAAAACACCTTTACAGTAAGTTTTTCTAACAAGAGTTTCATTTCCAAGCTATATTTATGAGAAAATGGTTTAAATTTATAACAATAATAGCAATTTCCAACTGACAAATAATCAAAAGACACGAACAAGTAATTTTCTAAGGAAGATATCCAAGCTATCCAGAACCAAATGAAAAATATAATTAGAGAAATTAGAGAAATGCTATAATCTCTGAAGTTTCCACTAAAACATTATATTGGCATGTTGACAAAAAAAGGGGTAATGATAAATACTGCAGGAGGTCAAGGAAAAATAGAACAGTGATGTACTGTTGGAAGAGCTGAGAATATCCATTCTGTAAAGTAATTTGGTAATCTCAAAAGTTACTAAATTGAATTAATTTTTTAAAAAGTTACCAAATTGAGCACATTCTTTGACCAAATGATTCTATGAGGTCTATCCCCCCCCAAAGATTTCAAAGAAAGGAGAAAAGGACTAACATGTACAATCATATTTATGGCAACTCTTTTTTGAAAGGAATATTTGCATGTATATAACACAGTGCCTGACAAGTAGCAGGCATTAAATTAAATTATAATTCATTTTATATTATAAGTAATATATAATATGCAACTATATATTATTACATATCAATTATTCCAACTCCCCTTCTTTGTGCTGACAATGAATAAGAAAAAAGTGGGGTTGCCCTTCGATTAGGGAATGGCATAACAAGTTATACTATGTAAATGTAATGGAATAGTATTTCACTCTAAAAAATATTGTAGAGGGATGATTTATATGATCTGATACAGGGTGAAATGATTAGAACCAAGAAAATAATTTATAAGGCAAACAACTCTGAAAGAATTAGAAATTTTCATCATTGGAACAACCCACAATAATTCCAGAGGACTAATGGTAATGCATGCTACCCTTCTCTTGATAGTGAAGTAAAAAAAAATAAGGGTAGAAAAACTTTTGGACATAGTAATATGGGTATTTGCTTTGTTTTACTAAGCATGTTTGTTACAAGCATTTCTTTTCTTTGGTAATGGAAGAGTTGATAAGAAGGAGAAAAACTGAATTTTGTTCACTAGAAAACAATTCAGAAAAAAATATGTTAAAGGGGACTAAAATGTTGCCTAAACAACAATAATGAAATAGTTCTTGGCCTCAAGAAGATGCCAATCTTTCAAGGAAAGTATACACACACACACACACACACACACACACACACACACACACATATATACAGAGTAATAAGTATATACATATATGATAAAAACCACACCTATACATATACACGTATACAAATAATCATGCATACTATATGCAGCATTATATGTACACATCCATATATAAATGTGTGTTGAGAGATATTTATATTTAGTTACAAAGTAAGTACAATATTGGAAAGGAGGGGAGTAGGACTTAGTTTCTTGAATAAGGTGGCATTTGAGCTTAGAACAAGGAATTCTAAGAGATATAAGTGAGGAGGAAGTACATTCAAGATTTGAGGACTAGTCCATGTAAACAGGCAGATACTAACATGCCCCAAGAGGGTTGGGGTAGCATCTACTGGTGGTTCAACATCTCATAGTAATGGCATTTGGGGATGGGAGGGAGGAAGGTTTTATTAAGAGGTACCCAGCATAGGCTAAATCCTCTATGAACATTACCTCATTTGATCCTAACAACAATTCTGCAAGGTGTGTACAATTATATCTCCATGAAGAAACTGAGGCAGAAAGAGACAAAGTAATTTTCCCAGGATCATACAGTTAGTAAGCATCCAAGGTTAGATCTGAACTCTGGTCTTCCTGATCAAAGATTTAGTGCTCTGTCCATCTAACTGTCTTAGATGACAAAGACAATATGGAGAAGAGGACAGATAAGAAAGGTGTCCCCCATGATGGATAAGCAATCCTGAGCCTTAAAAAGAGAAAAAAAAAGGATCCTCATTTCTTAAACTAAAAGTGATTTGCTTATTTTCCAAATCCTCTTTTTTTTTTTATTTGAAATCCTTCATTCATTATTAGCTTCTCTTACCATGATAAGTGAAAGTCTATGAAGATGGTTTAGGCAGTAAAAACTTTTGCAAAGTAGCACTTAGTGGATTCCATAGGGATCTTTTAGCCTGCTAAAAAGCATTGCTATATTATCTTCCACAGCTCTGCTAAGAGATACACATCTTATATCACTTAATACTGAGACATCATACAAGTGACTCCATGGTAAGAGTCTCTAAAATGACATATGCTGCAAAATATTTTAGGTATACTTTCTGGATCTTATTTCTATCTGAATTTTCAAAACAATAAGAAAGTTAGATAAATCACAAACCAGAAAGCTCAAAAATCTTTTGAAAAGACTTTTATTGATGATAATATTTTCCAACAAATACTTTAATGAGAAGTTAACTATGTTCATCTGGACTAGAAACACATGCTAATAGGAGTAAGTAGGAGAGGGTTCAGAAGTGAAAAATGTTAAGTAGTATCAAAGCCCTTTATAATCAGATTTCTGCATATCAACCCAGTTTTATTTTATATTATGCCCTTCTCCCCAAGAACTGGCTTGTAAACCATGCTATCTTTTCCTACTGTGTGTTTGCCCTAAGTTCTCTCATGTCCAGAGAGAGTACTTCTTCCTTACCTCTTTTCTCAGAGAATCTTTCAATTTCTTCACAAATAGGTTCAATCTCTTAGGGGAGGCTTTTCCTGATCTATTTCTATCCCTCACCCAATTATTAGCACTCTCCCCATTGAAATTACACTACTGAATAAGCACAATCAATAAAACTACCCATATAGTATTTATAAGGAAAGAACAAAAATATCAAAGAATTTAAAGAAAATACTGCAAAATGATACAGAGTAGCTAAGTTTAGTCTTGTTAACGTTAGAAGACACTTTTCACTCTTTGGTGGATGTGGAAAGTTCACAGGAATAAAGCACTGCATATACTTGATTTTTTTTTTCTATGGATTAGGTATATATACTGTGCTTGCTTGTTCTTTCAGGTTATGATTACATAACTATTGAATATATACAAAGCTCTTTCTTCCCAACAATCTTATGAAGATGGTAGTATTTAAGGCTCTGTGATCACCTCGATTTGTAACTTTCCTTCCAAGAAAAGAAATTAAAATCCAATAATACCTGTCTACTCTTGCCCATGTCCTCCAGTACATTAGACACAAGGAATTTCAACATTCTCACTTTCTTCTAACATTGCAAAGATATGGAAGCATCATACCTGCTGTTCCTCATTTGACACATGATTTGGTCATATTTTCATTCTGGCAAACAATTCCTTGATGATTATATCTTTAGTTACTATTTTTCTTCATTGGTTATATGTTGTAGCCTGCTTACATCCACCATGGTTTAAATATAAAATTTCACATAATTAAAAAGAATTTAGAAAAGAATGAAACATATTTTACAGAATTGGGGCTAGAAGAATTCTTTTTTTTAGGTTTCTGCAAGGCAAATGGGGTTAAGTGGCTCTTCCAAGGCCACACAGCTAGGTAATTATTAAGTGTCTGAGGCCAGATTTGAACTCAGGTACTCCTGACTCCAGGACCCTCTATCCACTGCGCTACCTAGCTGCCCCTAGGAGAAGAATTATTAAAGCGTATAAGATAAAGATTTAAGATTATAAGATAAAGACAAACACAAAAGATTAGACTGATTCAATTATATAAAATTTAAAAGCTTTTGAATAAGCAAAGTCATTGCAAATAGAATTAGAAGATATATAATTAGTTGGAAAAAATCTTTGCAGCAAACATACTTGAAAGAAACAATTCATATTCAAGATCTTTGGAAGGTGATAGACACATATAAGAACAAGAGCCTCTCTCTCCAATGAATAAGTGATTAAAAGATATCAACATTGCATTTTCAAAAGACAAAATGAAAATTAATTAAAAATGAAATATTGTTTCAAATCAATAAAAAAAGGAGGAAATCAAACATCTCAGGAATTCTCACACTTACTAAATTAGTAAAGATGATAAAAAACAGAAATAATCATTACCTCTTAGAGGATGTGTGGAATGGACCATTTTCAGACATGATCAATTTGTTGTAGTTTTGTTTAACTGTGATGATAATTATTATTATTATTTACAATAGAGGGTTATATTTAGGCGAGCATAAGGGAGATGGAAAAATCATTGGGAAGTATGAATGGTTCCAAAAAAAAAAAAGAGAAGAATCAATGACACATTTTAAAAGGAAAAAAATTTAAAAATGGAAGAAAAGAATGAATAAAGTAAAAGAAAACCTGAGTACTCTAGGATGAATGTCATGTTCTAGTTTTGACTTTGTTACTATCTTGGTGAAAGAAATAAAGTCATTTTACCAGTCTTATTAAATTATTTAATTGAAATTTAGCTCTAAAATGCCTTCCATCTCTAACAGGAGTCTGTATATAGTATGTAAACCAAGTGTCTACTGTATTCAGAACACGATATCAGGTTGTTATAGAAAATACAGTTGATTTTTGGTCCCTAGGTTCTTTTTCAAATAACTGCTTTCTACCAGTCTTAAAAAATGCTACATCTGTATTTCCTTTTGGTAGGTAAAGAGTACAAAAAAAGGCAATCTTTAAGAGTTTTCTCCATCTTGATGTTGAACTACATATTCCCCAGGGAAGAGACAGAATGTTTCTAGAAGTCAAAGAGTGTTCTTATTTTAGTACTATGTAAGAGACAACCAATATCCCTGGATTTAGAAGTGTTATTGTTGGGTTTTTCCTCTTTATTAGCCTAGTGGAAGACAACTGATGAAAAAAAAAAATTAAAATTCAAATAAAAAACCTCCCTCTCATTCCACAGAAATA
The DNA here is from genome assembly GCF_037893015.1 of Macrotis lagotis. Lineage (NCBI taxonomy): Eukaryota > Metazoa > Chordata > Mammalia > Peramelemorphia > Peramelidae > Macrotis > Macrotis lagotis. Next base: position 79,835,486 of record NC_133660.1, read on the forward strand.
AATCCATCCTGCTCATCGATAATATATCAATGTTTAAACATTTCCAGCACAGATCTCAGTGCAAATTTTACTGCTCACAGCCAAATTTCACCCCGCACACACCTCTATCACATCCATCTCCTACAATATCACATCCATCTCCTACTACAAAAATGTAACCTGCACTACTCATCCTCTGTTTAGGAGCAGAGGACCCATTAAAATTTTTTCTTTTCTTTTTTTAAAGTTCACAGATTTTCAATCTGTTCATTTTTTGCTTTATTTATTTTAGTATACCTTAAAATAGAATTGTAACTTTTAAAATAGTATTAGACTTTGCAAATATAAATTATCACAGCCCAAAAATCAAGTTGAATCAAAATTGTAACTCGATTTTTTTCATGTGTGTATATATGTATATCTACTACATATAGAAAAGTATAGATATAAAATAAATTGGTATTTCTAGAAGTAATAATAACTCTTTTACAATGTGCTTTAAATTCTACAAAGCTTTTTCTTCATATTTATCCTGAGAGGTAAGTAGGAGTTTGGTTTTTTATTGGTCTGCTTTTTGTATACATTTGTGTAAAAACTTTGCCATGTAGAAACTTCTTCCACTAACACAGGTAAGCAACTCATCAAAATTTAGAGTATTAAGAGTTGCTTCAAATACAGAGAGGAAAAGGAATGGTCACAGAGCTACTATCTATATAATATAGTTTCATATAAAATATTTGTATATATTTATTTTGCAGAAATTGCTTTGCTTGACTATATTTGCAAAGATGGTTTTCTTTTTCTTTTTTGTCAATTGGGGAAAGGTGGGAGGGTGTTTATTAAATGTAAAAAGAAAATGTTTTTGGTATCATCATTGTTAAAAATTGTAATTTAATAAAAACCAAAATTTTAGAAGTAAACAATGGAGACATCATTAAACACATTTTGTGATCTCTCATAGAGTGTTTTATGAGCTCCTCCCCCAAATATTTCCATTTATTATGACATCACAATCTGAATTGGCTCACTACTTATAATAATATCACATTTACTTAGTTGAAATTTTATTAGTCATGGTTTACTAGGACATATAACAACAAGAAGAATTCTACAAGAAACACTTCTTAAAAAATATAGACATGCTGATACATATTTATCTTACCTTAAAGCTTTTGGCCCAAAGAACATAAAAAGTTCCTTCCCCAAAGTTTCCACACCACTGTAAACACATCCGTTAAGCATTCCCAAGAAATTCCAACAGGAATCTTTATTATTGTTCACTAGAGCAGTCTGGTAGGAAACACACAAACACACATACACACATAACAAACAAAATTATAATTCAATTCTTAAACAAATTTATGTTACTGCATGTACAGGTACATTTAAATGAGGTGAGATCTCCAAAAAGTCAAATATAATCAGTCATTCACAAAAAGAGGAGATCCTGCAAAATTGTTATGCAATTATTTAAAAACAAAGATGGAAGAAATAGAGGTGAAATAGTTAACATACAGGAGGAAGAATAAACTAAAAAATTTTTGTCATATAATTCATTCTTTCAGGGTCACAATTCTAAGCATGAATTTTTTTTTTGTTGAAATGAAGTTGAAAGCAATGTGAAAATTCTGTGCCTGTATACACCAACATGCACACTCATGTACACACATACACTCTCTCTCTTAAGGCATACTATAAAAATATGCCTTCCAATTCATATCCCTCTAGAGCTGTATTTCTCCTAGTGAAGCCAAGAATTCTCAGTGGATCTTAAGATTTAAGGGCCTTGTGGAGACTGGTGCTATTAGATCTGAAGCTATTGGGTGGTATCAATGTCTAAATGAAAAACTGGACTTTTTCCCTCCCTCTCCTGCTACCAAGGTGATATAGGTCATAAGATTGCAGCGGTTCTCAAAAGTTTTCCAACCTATGACACCCAAGAGATCTCTCATAAACCTCCATACCTCACATCACTCATTCTTTCCCTACTCCCACATTTCTTACCAATTCACTTTAAAAAGTAGTTCAGAGCAGCTGATTGATACACAATTCTAGGATGGAGAATATATAACCTTGGATGAGTTTGCGATAATGTACAGAATATGTATTTATATTGGATTAAACAGGATTATACATGGACAACCTATATAAGATTGTTTGCTGCCATGGGAAGGGAAGGTGGTAGAAAAATATGGAACTAGAAAACTTGCAAAAAGATGAATGTTGAAGACTATCTTTGCATGTAATTGGAAAAAATTAAGAAAGAATATGTATTTATTATTTTTTAAAATAGCTAATCCAAAGATAAATTTAAGACTAGTTTCATTTAATAACTTAGAATTACCTAAAATAAATTATCAAGATCATAAACTGCAAGTCCTTTGTTTTATATAGATAACTGAGGTCTAAGAAATTAAAATAAAAGTGGGGCTGAGACTAAAGCCCAGGTCTCCACACCATCCCTTCCATTCTTCTTTTCACTATATCAAATTGCAAGTTCCAAATTAACCAAATTTGAAGTAATGCCTCAACCACAAAAATTTTAAGCAGACTTCCATAGATATAAGTCAGGCATATTCCCTGGACCTCCCTCAGTTTCCTCATTTGCAAAATGAAGGGGCTGACCAAGAAGATCTCTGAGATTCATTTCAATTAAAGATCTGCGATCTCTAAGAGCTATTTTCTTCTAATGTTTATGATTTTTGTCATCAATTAATGATTGAGAAGGTACTATTGCTTAAAATTTCTATATGAAATATGATCATATTTTTTAATGAAACTCATAACTAACCAGAAAAAAAATTAAGAATTAGCTGCTGAAAACTTATCTTAGCTCCAGCTGTAAACAATTAGACAATGCACACTTGATTTTCTCAGGATGTACTCTGTAATTCCATTCTGCAGCTAATGTATTACTTGACATTTACACTTCTCCTTTGTCACACCTAACTATGATCAAGAGAGGTTCTCCTTTACATTTTAGAATGACTTAATAATAAGAAATTCTCAAAACACACACATTTTTGAAGCAACAACATATGATTTATTGTGCTGATTACCATTTATCCTGCCTATGCATGGTTGAACCTGGAGAAGAGAGACTTCTTCATTGCAAAGTAAAGTTTTTCTTAGAGATAAATATCTCAGGTCCAGCATAAGTCACATTTATTTTTTTCTCACATATGGAAAAAAAATTAGTTGGAGAAATAGAACTATAAAGGTAATGCAGAATCATATCAAGGAAGGGACAATTGAACAAAAACAGAATGAAAAATGCTGTTTTTGAACCAGAAGTTCAAATTATACAAGAACATTGATTCTGTAACAACAAACAACTTTGACAGACTTAGAATTCTCATCAACACAATGGCCAACCTTAAGGCAAAATAAGCCACCCACCTCCTGATTAAGAGCTGTTGGACTCAAAGTAAACACACATACACACACACATTTTTCTTGATTATACATGTTTTCATTATTTTTTTGTTAGTTTATTTGTTTGCTTTCTCAATGGAGATTGGGAATGAATGAGAAGGAAAGAAAGCAGACTGTTTTGCTAACTGAAATAAAATTAATGTTTTAAAATGTTTTGTATGTTTTGTTTCCTGTCCCAGTCTGCCTCAATTACCAAAAAGAGTTGCAAAGAAATCAGTCAACTACAAAAATGTGTTTGATCTTTCATCACCATAAGATTTCTATGAATATTTTGTTTCTATTAATGTACTGATGAAAACATGAGAAGGGGATGCTTTCAGATGTCTGTTTGTAGCAGAACACATTTATGTGCACACAACTGGCTTAGAGGTGTAGGTTCTATTGAATGTACTGTATACTGATTTCAAACAAGCATCTGACTAGATGGAATGTGAAATGGAGCCTTTAAAGGTCTCTGAAGGTCAAAATGTAACTAAATCATTATATAGAAATCACTACAGGAGTGCTGATATCAAGCAAGATTTCTTCATAGCAAGGGCAAAATAAAATAATCTTCTCTTGTTGATGAGGTTGTCTGTCCTTAGATGATGTATTAATGATACCGAACCCGAGAATGTTAAGAATAATGAATTTCTCAAAGAAATTCCCAATTATACAAAAAAGAATAGTGTAACCATCCACACTAAAAAGCAATGTGGATGAATGACAGATTACAATATGCACCTGGATGAGCAGCCTGAACTAAAGAAGTATCTTATTACATTGATCCTTTAATGAAGCATTAAAGAGAGATAAGCACATTTTGGATGAGAAGCACCAGATGAATAAAATGAAACAGAAGAGGAAGGACATCATAGCGAACTACCTATGTGAAAATAATTATTTAAGGGGGCAGTGAAGTGGCAAAGAGGATATAGCACCAGCCCTTGAGTCAGGAGGACCCAAGTCAAAATCCAGCCTCAGGCACTTAATAATTACCTAGTTGTGTGACCTTAGGCAAGTCATTTAATCCCATTGTCTTAAATAAAAATTTCTTCAAAAGAAAATAATTAGTGTTTTCATTGATCTCAAACTTCCTACCACAATAAGGACCATCTCTTTCATGCCTGTCTTCCATTAATGATGCTATAGGACTGCAAATTATGAGACTATAATCGGAAGAATTTAAATTCCAAACAAATAACAGGGAAATGGAAAGAAGCATACAGAGATAAGCAGATTGTAGCTTGTCACCACCAAAACTTGTACACAGGAACTGATATAAGGTGTTATCAAGGATGTATATGACCAGTAAAGGAAACCAAATGATCATGCTGGTTCAATGAGAGAAAAGAGGGAGAAAATTTGCATGATCTAATGGAATTGCTGAGATACTAAAACAAAAAGAACAAAGGCTTCTGAATAATTGATCATCTATGAAAGATTAATAAAGAAAGCTCAACAAGAATTGAAGAAGGCATGGAATGAACATGATCTGCATCAGAGGAGGGAATACTTCCACTAAAATAAGTCATGGATGCATCAAGGCAAGGGGAGAGAAGTCACTGATATGGTTTCCCTTCATGCAAGTGTGCTTCAATTATGCAGATTTCATTTAGTCTAGTATTTATCTGTTCCCTTTTTTCTTGAAGTTCTAGAAGTAGCCCTACTGACATGGAGGCACAGGGGATAAAGAGACAATTTGGGAAAGAGGAGGGAATATTCTCTCACAGACCCTGAGATCTATTAGGAAGTGATGACATTAACAGGAAGCAAAGCACAGCTAAGGGACAGGGGTTGGTGGCAATGATTCATCCCATACCTTGTTAGATCTTTTAGGACTAGAAACAGGGGATTGCTTCTCTAGTACAAGAATGCAGGGTCCCCCATCACCATTTTCTCATATCCTTAAATTAATACTATGTTTTGGGGGAATCAGAAGAGTAAGCTAAAAATAATGGTCATTATATAATATTTATAATAAAATAGTGGTTAGTTTTTTAACACACTAAGGGTTTTGTCTCATACTAGGTGGATCCCATGCTGAGATCTATAAGCTGAGCAACAAAAACACAGGTGAAGGGGTGGCTAGGTGGCACAGTGGATAAAGCACTGGCCCTGGAGTCAGAGTACCTGGGTTCAAATCCAGTCTCAGACACTTAATAATTACCTAGCTGTGTGGCCTTGGGCAAGCCACTTAACCCCATTGCCTTGCAAAAAACCTAAAAAAAAAAAAACCCAAAAAAACAGGTGATACACAGTATTTCCTAAAGGCAAATGGAACCATTGTGACTTGACCAGGCAATGTAGAAGAGCTGATAATAGACTAACAGAAGCTGCCAAGGATGTCAGTGACAGCCTTGTGTGAAGTGTTAGAGGGGAAGATAATCTATAGCAGAATAATGAGAGATATTGCAGAAAAAGAACGAGGAACACTAACTAGTGAGGCCTGTTGAGAGCAATAGAAAATTGTCTTGGAGGCAAGCAACATGAAGCAGAGAGTGCAAAGAGAGCAAAGGCACAGATATGGAGTACCCCTAAGTGGAAGCTCACCCAGAGAGCTACATAAATCACAAGCACTTTATAGGTCTCCGAAGGGGAAATACTGTCAATAAACCTTTAGTTCCTTGTTAAGGTACTGTATCTTGTTGAAATTTAGATATATTCTTATTTATTCCAATTCAGTAATTTCCAAAGTTCTACCATATTAACTTTTATAAAATTCTATTCATAATGTTATAGTCTCTACCTTCTTGGATATGTTTACTGAAGTCTGAAAGATGCAAGTTCAAATAAATTATTTAAATATTTTATACTTCGGCAAATATATATTTAATATTGATTCTGTTTCATTGTCTATAGTACTTTTAAAATCAAGTTTCCCAACAAGGAACATTTGGAAATATTCAGTTGCTAAAAGAACTTTTTTTTTCCTTGCAGAATTAACACTGTTTGAAACAAATTATCCTTTGGTACAATTGCTTTCCACTTTGGCATATCATATTCCCATTTCTCCTTTTATTTATTATGTACTGGAGGTCCTCAGGATATGATTTATCACCTAGATGACTCACATTAGTTTTTACTTTGCCTTGGAAGCTCTGGAACTTGGCAATCACATGTCTTTTGTAATGTTTGTTCAGTCATTTTCAGTGTCTGACTCTCTGTGACTCCATTTGGGGTTTTCTTGGTAGAGACACTGGAGTGGTTTAACATTTCCTTCTCCAGCTCATTTTACAGATGAGGAAACTGAGGCAAACTGGGTTAAGGGACTTGCCCAGGGTCACAGAGTTAATAAGTATTTGAGGCTGGATTTGAACTCACATCTTCCCAAATCCAGACCCAGAGCTCTATTCACTGTACCACTTAGCTGTCCAGTGAAATATCTAAGTAATTTCAATGGCTGGTTCCTTTATTCAATTTATCTACACTTTGCCCTTTGGTAAAAATACTTCTAGGGTCTGGAAAATGTTTTTAGGCTCTGTTTCATTATTTTTTGAAGGTCAATGATTCTTAGATTACATTATCTCTTTGAGCTTGTATATTAATTGCTTTTGGTTATATTTTTAAAAAGATATATGGAAGGAATGTGTTTCTGACAAGGCAAAATCAGGTTCCTCATTAACAGTTTCAAAATGATGGGGTAGAACTCAATCATATCTAAGGTTCCCTTCCAGTGTTAAAATTCTATAACGCTAAATGAAATTGGGAGAATAGCTCTTCACAGTTCATCAATTAGATGTGTTTAATTGATATTCTACAACTGTTTCTTGCCATAAGTTTTCTGCAATATACAACAGTTTTACAAAATGTATGAATATTGCTATCTGAATAAAATTATGCATTAGTACTACAGCTTCAAAGTCATAGAATATCTAACCATTCATTATGATACTTCTTATATGGTGAGTGTTTTCATACTGATATGTAATAAAAATTAAGTTGAGTTCTTATAGGAAGACATCCTGCAAGATGGACTGTATCAAGGATTCTTAACATTTTTATAAATCATGGACACCTTTGGCATTCTGTGAAGCCTCTGGTCATCTTCCCAGACTGCATTTTTGTCAACTTTGTTTTATGTATAGCCTCTCTCCATTAGGATGTAAGCTCAAGGGCAAACATGGTTTTCTATTCTCCTTGCATTTATATTTCCAAATTTCAGGCCCATTCCTAGGGTAAACGTGTTAAATGCTTATTGCCTTGAATGATGTTTTTAATTGCACAAAAGAATATACACATTATTATAAAGAAAACAATTATGTTGATAGTTATCAAAATATATAATTGATTCAAAACTAAGATATAGAAAATAAAGAACTGAAATTTATTGATAATTACTAATGACTCAATTTCTTTTTTTTAAGGCTTTTGCAAGGCAAATGGGGTTAAATGGCTTGCCCAAGACCACACAGCTAGGTAATTATTAAGTGTCAGGGGTCAGATTTGAACTCAAATACTCCTGACTCCAGGGCCAGTGCTCTATCCACTGTGCCACTTAGCCACCCCTCAATTTCTTTTCTTGAACCATGGTATTTTTTTCCCTTAATCTTAAATGTTTCTTAGACTGCTTTTTTGTGATTTAAGCTTCAAGTGCTTAATACAGTGCTATGAGGAACAAATTAATTCTGTGGCTTCCTTTAATTTGTTTTAACTGCTGCTCTGTGGAATAATAAATATTTCAAACACATGGCACAAACCTTTTAGCATCTCATAAAGGTCTAGAAGACATGAGATCTGTCTCATGCTTCTTGACCTCTCTACAGCATTTGACATTGTTGATTACTCCCTTCTCTACATAGTCTCTTCTCCCTATCTACTTCTTTCTCTTGGTCATCCCTTTACCTATCTGACTACTCTGTTACAGTGTTTTTGCTGGATCTTCATCCACATTATTTCTAATCATGCCACAAGTTTCTGTCCAGGGTCTTTTCTCCCTCTATGCTATTTCACTTGGTGATCTCATCAGATCCCTTGGATTGAAGTATTCATCTGATTCTCAAACCTACTTAACCAGCCTCAACCTCTCTGCTAACTTCCAGTTATCATATGCTACTACTACTAATTGGACACCTTAAACTCAACATGTCCAAAACTGAACTCATTATCCTTTCCCCTAAAAAACTTCTTCCCTTCCAAACTTTACTATTTATAGTAGAGGGTACCACCATTCTTCTAGTCCCCCAAGTTCACTACCTAGGTATTATTCTCAATTCTTTAGTGACTCTCCTCTTTTCTTCTGTCATATTCAATCTGTTGATAAGATCCATCAATTTAACATCTCTCTGACATTGCCATCACCTAGTGCAGGCCCTCATCACCTTACACCTGGACTACTAAAATAGTATGCTCATTGGTGTCCCTTGCACAAGTCTCTGGCCACTCCAATAATTTTCCATTTAGATACCAAAAGTAATTTTCCTAGAGCACAAGTCTGACTTAGTCACTGCCCTTCTCCAAAAACTCCAGTGGTCCCCTAATTATCTCCAGCATCAAATATAAAAACCTGCTTGGTCCTTCATAACTTGACCTCCCCTACCCTTTTAGTCTTCACGCACTTCTCTTAGACTATTCCAAGTAATTCTCTATCTAGTGACCTCTTTGCTATTCAATCAAATACTTGACTCCAGATATTTTCAGTGGAGGCTGTTCCCCAAGCAAGGAATGATTTCCCTCCCTGGATTTCTTCAACACCTAGCTGAAGTCCCATCTTCTATATCAAGAAGTCTTAATTCCAGTTACTTCTGCCTGTTGATTATTTCCTGTTTATCATATGGTCCAAGATAGGTAACATGATCTTGCCATGTTTCAGAATTCATTTTTCCACTTCCACTTGGGTTTTACTCAAGATTATCCTTCAAATCAGAAAGCCCAGAAAATGAAGTCAAAGAAAAAAATAATTAAGACTATACAGGGGGTGGCTAGGTGGCACAGTAGGGACGGCTAGGTGGCACAGTAGGGACGGCTAGGTGGCACAGTAGGGACGGCTAGGTGGCGCAGTGGATAAACCACTGGCCCTGGAGTCAGGAGTACCAGAGTTCAAATCCGGTTTCAGACACTTAATAATTATCTAGCTGTGTGGCCTTGGGTAAGCCACTTAACCCCATTGCCTCACAAAAACCTAAAAAAAAAAAAAAGACTATACAGCAAATTCAGAGATTCTAAGAGATCTAAGTTTTAAAAAAGAAATAGATTTACAGTTTTAACTTCAGTGATCCATCCTAGTTTCTCTTGTCTTTTCCAATGAGTAATCATTTCTTATTTTCTCAGCTAAGTTCCTCCCAACACAGTTTAGGTTTATTCCCTTATGTCTGTGGAGTTTGACTTCTTTGGGCTATCTTATTATCACATTATACATGACTTGATAATAACTAAATAATCAAAGCCTGAGTACCAGGATGTACTCTTATATAATCATCTCATGAGTTCCCAATTCAAATAATGGAAAATCTCTCTGGTAGGGGAAGTAGATGGCAGACAGTTTGTAACTAAACACAAGAGCAAATATACTCAAAACACTAATAATAATGTTTTTCAGACCTCTAGGTTCTTCCCTGTCCAATCCATCATCTAATACATAGTCTGAAAGCACAGGTCTTCAGGTCTGACCCCAGAGAAAGATGGGAAAATGCCCCACCATTCTTTTGTTAAAAAGAACGGGTACAGAAAGGGTTATATGCATGAAAATTATATATGCACTTAGAAAGAATCCTTGACACTTTATATGTTATCCTAGAGGCAATAGGGAGTCAGGCATTTGGAGTTTATTAAGTAGTGAAGTATGCCCCAATTGCAGCAAGTTGCTGTAATGCAATGGACTAAGTCTACAGAATGAAACATAATTTTCTGGTTATGGCTAAATGGGGGAATTTGCTTTACTTGATTATGCATATTTGTTAAAATGTTGGGGTTTTTTAATATGAGGTAGGAGGATGAGAAGATAGTTTTGTTAATTGAAAGAAATATAATTTGATTTTTAAAAAGTAGCTGAATTACAGTCAACTCTGGGTTTAAGCATATGGAGGATGGATTCCATTGTGGGGGGCAAGAAGCCAAAGGCAAGGAGTTAAGTGAGAGGTAGCGAGGTCCTGGTGACTGTGAGTAATGAAAAGATTTAACATGTGAAAGATACTGTCAAATATGACATGGAAGGTTGTGGCAACTATTTGATATATGGGCTGAGAAAGCCTGAGGAATATAAGCATAATTCTAAGGTTAAAAACATGGGACCGAAAAGAATTGTAGTGCCATAAAAAAATATAGGGAAATTTAGAATAAGAGGGGTTTTTTTTTGGGGGGGGGGTGTCTAGTCTAGAATATGTTGCATTTGATATTCTTTAGGGTATCCTATTTGAAAGATTCAAAAGTTGATGGTGATGAGTACTCAGAAGACAGAAAAGGGCTAGCTATAAAGACTTGTGAATCATCTGTAAAGAGATCACAGTTAATTCCATAGAGGAGCTGCTGAGCTAACTTAGAAAGAAATTGCAGAGAGATGAGAAAACATCCAGGTGAGAGTTTTGGGAATACTAACAAACCATGGAGCATTGTTCAGTCATTTTAGATTTGTCTAATTCTTCATGACACTATTTGGCATTTTCTTAGCAAAGATATTGAAGTGGTTTGTCATTTTCTTCTCCATCTCTCTTATGGATGAGGAAACTGAGATAAACAGAGTTACGTGACTTGTCCAGGGTCACACAGCTAGTAAAGGAGGCCAGGGAAGATTAGTCTTCCCTACTTCAAATCCAGCACTTTATCTACTGTACTAGTTGTCCCTCAGTTAAGATAAGAATGAACTAAGATGGAAATTGGGGAAGAAGAATCAGACAGGTAGGGGGAAAAAAAGCAGGACAAATAGCATTAAGAAAACCCGAGAAGACAATGTCCAAGAAGAAAGTCAAATGCAGTAAATAGGCCATGAAGAATGAAGACTGAATAAAATATCTTTAGATATAACATGTAAAAGATCACTGGTTAATGTGACAGAAAACCGTTTCTGCTGAATGATTAGGTCAGAAGCCAAATTAAAGATACTTTAGAAGAGAATGAGTGAGTGTAGACATCAAATGCAAGAAATTTCTTTTAGAAATCTGTGAAAAAGAAGAGAGATATAAGACAATAACTTAAGGAGGGTTGTAGACAAGTGGAAATTGTTTAATCATTGGGAAGACTTGGACATTTTTAAGGTAGTAGGAAAGGAAATAACAGATAAAGAGGTTGAAGATTGGGGAAGGATGATAGATTGTTTTAATAGAAAAAGAATGACAGAAAAAAAGTGTTAGGAAATAAGACATAGATAGAGCAGAGCTTTGCATGGAGAAGGGCCTTGTCACTGTCAGAGACTAGGGGAAAGGAGGATAGATTCCAGGAATGAGAGAATAAATGGATTCTGAAAAGAGAAAGGAAGAAGAGGGAAATTATGATGAATGGTCTCAGTTCCCAGGAAGGAAGAGGGGTCTTCAGCTGAGAAAGATTAAGATCTGACATCTAGAATTTAAAAGGAAATAGTCATCTCTATATACCCAATGGAAAATTCATCAAAGGACATAGCAGATAATTTTCAAAGGAAGAAATGCAAAATGTTAAGTCACATGAGACTAAGGGATGTGAGGGTGGAGCCAAGATGGCAGCATGAACCTAACATGCTCCTGGAGCTTTTCCCTACCAAAGATAAATGAAGTCTCCATTCTGACATTCAAATTCAGATCTCACCAAGAAAAAGAGAAGATTCAAAGAAGTTTTCAACTGTAGACATCATGGAGGATCTTCAGTGAAGGTATGTCTCTTAGGGGGAAAAGGGGAAGTAAAGCCCAAGAGACTGGAGAGCGGGAAAGGCAGTGTGAAGCTTTTAGCCTCAGTGCACTCCAGGTCCCGACACCTTGACAACAGCAGAGGTTCTGGCAGCTAGATAGCAAGCCAGCAGGGAGGATTCCCAACCTCAAACAATGTCTGAACCCTGGGAACACCAGGACAAAACACAATACTAGGTTGGGAACAGACCAGTCAGAACCTGGACATAAAGGAGGAAACCAAACTCTGCAAAGGCAAGGCCTGGACTGCATAGGCAATATCTTGGCCAACAATGAGCCAGGGATCAGACCCCCCCAGCTCCAGAAAAAAAAAAAAAAAAAAAAAGCTTGGATCTATACTCCCTATACCCCAGGAACAGAGCTAAACAACAAAGATAAGCAAAAAAGCTAAAAGAGCACTTGCTATAGAAAATTACTTCACAGACAAACAAGATAACAATGCCATGAACATCTGAAGAAGAAACTAGTGAAAAACCACTCACAAGGGAGGTATCAAATCGGTCTATAAATTGGACTAAATTCAAAAGTTCATCAAAGAGCTTAAAAAAGAATTTAAAAACCAAAGAAAAGAAGAAAAATGGGAAAAAGAAATGACAGCCTTACAGGAAAATTATGGAAATTATGAAATTATGAAAAACTGACCAGAGAATTCTACACCTTTAAAAAGGAAACACAAAAGGAAACAAGAAAATAAAACCCTAAAAATTAGAATTGAATAATAGGAAATTGAATAATAGGAAACCAATGAATCTACAAGACTATAAGATTCCCTCAAACAAAAAGGTTGAAAAATTGAAGAAAATATAAAGTACCTTTTAGGGAAAACAGACCTGGAAAAGAGATCCAGGAGAGAGACAATCTATGCATCATCAAACTACTAGAAAGCCTAGATCAAAAAAAGAACCTGGAAAACATCATGCAGGAAATTATAAGAGAGAACAAATTTGTTAGCACAAGAAAACAATATAACCACTGAAAGAATTCACAGAACCACTCCAGAAAGAGACCCAGGTTAAAAACTCCAAAGGCTATTGTAGTCAAATTCCAGAACTTTCAAATAAAAGAGAGAATATGGCAAGCTGCAAAAAGAAAACAATTCAAATACAAAGGAAACACAATCAGACCCACACAGAACCTATCAGCCTCAACATTGAAGGATCACAAGACCTGGAATACCATTTATCAGAGAGCAAAGAACTGAAATTACAACCCAGAATGTACTACCCTGGAAAAATTCAGCATATACTGTCAGGGGAAAAGATGATTAACAAAATAGAGGACTTCCAGAATTTCCTGACAGAAAGACCAGAACTGAACAGAGAATTCAATTGCCAAATACATGACTCAAGAGTTGCATAAAAAGGTAAATGAAAAGGGGAAGGAAAAAGCAAAACAAAACAAATGTTGGTTAAGACCATCAAACTGGATACAACCCTAAAAGGGAAGATATAACACTTCTAATTCATAAGAACTTCACTTCTCTTAAGATAAGTAAAGGGTCAACTATCATTGCAGAGAATGGACTTTAAAAAAAATATGGTTATAACTGGGTCTTGTCTCTCCAGTGAAGTGATATCTCTCCAAGATATCACTAGTTTTGAGACAAAAAAGACCTGATGAAAAGTAGGGGTGTTAGCTTTAAATTAAAGTTTCTCATTATCCATGGAGGAACTTTAATTCTGTTTTTCTGACAAAAGCTTAGCACCTTGTCTAATGAGGGCATCATGAGCTGGGCAGTCCTAACTCAGTGTCCCTGTAATTTACAGACATGTGTAAAATTCTCAGGTGAGACCTCCAGAACCTCCCAGTACTTAGAGACCTTTAAGATACGTGTAGCTAATTAGATCAGGGTTTGACTTAATCAGTTCTTCAATTAGCAAGAGATTAATACCCTGGGTGGGAAGGTCTTGGGGTGGGGGTGGGGGAGTAAAGTTTGAGAAAAAATGGGGGGAGGGGAAGAGGGGCACAAATGGTTCAAGAAGTGATTTGGCTTTGGATGATACTTTGGCCCATGAGGAGGACTGTGTGTATTTGGAGGGTACTTGAAAAGGGGGTAAGGCCAAAAATGATTATAACTGTAATTTGATGTAATTTGAGACATTGTTGCTTATCAAGTAATTAATCTGTGATGATACCTTGATAACAAGATGCGCTTATCAAGAAAATAATCAAACTGTGATTGATTATGTCTCATTAATAATACTACAGTGATAAATAACACCAGGGAAGAGGCACAAAGATTTATAATTTTAGAAGGCAAGAAGGAAGAATGTGAATGCTGAGTAAAGTCTATTCAATAGATTTGGCCCAGAGAGGGAATAAGATGCATTTCCACTTGGCTTTAAAAATCTATCCTAATAAACAGGGAAGGTGGGGGGAGGGGAAAGGGAAAGATAAGGGAAGAAGGGACTGATAAGAGAAAGGGAAGGTATAAGTAAAAATAAATTTAAAGTTAAATATTAAAAGAAAAGTCAAAGGGAAAAGGGAGGAAAATTTTGGTGAGGAAGAATAAGAGGAAAGAGAAAAATATAAATGGAGAAAGATAGCATGGAGGTAAATACAGAATTAGTAATCAACTGTAAATGTGAATGGGATGAACTATCCCATAAAACAGAAGAGGATAGCAGAATGGAGTGGATTGAGTGGAATATTCCCTTTTAAGAGTTAATATTCCAGGGCGGCTAGGTGGCACAGTGGATAGAGCACCGGCCCTGGAGTCAGGAGTACCTGTGTTCAAATCTGGTCTCAGACACTTAATAATTACCTAGCTGTGTGGCCTTGGGCAAGCCACTTAACCCCATTTGCCTTGAAAAAACCGAAAAAAAAAAAAAGGTAATATTCCTGGTGAAGTCCTCTCAGGGTTAAAAAGCATTAAAACAAAGACAGTATTCCCCTTAGACTATTCTTAGAGGGAGAGGCCTTGCATTCCCAATCAGATACCCTCCAGATTCTGTTAGGGAGTGAAACAGTGGACTATTTCCAGAAAGACCTTACACTGATTCTTTTAGGGAGGGAAATACTGGAATACTTACAGAGAAGAGACCTTGCATTCTTAGTTAGCCACCCATTTGATGATAGACTGGGATAACCATTGACTGCCTTCTCTTGTTTAATGATAAGTACTGAACTAAAAAGATAGTAGAGTTCCTTAGAAGACCTTGCATACTAAGACATTAATTCATTTTGATAGACAACAGAAGGTCATTAGAAATCTTCTTCTGATACCCTCACCATCTGGATGGTGAGGTAATATTTTATGAAAACATTTTATTCTTCTCTTTGTTGCTGAGTAGATTTTTTGCGTAAAAAGCTTAACCAATCAGGTTAGAAGAGAGTGGGCTAGGAAGGGGGGAATCATGCTAAGCCATATAATCTTTCTTAACTGTCACCTCTGGGCAGTTCCTTGATCTTCACTACCTTTGTGAGACTTGGAGTATGCCCTTTTCTCGAGAAAGTAAAAAATAAACTTTCTTTTTTGCTCAGAGGAGAGTCTCTATATTTTTTAAGTAGATTTTTATCCCACACAGATTAAAAACCAGAACCCTACAATATATTGTTTACAAGAAACACATCTGAAGCAAAGAGATACACACAGGAATAAAATATATTTTGCCTCTGCTAAAGTAAAATAATCAGGGGTAGTGACCCTGATCTCAGATAAAGTAAAGGAAAAAATCAATCTTATTAAAAGGGATAAGGAAAGAACCTACATCTTCTAAAAAGGCATCAATGGTAATGAAACTATATCATTACTAAACATGTATGCACCTAGTGGTATAGCATCCAAATTCCTAGAGGAAAATTACAAGGAGACATAGACAGCAAAATTTTAATAATGGGGGAACTCAATCTCCCTCTCTCAGAATTAGATAAATCTAACCACAAACAAGAAGGAAGTTAAGCAGGTGAATGAAATGTTAGAAAACTTAGATATGATAAACCTCTAGAGAAAACTTAATGGGAATAGAAAAGAATATACCTTTTTCTCAGCAGCACATAGCATCTGTAACAAAACTGACCATGTACTAGGGCACAAAAATCTTATAATCAAATGCATAACAGCAGAAATAATAAATATACACTTAGACCAATAAAAATTACATGTAATAAAGTATCATGGAAAGATAAACTAGGAACCAATTGGAAATTAAATAACTATCTTAAAAATGGGTGGATCAAACAGCAAATAATAGAAATAATAATTATATCCAAAAAAATGATACTAATGAGACATTATAGCAAAATTTATGGGATATAGCCAAGGCAGTTTTGAAGAGAAACTTTATATCTCTAAATGCCTATTTGAATAAAATAGAGAAAGAGAACAATTAATTGGGAAGGGAACACTACTAAAAAAGCTGGAAAAAGAACAAATTAAAGATCCTCAATTAAATACCAAACTAGAAATTCTGAAAAATCAAGGGAGAGATTAATAAAATTGAAAGGAAAAAACCATAGATCTCATAAATAAAATTAAGAGTTAGTTTTATAAAAAGCCAATAAAATAGACAAACCTTTGGTTAATCTGATTTTTTTAAAAGAAAGAAAATAATCAAATTACCAGTATCAAAAATGAAAAGGTGAACTAACCATCAATGAGGAAGAAATTGAAGAGATAATTTGGAACAACTTTGCTGAATTGTATGCCAATAAATTGGATGAATATTTACAAAAATAAAAATTACCCAGATTAACAGAAGAGGAAATAAATTATTTAAATAACCCCATTTCAGAAAAAGAAATTGAAGAAACCACCAATAAACTCCCTAAGAAAAAGTCTCCAGGTCCAGATGGATTTACAAGTGAATTCTACCAAATGTTTAAGGAATATCTAATTCTTATTCTAAATAAACTATTAAAAAATAGGAAGAATATTGCCAAACTCCATTTATGACACCAACATGGTGCTTATACCTAAGCCAAGAAGAACCAAAAGAAAGAAAATTATAGCCCAATCTCCCTAATGAATATTGATGCAAAAATCTTAAATAAAATATTAGCAATGAAACTACAGCAAGTTATTACTAGGATAATGATCATGTAGGTTTTATACCAGGTAGGCAGGGATGGTTTAATCATAGGAAAACATTCAACATAAATGAAATATCAATATCAAAACCAACAGGAAATCATCTGATTATCTCAATAGATGCTGAAAAAGCCTTTGATTAAAATATAATATTCATTCCTATTAAAAATTCTAGAATGATTAGAAAGTTTTCCTTAAAATAATAAATAGTATCTATCTAAAACCATCAACAAACATTATATGTAATGGGAATAAACTTGGGGCATTCCCAATAAAACAGGGGTGAAACAAGGATGCCCATTATCACCATTAGTACTCAACAGAGTAGTAGAAATGCTAGTCATAGCAATAAGAAAATAAAAGGAAATTGAAAGAATCAGAATTGAGGAAGCAAACTTTCACTCTTTGCAGAGGATAGGATGGTATACTTAGAGAAGTGGAGAAAATCTTTAAAAAGCTCCTTGAAACAATGAACAAAGTCAGTAAATTAGCTGTATATAAATAAACCCACATAAATCATCAGCATTTCTACATTTGAGCAACAAAGCCCAAGAGCAAGAGATAGAAAGCGAAATTCCATTTAAAGTAACTATAGACAACATTAATTCTTGGGAATCTAGCTCCCAAGACAAACACAGAAAATTTATGAATAAAGCACTTCTCATCCAAATAAAGTCAGATCTAAATAACTGGAAAAATGTCAATTGCTCATGGTTAGGTCAAATTAATATCTAAAAATGATAATTCTACCCAAATTAAATTACTTATTCAGTGCCATACCAATCAAACTACCAAATAACAACTTTATCCAGCTAGGAAAAAATAGTAACAAAATTCATCTGGAGTAATAAAAGGCAGAGAGTAGCAAGGGAACTGATAAAAAAAAAAAAAAGGTAAAGGAAGATAGCCTAGTTCTACCAGATATAAATCTATACCATAAAGTGGCAGTCATCAAAACTGCCTGGTACTTATTAAGAAACAGAGTAATGAATCAGTGGATTAGGACAGGTTTAAAAGAAACTGCAGTAAATGACTACAGCAATATACTGTTTGACAAACCCAAAGACATTAGCATTTGGGATAAGAACTCATTAGTTGACAAAAGTTGTTGCGAAAATTGGAAAACAGTATGGCAAAAACTAGGCATAGACCTACATCTCACACTCTATACTAAAATAAGATCAAAATGGGTCCAGGATTTAGACATAAAGACATAGATAAATTATTAGACCAAGAAATACTCTACCAGATTTATGGAAAGTGGATAAATTTATGACTAAACAAGAACAGAATACATTATAAATTGCAAAATGAATGATTTTGACTATTAAATTCAATTTTTGGCACTAATAAAATCAATGCTACCAAAATTATAAGGAAAGCAGAAAGCTGGGAAACAATCTTCACAACTAGGAGTCCTTTCTAAAATAGATAGAGAATTACATCAAATTTGTAAGGTTACAAGTCATTCTCCAATTAATAAATGGTCAAAGGATACAAATAGTTTTCAAATGAAGAAATTAAAGCTATTTATAATCATATTTAAAAAATCTCTAATTATTTATTAGAGAAATACAAATTAAAACAACAATGGGGTATCCCCTCATACCTAACAGATTGGCCAAGATGAGAAAAAGGGAAAATGATAGATATTGGAGAGGGTTGTGGAAGGATTGGGATGTTGATGCATGGCTGGTGGAGTTGTGAATGAAACCAACCATTCTGGAGAACAATAGGGAACCATGCCTAAAGAGCAATAAAAATGTTCTAGGTCCATATCCAGAAGAATCATAAAAATTGGGAAAATCCCACATATTCCAAAATATTCACAGCAGCTCTTTTTGTGGTGGCAAAGAATTGAAAATTGAGGGAATGCCCTTCAATTGGGTAATGGTTAGACTGTTGGTACATGAATACTGTGGAATACTATTCTATGAGAAACCATAAATAGTTGGACTCTAGAGAAGCAGTATCTGATGCTGAGCAAAGGGAGCAGAGCCAAGAGCACAGTGTACACATTAACAACAACATTGTGAGATGGTCAACCTTGATGGAAGCAGCTCCTCTCAGCAGTTCAGAGAGCTAGGACAACTGTATTAGATCAGCTATGGACTATTATCTCCATCCAGAGGAAGAAAAACAAAACAAAATAAAAAAGAAACTTCAGAATCTGATAAACACTTTATAAAAATTATCTCTTATGTATCTCTTTCCCTTAATCCTAATTCCTCATACCAAAAATGACTAAACTGTAAACATGTTTATCAGAAAAATATATATGCACAATACTAACCTATTTGCTGCTAAGGGGTGTAAGGAAATTTTGTAATAAAAATATAAATGTGAATATGGATGAAAAAATAAATTAATTTTAAAAAATTTTGAAAATAGTCATGAAAATATCTTTGTTTTCCATGCCACTAGTCTCTCCCCACACTAATAAAGTCTTCACATAGATGACAGTAATCTTCACAGGAACAAGTTTTGAATATCCACAACTTTCAACCCATCTTCCCCCCCCAAAAAAAAACCAAATTCAATCATTTCTTATATACTTAGGCAGTCAACAAGTATTTATATGAGTGAATCACTGTGTTAAGCTTTGAGAATACAATAAAAGGATCTTGCTCATTTTTTATAAGGGGAAACAATGTGAAAAACAAACAAATAAAACTCTTAACCATAATCTATCTACACAACCAGTTTCTCCATCCTTATTTCACATTCCTCCCCTTCATTCCAGTAGACATAAACTCTTTAAGACAGACAACTGTTTTATTTTCATTTTTATTTCTCTAGCAATTACCATAGTTTTTGATTTCAAAAATTAGTTCTCACTTTGTTTAGAAATCATAGAAGGGCCATTTAGGAGGGAAAAATAGGAATTTAATTTCTATTCAAATATATATGTTCAATGATCATCTCAATGGAGATGATTCCAAAACATATTTATCTAGACCTAGTCTGTCTCCTAAATTCCAGTCCAATGTCACCAACTATTAGATATTTCAAAATGGATGTTCCATTGACCATGCAAACACATCATGTGCAAAACAGAACTCATTATTTTTGCACCAAAGTCCTACATTCTTCTGAACTTTCCCTTTTCTTTTGAGAATACTGTTTTCCTTCTGCTCACCCAGATTCATAGCCTTGGTGTCATTCTTAATTCCACTCTCTTGTGTACCCTGCATATATAATCATAGTTACCTAACCTTGTAATATTTCCTTTGTAAAATGTCTGACATATATCACATTCATTCCATTTGTGTGGGATAAAAATTCACTAAAAAAATTATAGACACTCCTCTGAGCAAAAAAAAAAAAAAGTTTATTTTGGCTTTTTCTCAAGAAAAGGGCACACTCCAAGGCTCACAAAGTGAAAGTCAAGGAGTTGCATCCAAAGTACAGTCAAGCAAGATTATATGGCCTAATTCGATTCCCCCTCCCTAACCCCTCTCATCCAACTTAATTGGTTGAGTTTTCAGAATTACAGTCTTTATGCAAAAAAATCTACCTAGTAATAAAGAGAAGAATAGAATGTTTTCATTTCTCTAAGTGAAATAATGTCTGAGTATGCCAAGGTCTTCTAAGAAAAGTCTACTATCCTCCTACTGGGTACTTATCAGCAAACAAGAGGAGGCTTATGAATTTCTTTGGAATGCAAGGTTTTTCCATGGGAATAGTCTTACTGTCCTCCCAGTTAGTAAAAATAGATTTATCATAAGATAGGTGGCTTAGAATGCAAGGCCTTTCTAGGAGTAGTCTAAGAATAATAGTCTGTTCTTGTCTTAATGTTTCTTAAACCTGAAAGGACTTCACTAGGAATATCAACCATAAGGTTTTATTGGGAATATTTCACTCACATTCTTAAAGCTACCATCCTTATTCAGTCCCCATCTCCTCCCACCTGGAATACTGCAATGGCCTCATAATTTGTCTACTTGCTTCAAGTCTCTTTCCACTCCAATCCTTTCTCCATATTGCCACCAGGGTGATGCTACATAACACAACATCTGAGATTCCATCCCTAGCCCCCATATTCTCCAATTGTTACCAATCACTTCTAGTCTCAAATATAAACTTCATTTGGTATCCAAAGTCTTTGAAAATATGGCTCCTTCCTATCTTCTAATCTTTTAACATTCCTTTTTACAGTCTACTCAGCTCAGCCTTAATGGCCTACTTGTTCCTCAGACATGTTTCATCTTGTCTCTGCAACTTCAGACTAGTTGCCTCCCATCTCTAACACTCTCCCTCTCAAAACTCAATTCAAAATAAGACAGGTCAATCCTGCCTCCCATGGAGATCTGTCAGTTCCCACAAAGAAGCTAGTGCTTTCCTCTCTAAAGTTACCTTCCATCTACTCAGTGTGTGCTCTCACTCTCTTCATCTGTGTCTGTCTTTGTATCATCTCTCCTAAATTCCTTGAGGGCAAGGACTATGTCTGTTTTTTTCTTTGTATATTCCATATTTGGCATAATGCCTAAAACATAATATATGCAAAATCAATATTTTGCAGTTAATACATTCTTTTTTATTATGTTATAAATAGGGATACACAGAAGCTCACTGGGGCTCACTTTCCCAATCTATAAAAATGAGTTGGACAAGAGGATTTCTAAGGTCTTCCAGTTTTAAATCTAGGCTCTTAAGAACTACCCAGGGGCGGCTAGGTGGGTAGTCCAGTCTCTGACACTTAATAATTACCTAGCTGTGTGGCCTTAGGCAAGCCATTTAACCCCATTTGCCTTGCAAAAACCTAAAAAAAAAAAATTCTGCCCAGGTGTTTACTAGCAGGATGTAATCCTGAGCAAATTATTTTACCTTTGCCTGCCTTAGTTTCCTCAGGTGTGAAATGGAAAATAGCAATTACCTACTAAGGTAGAAAAAAAGGAGATAATATTTTTAAAATGTTTTGTAAATCTTAAAATTCTACATAATTGCTATCTATTGTTCTATTACCACTAATTATAGTCAAAAAACCTAGGGTGGGAGTTCTGAATATGCCACTTAGGAGTTTCATTATTCAACTAAGATTTGGAATACCCATTCCAGGTGTTCACAAGGGCTATTTGTGCCCCATCTAGGGTAGCACATGTCTAGCTCATATTGGTTTCATCAGTCACAGTTTGACACACTGTAATTTATCGCAAACATAGTCATATCATTCTGGTCTTCTTGGAAAACAAAGGACAAGAACCAACCAACCAAGATTTGGAGTCAGAAAATCTAGTTTCAAACCTTGCTCTTCATTTAATTTCTTTTTCCTCCCTCATTTCTTTATTTTTCCAACTCCATGTAAAAATAGCTTTAGACTATCTTCCTTTTACAATTTTTCATCTTCTGTCCCTTCCCTCCCTCCTCCCCCTGACAAGAAAGCAATGTAATATAGGTTCTACATCTATAACCATGCCAAACAAAGAGCATCATCTTGTAAAAGCAGAATCACATCCAAATGGAAGAAAAAAAAATTAGAAAAAAACAATTCATAAGATAACTTTTTTAAAAAAACTGAAGATAGTAAACTTTGGTCTGCATTGGATAGGGATGGTATTTTCCATCACAAGTCTTTTAGTATTGTCTGTAATTACTGAATTGCAGAAATGATTGAGTTCATTATAGTTGGTCAACACCGCATGTTGCTATTAGAGTGTACATTGTTCTTCTGCTTCTGTTTACTTCACTCAGCATCAGTTCATGCAATTCCATTTTAAAGTCCTGTCCTTGATGTTAATCTTATACAACAATAGTGTTCCCATTCCCCAAATGACAGGCATCCCTTTAATTTCCAATTCTTTGCCACTATGAAAAGAGCTACCATGAATATTTTTGTACATGTGGGGTTTTTATTTACCCTTTTTCATGCTCTCTTTGGGATAGAGACCAAGTAGTGATATTGCTGGATCAAAGTGAATGCAATTTTTTTTTGCCCTTTGTACTTAATTCCAAATTTCTGTCATTTTTTTCCAATATGACCTTGGGCAATTCATTTCAATACTCTGAACTCAGTTTCCACATAGGTAAAATGAAGATTTGAGTTAGATATCTTCCAAGTTCCTTCTAGCTCTGAAGTCCATGATCCCATATCCCATATTCTCCTAGGTTTTTCATCTTTAAAAAAGTAGAGGCTTGATTTAACTGATAATTTTTCAGTTAATTTCATAATATTACAGTAATAGCCCCTCTCAAAAACAGAAAAAAGGAAAAACTTATTCCATTTCTTTAAGACTAATCAGTCATCAAATATTTATTAAGTACCTAGTCAACATGCCAGCACCATGCAATGCTAGGAGAGGCAAAGCAAGGCAAAAGATACTCAGTCCTGCCTCCAGGAGTTAATGCGGGAAATAAGATGCAAAATATGTAGAAATAAGTTAAAGACAGGATAAATTTAAGATAGTCAAGAGAGAGAAAACACTAGTTATAGGAGGTGATTAGGAAAGGCTTCTTGGAGAAAGTGGGTTTTTAGTTTTAACTTAAAGGGATCCAGAGAAGCCAGAAGTCTGATTTCTTGAGATTCCTGGTCAGATTCCAATTAGTACATGAAACATATTTGTTGATCAAAAAATATTTGTTTAAATGGAGGTGGGGGGGAATGAGTGGAGGATGGAGGGTTTAGTATATGCTAGTTTCCTTTCAAGGAACTAAATGAAAATTTTTCAGTCAGAATTAATGTATCAATACAATGTGAAAGCCATCCAGTAACATTCAAGGAGCCACACCTCCCTCAGGGCTCTTGTGCAGGATGGCTCATACTGAATTTTTTCAGAACAGACCAATGGAATACTGGCTCATCTTTGATGAATGCGAGAACGAGAAGTAACAGTTGTGCTAAGGCAAATATATATATATATATATATATATGTATATATATATATATATATATATATACATATATATATATATATATATATATATGTATATGACATTAACTTCACTTCAGGGAAATAGAAGTCCCAGGAGATATTTATTAGAATGCAAAATGTGATGAGTGGAAAATTGAACTAAGCCTCTAGCATGCATTTGAAGTGTTACATATTAGGTGTGAAATATATATATATATATATATATATATATATATATATATACATATATATATATATGTATATATCTTGTAGAGTTGTGAAACATTAAGAGAGGCAGAAAAAGGAAAATTATAGTTGAAAGCTTCAAAGTAAGTGTATCCATCAACTTAAGGGAAGGAAGAAAGCAGAGAAATAACCCACTGTTCCCAAGCCCCGTTTCACAGAATTACAGACCATTATAGCTGAAGGGAACTTCAGAGATCACCATCTAAACTGCTTATGGTATAGATGAAGTTGAAGTTCTTGTAGAGTTTTATTTTTCCTTACATTATACCAAACTAATTAGCTGTGTGAAGTTGGCCAAGTCATTTTCTTTCTACCTCAGTTTCATCTGCAAAATGAACCCTACATAATCTCAAAGATCCTTCTACCCTCTTTATGATTCTACAAGAAAAGTCTTGACAAGGATTCCTAGTCCTATCACTCATCATTTCCCATTAGAACAATCAGTTTAAAAACATCTATGGGGGCAGCTAGGTGATGCAGTGGATAAAGCACCGGCCCTGGAGTCAGGAGTACCTGGGTTCAAATGTGGTCTCAGACACTTAATAATTACCTAGCTGTGAGGCCTTGGGCAAGCCACTTAACCCCATTTGCCTTGCAAAAAAAACCTTAAAAAAATTATGAAATGCCTGTTAGGTGCTAGGAATCCTAAGACAAAATGAAGTTTCAAGGAGCTTATATGTTATGGCTAGAACAGTGGAGTCAGGAGGATGGGACCTTCAAACTCAGCCTCAGGCATAGCCACTTACTAGCTGCGTGACCTTGAGCAAGTCCTTTAACCCTGATGGTCTTACATCCAGGGCCATTTTCAGTCATTCTCATTTATATCTGGCTGCTGGACCCCGATGGCTCTAGAAGACAAAGTGAGGCTGGGGACTTAACACAGCCCCCCCTCCAAATCCAATTCCATGTCATTGCCATGACATCACCTCTCTGATGTCATGGTCAAGAATAAAGGACAAACAACAACAATAATCTACAAAATGAAACACCGGGACAGTGGAACAACCCTGGTTTTGGCAACTGAGGACCTCGATTCCAATCCTGAAAGGCGGCTTTAGTCCTGGGCCAAATACACCCAATTTTCGACTCCTAGCCTTTTACTTCACTATAAAATAAAGCCTCAATACTGTTACCTATGTGATTATGGCAAGCACTTAAATTTTGTGGTTTCATTTTCCTAAACCGTAAACTGAAAGGGATGAACCAGATGCCTCCCCTTTCCCCCAAGAGCCCCCCATTCTAAAATTATGATGGTGTCACATTTAGACTCCAGGGTCCAACTGCAGATCTACAGCAGAGGAAGGAGACTGAAGTTCAAGAACCTTGCTTGAAGCGTTCTTAAATAAAGTAGCTTTCCCAGCCTGAAAGGTCAACAGAAGGAACAGCTTCGGGAACAATAACAAGGTTGCAGTAGCCACTGGAAACAGTAGCGAGCTTGCCAGGACTAGCGTGCAAGCACCAGGAAAGAAGGGAGGCAATCAGCACCCAGGGAAGTCCAATTACAAGGGGCTCTTTGGGCCAGGGTGGCCCAACCTACTGGTGGGAAGAACGTTTGATGTTGAGTTGTTTCTTCCAATTACTACCGAGGGGATCTTGGGCAAAGCCTCAGTTTATGCATGTTAAAAAAAAGAGAGAGGGGTGGAAGCAAGCCTGGATGAGCTCAAGAGAAGTCCCGGAGAGATTTATTAGAAGGCCGAATTGTGAGGAGCGGAAGACGGAACTGAGCCTCCCAGGTGCAACCACATGAGGTGAGAAAGCTGTGAAACATTAGGCAGAAAAGGGGAATGGGAGCTGCGCAGCCCGGCCCTGGGTCCGCGCTTCTCCCTCTCTCCCCTCACGGCAGCAGGGAAAGCTTACCGAGGAGGACGGTGCAGGAGCCCCGGGCCCAGCCGCCGGGGCCCGCCGGGCACTCCCTCGGACGCCGGTGACCACCTGGCCTGCGCGCACGCGGGCCCGGATTTTCTCCGCATTCAGGGCGCATCCCGGCCCTTCCACCATGGCCCCACTGCCCGGCTGACCCTGCCCGCGCCTTTCCTTCAAATCTCCCGCGCGCCGAGCTCCGCCCCAAAGTCCGCTTTAGGCGGGGCCAAAGGGAGGCTCTACCCAACCAGCGGGCTCCGAGACACAGGCCCCGCCCTCTCCACCCTCGGGGCGGTACTTCTATTGGCCCGGAGGAGAGGAGGACGGAGTGGGCGTGGCCTGGGTGGGCAGTCTTCTAGAGAGGTGATAGGCTGAGGTCTCCCGGAGTCTGCCCTAGAATCCTAGAAGCTCGGGCTGGGGGAGGGGCGCTAGAGAGGCCGTGCGGCTGCGCAGAGCCGCGGAAGGGTGTGGGCTTGTCTGTGAGAGTCAACACTTTGGAAGAGCCGGGTGGCCTGCTTGCATCACTTACCGCCCGGACCCCGCTGCACGCCTACCGCCGCTGTAACTGGGCACATTTTACATCGGTAAAATAAAGGATTTGTCTGAATCAGCTCTGATGCGCCAACAATGGGTGCCAGGCCAGACGAGGGAAGTTGTGTCCCCAGAACTCAAGTAACCTGCTCAGGGTCCCAAAGGCAGCCCAACAGCCGCCACTCGCAAGCCTGCATCCAGTGCTGTTTTTCCCTCTGGATCCTGGACTCTGCTGGCGAGGGCAAGAGAATAAAAATCAGGACAAGTCATATTAAACATATCCTTTTCTTTCCAAATTTACCCTCTACCTCGAAAAACAACATGATCCTGTAGGAGGATCTGTCTTGTGGAAAAACCTTTCAAAGCAGCAAGAGGGTTTTAAAGCTTTTTCTAGTTTATCTCACAAAGCGGGTCACTTCATGAGTGTTATCCCCGGCTTACCGATTACTGGTGGCATGATTCCCATTTTACAAATGAGAAAAATCAGATTCAGATTCAATGATGGGATTAAGGATTTAGAGCAGAATGACCTTTCCACCATGGCAAAAAATTTTAAAATAGATATCTTTTTAAACATATATATTTGAATTTAATTATATAAAATAAATTTAATATTAACATTAAATTTAAAATTATTTTTATAATATAGAATATATTTTAATAGTATATTTTAATAATATATAATAAAATATGTAATATAAACTATTAAAATATAAATAATTTAATAAATAAATTTAAATACATATAAATATATGTGTGTATACATATGTGTGTATATATATGTGTGTGTATATATATATATATATATATATATATATATATATATATATAAAATGAGGCTTTAGGCTGTCTTTTTCTATCCCTAAGACTAGCATGCCTTAGAATTTTCAGGTAGGTTTTTTGTTTTTGCTTTTTTTTTTTTAGATTTTTGGAAGGCAAATGGGATTAACCGGTGTGCCCAAGGCCACACAGCTAGGTAATCAGTAAGTGTCTGAGGCTGGATTTGAACTCAGGTACTCCTGACTCCATCCACTGTGCCACCTAGCCGCCCCCAGGTAGTTTTAACAGATGGGCCCTAACAAAACTCTTAAAACCATTATAGACTGCCAATTCAGGAAATGGGTAGTAGGATTCCATTATTTTTAATGGCTTACTCCTGCAGTTTTGTAAATCATTATACCTTTCTAAAGATTGGTGAACAGCTCATTATCATATAATATTAATTTATATACATTGTGTGACATATGTTTCGGATTCAGTGCTTGCTGTAGTATGTCTAAAACAAGAACAAAGAAACTC
This sequence comes from Macrotis lagotis, assembly GCF_037893015.1. Taxonomy (NCBI): domain Eukaryota; kingdom Metazoa; phylum Chordata; class Mammalia; order Peramelemorphia; family Peramelidae; genus Macrotis; species Macrotis lagotis. The sequence continues at coordinate 79,863,505 of NC_133660.1, forward strand.
TGGGTGATAAATTTTAACTTGAAAAACCAACAGTATTGATGCTTTATTTTATAGTGAAGTAAAAGACTAGGAGTCAAAAATTGGGTGGATTCAGCTCAGAACTAAAGTCTTCAGTAATTTTAATTATTCTTTGCTCTTCCAGGATGTGTTTGCCATATGGTAGAGGAAAAATTCATTTGATTCCACACTAAGATCTCTCTCACTCTGCCCTTTGTCAGTGCAAGCTCCTCCATTACTTCCCTTCCTTTAATCCTTTCTTCAAATCTAAAGGATAAATCACTTAACTCTGGATCTTGGTTTCTAATGTATTAGATAAGAAGATTGGCCTAACAGAGCTATAAGATCCCTTCTGGTACTAAATCAAAGACTATGTTAGAAATGAAAGAGACCTTAAAGGTCAGCTGGTCCAGGGTTTGTAATAAATTTAATACAAATCATTCTATAAGTGTCTAATATTAAGGGCAGAGTGTAGTTTTCAGTGCTCAGAATATGATATATAATGATATGATAGGATCTAATATAATGTAATGTAATACAATAAAATAATCTGGTCCCTGCCACCAAAGATCATAATTTCTACCATGGGGTATACACAGGTGAGTAATAAAAGCAGAAACTATAATTATACTAATAATAACTAAACTTTTGTATAGTAAAGGTCTGCAAAGTTCTTTACAGATATCATTTCAATAGGGCCTCACCACAACTCCATGAGGTAAATGAATAGGGCTTTAATAATAATAACAAAACTTCATGAAGATATATGAGGCATCCTATTTATACAAGAAAATCTTAGGAGGTAGAGTACACTAACAATAAGAAAATTAGTAAAGACTTCACAAAGAAGATGAAACATGAGCTGAACCTGGATAAAAGATATAGAATCTGAGAAGCATAAATTGGGGGGGGGGAGATGTCCTTTCAAGGTTTGTATATAGAGGTGGAAGATGGGACCAATGATCAATTTAGAAAAAGTAGTTCCTCTTGGAAATGGAATGGAAAATGCATCAAATAATTAGTAAATGCCTATTTTTAGTCCAAGCTCCATATTGGACCTTGGGGATAAAAAATTTTAAATGATTTAAATCCTACATGAAGAATTAGCAATGTGGAATAAAACAGAAAAGGTAGGTTGGAACCAGATTGTAGAAGGCCTTAAATGCCAGAATGTAAAGATTGCATTTTATACTAGAGGCAATAAATAATAGGGAGCCATTAAACATTTTTAAGTAAGAAAAGGATATGGTCAGAGCTATGCTTCAGGAATATTATTTTGGCAGCTGGGTGAAGGATAGATTGGAAAAGGAAAAGATTGGAAGCAAGGAGATGAATTAGGGGGCTATTACAGTAGTCTTGGTCAGAGATTAGGAGGGCCTGGTGTTCTTGTGAATGGAGAGAAAGGGAAGGTATATGAGAGCTGTTGTGGCAATAAAATTGATAGTACTTGGCCTCTGATTAAATATATGGGATGAGAAAAAGGAAACCGGCAAGAATGACTCCAATGTTATATGCACCTGGGGTGATATGGAGTACTGTACTGAATAAAAATATGAAAGTTTGGAAGAGGGACAAGCTTTGGAAAAGGAGTAATGAAATTTGCTTTTGACAGAGATTGAGGGAAACAATGACTCCACGATCATGAGAAGATCAGGTGTTCCTAGTTTTGTCCTTCAACATTGTCTCATAATTATATTGTTCCCCATGTTTCTCCACCCTCACCCCAACCCCCCATATTTTTATATTCATTATATTTTTTTCTCTATGAAACTTTCAGAATCCCATTGGATCCACAAAATATACTTCAAGCTACAGCTGTAACTTGGAATTTCTATTTGCCTCTTCATCACAAAGGAATAATTGGCAAATTACAGTTCTTCAACTTGGTTGGGTTTGCTTTAAATTGCAATTTCAAAGCTCTATTAATGCATCAGTGTTGAAGATGAATGCCATTGAAAGAATGACATCAAATGAATATCAAAATATTTAGTATTTATTTTCCATGCTCACATATTTTTTCACAAAAAAAAAATTTTAAAGCAACAATAGGACAGTACCTCAAGCTATCTAGGATTTCATAGGAAAGTGAATGTTGAATCATACTACTTAGGAAGATTTCAAAACAAAACAAACAAACCTTGTCTTCATGTGGTATCCTGGGTTTTAATCTGGAACAGGTGATGAAACTGCACTCTTCTCCTTACATGGGCTGTGGGCAGATTCCCAGAAGGGGTAACAAACATGTCATCTGGGGGAGATTTCTTTAATTTCTGCTCTCTCATATAAATTAACTGAGACAATTTAACAAGGGGAAATGGCATTCATCCATACTCAACTCCCCACAATTTGAGCTCTGGATATAGGAAACTATCATTAGTGGGCATTATGTGCAGGTGTTTTGCATTGTATTTACTAAACAGCCTCCCACTTCTTCACATTAAGAGAAACTTTTAAGCATCAGACTATCCAATATGTAATAAATGCTCTGTAACAGATACAAGTTTGACACTTTTATAATAGGAAGTAAATCCCAAAGGTAGGAAGTTCTAAAATTGGTTATTTTTGTTTCACGTATTTTAGAAATTCACAAGTTACAGGGGCTTCATCAAAAGGAAAGGAAGAACTTTACCTCTAAACATCAGTACAATCTAACAATGCCATGTTAGATTGTCAAGACCTACAATGCAAAATTGCCTTTGTTTTACAAGCAAAACTATCCTCAGGGTCTACTGCTTACCTATGCTCTTTTCTGGGTTTAAATCAAGGCAGAATTTTCCCTCTTGAGTTTTCATACTGTCCCTGCTATTTTCCTATGGAACAAAACCTTCTTTGAATCTATAGCACCATCCCATTATAAAGAGGGATAAGATATGAATACCCTTCTAACCCTTATTAACATCATTTTAAAACTAGTAGATCTGACATGACAGGAGAGAGTAATTAAAGGCATAAACACCAAAAAAGGACAGAAAAAAATTATCCCTATCTGCAGATGCCATGATGATGTACTTAGAAAACTCCAGAGAATGAGCAAGAAATTAAAATAATAGCTTCAAAACTAGTATAATCAATAATAATGATTGTTAATTTAATGGCAATTTAAAGTTTGGGAAGTATTTCACATAAATATCTCAGTTGAATCTTACAATACTGTGAGGTGGTATTGTGTTATTTTTATTTCCACTTTTACAAATGAGAAAATTGAATTTCAGGGAGATTAAATGACTTGTTTATTGTTAAATAGCTAGTATCAGAAAGGGAATTTATTCCCAGTACTTCTTAACTACGTCTGTACTCTATTCAATACCTTAAACAATATTTAAAGTAAAGAATATTTAAAATGTTTTACTATGAATGAGAAGTTATTTAAAACAATTTAAACTAATAAGCTTCAAGTATTTTGAGCACACTCACAATAATCAAAAATTTTCACATAATTCATCTAAACAAAAAATGTAATTCATAAAATTTCACATAATTAATATAAAACAAGTCTGTCAAGTTTATAATACATTTATATAAAAAGAAGTTTAAAAGTTAGAGTTAGAGATGAATTAAAATATTTTGCTCAATAGTGATACGGAAACCTTTTATAGAATAATGTGATTAAGTTTTGGAAGTCTTGGTTCAACACTTCTAGTATAGTGATTAGAAAAATCTATCCACATTCAATTTGTTTTAATCATTGTCACAGTTTAAAAAGATCCTTTACAAAGATTGGTAGGTCCAAATGGAGGCCCATTGTAATTTATGTCATGATACTAATTTTTCAATCCTGTTCACCATTTATGCAAAAGATTTTGTTGAAATCTGATTAGTAAATACACTAAGATCATTCAATTATTTTTAAATGATAGGAAAGAATTACATTTTTACAATTTTTAATAATAGGTTCAAGACCCACTGAAATTATTCATTTGGAAAAATTTTGAATACCTTAGAAAATTCCATTTCCAATTTTGGGGAATATAGGAAATTCCCCCCTCCACAGAAGAGATAACTTCCCTCCACAGGAGATATAATTACATTATTTTCAGCAAAGCATTGAAAAGAGAATAAAAAAATAAGAATCTAGGAATGTGGAGAGATCAACAATGTCAAATGCTGCAGAGAGATTCAGACTAATAAAGACTGAGAAAAGTCATCAGATTTGGCAATTAAGAGAAATGGAATGTGTGTTTGTGCCTGTGTATGTAGAGAGAAATATAGATAAAGATATATAGATCTATATTACATAGATTTCTCTCTAAATCTCACTGTATCATACACAGATACACACAGACACGATCAAACAGATACACATGGCCAGGGAGAGAATTTGTTTTGGCTGACTATATATGTCTGTAGAAGGGGTTTTGATTTTTCTTTCTCAGTGCGGGAGGAAAAGTAGGTAGATTTTCACTGAGGAAAAAAAAAGTTGAATTTCAAAAATTCATTTGTTCATCTATAAATAAACATGGGATGTGTTTTCAAGACCTTTATTATTTACATTAGGCAAAAATAAACAGAAAATTATGAACTCCTTAATATGAGAAATTAGGAAAGGAAACACATATCCCGTTTTTATGCTTTTCTGAATATTCCTTTCAGTATTTTTGGGGGGGGAGAAAAAGAACAGATCCTAAAGTATACTAACTCTTCACTTGGGAAATTTCCACTTTACTGCTAAAGAAAAAGGATTAGCCTTTAGCAATATTATAATAATGATGATGATGATGATAACAATAAAGTTAATGATAAAAGTAGCATTAAGACTTATATAGTGCTTTAAAGTTTGAAAAGCTCTTTCTATATGGTATCATATTTGATTTTCATAACAACCCTATGAGATAAGTGCTATTATAATCTTCATTTTACAAACAAGTAAACTGAAGATAAAAATAAATAATAATGAACCCAATTCTCTGTTTTATAAGAAAGATTGTTTTCATAAATTTATAAAGTGGATTTCCCAGGAATTTGTAAGGGGAAAATATCTCCCCAAAGCTTGGGATAGGAAGAATGAATCCTGGTTTTGAATTTGGAGTTTGACATACCTAGGGAACATGTAAGGAGAGATATCTAATAGTCAGCCAATGAGTCATGTAAGGAGTTCAGGATAAGTCCTGGATACATAAACTTGAGAGTTCTCTCATAAATCCAGTGGAGCTGATGAGATTACAAAGAGAAGGGAGCCTAGAAAGAGAAGAAACTCCAGAACAAAACTGTAGAGAATACCCCAAGAAGGCAAAAGATGGATGGGGATCCAGGAAAAGATACTTAAAAGAAGTGATCAGAGAGAAGAACCTAGAGACAGAACAAGAAAAAGTATCTAAGGAGGAAGTGTTTGTGGGGTCACCCATGACAGAGAGGACAAGTTCATGAAGCCTGAGAAAATGCCAGAGCTGGTGTTAGAAAAATCCAGGGTCACTTCTGTCATGATGAAGTATTGGAATAGGGCTTTTCTAAAGGGTAATAATCTCAGTGCAACATAAATTCCACAGTGCTAGTTAATTATACAAGGCTAATCTTGCCAAAGGGTTTGCAAAAAAGTGCAATATGCAGTCCAAGGAACACTCTTGGATTTAGAAGGAAAAATGAATATTAAATGTACCCTCCCTAGGCAGATTTCATAATCTTTGTGATTAGTATATGCAAGGCTAACTAAGACTAGGGAGGCCTTTAAATATCCCAATTCCTGAATTTATAGACTGAAAACTCTTAAATTCTACGTATCTTAAACAACTTAGTGAAAAATGAGTTGGCAGTATAGTCTCTGAAACTTCAAGAGGAGATAATTTCAGCAGAATAATCAAGCACTTTTTTCAAGAAAGAAAATTGGATAGAAGTTAATATGGCAAAATCAGGAGTTTATTGCAATTCTCTATAATTAAAAATAAACCTTATGACTTTACAAAAAAGGAAGGAGAAAAGTTAAGAATAGTCAATTGTATATGGCACTGTTGTTTGTCTTTTGCTCCTGTAGAAGACCATGACATCGGGGAGGTGATGTCTTGATATGCACAAAAATAGGATTTGAGAGAGGGATTGCTATGCTAAGTCACTATTCTCACTTTCTCCTTCAGAGTCTTCTGGGTCCAGTGGTCAGTTTTGAATCAGAATGACTGGCAATGACCCTGAATGTAGTGGGAGACCTTGACTTTTTAAAGCTAGGTGGCACTTGGTTTAAAAACAATAAATCAAGGCTTAATTTGTAATCTTTTTCCCAGGTCACAGGTAATGCCTATTCAATCATTAAGAGTAGGAATGTAGTAGGTGGACCAAGAATGCTATTCATAATAAATAATTCAGTAATAATAAAAATAGTATTAATAACAGTGATAATAACTGACATTCCTTTTTTGGTGTTTTTTGTTTGTTTTTTGCAATGCAATAGGGTTAAGTGACTTGCCCAAGGTCACACAGATAAGTAATGATTAATTGTCTGAGAATGGATTTGAACTCAAGTCTTCCTGACTCCAGAGTCCGTGCTCTATCCACTGTGCCACTTAACTGCCCCAATAACTGACATTTCTATACGAATTTAAAATTTGCCAAGGCTTAACAAACATTTTCTCATTTGATGCTTGCAAGAACTAAGAGAAGTAAATTTACAGACATTGAAATTGCCATTATACAGATGAGGAAAGGAAGGTTCAGAGAGTGTGAATGACTTCTTCGAGGTGATATTGCTAGTTCATGCTATGTCTAAGGATCAATTTGAATTTGGTATTCCCATACCAAGTCTAGCATTCTTTCCTATATTAGATTGCTCTAGGTCACCCATGCATTCTATTATTGAGCCTAAGTTCTTTGATCCCTTTTGGTTGATTTGCCCTAGGTGGAAATTAAAAGGGAAAAATATGCATTTTTTAAATTACATTATGGTCTAATGCAAGGAACTAAAACATTTGTGCTAACAATGTCTGTTGGAACTAAAACATTTGTGCTAACAATGTCTGTTAAAACAGACTCAGATTTTGAGTCTTGACAGCATCTAAAACAGGGTTTCTACACAAGCAAAAGCATGATATTACATGGAAGAAGCATTCATCCCATAGCTCCATGAAAGGCTAACTCACCAAAACATAAATTAGATCATTCTACTTTGGGAAAAGAATGTTTTCTTAACCTTTTTTGTGTGTCACAGAGATCCTTTGGGCAGTTTTAAAAAGACTATGGACCCTTCTTCATTATATTGAAATGCAGTTACCAAATTTTTTTTATACCAAGCACACAGACCAGAGGTTAACAACCTTATATGGAGCCAAAGATCTGCCTTATATTAATTTTTATTTATTGTTCTTAGTTCTTCCTTCTGGGAGTAAGCCCAATAAAACAAAACCCTTATCAACATTTCAAACTTTTCAAATATTTAAATACTCTTCTCTCTTGTTTCTTCTCAGTCTTCTCTTGTGGAGAATAAATATTTCTAGCCCCTTTTCCAATTCTCACTTGTCATCAGTTAAAGTCTCTTTCACCAATTTGACTGTCCTCCTGTGAATATGCCTCTTTGTCAATGTCCTTTGTAAAGAGTGATGGCCAGAACTAAACACAAAACTCTGGGTAAGGGCTAATGAGGACAGAGTATAACTAGAATGTAATCTGCCTACCTTGAACTGAATTTTATAAGCTTATGTAAGCTTATGGCATGAGATGTTTTTGACTAAGATGTCATCCTGCTGATAGATATTAAACTTGTAATACATTAAAATCTGCAGATCTTTGTCTTATGAACTATTCCTTCTGTTTTCCTCAGTTGAATTTTGAAATATAAGTATAGGATTTTATATGTATCTTTATGTTTAGGACTGGTCTCATTCAGCCCAGTTGAGTGGTTTGTTCACAGAATTGGAAAAAAAAAGATAAAAGTTTAACAAATGAAGCTCTGGGAAGGGAAAAAAATGTGTCTGGCACACTTTAAAGCTTCATCTGCCTTGTTAACATTTTCTCCATCATTCTCTTTAAGTCTAGACAATCAATAAAACAATAAATCAAGGCCTAATTTGTAGTCTTTTTCCAATTTCTGAAGTGTAAATGCTCACACTGGAATTTTAACAATCAGCTCTTGGGAGCCAATACAAGCCAGCTTCATTATACCCTGGCTTATAAAGGATATAAGGGTTAACAAATTAGCTTACTCAATAACATTAAAAGGATATCTAGTAAAGGATATGGTGCTAGATCATCTGGGTATGGTTCCCATCACCTTCCAATGCTCCATGGAGATTCATCCATTTAGGAGAATGTATTGACTTGGCATAACGGTGGGGAGTACTAAGGCAAAGAGGGTTAAGTGACTCGCCCAGAGTCACACACCTGGCTCTTAGTCAAACTGAGACCTGGGAAAGACCTTAACGGAAAAAGGCCAAAATCATTTCACACTATCAGCAGTCACCATAACTTTTATCTTGCTACTGGACTTCAATGATTCTGGAAGAGAGTGAGACTGTTGGCCCTAGTTCTGCCTCATTTAAATCCAAATCATGTACAAGTTGTTGGTCCTCTTAGAGAACAAAGGACAAACAAAGGTGGGGAGCCCATCAAGGCTGAGGAACTGTAACTTTGTTTATAGGATTTTAATATGTTGAGCAGCCAGGAAGGGACATCACCTGCTCAAGCTTCAGAACAATCAAATCTTATGGATAACTTTATTGTCTTTTAAGAAAAAGCTGGATTATATGGCAAAGACTTTCAAGGCTTTCTGCTTTCTGATTCAGCACAGAGAATACAGACAGAATTTTTCTCTGCTCAGTTTTCCCTTTTCTTGGTCCTCTTCTCTTGTTCTTCAGTATTATTTCACTTGCTGATCTCATGAGCTCTTGCTGTTGTTTAGTTGTGTCAACTCTTTGTGACCCTATTTGGGTTTTCCTTGGCAAAAATACTAGAATGGAATGAGGATTTCTTCTCTAGCTCACTTTATAGATGGCAAGTTAAAGCAAACAAGGTTCAGTGACTTCCCCAGGGTCACATTTCTTATAAGTGTCTAAGGCCAGATTTAAATGCAAGAAACTGAGTCTTCCTGAATCTCTAGTTCCAGCACTCTATTGTACTAGTTGCCTCTCATTAGCTCACATAAATTCAATTACCATCTCTCTGATGACAATTCTAAAATTTACTTTTCCTCACCTAATCTTTCTCCTAGTTTCCAATCTTGTATCTCCAACTGCATAATGGACATCTTGAACTATATATCCCATAGACTTTTTAAATTCCACATGTCCAAAACTGAACTTATCCTTTTCCACATGGATCTCTCTCCTCCTAATTTCTCTATTACTGTGGACAGTTTTCTCCCTTCTCAACTACACCATTTTTTTCAGTTTAAAGCTTTCTTGATCAGATCTGAATTTCTTTAGGTTAATATTCTTCCCATTCAACTCCCTTCTTTTGTTGAAGATCAATCTGAAATGGCTCATAATCAGTCACCATTTCCTTATACATCTGCTATGTTCTGGAACTGTACCAGGAGCTAGAAATACAAATATTATGTGTTGAGGGTGTGGGTTGGGGTTTAACTTAATTGTTGGTTGGTTTAACTTGTTTTTTTCTTTGTTGGGGAGGAGGTCAGAGGGGTTATTTTTGTAAATGACTGTGATAGTCAAGGAAAAGATATCACTAAAACTTTAAGAGGGAAAGAAGAAATTGAAAGATAGATTAAAACCTAATCATGATAAATTAATTCCTCTCCTTGATAGATGTACTCTCTCCTGTTAAAAAAAGGGAAAGTGGAAGAAGGGAGGAAGGGAGGGAGGGAGGAAAGGAAGAGAAAGAAAAAGAAAAACCTATCATTTTTGCACTTAAAACTGTTATCCTTTTCTCTGAAATCATCTTTTTAGCCATCTATCCATGCATCATAATTTCTCTTTTCTTCTGAAGTTGAATAAATAGTATGATGTAGAAAGTAGATGGGAGAATGGAACTGACCTTGGAGCTAGGACAACCTGGGTTCAAGTCCAACCTCTTTCACCTACTGCCTCTGTGTATCTGGGCAAATCACTTAACCTCTCAGCAACCCATTCTGCAATAAAAATGCATTTGATAAAAGAAATTTTGCCCTTGGAGTTTACCAAAATGATAAAAATTATGATGCTACCACATCAGTTTGCCTGTATTTCATAATAGCTCTGAAAAGCAAGACATGTTATAGATACAAAGCAGGGGCAGGTTTTCCCCTCTGATTCCTGCCCACTTTCCAACACATTGTTAGTTTGAAATGCACTCTGTAGGTGTTCCAAGTTATCTTTGATTTCAATGAAGCGTGGTTTGAAGCAACACTACACTCCAAGGACCATCAGCTGTGAAATGACAGCAACAGATGGACTTTGCTAGGATGAAGCAATCAAAGGTAAGCAAAGTTTGAACAAAAATACTCTACTGAATTATGATGACACTCCAACAGTGGCAGGCTCTGTGGAAATAGGTTTTGTCATTACCCAAAGGTCAAATTCCTAATAAAAATCTGTTAGGTAAGGATTGCTCTTCACAGAGGAGTCTTTTCAATCACATTTGGACTTGAGAGAGAAGACTTTGTCAGCTCTGTCCATGTAAATCTCCTTGGTTGTCAAAAACTAATAGAAATCTCATGTCTTAATCACCAAGTTCATCTCTAAGTGGAATGCAGGCTCAATGATAGTTTATACAGTAGTCACTTTGAGTCTGAAAAAAATGGCTGTCGTCACTATTTAGAAAAACATCACCAGATACATGTCTTAACCAAACTACTACTATATTCAATTCAACAAACTTTTACTAATTGTCTATTAGCATTCAGACTAGGGAATGGGTATACAAATTTTTTTTTACAAAAATGAAATTCTTTTGGCCTTCAAGGAGTTTACTTATATATCAGGGGAGAAGTAGCAAATGCATGGGAAAAGCTTAGGTGGTACTGATGGAAGGACAGGAAAAGCTGAGTTCAAATCCAATTGTTAGCTGTGTGTAGCATATAGAGTGCCAGACCTAGAGACTTATCTTCATGAGTTCAAACTTGGCCTCAGACACTCATATGACTGAGCAAATCACTGAGTCCTGTTTGCCTCAGTTTCCTAAATCTGTAAAATGAACATCAGTCCAGCATCTTTACCAAAAAAAAAACACCAAATGGAATCATGAAGAATTAGAACCTGAAGTTGTGTGACCTTGAACAAGTCACTCTTTTTTTCCTCAGTTTTCTCACCTGTAAAATAGGGATAAAAATAGATTGTTGTGAGGATGAAATGAGATAATTATATTGTTCTTAGAATGGGGACTAGCATATAGTAAACATTAAGTAAATGTCAACTATTATTATTTACATGTTTAAAGAAAAAATAAATACAAAAGACATTACAAAATAATTTCCCATGGGAGGACTTTCGTAACTGAGGGCATAAATGGATCAGGGTAGACTTCCTGTGGTATTTGACACCTTAAGAGAATTTTGAAGGAAGTCAGGGATTTATTCTTTGAGGTAGAGGGTAGGAGGGAGTATATTCTAGAGATAGAGGATAGCAATGGTTTGCGGGTAAATATTTAACAACCAGCTCTCCTTAAACAACAACAATAATAGTAACAACAACAAAACTTATATCCATGACAGACTCTTACATTTAATCTGTATTAACATTTTATCCATCATTTTCTTAAAACTAGATAATCAACAAAACAAAAACATTAAACCTTTATTTTGCAGCATTTGTCTATTTCTGAGGTCTCACTGCATATGCTGAAAATTCAACCACTAGTGCAGGGCTTGACTTAAATACACTCCTGGGAAATACTGTACAAAGTTAAAAAGATAGGGGAATGGGATGTCAAGCAACAGAAAACAGGTCGATATGTCTTAGGTGGAGTAATACATAATACAATGTATTTGAAGTACATCTCCAAAAGTAAACAGGAACCAGATAATTAAAAGCTTTAATTACCAAATCAAAAAATGCATTTTGTTCCATTGGAATGAGGGAGCCACAGGAAGTGACGCAGTAAGATCTCTGTGTCATCATATGAGGCTTTATCATGAATCAGTGATCATCCATGGTGCATCCTGGAAATGGAGTTAAGGCATATTCTTTAAGGAGAAGGAGGTTAAAAGGAGTTCATTACTAAAATGCAATCTAGATAAGTATCTAATTTCTGGTAGAAAACAGATTCCTGAAATGTGAGATAATCTTGAAAACCATTAGAAAAAGTCTTATGGAGTTTCTCCGAGAGCTTTACAATGTTCTAATAATTATTGACCTAGGTTGAAATGGAACTAGAGATTTAGGTCTGATCAACTCAATTTTCCTTCCATAACCATATCCTAGTTGTGAAAAGTATAAGGAATCACAGAATTTCCTGCCATTAAAAGCTTGGAGAGCTTTCTGTTCACTGACACCCACATATCCCTGATATATGTCTATTTAATGGATTTACAGTAACTGTGTCATTTGGGAAATAAATGGAAAATACTGACTTTTTAACTGATATTTTATTTTATTTTTCCATTTATATAATATGAGAGTTTTGCATTTTTATGTTGTATACTTGTCTGCTATCCTCCCTTCCCCCCACCCCCCCATCTCCCCTTAGTGGTGGACAATCTAGTAAACATTGTACATGCACATTTGTGTTTAACATGTTATATATTAGTCATTTTGTGTATGAGGAATTAGAATAAGGGAAAATAAAGAAAGCCATGAGATAATACTTTTTAAAAAACCCTTCAGTGCTAAGTACTCACCTTTAAGGAACACTTATTTAGATCAGAATAGTTGAGAAATAATGTATTCTGTTCATGTATTGCCTTTCAAAGGGGGCAGCTAGAGTCCTATGTCTGGAATTATGGTGTCTTTTAGATAGAGGAGCTTTCTTTAGTCGACATTTATGTGGCAACTTGATTATAAATAGCTTACATTAATTCTTGAGCCTGTGCATGTTGGAACTTGCCCCTGAGGTTGACCTATCCTACAAAAGAGATTAGCCTGGCATGCTAGAAATTCAAAAATCCTGAAATAGAAGGGTTAAGCAGTCCAGTCAGCAAGATAGAGAAGGCCATGGTAGTTATAGAAACACATTTGTAGAGGTTTTAGATATGAAAATAATTTAGCCCAAACCTCACCTTAGAAATGCCTTTCAAACTAGGTAGGAAGTTGAATTGTTTTAAGGAAGGGCAGTCAATAATTTTCCACAATGCAGCCTGAATTTAATGTTTCATTTTCAGGTAAGTACTACAAGGAGTTCCAACTCAGGCTGTCTCCTTCCAAATGTTCTGATGGCTGGGGAAACCAGAACTACTCAGCCCGACAATTTTAAAGAATTTTAAAGTTCTTTCTTAGTTGCAAATTCCTTTTGAATAGAGAATCAAACTAACTTCAAACTACAGTTTCACTTTTCTGCGACTTTATAAATTGTTTGAGACACACACATTGTTTCACGTGACCAATAAGGGAATTTGTTTTGCCTGACAATGAATATTTGTTACAAGGATTTTGTTTCCTCCTCCTCCTCCTCCTCCTCCTCCTCCTCCTTTTCTTTCTTTCTTTCTTTCTTTTTCTTTCTTTCTTTCTTTCTTTCTTTCTTTCTTCTTCATCTTTTTATGAGGAAGAGAGAAATGAGAGGGAAAAAAGAGATGCTTGTTAATTTTTAAAAAATTTTTAAATTTTAAATTTAAAAATTTTTTAAATTTATTTTGGTTACTTTTAATCTGCCTAGCACATAGATAATAAACATAGAGACTTCATGAGAATTTTCAGTCTTCTTTCGGGATTTTCATAATTTTCCTTCTAGGAGTTGGTTGTTTTTTTTTTTTTGGTCCTATATGGAGCAGACTGGCATAGTAGATAGGTTGCTTCAATCCAGCAATCACTGTATTCAAATCCTACCTTTGATAAACATTAATTGTGAGACCATGGGCAAGTTAGTTAACCTATCAGATCTCCCAGACAGCTTTCTATGACTACTGAGATATTGGCAAATTAGTTCATTTCCCTGTGTTTATGGAGAGAATTTCTGAACCAGCAGTTTCTTAAACCCATGAAATCACTGGTCTGGACCAAAACAAAACACTACTATCACCACCAACAAAAAACATAAAAAGGTCCAAATCCTGTTATTGAAAATCTCTATGGTTTATGAATTTAGACTAATATCTTTAAATTTCCTATTAACTATTTTAAATTACTTATATTTATTCCAACCTATTAATTTATTTGAACATTTATTGTTCTTAAAACTACTATAACTCAGAAATATTTTGATTTCTTTTCCATAGGCTCCCTAGAGTTGAGTCTAGGTACTATTTCATCTGAACCTAGACATTTCCTCCATCAATCATTTAATCAGTATTTCTTAAGCATTTTTTTTGTAAGGCAATAGGGTTAAGTAAGTTGCCCAAGGTCACATAACTAGGTAATTTTTTTTCAAGTATCTGAGGTCAGATTTGAGCTCAAGTCCTCCTGACTCCAGGACTGGTTCTCTATTCACCTAGCTGCTCCCTTATTAAGCATTTATTAAGTATTATTAAGTATTTATTAAGCAGCTAATGTATGACAGACATTGTCTCAAGGGTCAAGGCATTTGCATTCTATTGGGAGAAACAACATATACACATATAAGTGTGCATTGAGAATAAATACAAAATAAAATGGGCTCCTTTCTTATAGAGATTGCTAAATTATGACACCCAATTATGGGTATTTGCTCAGATGTTTTGTCTCCTCTACCCTTATTAGAAAGAATGGTGAAAGCAGGGCCTCTTCCATTTGTGAATTCCCACCTAGATCACCTACCTACCTAGTAGATTGTCTATGAAAGGATTCAATTGAATTATATTATATATTTTTTTTCAGGTAAGGAAAATCTTTTCATTTAAATACAACAAGGGAATAGGAGATTCTCTTGAGAATCCCAATTGCAGTTTTATCATCCTTCAATTCAATAAAATTCATCTCAACAAGCTACTGGGGAGCTGAGGACACTATAGTATTGAGCATGAATACAGAAGCAAGGCCGACAAAGCTGAGAAGTGAGGGATGTGCTAGGTAGTGCAAACTGCATCCTGTACTGTGTAATCCTGGGAAAATCCTTTGTAAGCCTTCTAAAACCATCCCCCCCCAGTCCAACCAATAAGATCTGCTAATACAAGTAATCCAAACAGTTGTGTCATTTTAATAGTTTGTAATGTCCCTAAGTATGTTTACTTAGGGATATTGAATGTACTGCCCTCCTTGAATTAGAAAGGTTGTAGATATATCTGGTTAAAAGGATCATTTGTCTCTTTTTGAAAAATCTCCCTGCTATTTTGTATGTGTTATAAAACTCATTTATTTAAGAATTGAATCTTATTCATGTGGGATATAAGGTAGGCCAGGTCAGACTCAGCTCTGTCTGGTGGTTCAGATTTGAGTTTAGAATGAAATGAGATGATTTTTGACTGTATAACAGTTAACAAAAAGAGGTTTCCTTGGTCATAATATGGAAAAGATACTCAGTGACAATACACCTTTGATTTAAGTAAGTAGCTTCCCTGCCTTTTTGTTATGTAGGCTACCATACATAAATAAAAGGAACTTTGAACTCCTTCTAAAAAGACCTTCTTACTTATAACCACCAGGGAGTTACTAACATGATTCAAGTGTAGTTCCTAGGCTAATTAAGGAGCCAGTAAATATCCAGTATGATTTCAATACTTTTTTTTAAGTTTTTGCATCACAATGGGGTTAAGTGACTTGCCAAAAGTCACAGAGCTAGGTAATTGTTAAGTGTCTGAGGTTGGATTTGAACTCAAGTCCTCCTGACTCCAGGGCCGGTGCTGTATCCACTGCACCACCTAGCTGCCTCTGATTTCAATACTTTTTAAGGAAAAAAATAATATAACCTTGGGGTAGGAGACTAGAAAAAAATTTGCCCAACCTATACAGAAGGGTTCTAGGAGATGTTGGTCCTATCATAGAAAACAATTCTTTAATAGCCATAGTGCCTGACTTTTTGTGTGTCATAGACCCTTGGCAATCTGGTAAAATCTATGAAATCTTTTTCAGAATAATGTTTTTAAATGTGTAAGATAAAATAAACAGGATTACAAAGGAAACTGGTTTTTGAATTAATTAATCAAATTATTAAAAAAAAAAGATCAAGAATCCCAGATTAAGAAGTGAATAGACAGAGTGAATAGAAGGTTGAATGAGGAATTTGGTCCAAATTCAGCCTCTCAAAATGAACTAGCTGATTGACCTGGGCAAATCACTTATTCCTTCTGTGCCTCAAGCAACTCTTAGAATTTGTCTACTAAGTCATACTGTCATCAACCAGAATGGAAGAAGCTCTCACAGTTGAAATAACAAATTCTTCAAGCAGTCAATATGCCTAGGGTGAATTTATTGTTAGAATACTATCCAAAGGGAAAAGACAAATTAGGCTGTATGGTTACAAAGCTAGTTTTATTATTTGTAACCAATATGAATACTTGGGGGTCTCTTATTCTCTTCTTTGTAGTCTTTTTATAGTCTTTTTTCCCTATTGACCTCTTTCTGCTAGTTTAATGGGGTAGGAACCCTAACTCTGAAATAAAATAGTTGAAAGAATTGAGATGATTTATCCTAGAGATGGGAAGGATTTTCTAAAATATGGAAAAGAAATCAGGATTCCTTCAGCCCCTTTCCACCTTTGAAACCAACATAGTGCAGTGGAAAGAACATTGTTCTATAGGCAGAGAACCACTTTTCATATCTATCATTTCTAAAATATTGGTGTTGGATCATAGGGTTCATGAGGGTAATTACAGGAATAAAGATTTAGAATTCATAGAAGGGAAAAAACTTTCTAATTAGAGCAGTATAAAAATGAACCTGTGCTGTATTAATAACTTATATTTACATAGTGCTTTACAAAGCACATTTCTCACAACCACCCTGTAAGGTAACTAGTACATAGGACCCAATTTATAAATGAGGAAAATGAAACTCTGAAAGTTAAGTAACATGTCTAAAATAATACAGCTAGAGGTTTTCAGCAGTAGACTGAAGGACCATATACCAGAGAATGTTGGTCTTCAATTCAAGATGTTTATCTGAGATTCCTTATAACTCTAGGATTCTTCTGAGTATTCTATTATTACCATATTAATCATCAGTATATCAGCTTTCTGCCTGTTTGTTTATTTATCCAGCCAAACTGGCTTAATCTTTAAAATATAATTTTATTGGTAGTTTGTTTCCATATATATTAAATTTCCTCCTATATTTCCTCCCCTTCCCTTCCCAGAGAGCCATCCCATATCATATGAATTTTTATAGATTATTTTAATCCTGGAAGTTTTTCACTTTATTTAACCAGCTTAATTATCATTTTTTTGGAAAAAAAATAGTCCAGTGATTACTCTTCCCTCTCTCCCACCCTTCTTTCATTCTTTCTTCACTTTCTTCCTTCCTTTTTTCTTTCCTTCCTTCTCTCTTTTCTTCTTGTTTGTAAATGATCATCTCCGAGACATGATAGGCCATATGACATAGTTGAAAGAGATCAGGATAATAGAGGGCCCAGGTAAAATGCTACATCTGCTGCCCATGTGATCTTGGGCAACAATCTTCCTTTCATCATAAATACTTTTTCCTCTCTCACTCTTTCCATCTTCTAACTTTCACTAGAACCTGGTTCCCTGCAGAAGATATCCTCCCTGGTCCCTTTCCAATACTGGCTGTACTTTCACTCATTCTCCAGTTTACTAATTTGAGTAGAAGAATAGGCATATTTCTGGCTTTCCATTACTACCACCAAGTTGTCCCTCTACCTCCATCATCCAATAATTTCTCTTTCTTTGAGATTCATGATATGCATATCTGCCACCCAATTAAAATTCTTGTAACTGTTGTCTACAGGCTTTTAGGTCTTAATGAATTCAGTGGCTAGCTCACAAACTTTTCCTTCTCAAACTAGGGGATTTCAATATACCTATTGACTTTTCCTCAAATTCCCTTAACCTATTCCCTTTTCATGACCTACTCCTCTACCCCATTTTGGTCACACACAAAGTTGGTCATACCCTTTATCTTGCTCACACCCACAAATTCACCACTTCCATGTTCAAGAATTCTGAAATCTCCTTATCTGACCATAATCTTTCCATCTTTCCCTCTGCTTTACCTTATAACCCTACCCTTCTTTCATTCCATTCCAATTCCTTTACATATCAGTTCTTTCCTGAGTAATCTCCCTTTTGTTTCCCTATCATGAATGCTTGGTGAACCAGTTCCAATGCTATAATGTCCCCTTATATTACTCATTGCTCCTTGCCAAGTCTCAGTGTTGGATGACTCCTACAGTCTGCCATCTTCTTTTCCTATACACATGCTTGCTGAGTAGAAGTAAAGAAAAATCTGGCTGGGTCACTACAAATTTATGTTATACAAACTCAACTGGACTCACTGCTGATGGACAGGCCTTCTATACTTTTCTTATCAACTCACTAAATCATAATCCACAGTAGCTCTTCCAAACCTTTTCAGTCCTCTACAAATCTCTGATGGCTCGTCCTCTTTCCACCCTCTTAGCTGAGGATCTTGCTTCAGGTTTTATAGGAAAATAAAATTTATTATATGAAGTTATTTAACTTCTCAGGACCTCAGATTCCACAGTTGTATTAGATTATCTCTAAGGTTCCTTCCATCACTCAATCTTTTAATCTGGATTTTAGCTAAAGTTGCAGTAGGTCAGTTAAAAAAATTATCTTTCTTATGTAAACCTTCCTGGAAGCAATTTTGAAGGGAATCTCTATCTGTTACTTGGAATTTTAAAATCATATAGTTTTTAATACCATTTTCATTTCTGAGTATATCTCCTTCCCTACCCCATCAGTCAGTCTTTTCTTATTATGTAAGAAAGAGGTTAGATAAGATGATTAACTGAGGTTTCTTATACCTCTAGAATTCTTCTAAGGATTTTATCATTACTATTTTAATCATCAGTAAATCTATCTATCTGTCTTTAGGAAAGAAAGAAAAAAAAGGAAGGAAGTATAAAAAGGGAAAGACAGACAGAGACAGAAACACAAAAACAGAGAGAAAATATGTCTATAACTAGGAAAAGTAATCAATACATCAACTTGATCTGAAAGTATCTGCTATGTTCCATGCTCATAGATTGCTACCTTTGTACAAAATGTAAAAGAAAATTCCTTAATAGAGACTTAAAAATACTTGGTTTGCAAAATGAGCCTCTTATCTTTTCAATAGTTCCTTGCTCTTCCAGACAAATCCTTGACCTGTATGTAATCAGTTCACAAATTTGCATGTTTCAAGGAGATAGCCCCATCCTTTCTAATAAGCACATGTCTTTCAGTTAATGGCTCTAGATACTAATTGCAGGACCTGATCTTGTTCATTATTGTCATAATCATCACAGATTACATATTTTTGAGTGCCCATGTTTACTGTAACATTTCCACCAAATGATTGTTTTGAAGTCTTAGTTCACACTGTCACCTTATCTGCCCACTTCTTGCAGCTATCCAGTGTCAAAATTAAAAAGGCATTCCCAGAAGGAGTATGTTGAAATGGTAATAATATGAACTTCAACACTAAGTTTTCATTATTAATTAATCTTCTAAACATGGCTATTAGTAGTTGGTTCTTTTCTTTATTATAGAAGCTGAGCTTCTACTTTGCCAGAGTCATCAGAAATAGAAGGTAGAAATCCCAATTCCCCTACTTGAGGTCAAAATAATTAAACTTAAACTCTCTTATGAGAAGTCAATTTATTTACTGCTATAAGCAACTATACCTAACTCTGATATTCGTGATATTTAATGTTTAGGAATGAATATGTGAATCTGTCAGTCTTTCTAGAACATAAAGGGAAAACAGAGGTATCTGTCAAATTCAATACAAGTAATGTCACATGCATCAAAAATAATTTTTATTTGTGCTTCATTATAGCATCTTCTCTGATATGGCAATAAAATTATGATCCCAATCTCTATAGTATATGCATCCTAGATATATTATATATAATCTATGTATAATGTGTAGATACACATGTAAAGATATATATCATATATGTATACATACAAACATAGGTGTAAATATGCTTATACATGTGTGTGTACACACACATATACACCCTGTTTAGAAGCAACATAACATGAGGGAGAGAGACCCTACTCTGAAGGCAGGAAGAGCTAGGTTCAGGTCCTATCTCTAACACTTTTTATCCATAGATCTTGGGAGAATTTACTTAATGGTATAACATGGTGATGCCAAACCCAGAAAGAAACAGGGTCCATTAAATGTATAAGGATCCTACAGATGCATTTTGATTTAGAACATTGTCTATATTCAAATTAACATTGTCTATATTTAAATATGTATTCATTTATTTTGTTAAATATTTCCCATTTATGTTTTTAATCTGGTTTGGACTGTATTTGGGAGTGTTGTATATGTCATGTCAGAAAATTTCTAGCTCTGGACTGAGGAGACATGAAATCAAATGTTTTCTCTGATACTGTGTAACCTTTAGCAAGTCACTTAAACTCCCTGGTTCTCAGTTTCTTCATCTGTAAAATGGGCTCAGGTATACACACACACACACACACACACACACACACACACACACACACAGATTTTTAAACAAGGACAATGTGAGATTGGCACTGTTCTGAGTACTGGTTCCCCCTCAAAAATAACATGGAAGAAACATCATAACAGAAATTTTATCAACAAAACCCAGAAAGAGAAGCTAAGAGAAGAACACCTACCAACAAAGTCAGCCTCTGGGTACTGTGGGTGAACTGGGAGCAGAGATCAGAGGGTCAGGGCAGGGCCAGCAGCTGGGGGGGAAGCCAGAGGACAGGCCTTAGCCGCAGAGGCTTTGGTGAGTGGCAGGTCCTAGGACAACCTCAAGCCCCTGACTCTTTGGCCTGGGAAAAGGAGCTCTAGTGAGCCCCAGTCAATAGAAGGGTGAAATCCAACACAGAGAGTTACAGAGCATGCCTGGAAAATGACAAGCTGGGCAAGGGCCTTGAGCTATATACTTTTTGAGAAGCATTCTTCCCACAAGAAGGTAAATAACCCTCCCTCCCCCCAGGCTCAGGTGTGGGCAGCAGAATTCACTCAGTTGAAAAGGAGATTAACTCCCTCCCCCAGGGCACAGACCATTGTTCAAGGTCAACTCAGACCCTGCTGCTGAAGTCCTCAAACACTCCAGAAAAAACAACCAATGCCCCCTACTGACCATCCCTTGGAATTACTAAGCCAAGTGAACAATGCCTCTAGGGTCCTCAGAAAGAAAACCTCTGAGAACCAGCCACTCCCCCAACACAAGATCCTAGGAAAATAAAGAAAGACTAGCAGAAGGGGGACCCATGGAGAAATACTTAGAAGAAATAGATTCTAACCCAGAGAGATCTAGCACTTCTGAGGAGAATATGAATTGGTCTTCATCCCAGAAAGACTTCCTTGAAAAAATCAGGAAGGAGTTTAAAAATCAATTGGAAAAATTGGGAAAAGAAACTCAAGAGAAAATTAACCTGGAACAAGAAAACAAATCCTTGGAAAATACAATTGGACAAATACAAAATGGGAACAACTCGCTCAGATCTTCAATTGGGCAAATACAAAAAGAAAATAGTTCTCTCAAATCCTCAATTGGCAAATGCAGAAAGCAAATTATTCTCTCAAAACTACACTTGGGAAAATGGAAAACTCATTCAAAAATAGAATTGACCAACTGGAAAAGGAGCTGCAATAGAGAAGTGAAGAAAATTCTTCTCTTAAAAAAAAGAATAGAATCTGTGGAAATCAATGACTTCATGAGACAACCAGATGCTGTTAAATAAAACCAAAAGATAAAAAAATAGAAGCAAATATGAAATACCTCAGCAGCAAAACCACTGAACTCAAAAATAGCTTGAGAAGGGACAACCTAAGAATGATAGGTCTTCCTGAAAACATTGAAGAGGAAAAACAGCCTGTATTTAATATTACAGGATTTAGTGATGGAAAATTGCCCTGATATCATGGAATGAGAGGGCAAGATAGTTAATGAAAAAATACATCAATTCCCTCCTGAAAGAGATCCTAAAATGAAAACACTAAGGAATGTTGTGGCCAAATTCCAGAACTATCAGATAAAAGAAAATCCTGCAAGCAGCCAGAAAGAAACAATTTAAATACCAAGGAACCACAGTAAGGATTATGCAGGACCTGGCTGCATCAACATTAAGGGATTGAAGGGCCTGGAATGAGATATTCTGAAGAGCAAAGGAGTTTGGCATGCAGCCAAGAATCTACTATCTAGCAAAGCTGAGTCTTCTCTTCCAGGGGAAAGATGGACATTTAAAGAAATGGGATACTTCCAATATTTCCTGATGAAAAGATCAGAGCTAAATAGAAAATTTGGTCATCAAAGAGGAGGCTCAAGAGACATATGAAAAGGTTAAAAAAGGGTAAAGGAAAAAACTGATATCCAAAAAGATGAAACTGGCTCTATCCCCACCTGGGAGAAAGATTCTCATAACTCTTGAGAACTGTAACTCTGTTAGAGAGAATATACTTAGCCAGAAATGATGGACACTCATGACTTTACTGTGACTCAGAATGAATTAAAGACAACACCTCCTTAAAAATGTGCACAGTAAGGAGAGGGGAAGATTGAGGAGATTGAATGGGGTAAATCTCATTACATTAAGAGGTACAAAAGACCTATTGTAATAGAAAGGAAGATGGTCTCATCAGACTTGGCAGTTAAGAAACTTATCTTACCTTTCAAGTATTAAAAGGGGGATAGGAAGAGGGAGAAAAAGGGGAACTAACAGAAGAAAGAGAAGGAAGAAGGGAAAGGGGAAAGAAAGGGGAGGGGGCTTGATATAGGAGGGAAAGTACACTGAAGGTGGTGGTATTCAGAAACAAAAGATGGGAATATGGATAAAGGAAAAAAGGGGGAAATACAAACAGAAGGAAGATAGCATGGAGGGCAATAAAGATTTAGTAATTATAACTTTGAATGTGAATGGGATGAACTCTCCCTTAAAATGTAAGTGAATAGCAGAGTAGATTAAAAACCAGAATCGTACAATATGATGCTTACAAGAAACTCATTTGAAGCAGAGAGATACATATAGAGTAAAGGTAAGAGGTTGGAACAAAATAATTTTGCTTTAGCTGAAGTGAAAAAAGCAGGGGTAGCAATCCTTATCTCAGATAAAGGAGATGCAAAAAAAGATTTCATTAAAAGAGATAAGAGAGGAAACTATATCCTCCTATATGTATCCAATAGTATAGCATCCAAATTCTTAGAGAAGTTGAAGAAGTTACAGGAAGACACAGACAGCAAAACTCTACTAATGGGAGATCTCAGACTCCTGCTCTCAGATTAATATAAATCTAATCATAAAATAAACAAGAACAAAATTAAGGAGGTAAATAGATTGCTAGAAAACCCTAGATATTATAGAATTATGGAGGAAATTGAATGGGGATAGAAAGGAATATATATACCTTTTTTCTGCAATACATTGCACTTACAGAAAAATTGACCATATACTAGGCCATAAACACCTAATGATCAATTGCAGAAAGACAGAAGTAGTGAATACATCTTTCTCAGATCATAATGCAATAAAAATAATATGCAATATTGGGCCAGGGAGATATAGACCCAGAACTAATTGGAAACTAAATAACCTCATTTTAAAGAATGAGTGGATCTAGCAACAAATTATAGAAAGAATTATTTCATCATAGATAATGAAAATAATGATACAACATACCAAAACCTATAGGACACACTCAAGGCAAATGTCCAGGGATATATTATATCTTTAAATGCTTACATGAATAAATTAGAGAAAGAAGAAATCAATGAACTAAATATGCAACTAAAAAAACTAGATAAAGAACAAATTAACCCACCCAATTAAATACCAAATTATAAATTCTAAAAATTAAAGGAAAAATTATAAAATTGAAAGCAAGAAAACTATTGAACTAATAAAACAATTTGTTTTATGAAAAAAATTAATTTGATAAACCTCTAATCAATTTGATTTTTAAAAAAAGAATAAAACCAAATTGCTAGTATCATAAATGAAAAAGGTGAACTCACCACCAACGAGGAGCAAATTAAAGTAATAATTTGGAATTATTTTGCCCAACTCTATGGCAATGAATTTGAAAATCACAGTGAAATGGACAAATATTTACAAAAATCTAAGTTGCCCAGATTAAATGAAGAGGAAATTAAGTACTTAAATAACCCTATCTCAGAAAAAAAGACATTCAACAAGCCATTATTGAACTCCCTAAAAAAATATCTGCAGGTCCAGATGGATTCACAAGTGAATTCTATCAAATATTTGAGGAACAATTGGTTTCATTTCTATATAAACTGTTTGGAAAAATAGGTGAAGATGGAACTCTGCCTAACTCTTTCTATGACACCAATATGGTGCTGATACCTAAACCAAGAAGAGTTAAAACAGAGAAAGAAAATTATAAACCTATCTCTTTGATGAATATAGAGGCAAAAATCTCAAATAAAATTTTAGCAAAATGACTACAAGAAGTTATCACTCGGATAATACATTATGATCAAGTAGGATTTATCCAAGGAATGCAAGATTAGTTCAATATTAGGAAAACTGTTAGTATAATAAATTATATCAATAACAAACCTAGCAGAAATCATACGATTATATCAATAGATGCTGGAAAAGCATTTGACAAATCCAGTACCTACTTCATTTTTTTTTAGGTTTTTGCAAGGCAAATGGGGTTAAGTGGCTTGCCCAAGGCCACACAGGTAGGTAATTATTAAGTGTCTGAGACCGGATTTGAACCCAGATACTCTTGACTCCAGGGCCAGTGCTTTATATACTATGCCACCTAGCTGCCCCTTTCAGCACCCACTTCTACTAAAAACACTAGAGAGTGTGTAGGGATAAATGGATTGTTCCTTAGAATAATGAGCAGTATCTATCTGAAATCATCAACAAGCATTATATGCAATGGGGATAGGTTAGAGGCATTACCAATAAGAATGGAGTGAAACAAGGATGCCCATTATCACCACTACTTTTCAATATTGTATTAAAAAATGTTAGCTTCAGCAATATGAGGAGAAAAAGAAATTGAAGGAATTAGAATTTGGAAGGAAGAGGCAAAACTCTCATTCTTAGCAGATGACATGATGGTATACCTAGAGAATCCCAAAATATCATCTAAAAAAATAATTAGCACCTTTAGCAAAGCCACAGGATATAAAATAAACCCTCATAAATCCTTAACATATCTATATATGACTAGCAAGATACAGCAGAAAGAGCTAGAAAGAGAAATCCCATTCCAGGTAACTTCAGACAATAGAAAATACCTGGGAGTCTACCTGCCAAGGCAGACTCAGAAACTTTTTTGAAACAATTATAAAATGACAATTCTACCAAAACTAAATTTCTTGTTTAGTGCCCTATCAATCAAAATCTCAAAAAGTACTTTAATGAGTTAGAAAAAATTGTAAGTAAATTCATATGGAGAAATAAAACGTCAAGAATTTTCAGGGATTTAATGAAAAAAAAAGTACAAAAGGAGGTGGCTTAGCCCTACCTGATCTAAAATTGTATTATAAAGCATCTGTCATCAAAACTGGTACTGGCTAAGAAATAGAGTGGTGGACCAGTGGAATAGACTAGGTGCAATCTCAGGAAATGTTTATAGTAATCTGTTGTTTGATAAACCCAAAGAGTTCAGCTATTGGGATGAAAACTTTCTCTTTGATAAAAACTGTTGGGAAAATTGGAATTTACTATGGAAGAAACTTGGATGAGACCAACACCTCACACCCCATACCAAGATAAGATCAAAATGGATATGGGATTTAGACATAAAAAACTATTATAAACAAATGAAAAGATCAAGGAGTAGTATACCTGTAAGATCTATGGAAAGGGACACAATTTATGACCAAGGAAGGGATGGAGAACACCATTAAAAATAAACTAGACAATTTTGATTACATTAAATTAAAAAGGATTTGCAGAAACAAAACCACTATAACCAAGATCAAAAGAAATGCAGTAAATTGGGAAACAATTTTTACAGCTAGTATTTCTGACAAAGGATTCATTTCTAAAATATACAGAGAACTGAGTCAAATTTTCAAAAAAAAACAAGCCACTCCCCAATTGACAAATGGTCAAAAGATATGCAGAGACGATTTACAGATGAGGAAATCAAAGTAATCTACAGTCATATGAAATCCATATGAAATCTCCAAATCATTACTTATTAGAGAAATGTAAATTAAAGCATCTCTGAGGTACTTCCTCACACCTCTCAGACTGGCCAATATGACCAGAAAGGACAATGATCAATGTTGGAATAGATGTGGGAAATCTGGTACACTTAATGCATTGTTGGTGGAGTTGTAAGCTCTTCCAAACTTTCTGGAGAGTAATTTGGAATTACTCCCAAAGGGCAGCAAAAATGTGCATACCCTTTGATTCACTACTGGGTCTATACCCTGAAGAGATTATGAAAAAGGGTAAAAATAACACTTTTACAAAAATACTCATAGCAACCCTGTTTGTGGTGGCAAAGAATTGGAAATTAAGTGAATGTCCTTTAATTGGGGAATGGCTTAACAAACTGTGGAATATGTATGTCATGGAAAACTATTGTTCTATTAGAAACCAGGAGTGTATGAATTCAGGGAAGCATGGAAGGATTTGCATGAACTGATGCTGAGCAAGATGAGCAGAACCAGAAGAACACTGTCTACCCTAACAGCAACATGGGGGTGTGGGTCAACCTTAATGGACTTGCTCATTCCAACAGTGCAACAATCAGTCACAATTTTGGGGTTTCTGAGATGGAGAATACCATCTATCTATACCCAGAGAAAGAATTGTGAAGTTTGAACAAAGACCAAAGACTATTACCTTTAATTTAAAAAAAAACTGTTTTCTTATTATGCTATTTCTCATAGTTTATTTTTCTTCCTTAAGGATATGATTTTTCTCTCATTGCATTCAATTTAGATTAATGTATACTATGGAAACAATGTAAAGACTGACTAACAGACTGCCTTCTGTGGGGGTTGCAGGGAGGGAAGCAAGAATAGGGGAAAATTATAAAACAAATAAATAAAATCTTTCTCTTAAAAAATTATATTTTTAAAAATTAATTTAAAAATAAATGGAAATGACGGAGTTGACCTCTAAGTTTTCCTTTGTCTCCATCTATGAACCTTTGATCTCCCAACCTATCCTATAATCTCTCAACATTATCCTATAATCTTCAGAGGGCTCTCTATTAAACCCTCCAAAAGGATACATTTCAGTGGAGATGTCTAATTGCATTGGTTTGTGGTATTTATATACCCAAAGTTTCCTTATCTCAATGAGAAGATAGGTCCAATTCTTTACAAACTGCATTTACTTATCTTTGAACATGTTCTATCTCCCTGCTAGAATACAGGTCAAAACTGAATTCTTTTCTATTTATAGTTTCACTGCCTTGCACACCTGATTATTTACATCCCAGACTTTGGGATTCTCATACAAATTGCCCCATAATTCATAGCATATCCACCCCCAAATTCTGGAGATCTTCACATTCCCTTAACATTTAAAATATCCTAATGATGATCTGGGTCTGTCCAGGTTATTTTCTTTTTCCTCTTATGACAAAACCAACTTATTTTTCACTCATTTATTTAATGAAATCTACATACCTGTTCTACATACCTGTAACCTGAGTCTGAATCTGCACAAGGTCTAGGTTATTGTAGCTTGTTTTCCTCCCTTCTACACTTCTATATTTATAGCTTTTCTTTCCATTTGTTCCCTTCTGAAGTAAGTCTCCCATCATAGATCAGAGTTTTCCTCACAGTATGCCTTTGTTCTTAACTCTTTTTTGTTCCTTTTGCAATTTGTAGTGTGACCCTTTGGGTGACACATGCTTTCTCATTTACACTTGAGAGCTCTCACAATTTCCTTAGTCATTCTCATCAGCTACATTCTCCTGATGCATTATTATTTCTGAGTGGTGCTAACTGCACATTCATTTCCTGAGGGTGCTTTAGCTTCCTCCATCTCCCCTCAGCATCTCTATTCTTTATTCTACCAGAGCATGATTATCTTCTCAAAATCTTCCTATGTTAAAGTTGAAAGCTCTTCCTCCCTTAAACAGGGATGAACTAAGAACCCCAGGCTTTTGGAGATAATGCCTGCCTGTACATAAGCTCACCTTTTCTTTATTTCTAACAATTCAACCCATCATGATAACAAGTTGAATCAGGAATTCATCTTTCATCTACTCTCTGAAGCTAGGAGGAGACTTTACAATGAGGTAACAGCTCCCTCAAACTTATCCTACAGGGATTCTTAACCTCTTTTGTGGCATTGACCCCCTTTGACAGTCTGGTGAAGCCTATGGACCCCTTCTCATATTTTTCAATGCCTGAAATAAAATACTTAAGCCACCAAAGGAAACTAAGTATATTGAAATGCAGTTATAACTTTTTTCCCCTTAAAGTTAAGTGATCACAGGTTAAGATCCCCTGTAAATATTTTTTCTGAAAGTCACATGTGAGAAAATCCAATGACAGATCCTCCAAACTCAAGATCTCAGATGTCTATACAAATGCACAAAGTGTTGGTAACACATTAATTTAACCTAGAAAGTCAATGTAAAGTGATGATGCATTGATTTGAGGACATCAATGAAGATTTCCTCAAATTTCCAGTGGAAGGGTCTAAATTTGAGGAAACTCTTTTGCATACCTCTTGCTGGAAGTAACAAAGTTAGAAAGGTATTTACCCTTCTCTGCCCTGGCAGGGCTGAAGGCTTCTATTCTTAAAGGCCCTTGCAAACCTGATTAGACAGTCTTTAAATAAACATGCATTAAGTACCAATGGCACTGAATAAAGCAATAGAAATAAAGGCAATTTGTTCATTGATATGAAGGAGACTGGGACATACAACTTTTCAGATTAGTATGGTGTACCCTCTCTTCCTCCATGTAAGCTATTGTACTTTAATAGGAAATTTACATATGAATGGAAAATGTAAAAGTCTTTTTCAAGTGTGGACCTAGAATTTAGGATTCATAGTTTTAATTTTCCAGAGGAGAGGAAATTAGTCCCCAATAGTTTGGGGATAAATCTTAGACATCTTGGCCTTTTCACTCTTACTCCTATTTCCATATCTAATTAGCTGCCTCAGAAGCCCCCTCCAGAATATTTGTTTCAGGCCTTATCACCTCTTATCTTGACCATTGCAATAGTCTGTAATTGTTACCTCCTTACCTCCTCTTCTTTTTTTTAAATCTATTTTCTTCCCAGATGCTGATTGACAAAAATGTTTTAAGGTGGTCTAATCTAGGGTTCAAAAGTGGGAATGCATTCACATAAAAAACTGATATATTTAGGGACAAAAACGGTTTATTCTAATAAAGTAACAAAATAAAGGGATTAAAGAGCAATGGAAATATAACAAAGTAACTAACAAGACAAAGTAAGGGCAGTTACAAGAGTGTTACAGTTGGACTAATCAGATACAGCCAGAAGGGTCTAAACAACATAAAGAGAAAAAAGTTAACAGTTGCACCTGGGCTGATCCTAGGGGTCAAGCAGCAGCTAGCAGGTGGAAAGGTCTAGATTTATAGAGAGGAGCAGGGTGTGGTTTATGTGTTGGGAAAAGGAGAAGGGAGGAGTTAGGGGGAGAAGTAGGGTTAATTCCTATTATTTCAATGGATTTACATCTCATCTACATTCTTTTTGATGGCAAAACCTTTGACTTTGGAGCCAACATTAAGTATCTTTATCTGAATATCAAAATATACTAGTTGAGAGCACAATCTCCCCCTGTAGTAAGATAGCTGTGGTGTATAGGTTTGAGGTGGCCCAACAGTGGGGTACCAACCCAACAATGGGATGGAAATCATATAGACACAGGATGTGCAAGGCTAGCACATAAGGAAATAACATTTGGCATAACATTTTTTCTGTCTGATGTTTCTACTATTACAATGATATATTAAAATTTCTAAAATACAAGTTTGATTGTATTTAAATACTTTCAGAATCTAGTACTAGCACTCACACATTTTCCTTTACTTGCTGATCTCTGTACAGCACCTTTGATCTCCCTTCTTCAGACCTTAAGCCTAGAATTCTCTCTATCTTTAACTCATTTCTTAGAAGTCTATGATCCTTTAAATTCAGTTCAAGTACTACCTCCTACAAGAGACCTTTCTGGAAACTTCCAAGCAAAGATCCCTCACTGCCTGAAAATTTGCCTTGCATATACTTGTATATATTTTGTTTATATTGTATATATTACTTATTTGTGTACAATTCATTCCCTCACACTTTCCCCATCCCTAGAGCAGTTTTATCACTTTGTAGTTGAGGGAATTTTGGCAAACCATCTAATCTCTATGAGCCCTTTTCCTCAACTGTAAAAAATTAAAGGATTTGGAAATGAAGTATCCAACTATTTTGTGTATGTAAATATGTATGCGTACTTGTGGGTTAATTTTGGTTTATGATGTCAAAACAATGAAAAGACTCACCAAAACATCTTTATATGAATTATACTCCTATTCAGTGATTAAAACTAGATAAGGAATAAGGCAACAGTAGCCTTTTACCTAATAAACAAGCTGAAACAAAAATAAAGCAAAACAAAAAACCAAAAATCAAACTGCAATTGGAAGACCCTTAGGGTTTCTGTCTAAAACAGAAATAATTGTTATTTTCATTTACTCCGAGGCATCAGAATCCAAATAATGACTTGGACTGGATTCTATTATTGGCCATTGAATCATAGTGATTTGGGTTTAAGAAATCTAGCCTTAAAACCTAAAATATCTTTCAGTGATTTCAGTGATCAAAATTTATATTCCTTTGGGCAGAGCACCCCAGGTAAGAATATAGATTCCCTATGTGGACACAGAGAGAGAGGAGAAAAGGAGAGGAGGATGGAGAGAAGGAAAGAGAGAGATGAATTGCATTGCCCAACTGAACTAAACAGGCCAGTTGGGTCCCCAGTAGGATATCTACTACTACTCACAAATTGTCCTTTTTTCACTTCAGGAAAGAGAGGTCTTACTTACTAGCCTCTCTAGGACATTGTTTGGGCTCTGATGGCTCAGAGTGAAGTGTAAATAGCATTTTTTTAAACCAGAAGCTCTGAGGGTCTTCCCCTTCTTAGGCTGATTTTTTTTTTGACTAGGTAACAGAGTCCATTCACTGAATGAATGTTGTCCAATGAAGCTGAGACTTGGAAAAGACCTTAGCTTCAAAAAGGCCAAGGTCTGCAATCCAGACCATCTCTACCTGATCTTTTTTCTTGCCACTAGAACCAAAAGACTCCAGAGATAAGAGTAAGCCTGGTGACTTTGCAGAGTCATTTAAATCAGAGATATGGTGAAAATTATTTGGGTGAACATCAGTGAAGACAGAAAAGAGAACTGATAATGCCATCAAGGTCAGACAGAGAGAATGGAGGAAGAATTTGGGAAACTGATCCAAAGGAAGGGATAAGAGTATGATTCTTCAGTAGTGATGGGTTCAATTAATTGTATAGCTATTAAAATTGTCTTTTCTGCCTAAAGCATTGCAGCTAACACTTCTTTGCTTTGCCCTAGGGATCATCTCTTAATTCATAAGGTAAAAATAATCAAGGTGAGGAATTATTATGTTGGTCCTGTTACACATCAATTGGCAGTCATTGGTTGACAAAGTAGAAATGGGATAGGTGGAAGACACGGGGTAGTAGGTGGGCACTCGGTGTGCACTCCATTTGAGAATCTATGATAGTGAGGAAAGTCAGTCTGTTCTTCAATCTTGATTTGGAGAGAGTAAATTTTAAAGGTTCAGAGAAAATATGCCATAACTTAAGATTCAATAGCCAAGGAAGGATGAGGAAAAGGGAAAGTTATTTAAAGAGGCTAATGAGTGAAATATATTGAAAATCCACCTAGTTTAGGTTTCCAATACACAACTGCTAAGGTCCCTTCAGCCTTTTGATCCTATGATCCTACACTACTTCAAAGAGGTTGGGATACTTTGTACTATAATTAGGAAGTTTTTTTTTATATTGATTAAATATATCTTACTGCAATTCAAGTAGCTTCTCATGTTACAAGTTTTACAAGGAAAAGAATGCCAACTCATTCTCTTGCACAATTCTTTAAGTCAGAGGTTCTTAGCCTGGGGTCCATGGATAACAAAATTTGGAGGATATATGAACTTTGCTAACTGAAATTTAATATTTCTTGTAATTAATTTAAACATTATTCTGAGAAGGGGCATATAGGCTTTATCAAACTATAAGAAACATTAATAATACACACAAAAGGGTTTCTTAAGCTCTGTTTTAAGGGCAATACCCTGCCCCAATTTAAGACTTTCTGTTTTTGAGACTTTAACCCTTTCATTCTTTTCGTCTATAGAAGGCTTTATCCATTAGAATTTCTTTTATTTGAAGTCTCAAAGATAGAGAGACTTGGTGTGCCATTCATATAATCTTAGATTATTAGAACTGGAGGAGAGAAAAACCTTTTATGTGCAACTAAGTCCTAAGTCCTTGTATTATAGATGGGAAAACTCCAACCCATTTTGGGAAGTGATTTGCCCAATGTCACAGTGCCACTAGTAAAATTAGGTCTTCAATTCAGGTTTGAAGGTTACCATTAATGGTGACTTTATTTTTGCTAAAATAATATTTGCAAAGAGAGCTTTAGGGAAAGGATGGTGGAGGGTCATGGAGAATGGAAGAATTTGGGTATTGATATTAATTTAAATTCAATTCAATATCTATATCTATCTATCTATCTATCATCTATCTATCTATCTATCTATCTATCTATCTATCTATCTATCTATCTATCTATCTATTTAACTCCTAGGTAGACTAAGTAATAAGGTGGGCAGGAAAGACAGAGCTGACTAGAAATGCCAAAGTGTTCCCCTCTAGGGACTACAATCCTTTAAACACTTCACTATTTTGAGAGATTTAAGCTACATTTCAAGTTCCTTTTCCTCTCTTCTGGGAGAGTTTTTCACATTTTAAATTAGATGAATATATAGCTGAGATTATTTGCAAACTGGATAAAAGAGACTGGGAAATAAGTCTGGAAAAATCTGTATTTGTCTGTTGGGTGCAACATTTGTGGGATTGTAGACAGCAGGGTTTTGGGTAGGATGGAGCTTAAGTTTAAGGTGGATAGAAAAAGTCTTAAGTATTCAATCTGTAATCAATGTGGGATGAAGATGGGGGGAAAGGGAGAAGTGGATGGTATAGTGATCTTCCTGAGTTATGGGATTCTGAGTAAGTCACTTAACCCTACTTGTCTTAGTTTCCTTATCTGTAAAATGAACTAAAGAAGGAAATGGCAAACCACTCCATTATCTCTGCTGAGCAAATCCCAAAAGGGTCATGAAGAGTCAGACATCATTGAAAACAAAAATAACAACATAGTTCATTCAAACATCATATTCTAAAATAAGCTTTTTTTCTTCTTCATTAATGCCTGTCACAATATTTTTTACCTTTGTTCCTGTTTTCTCTAGACTTGGCAAATCATTCTAATTTTTCTCTAGCTGTAGACATCCCATCTTTCAAGACTTGACTTTTTTGCTACCCTATCTTCCATCAATGAAGTCTCAAATCAACAAGTCAATAAACATTTAAATGCTCATTGAGCACCAGTCACTACATTAAAATAGATGAATACAAACAAAAGTCTTCCCATGCCCTCAAGAAGCTTCCATTCTAATAGTAGAAGATCTTACATTAAACAAACAAACAAAAAAAAAAACCTGAAAAGGGGGAGAGTGAAGATGAAGGTAACTTGATTCAGGGATTCAGGGCAATGGTAAAGAAAATCTGAGGAATAGTATTGCATCCTGGGAAGGAATAAAGATAATGGCTAGTCTGATTGTCTTATTTAAAATGGAAGTTGTGGGAAGAACCAGTAAATCTGAGGAAGAGGCTGGGGTGGGGAGGGGGGAGAGGGAAAGAATGTCAATGTGAGAAGTTGAAAGGTAAATTCCCAAGGTGAAGACATTTCTGGGGCATGGTAAGGATATTTGATAGAGTAAGGAGTGCATCCTAGAGAGAAATGAAGACCAAAAAGGGGTCTTTGTACAGACAGAAGTGATTGCACATTTATCATCACTTCTCATAGAATTGAAGTTCCTTGAGAAGAGAGATTCGTCTTATTAGTTTTGGATTTCCCCTAGCACATAGACCAGTGCATTGTACATAGAAGGAATTTAACAAATTGTTGTTTGGTTGATTCTTATCCTTCATTATTGAAGATCAAAATGACATTACTATATTTGAGACAAATTACAGTGTGTTTGACAGTATGGTGATCAGACCAATATGAGCTCGGAATGCTCTTCTACAGGTCATGCACAAATAGTCCATGTGAATACCTGGGATGCTTGCTCTAAACTTACATATATCATCTTTCCCTTGAGCTGCTTCAATTCTGCCTTTCTTGTAGAGAGCAGCACCCTCACTGATGAGGGCATGCTATACTGGACAGTCTTAGGCAAGTATCTCCCATGCCAGTGTCACCTTCAGAGTGTCCTCCCTGTGAGACCTGTATGAGTTCTCCATAAATAATCTTTTGGGCAAGAGAACTTCTGGCATTCTAACAACATGTCCATCCCATCATAATGTTTGATTATGTATTAATGTTGGAATGCTGGGCAGTTTAGCTCCAGAAAGGACCTCATTGTCTAGTGTCTTCTGCCAGATGACCTTCAGAATCTTAGACAATTTAAGATAATCTAATACAATTTAAATGGAAGCAATTGAGTTTCCTGAAATGGTGCTGGGAGACTGTAGCTCTCCTCTCCCACACTTTCTTGCCAGATCTCAAATACTGAGCTAGTTCTGGCAATACATGTCAACCTCAATGTCAATGTGTACCTCCCTGAAAAGGATACTGTGAAGGAAAGTGAACGTGTCCACAATACTCAAAATTTCTCCATTTGCTGTAATCCATGGTTCCACATATGGATGAGATTAGTGATGGTTGATGGAGCATTCTTTTTTGGTGTTCTTTATGGCATTCTTTTTGGTGTTAATTGTTATACCAAAATTAGCACAAGCAACAGAGAATCAATCCAATGTTTGCTATGAGGGTACATCCAGGAAGTTTTATTGCATTTAGGTAAACAAAAAAAACAGTTTATGATGAGAAGGTCAAAAGATACTCAAGTCTTCAGTAGTAAGTTACCCTTGCTGTTGCTGTTTCCAACTCCATTCCTCCCAAAGACTCCCTGCCATGTCTGATAATCTGAGTGTACTCTAGTATTAAAGTTACCCAGAATTATAAACTAATTCTCTTCTGATACTTTGATGATAAAGGTCTCTAGGACCTCGTAAAATTTTTCTTCAGGGTTCATCATGGTAGGAGCATAGATACTGGTGATTGTGGCATGATGTTTTCCTGGAAGTAGAAATTTCATTGTCATGAGCCTGTCATTTACTCCTTTTGGTAGGTGTTCAAAAATGTTGATTAGATTAGTTTCAATTGTAAAACCTACCCCAACTTCACTACTCTCCCCTTCACTGTGGCCAATCCAGAGAAATGTGTATCTAGCTCTGACTTCAGTAAGCTTGCCTTCATTTGCCAGCCTTGTTTCACTCAGGGCTGCTATTTAGATATGATACCTGCTTGTTTTCTCACAGCAAGAGCTGTTCATCTTTCAGGTCTATGAGTGTGCACCTGTTCTATGCACTGATGGTGAATGGAATTTTCTTTGGAGAAATTTTTATAGATTTTTTTTTGCTGGATCACTCTGTCGGATCCCCACGTGCTGCTCAGGCTAGGGTTGGGTAAGGAGACATTATTAGGGTAACTTTTCTAGACCCTTCCTTGCATCGGGAGATAAGCAGTGTGATCCTTAAAAAGGCAGCTCACAGAAATCCCACTTCTACTTTCAGTGGGGAAACAAACACTATATCCTGGGCTACCTGTGTATAGGGTTGTGACTATACATCTTGGTGTATCCACATCTACTGCTTCATCACTTAGCTGTTGCCACAGGACTTTTAGGAATGGAAATGGTATGATTGATGTCTTTTGATTTGTGTGAAAATTGGATTTTAGTGAGGAAAAGTTGCACGAAGTTATCTACCTCACTCTGTCTTTCACAGTCATCATGATCCAGTATAGTAAGATATAGTCAAGACAACAAGTGATGCTTCTCAGATTAGTCAGCATAACTAGAAAGGATGATGATCAATGTTGGAGGGGTTGTGGGAAAACTGAGACACTAATGCATTGTTGCTGGTGTTGTGAACTGAACCAACCTTTCTGGAGAACAATTTGGAACTATGCTGAAAGGGCAATAAAACAGCAGTTTTTTTTTTAGTGGCAAAGAATTGGAAATTGAAGGAATACCCATCAATTAAAGAATGGCTGAACAAACTGTGGTTATATGACTATTGTTCTATAAAAAATCACGAGGGACAAGATTTCAGAAAAGACTGGAAAGACTTGTATAAATTGATGCTGAGTGAAATAAACAGAACAGAAGAACATTATACCCCTGATGAAATGAACAAGTCCATCATTGCTTGTTCATTTCATCAGTAAAAAGGCAATTTTAAAGAATGGAAAAATACCATCCATATCCAGAAAAGGAATAGTGGAGTTTAAATGAAAACCAAAGCTTATTACCCTCAATTTTTAAAAGTTGTCCTATGTATTATATAATTTTGTTATTTCTAATGTTTTCTTTCTTCTGTTTGGATCTGATTCTTCTCTAATATGCTCAATTTCTATCTATGTCTAGTATGGTTACAAAGGTAAAGCCTATATCAGCTTGCTTTCTGTTGGGGGCAGGGGGAGAGAAGTGAGGAAGAGAGGAAAAAATTGTGAAATTCAAAGACTTGAAAAAAATGATTGGTTAAAACTACCATTGTATGTAGTTAGAAATATAAATGAAATATTTATTAGAAAAATTTTAATAAAAAACATAATTAAAAAACTTTTTGATGATGAAGATGACTAAATATTGATGATTGGAGGCAACTAGACAGCTCAATGGATAGAGAGCTAGACCCAAACTCAGGAAGACCTGAGTTCAAATTAAGCCTTGGACATTTACTAACTGTGTAACCCTGTGCAAAGTACTTAATTCCTGCTTGCCATAGTCCAGTGAAGAAGGAAATGACAAACCACTCCATTATTGCCAAGAAAACCCTAAAGACATTATTGGTTTACTATGGTCCACAGGGTCATGGAGACTCAGACTGAATAAAGGGTTGAAGACAAACAAACAAACAACAACCAAAAAACCCAATTGGTGATAGCTTTAAGTGCAATGGATAACCTTGGAGTCTTCCATGTCTAACTAAGCTCTAAGTGCTCCATAGCATTTGCTTCAGCTGCCTTCATGGACATTGTTGGAAAGATGTGTTCTCATGTGCCCATTCTATCAGTGGAAGACTTCATCTGTTTGATGTAGATACCTCCCAAAATTCACCTAGGAGTTTCAGACTGCCTTGCTTATTATTAACTGTGTTTAACCCACCTGTCAAAAGGTTTCCTTCTTTTTTTTATTCTTTTCTTTTTTAATATTTAATATTTATTTATTCTCATTTTGTACAAATAATGCTTTTTTATACATTAATAAAATATTCTTGTTTAAGAGTAAAAAAAATGCCCCCTCCCCCCAAAAAATATAGACTCGCTTGAGCGATAAAGTAAAGGGGAGACAAAAAATTAAAATTAAAAAAATAGTAATAATTATAGGTATGGCCAGGTGGCACAATGGATGGAGCACCAGCCCTGGAGCCAGGAGCACCTGAGCCCATATATAGCCCCATACACCCAACAATCACCTAGCCATGTGACATGCAAGCCACCCCAACTCCACTGCCATGCAAAAACCCCCCCAAAAGAAAAAAAAGACCCCAAATAAAATAAAATAGTAATAATAGTAGGGGTGGCTGGGTGGTGGACAGAGCATTGGCCCTTGAGTCAGGAGCACCCAGGTCCAAATCTGGTCTCAGACACCCAATGATCACCCTGCTATGTGGCCTCAGGCAGGCCACCCAGCCCCATTTGCCCTGCACCCCCCCCCACAAATAATAATAATAACAAATGTGCTTCAGTCTTTGTTCCAACACCAACAACTCTGTCGTGGGTGGATCACATTCTTTATGATAAGTCCATGGCAAAAGTTACTTCCATATTTTTCCACCGTTGCCATTGCTGATCGCAACTCCCTCCTTTGGTATTTCTCCACTACCATGTACTATATCTTCTCTCTCCTTTCACTCTGACTCTGCTGCAGGTTAGCTGAGTGGTGCAGCAGACAGATCCATGGTCCTGGGGCCAAGAGACCCTGAGCCCCCCTACCACCTCTTAGGCCCAGCATTCACCTGGCCCCATGGTCCTGGACAGGCCATCCAATCTCAACCCCTTGCAAGAAGCAAAAAAGAAAATGTGTTATATCTGAACACTCTCCCTCCCATGGTCCATCCTCTCCTCCATCACTCACATCCCCCCCTTCCCCCTGTCCCCCCCTTTCTTACTCCAACTGCCTATATCCCATTGAATATATATGCTGTTTCCTTTCCTAGCCACCTCTGATGAGAGCGAAGATTCCCTCATTCCCCATTGCCTTCCCCCCTTCCATATCATTGCAATAGCTGATTGTAATAAAGAAAAATCTTATTATATGAAATATATTGGCCTATTCCCCCCTTCTCATTTTACTTTCTCCCATTAAATTTCCCTTTTTTCTATTGACTCCATTTTTACACCATATTTTATCTTCAAATTCAGCTTTCTCCTGTGCGTCAACTATAAAAGCTCCTGCTCTATTAACTGAGAAGGTACATATGAGTATTATCAGTGTCATTTTTCTGTGCAGGAATACATGCAGTTCATCATCATCAAGTCCCTCCAATCTCTGTGTTTCATCTGAGTCCTGTATTTGAAGATGAAACCTTCTGTTCAGCTCTAGTAATTCCAACAGGAACATTTGAAATTCCCCTGGTTCATTGAAAGTCCATCTTTTTCCCTGGAAGAGGACATTCATTTTTGCTGGGTAGTTTATTCTTGGTTGCATTCCAAGCTCTTTTGCCTTCCAGTATATTATATTCCAAGCCCTACAAGCTTCCAATGTAGTTGCTGCTAAGTCCTGTGTGATCCTGACTGCAGCTCCACGATATTTGAATTGTGTTCTTCTGGCTGCTTGTAAGATTTTCTCTTCAACTTGGGAGTTTTGGAACTTGGCTATAATATTCCTAGGGGTTGGTGTTTTGGGATCTCTTTCTCTGGGGGGATCGGTGGATTCTCTCCATTTCTGTTTTGCCCTCTGCTTCTAGGATATCAGGGCAATTTTCCTGCAGTAATTCTTTGAAAATGATGTCAAGGCCCTTTTCCTGATCATGACTTTCAGGTATTCCAATAATTATTAAATTATCTTTCTTAAACCTGTTTTCCATATCAGTTGTTTTTCAATGAGATGTTTCATATTTTCTTCTAATTTTTCATTTTTTTGGTTTTGAAGTAATGAGTCCTGATTTCTCATAAACTCATCAATCTCCCTGAGTTCTAGTCTTTGTCTGAAGGATTTGTTTTCCTCAGAGTTTTCTTATCTCTTTTTCCATCTGGCCAATTTTGCTTTTTAAAGCATTCTTCTCCTCAATAACTTTTTGAACTGTTTTATCTATTTGACCTAAGCTGGTTTTTAGCATGCTATTTTCTTCAGCATTTTTTGTATTTCTTTGACTGGGCTGCTGACTTCATTTTCATGTTTTTCCTGCATCTCTCTCATTTCTTTTTCCAGTTTTTCTTCTAACTCCCTCATTTGATTTTCAAAGTCTATTTTGAGCTCTGTCATAGCCTGAGCCCAATTTCTGTTTTTCTTGGAGTCTTTAGATGCAGGAGCTTGTGCTTCCTCATCTTCAGACTGAGTATATTCATCCTTCTTGGGATTATAGATAATGTATTTCTCAATAGTGTTCCCCTTTTTTTCTCTGCTTGCTCATTTCCCCAGCCTAAGCCTGTTTTGCGGGTGCTTCCTGAGCTTTTTGGACACTCCCACAAGGGTCTCAGTGTGTGGGGCTCTTTCCTCCCTCCTGGTCTGTGAATGACCATATGTGCCCCTCTCTGCTACAGGGCTGAGGTGGAGGGGGCCCCTGTTGTTCTATGGGGGGGGGGGGGCTAGCGATCAGGATCTGAATGTGTTCAGAGCCCCAGAGTCCTGTTCCAGGGGCAGAGGACAGAGTTCTGCAGTCTCTCTTCACTCCCCTCCCTCAGCTCAATGGACTCATGCCCTGGGGGCTCCTGCTTATGGGCTCCTCCTGCTTATCTTTCCTGGATCTGGAATGCAGTGGCCAAGCTGCTTGCTGTGTGCCCTAAGGACTGGACTTCACATGCTTGCCCTGACAGAGGTTCCCCCCCGCTGTTTCCCCAATTTGTGCACCGTGCTCTCCCGGGGCATAGCTCAGGAAACTCCCCTGCTGCTGTGAGCCCTGGCTCCCAGGGCCCTGGGGCTGCCTCCGGGAAGCTGAAGTTCTTTCGCTCTGGTGGGCCACCCCTTGAACCTTTGGGAACAGAACCTTTCTGCTCTTTTCCAGGTTACCTTGAGTAGGAGAACTGCCTCACTGGGTCCCTCTGTGGGTTCTGTCTCTTGAAAATTTAAAGTCCTTAGTTTCGAAAATTTATGAGAGAGCGCCTAAGACAAGATCCGCTCTTGTCGCCTGGTTTCCTTCTTGAAGAAGGAATTTAACAACTACTTGTTTAATGAATGACAATGTTTACTGTTCATTCTTGATTTCAAATGTTTTAAAGACAATTAAGAAGCTACTAATACATCCTGTGTATCCATGATCCTATTGATATGAAAGGCAGATCAGAATTCATTTGGTATCGTCCCCCAATTTAAAATCAGTTGCCAATATATCTGGTGCTTATGTCCTTATGCCTCCTTTTTCTGATCACATAGCTCCTTGATATCTTCCATATTAAAAGTAAAAAGATTTTGTAAATTTATTTTTTTATATATTATCTCCTCCTCCCTTTTGTCCCATATCAATGATTTTATTAGTATAAGGAATTTACTAGGTAGAAAATATCTCTCTATCAGTACAGATCAACCCCTGATCTTTAATGTATAGATTTAGAGAGTGGGTGACTGGTAAGTGACCTGTCCAGGTTCATGCAGCAGTTTCAGTGGCAGAATTTTAACCAGTGTTCCTGACTTAGAGGCTAGCTCTGCAGTTATTCTGCCAAGCTTAATTTTAGGCAAAGAAAAGGAGTAAAACTGAATTACTGACTCCAAACTTTCTATACCCATCTTAGAAAACTGCTAATATTCTACTGCCCTGGGGGGAAAATATTCTTGCTTGTTCCTTTCAATCAAGTCATTTTATTTCACAAGGCTAGCTTTAATAAATGAAAAATCTTAATAACTTATATCTAGTCCCTTCAACCTTCCGAGAACAAAGGCACTGACAAGATCAATTGAGAAACATTCTACAAACTTTTAATAAGCCAGTGCACTTCAAAAGGTCAATGTCCCAATAAATAAACATTCCCAACCACTCCTTGGAGGGTTTTTGTGGGATGACTATTTCCCAATCCTCCCCAGAAGTTCCATGAAGTTAAGAACATTCTCAGGCTGCTGAGGAGGCAAGAACATTATCAAAGGTCTCTAATTTCTAAAGTCCAGGAAAATAAAATGTTGGTGATGAAAACTTTCTCTGGAGGTTTAGTCTATGTGCAGAAAGCTCACTTATCACAAACAAACCATTTCTAAGAGAGCAACAATTTTGTTGACTACATTTAAGGACAGAAACACACAGTTCCCAAATGTAATTTCAGCTCTCTAAAAGGCAGTTTTGTGCTCTTCGGAAATACCTCAGTGAATCTTTTTTTGTTGTTGTTGTTTTGTTTAAAAAGATTACTCCTTGTGCCTCTTTAGTCATCTTGAAAAGAAAAGAGGAGAACAAGCCACTGAATGATCCTGGGTTAGCCTCCAGCTTAATCTTCAAGGGGCTCACTCCAGTACAAACAGTTCCTCTTGATAATACTGGTTAAGATCTCAAAATCATACAATGCTCTACCAGCATTAAGTTAGGTCAGATTTATTCAGATTAAATCAGATTAAGTGGTTTTTGCCAGAGAATTCCTATCTTCACTAGAATTTCCCTACATAAATCCCTTTAAAAATACCAAAAACTCAATAATGGAATGTTAATCTCTTACATTAAGAGAAGGATTAAATTTACTTAAAGTATAAAGTTGTGTGTTATGTTCACCGCATCTCCTATCTTTCTTTATAGCTGAACCTAAGCTTTGTTTCCTAGACATGTTGTTAGGCCTCAGAGTGATAATTTTTGACAGAGTAAATGAGCAGTAGTACTAGTGATTATATGTTTTCCTTAGGGAATTGGCCTGCTGTTTTAACTAACTATATTGCTTCTTTTATAGGTGCATTATTGCTGGGACAGAAAAAGTTTGAGCTATATGTCATCTCCTTGGAAGTCTGTGCTTTTTGAGGATTTTTTCTTGACTATTTAACTTGTCTACATTCTTCCCTCCAATCTTTCCTTCCCCCTTCTTCCAAAATAAAAGGGGCACTAAGGGCCTTGTGTTCAAAGATCTTCATACTTGCCTTCTTTCTAATCTTCTAGTACTAAGTACATAGAAAATAATTGATAAACATTTGTTGAATTAAAGATTAGTTAGAATAGTGAATCAATGAAGTTGGGGCTAAAAGGGGACCTGAAGAAGTCATTCTTGTTCATCTACTTCTTTTCAGGCAAAGACCCTGGGATGTCCAATTTTATATTTTGTATCTGTCTCAGGTACATGGATGGTCAAAAAAGACACATGAGCTAATTATGTAGTGAAAGAGGGCAAGTGACATGAATGACTTTAAAGTATTTTGAACTAGAAAAGTGTCAACAAACACGAGCATTTGCATATATAAAAATGCCCCAAAAAGAGGATTGAATTTGCAAACATATCTTTTATATATAATTTATTTCAAATATATATGTGCTTATATTATATATTTAGTTTAATAAAATTATGACATCTCTGAAGCATTAAAAATATAGAAAAAGACTTCCAGCATGTGAAATAGATTCTCATTAAAAGCTGTCTAGAGGGACAGCTAATTAGTGTAGTAGAAAGAGATTGGCCCTAGAGTTAGTGGGACCTGAGGTCAAATTTGGCCTCTGATTCTTGACACTTATTAGGTTATGACCCTTGGCAAGTCAAATAACCCTGATTACCAAAAGAAAGAAAGAAAGAAAGAAAGAAAGAAAGAAACTAATGAGTGGCACAGTAGGTAGACTACCAGACCTGGAGTCAAGAAGACTCATCTTTATATGTTCATACCTGGCCTCAGATACTAGCTGTGTGATCCTGGGCAAGTCACTTTACTCTGCCTCAATAACATCATCTATAAAATGAGCTGAAGAAAGAAATGGCAACCACTTCAGTATCTCTGCCAAGACAACCCTAAATGAGGTCATATAAAATGGGAAACAACTAAATAAAAACAACAATATATTTTGCAATATACTACTGCTTAGTATCTGTAGAGTCCAGCCTGAATGGATAAATGAATTACTTTACTTATTTTTTATTAAAGATTTTATTTTAGTTTTACAATTTTTCCCCACAATCTTGCTTCCCTCCCCCTACCCCCCCACCCAGGAAGCAATTTGTCAGTCTTTACTTTGTTTCCATGTTGTACATTGATCCAAGTTGAGTGTGATGAGAGAGAAATCATATCCTTAAGGAAGAAACAAAAAGTATAAGAGATAACAAGATCAGACAACAAGATATCTAGTTTTTT
Source organism: Macrotis lagotis (assembly GCF_037893015.1). Taxonomy (NCBI): domain Eukaryota; kingdom Metazoa; phylum Chordata; class Mammalia; order Peramelemorphia; family Peramelidae; genus Macrotis; species Macrotis lagotis. The sequence continues at coordinate 79,907,294 of NC_133660.1, forward strand.
TTTCTAAATTAAAGGGAATAGACCTTGAACTTTGTTCAAACTCCATGGTTCTTTATCTGGATACAGATAGTATTCTCCTAAATGAATTACTTTAAACACACACACACACACACACACACACACACACACACACAAAATACACATACACAAACACACACACCACACCCTCCTTACAGACACTCAGAGTTGGAAGATACCTTAGAACTATCTAATTTCAGCCCATATATGAAGAAGAATCCCCTTTTTAAATGTTGTAGACAAATATTCATCCAGACTTTGGTTAAAGAACTACATTATGAGCCTGTCAACAAATAAGGTAGGTGGGTAGGTATTGAAGGCTTTGAGTAGCTGTGATTTGATTATATAGAGTATACAGTCAATTGTCAAAGATGAGATCTGAAGCTGGTCATTTTATGTGATTCTAAACCCCTTTGTATAGTATTGGTTAGAATAAGATTGAATGTAGATGAATAAATACAAGCCAGTAAAGAATGTTGTGACCAGGGCAACTTAAGTTTAAAAGATTAAAGTCCTTTATTTAGGACTTGATTAGATTCTAAATGGAAGGCATGGAGAAATTCATTAACACCAAATTGAGATGCTTGGCATTATTTCCTTAATGGATAGCTTAGAGAACCCTTAGTCTGGGTGATTGTTGACTCTCTGGCACCCCCTTGAAGGTCATTAAGTCTTATCCTGCAGTGATGGTAGCACATGGGCAATTGGGAATTAATGGCTGAGTAAATTGAGAGAACTAGTTGAATGTTAGAGATGCAAAATCTATAGAAGCAGGAAATTGATTGGATATGTGAGGTGAGATAAAAACTGAGGATTATTCCAAAGTTGTAGACCTTAAAGATCCAGAAGGATTATGGTTTCTTTGACAGAAATGTAAATTTAAGGAAGAAAACTTTGTTTTTGGAGAAGGAAGAGAAGAACGAGTTTTAGTTTGTACAGTTGAGTTTCAGGTATCTATAGGATATCTAATTTAAAAAGGTAAGTGGCAGTTAGGATGTGAGACTGAAATTCAATAGATAGATTAAATATATAAATCCAAGAGTTATATGCATAGAGATGAATATTAAAGCCATAATAATTGAAAGTGTGAGAGTATAGAGAAATAAAGAAAGAATAAAAGATTGGGTTGGAGCCATGGAGTCCCCAACTGGAGGTGGTTGAGATAAGCATGCTGAATCTTGCAAAAAAGACTGATAAGGAACATGTAAACATGTAGAAGAATCAAGAGTATTCAGTATCATGAGTGCCCCTAGAGTACAGAGTATTATATTAAGAAACAGAGGGTGTTTAACAATGTCAAATGTTGCAGAGATCAAGAAAGATGGGGACTGAAAAAAGATTGACAGATTTGGCAATTAAGTGATCATTAGTGACTTTAGAGAGGCCAGTTTCAGATGAGTGACTAAATTAGAATTCAGATTATAAAAAGGTGAGAAGAAGTGAGAGGAGAGGACATATGAATAAGTAGCTTTATCTAGCAGTTTGTCAGTGAAGAAGAGAACAGATATATGCTGATAAGTTGTTAGACTGATAGGTTAGTAAGGATTTTGTTTTGCTTTTTTGAAGGGTGGGAGAGACTAGAGCATTTTGTTGGCTTTAGGGGAAAAAGTATCTGGGGCAAGATAAAAGATTAAAGAGAGGTGTGATATTTTTAGAGGGAAATTTACAGGAGAAGATGAAAGAGGGGATGGGTTCATGGATATAGGACAATTTCTTTATCAGAGACAGAAACAAAGGAGACAGTATGGTAGGATAAAAAGGAATTTTAAGATGTAGGCAAAATAAGAAGAGGATGTTACCGAACTGGTTCTACTTTTTCCACTTAATGACCACTGAAGCAATACTTTATTAATCTTGCTAAAACAATTTCTAAACATAAAATATTAAATAATAAATCACTTCTCTGTTCCTGCCTATATCACTTCATAAAACTGACTAGATTATATACTGAAGAGAATCTTAAAGGATGAATTTGTTTCTATCTTCTCCTATTTGATTATGATTTCTTTATTCCCTAGCAACCTACCAGTTTTAATTGACAAGTAATTGGATCCTAGGAAATATATGTATTCTTTAATAATGCCTTTTAAGAGTTGACATATAAGTCAGTTAAAAAACAGCTACTATTAATTCAATATTTCCTTCTTATCATGGTTGATTTTTGAGTTTATGCATATTTACTTTGTCATTATATATTATTAAATACATATATGCTTATATGTACATGTATGTATATATACATATATATGTATATATGTATATGTATATATATGTATATATACATACATGTACATATACATATATACGTCACCTTAACTGTGGACCAAACCTGCTGCCCTTCATCATCTTTTATTTTAATCTTACACAACAAATAACCATCAGCTTCTTTGAATTTTTCTCTAGATTCAACATATCAACTATATCAGCTTAAACATTCACTTATAATTTGAAACACAAAACAAAGTAGTAGCCCACAGATATTTCCAGAAAAGTGGATATAAGGACTCAAGATGAAATTGCATGGATGAAATTGCCTCTTAGACTTCACTCTCATGCTAGAATAAGTGGAAGGGACATGTAGCAAGACAGAAAGCCAGGTCATAAGTGACAAAGTTAGAACAGAATGTATGTAGATACTTTCCCCCCGCCTCCATTTTAAAGGTGAGAAAACTGAGCTACAGCAAGTCAAATATTGGGTCAGGTAAGGCCAAAAGTAGGATGAAAGTAGGATTATGACCAATTAGATAAGTCATCAAAACCTGAGGAATATCAAACAAACAAATGCCAAAATCCACAAAGGCTATAGAATAAAGCATGAAACCTCACATAAAAAGGAGACTCAGCCTACCTCACCTAGAGTCTCTTATATGTTTCCTTCTAGGACAGAAATCAAGCCAAAGATATGACTAGTGGGGGTAAATAATTGTTTTATTGACTTGAGTGAGGAATGGGAAGCATTTGGGGATTTGGGATGGGAAAAATATAGATATTAACTCAGAATATTTCATTTAATTTACTAATTAACTACAGAGGATCTTGTTCAGTTTCCTTTCTTTGGCAATTCTCAAAAGTTTTATAATTATATAATAATTATTATGATCATAATATGCTATAAAGTTTATCATTATTATAACCATTAATATAGTTGATGCAGTAGGTAGTACAGTGGTTAGGGCACTGGGTATGGAGTCAGGATAAAAAATTATAAATTCAATTCCATCCTCAGATATGGACTAGTTGTATGACCCTGAACAAATTAAATAACTTGTTTACCTCAATTTCCTGACCTGCAAAATCGGGGATGGTAGCAGCATTTCCTCTTGGGGTTGTTGTGAGGACAGAATAAAATATATTTATAAAAAGCATTAATCATAGTTCCTGGCATAGAGTAGGGTACAAGTTGATGAATACTTATTTCCTTCCTACTCTTCCTGCCTCCATTCCAATAACAACAACATCAAAATGCCTTAGAATTCTTATATTGGGGTTTATATGATATTAGATTATGTAACACAGTTGTGATCTTATTGGAAAATAAATTTTTGTTCAGCAAATATGAGTTATATATAATCAAGTAAAAACCATTGAAGATCCTATCACAATTCTTCCTGAAAGATGGAATGAGCCAGATGGCATTAATATATTCTGAATGACTCCTGAAAGACATATGTATGATAGGGCTAACCACTGTTTGTTCACTATCTAGGTTATGCCCATCCTCCCCCTTTCCCTTTCCTAAAGGGACCTGACTGAACCACTTCCCATACATTGCTTCTTGGCCACCCTAAAGCATTAAAATATCCCAGTCACATAGAATCTGAGCCCCAACAATTTGAATTTCTGAATATCATTCAAAGTATCAATTCCTTCATCACCAGACAGCATTCCACATTAAAAAAAAATGGAGCTTGTGTGTAGAGAAACTAAATTCTACTGTATCCTTGTTATGATAACATCATTTTGTTACTGAACATTAAACATCCTTTCGTTACTGATTAATGACTGACAAAGGCTTCATTTCATCACAAGATCAAATCTGATTGGTGTTCTGGTACTGGTTTTTAGAGTTTTTTCCAATGACATGCGTGGGGGACTCTTTCCATTTCTTCTGTTTGACCTACTTACCATTCAAGGAGAGGTCATGCTTTTGGTATATAAAAGTTAGGTGGCTAAGAGAAACAGAGAGTTCAGTTCTTTTTTGCTAGTCTTGAGTGTCTGTTGTTGAATTCTCTTTTACCATGGAGGGAGACTGATGACTTTGAAAAGCTCTGTCTCACTTAAATACAATTTACTTGCAAGTCATGCTGCCACCCTCCTGATATTGATCCTCTTTGAGAAAGGAAGGACTACAACAACCAACAACAGCTTCCCAAACACAGCATAAAATGATAGGACTGGGTGAGGACACCTTTAGGCTTAGAGGTAAGAAAACTGGGCTCAAGTTTGAGTTTAGACTTCTTTTGTATAAAATAGGTTGAGGGGAAAGTTAGCATCTATTCACTGATTTATGGTTTGCTAAGCATTTTACATATGTTATCCCATTTGATCCTTACTACCATCCTCTGAGGTAGTTGCTTTGACTGAATTACACTTATCTCAGATAGTTTATGAGGAAATTTGTGATTCTCAAATCAATCTATAAATGTGAACCCATATTACTATGATTAGATGACAATTGGAAGCCTGGTCCCCAAGGGGAGCCACCTTTTTTTTTTCTCAAAGTATGCAGAAACATTTTTACTGAGTTTGGTGAATATGTATTCTCTGACAGGTAGTAAAAAGTTATGTGCATTAACCAGTAAATATTTTCAAGCTTAAGTAACAATTTAAGATCCGAGGACATTTTTTTTCCTTATTGAAATGTCTAATAGAGCAAATATAAAGAAAATTAGAAGTATCCATGAAGTTAAAAAAAAAACAAAGCTTCTCTTCATTCTTTTCTCTTCACATAGAATCTCCTTTGGAATCAACAGAAATTCAAGTTAGAAAGATAGAGGCAGGTAGCTGTAAGATCATAAGATATAGACTCTTGGGGCATAGTGGATAAAGCACCGGCCCTGGAATCAGGAGTACCTGGGTTCAAATCCAGTCTCAGACACTTAATAATTACCTAGCTGTGTGGCCTTGGGCAAGCCACTTAACCCCATTTGCCTTGCAAAAACCTAAAAAAAAAAGATATAGACTCTTTTTAAATTTTAATTTAAAAAAAACCCTTCTTTCTGATAAAAGATAATCAAAGACTTAAAAATAAGACAAGTGAATGGAATAAAATTGCAGCAGGCCATGCATAAGCATCCCAGGAATCTAATAATATAACAAACCATTTAAAAATCTCTCCAGCAGATTGTATGTGGTTGTTGGTTCCTCAAGCTGTGTATGAAATTTATTTTTCAGTTTTACATTTTATATAATAAAAGGAATCTCCCACCTCTTCACAACCAATTAGCTTTCAGTTAAATTTTTCATCCTTCTCTATGCATATCTCTATTTCATTTTGTGATATGGATCTAGAAATAATCAACTATCTTTATAAATGAAATTGGTTATATTTATATTAGCATATTTATCAAATTAACTATTAGCTAATAGTCAAGAGTCTATCAAATTATCATCAGCAGACACATATTGGCACAATCTAATCAGTGACAAGATGAAAGCCAGGATCTTATTGTATAGTAGGCTAGCTTCTTCATGCCACATAGTTAATGGATTCATTTGCTCTTACTGTGCCTGAAATACACATTTATTAATGACTTCTCCACAGTTTTTAATTCTTTGACTTTAATATATTGATATTTTATTTGAAAGGACAATTAGGTGTGCATTAAGAACAAATGTGAATGCCATGATCACTTTAGGAATGAATTATAGTGTTATTCACTTTCACAGTTTAAGAATGTTCAGAATGGGAAACATTAGGCTTCAGTTTGTAAAGAGTGGGGAAGAGAGGGAACAAAAATATTAGCATCATGATCATGTCTAAGCACATTTTGATATTCTATGGATATTAAGTATGGATTTCACTATCAATTCTGAGTTGATTCTATTTTTCTTATCATTGGAATATAATATTACTATAGCTATAATTAAGAGTTTAATACATTACAAATTTATGTATTTTTAGTAATAATTAATTAATAATTAAATAATATTGAATAATTCAATATTACTATAATATTACTATAGCTATCATTAATACTTTAACACATTACTAATTAATGTATTTTTAGTAATAATTCATTCTAATATTGCACTTTACACATTGCACAATGCTTTACATTTTACCTCATTTGAACTTCACAACTACTTTTGACATAGATACTATTATCCCTATTTTACAGATGAGAAGACAAAGGCTGGAAGCTGTTAAGTGATTTTTCAGGATTAAACAACTAGTAACTTTCTGAGAGAAGTTTTGAACTCAGGTCTTCCTTTTCACTGAGAAGTTGATTGACATGCAGGAGGTAATATAATGTCTCAATAAATTAGCTACAGCAGTTCCATGCTTGTTAAAGTCTGAATTCTAATGGGTCTAGAATATCTACAGGTCTGATCTTGGAAAGCATATACTTTTTATGCTACTGATTTACATTAATCATATAAACCAATCTGAATGCATTTTGTTTCAGCCTGCAGATAACTAGACAAAACTGGCTTTTTATGATGGAACTCAGAGCTTGGCATTTGACTTGTGTGAACAGCTGAGTTGATCAGTGGTCACCACATGATCTCAATTCCTTCTCCTAAGTATTCATTGAATTAGCAAAAAAAAAAATTGCTAGGGAGCTGAGGTCAAAGAAACAAATAAGGAAGATTTTTCTCTTCAATTTGTAAGAAGCTTGTGTAAGGAATCATAATTCACATCAAAGATTTAAGGGGATTACTGAGAGTATAATCTTTCCCCCCCTTTAGAGAAACAACTATTCAGAGAAAATTTCAAAATAATGGTTGCTTTTAATTAGATAAAGTTGATTTTATTTTATTTCTATAATAAAAACTTTGCTCACTTCATTCTGAAATTAAAAAAAAATAATCCTGGGCCTTTCTGTATTTCTTGTATATATAACAGTAAACACAAATTCTACTCTAAATGCTCTGGATGTAACCCAAGAGGTTTTTTCTCTCTCTCTTCACATTTATAGTAAAGGTAAAAACATTACCATAGAGGTATAGTTAGTACAGTGGATAGAGCACAGGCCTTGGAAACATTGCCATAAGGAACATTTGCTTTTTATGTACTTAGATAATATATAAATTTACATGTGTATATAACATATACTACATGTATATATGGATCCATCTTTTCTCATATCTGCATGCATGTACAATAATAAAGGCATGCATGTGTATATATGCATACACATATACACTTAATACATAAATATATCTATACATACAGATAAATATATAGATACAGATACAGATACAGATGTGACTGAGTCTCTCTCTCTCATATATATACACACACACACAAAAGAAAAAGAATTAGCCCTTTGGTCCTGTGCAGCTTTAATGTTAACATCATCCAACAAAAAGTTAAAGGGTATAAGAGTAAGTCTTTTTTTTTTAAAGACAGTAGTTTATTAAATTTTCTAGTCTCTCGGTCCAACTCTATGTGATTTAACATTGGCCTCTGACTGTTCACTGCCTTCCTCATTCTTCATTTTCTGGGCAGATCACTACTGTTATGAAGATAATTAGGGACCCCTGCTAAGCCATCTAAGGCTGGAATCTTGAGACTAATTAAAATGGAATGTGGTACATATGTAGGCAGCTGATAAAGCCTTGCAGTCAGCTACCTGGAACTGTGTCATCTGCAGAGGACGGAGACAAAGAAAGATGAGGATAATAAATTAACTGAGGCCTTTTTTGTTTGTATGTGTAAATACAAATTTCAGGTGAACCACAGATCCAGCATATTATACTAATCGTTTCTGGTATTAGACTGAGTTTAACACATATTACAAATTCCCATGATATCCTCGTGAAGTAGGGAGCAAGAATTAATACTTCTATAATAAAAGGAAAGCATGTGAGGCACAGAGGTTGCAGTTTCGAAAGGTCACTCAAGAAGATGGTGGCAGTCTCAAAGACAAATGCAGTCATAACTTCCACTATCTCTTTCATTACTTGGAAATTCTTCCTTTATCTACTGTGTAACCTTTTTATAGTTTCATTTTATATAAACATGAACCACCTACCATGATAACAGTTGGAATCTCCTCCTGAATTTGTGAGACCTGGAGAACTCTGCAAGGAAATTAAATTCTTCATGGTTATAATGGAAATAGTGTGGAAACAGCTCTGGTATCTGAGGATCTGTTTTCATGTGCTCACATTTTTCCATGTTGGATATTTTCTAGATGTGTGATCTTGGGCAAGTTTCTTAAGGTCCCTGACCCTCAGTTTCCTCAGAATGGTTTGACCACATGGCTTCTGGGGTCCCTTCCAGCTCAATGGAGCTAGAGACATTAACAAAACCAGGCTACCTCAGCCTAATACAAATTTATGTTCTGTAATATCAATTGGACCTTTAAAGCCCACAGCAGGACAAATTCTTAGCAGAGTATCTGGTATTTAAGTGTTTAAGTGACCCCTCTACTTTCTTCCCCTTCCCTTTCCATCCCTTTCTATTCTCTTTGGTTCAGACAAACTGGACTTACTATTCTTTACTCTCATATGATATTACATCTCCCATCTACTTGTCTTTGTATGCAGTTTTCTTCAATTAGGAAGACACTGCTTTATCATTTTTACCACTTAGAAGCCTTAGCTTACTTCTGAAATGAGGTCAAGAGCTCTTCTGACCACCTTCTGTTGCTCCCTGCCCCTTCCATTATCTTGCATTCACTTTGGCTAATATTTGTAAACAATTTTACATACATACATACATACATATATGTACATATGTGTGTATTGTTTCCCCTTATAAAATTATAAGGATCACTTGAATGTATATTAAAGAGCAAGTTGTAATCGATTCACAGATTGATGTACAATCCTCCTTTTCTGGCCTTTGTGTTTGGAAATGTTCATGTTTGTTGAGGATTTTCTAGCTCACAAAAAAATTTAAATATAAATAAACAGTTAAATAAAGTCCATATTCCTTTGCTTAATATCCAAGGCTTTCCAAATTTTCTGCCACCTACTTTTTCAACCTCATTATATTGCTGCTTTCCAGTCTATAAAAAAATGCTACTACCCCTCTCCTTTTCCAACTTGAATTGAACTTTTCCATAACTATACTTTTGCCCATATTGTGTCTTATGCCTAGAATATTCCTCCTTTCAAATCTCTGATTACTTTACAAGGCCCCCACCAATTATAATTCCATTATGAAATCTTTTATTGTCATGGTTGAAAATGGTCTTTCTTAAGACCCTCTGTTCTCCTAGAACAATCTGTATCTCTTTCAGATTCCAACTGTTATTGTAGTAAGTGGCTCATGTTTATATAAAATGAAACTATAAAAAAGGTTACACAGTGGATAAAAGAAGAATTGCCAAGTCATGAAACTGATAGTGTGTTATGGCTATTTGAGTATGTGTTCTATTCCTCTTTTTACACTGCAAACTTCATGATACATAGTGATATGTATCACTTTTCAGTGGCTACTATTGTGCTCCATACAGAAATAAGTGTAAATATAATGAAGTTTTTTTGATTTCAGCTGGAGTCTCATGATGTGGGCATTCCCTATACCATTAAAGATATAACATATGATAGGAGAAATAAGTTCTAGACAGTTACCTATGGTATCAGGAGCTTGTCACTTAATGACAAGTGACAGAGTTGAAGCCAGGTCATTCTTAGACTAAACCCAGGACTCCATCCTCTAAGGTAAGCTGTCTCTTTTGCAAATATCATAATACATACAGTCTGTCTATCTATCTATCTATCTATCTATCTATCTATCTATCTATCTATCTATCTATCTATCTGAAACCATCTAATCCAATTCTCATTTTGCAGATGAGCAAAACAGGTCTTGGAGGACTTATTTTGTTACTTTGCTAAGTAATAGCAGAGCTGGTTTGGGAACCCAGGCAAGCCTTCAAGTCTAGAACCCTTTCCTTTTTCCCATCTTGTCTAATCCAAGTTTATTAAATAGAATTTGGTGAATGGCGAATGTATCAGTGAATCTCACATTCTCTTTGCGCTATTTTATTTCCTTCTCCATATTCATAGGCTTAAAGACATAGAAATAGAAGGGGTCTTTGAGATCATTGAATTTAACCTTCTAATTTTACAGATGAGAAAAATGAAGTTAGAGATTAAGTTGTGCCAGAGACATTTAACTAGTGACTAGGGTGGGATTTGAACCCAGGTCTTACAGATTCTTGGTTCACAGATCTATTTACTATATTGTCTCTCATTTCTTTCTACCATCTTGACAATAAAGGAATAGTTTAAGAAAATATAGCCCTTTTTATGCACATTTACCCCCCCATAAAGGTAAAATATATTTACTCATAAAATAAAATAATTAGGAGAGAATTTAACTTGAATATCACTGTGTCTATCTATGATGACACATATAAAATATAAACTAGGCTTCCAATTCTTTTTTCTTCACAGGATTCTTGAAAAAAGTTACTCCTCAAAGCTAGTGAAAAGTAATTTATAAATGCTAAATAATATGAACCTCCTTAGATAACCTCAGGTACCGCAGGGAGTCATAATCTAGGAAGACCAACACTGTATTGAAATTATTAATATGTGAACATACAGATTGACATTTTTTTTAACCTTGTGGATCCAAAAGGCAAAAATGTCAGGAGATTGGTGTAATCTGAGAAAAAAAATACCCCTCCCCCATTTTTATCCTGACAATCTCATATAATGAAGAACAGTTAAAACTAAGAGCATTGTCAATGTATTTTCTATTTTTTCCTATTCTTCTTCTTTGCAAAACTGTCAGCTAGGAACAAGAGCCTTTTGGGTCTGCGATGTATGTAGCTCGCTCACCCAATCAAGTCATCTTTTGAAATCAGAAGCAAACTCCGCGGCCCCCAGCAGCACGGGTTCCGAGGAAGCAGGCAGCACGGCTGGGGAACAAAGGCCATCTGCCTCGGCTACTGTGGCGACTCGAATGGGCTCGCGGTCCCGCAGCGCTCCCCGGAGGAAGACGACTCAATAGCAGCAAGCAGCGTGTCAGGCCGCCGGAGCCGAGATAAGAAGGAGCTGGCGAGATGACATTTAGCGGGGAGGGAGGAGATGGGCGAAGGCAAAGAGAGACTGTCGACGATGCGCCGAGGTGACGGCTCAGACAGAAAGAGAAATGGCAGAAAGCGAGAGGCAGTTAATGATTCCGCCGGCTTTCCACAAGCTGAGCAAGCTGGCTCGGCGAAAGCGGAGCGCAGGCTGAGTTATCCCTTGCTAGCAGTCGGGAAAATCCTTCAAAGATGCCAATGTTTCTCCAGCATCGGGGCATACTGAAATATTGAAATCCTGTGATAATAAAGCATTAATGCGGGGCTTTCAAGGGACATGTTATTGAATCTGTCACCTGCCAAATTTGAAGCTACAAATGAAAAAGGAAGCCAAGGATGCAGGCTAAAATAATGATAGTAGTCTTGTTATTAGAGAGAAGGGCTGTCCTGTGGGGTAATTTACCTGCACATTCATGAATTTTTGACACTGTCAAATTATCAAGCGGACCTTTCCAAATGAGACGCAGGTTGCTAAAGCTAGCCAAGTGTCTAAATTGACCTAAGAATAGCTCATGCGGGTTAGATTGCAAGGCTAGTCAAAATTGTGGGGCCAAGCACTTCATTCTTTTTCAACATGCCCAAAGGCACGCCTTCTTCTTCATGCCTTTTCATCCAATTTCCCTGTCCACCAGGAACTGCATAAAGCAGCTCTCCACACATGCAAATTGGGGGAAATCTTGGTTTTGCAAAGCAGTATTATTGAAAAGTAATAAATATTTACCCCATGTTGGGGAGTTCCCAGAACACTCTTTTCTGGCTCTTGTAAGATATTTGGGAGATGTGACTTGGATTGGGACTGCCTATAGATTTCTTGCTTAATCAATGCACCCCAATTCAAGGGTTCCCCAAGTCTCAACCCTACTTCTAGTTTCCAGGCATAAGTTATATCCAACGAATGAGAATATGTTTTCTTTCTTCTCATTAAAAGCATTACAAAACCTGAATTCACATCTATAAACCAAAAGACACTATTTAGTAGGATACCAGGCAATGTACTTATTAATTTTATTTATCTGTATTGCATAGATTCCTACTTTTATGATTGTTTATTTATTTATTTATTTCTATTTATTTGCAAGGCAATTGGGTAAGTGACTTGCCAAGGTCACACAGCTATGTAATCATTAAGTATCTGAAACTGGATTTGAACTCAGATTCTCCTGACTCCAAGAGAAGTTCTCTAGCCACTGTGCCACCTACCCACCCCTGCTTGCTTTATTTTTAAGGCTACAAAAGATATTAATTACTTAAAGAGTAATTAACCTTAGAACATCCAGTAATTTGGTTATCTTATGGCCTCTTGAGTTTTTAGGTCACTAAAGAAAAACTTGGCTTCAGGAAAAAAAAAGGAGCCATGTCCTAAAAAGTTCAAACTTAGGGAAAGTACTCATATGCACACAAACATTTAGAAAAGTTGTCATCTTCTTCTTCTTCTTCTTCTTTTGCTGTAGCAAAGAGAAAAAAAGAAATAAGCCTTTTTTTAGTGTATACTATGTGCAGACTATCCTAAGCACTTTGTAAAATAGCAAATATAATATTTATCAATATTATCTCATTTGAGCAAAGAATTCAAAACAAAGTGGGTAGCCATCAACTGGGGTTTACTTGAGTAAATTCAGTATATTACTGTACCATGAGAAGGAGAGGGATGGCTGGAAAGAAGTCTTTATCTAGTGTCTATTTATTGCTAGAGTCACACAAACTGTGTCTGGGGTCAAATTTGAACTCAGTTTTTCTTTCTTATAGTATTCCACTTTACTATTTAGCTGCCATAAGAAATGATGAAAGATTTGAACCTACTTTGGGAGATTTGTATGAACTGATACAGAGTGAAATGAGCAGAATTGATAAAACAATTTTAAAATGACCATGATATAGAGGCAGAAAAGTCTGAAAGACTGAAGAGAGGTGATGGAATAGAGATGTAGAACATTTTTCAGACATGGACAATGAGTTACTGAGTTTTACTTGATTATATTTATTTATTAAACGGGAAGGATTGGGAGAGGTGGCTGGTAAGTCAGGGATGTTTTTTAAATAGCATAAATAAATCATTAAAAAAACACAAAAGCAAACAAAAAAATTAGAAGTTGACAAATGGGATTTTAAAAAATACTGAAGATTTATATTTTGAAACCAAATTGTATAATAAAAGTTAATGATTTTATTTGCAGTCCCCTTATTTGTCCTTTGTATATTGAAATGCTTGTGTTTGTTGATAATTATATTCATAATTAAAAGCAGAAAAATGTTACAAAAAGAAACTGCAGCAGACATTTAAAATTGTACCTACTTCCTGGGTTCTGGCCCTTTCCTATTAGTAGTTTTTTGGATTATATTTGATTGGAAGCTTTCCAGATCACTTAATTTTGAGGATTAAAGTCCCTTATAGGGTGGGTGGAACAAGTGAGGAGTTGAGATCGACATAAAATAACAATCTAATTGTATTTATGGTACTAATAGCAGGCAGCAATAGCAACAGCAGCATACTAAATAGAAGGCTGGCCTGGGTTCAGAAAGTCTTGCCTCTAACAAATATTATGTAGCCTTGAGCAAAAGCAAAACTCACAGAGTCCCTGGAAGTTCTCTGAAACTATATAAGTTGCAGACAAATTTGGGGGCTGATTGTGACCATGAGGGAATCTCTGCACCAGGGTTTCCAGTACTGAAGAAATTAGAGGTCCATTCAAAAATTAAAATTAAAAACCAAAATACTTAAAAAGTCAACCTTAGGCCCTGGGCAGATAGGTTGGGCAGCTAGATAGCATAGTAGATAGAGTTGCCAGGCCTAAAATCAGGAAGTCTCATCTCTGAATCAAGTTTGGCCTCATATACTTACTAGCTGTGGGACCCTGGGCAAGTCACATCACCCCATTTGTCTTAGTTTCTCATCCATAAAAATGAGGAGGAAATGGCAAATCACTCTAGTATCTTTACCAAGAAAATCCCAAGTGGGGTCATGAAGAATCAGACATGACTGAAAGGACTGAACAATAGCAATAACAAAAGGCAGTTATGGGGCACAATGATTGGAGAACTGAGTCTGGAGTCAAGAAGACCAAAATTCAAATCCAGCTTTAGACACCTCATAGCAATAAATCACTTAATATTTGTCTCAGTTTTCTAGCCTATGAAATGATAACACTTACCTTCCAGGATTGTTGTAAGGACAAAATGATAATTATTTTTGAAATGCTTAGCATGGTACCTAATAATTAAATGCTTATTTCCTTTCCTCCATACCCAACCCATAAACAAAAATCCAAATAGGAAAACTCCTACTTAAATCCATTTAATTTCTCTTAATTTCAGTTTCCTCTTAGGTTAAATGAAGGTGTTGGATTCCAGGACCCTTAAGGTTCCTTGTGGCTCTAAATCTATCATCTCATGAACAATTTGAAGGTGTTGCATAGGTATAATGACAAGTATTTATGAAATACTACCTACAAACTTGTCCAATACGTATTAATTTAGTGCCAACAGTATGAGAGGCATTGGAGATAGGAAGATAAATAAAACAAAAAATATAGATAAGCGTACCAAAGTTATTTTGACCCTTTTTTACAAAGTGTACCAATTTTAGAAATCAGTCTCTATAATTTTTATTTTGAAGTAATTTATTGACACTTTGCTTTAATTCATCACTATCAGTGACCCTATGACTCCTCTCCTAACAGAAATTTTCCTTGTAATAGATCTCCAGAATATTTATATAATGAAACCTAACTCTATAGGGTTAAATTGTCAGGAATAATCTGGTTGTCAAATACATTTAAAAAAAAAGGAAAACCAAAGACAACAAATTCAAATCTCCTCTTTTAAACTGTACACAAATCATTTAGCCAAGAGCATAGCAGTAGAAATCCTTAGTGGGAAGCAAATGGAAGGTCAGAGCAGATTATATCAGTCAGTGGGCACTGCACTGAAGGGAGCTTATAAAATAAAAAATTGGCTTTGCCTTCCTCAGTTTATAATAAAATGCTGACACAACCTTAATTATAGTGTTATAAACAGCCGTGTTGTTCAACGGCTTCACCATAAGGAACTGAGAGCCATAAATACATTCCATATTGGCTCTTATGATAGGAAAATTTAGAATTTACTTTTTGTAAGAATTGTTTTTTTATGAGGCTCCTGAAGAGTGGTTGAGTGTTGAATCAAATCACGAATTCTCAAGACCATCATAATCAGAGTAAGCAAAGTATATATTTGCTCAGGGAAACATCTGTTAAAGGATCTCTCCCGAGCCTCATCAGTAGCTGGCAAAGCTTTACTGCTCTAACTAGGTTTTCATTATTGGTCTGTCTACAGAATAGTTTACACTGGTTGCCCTTCTATCATTAATTTACCAGAAGAAGAAATAAACATTTTTAATGGCCTGCCTTTCTTGGTAATGTTCATGACAAAATTTAAATAGAAATATGTCACCAACTGGTTTGTATTTTGTTCAATCGCATTCCCTGATTATCATGTATGTGTAAAGAACCTTAGAAAGAATGAAACCTGAAATATAAAAGGATTGTGAATCAGGTGTGGTACTTCCATTTACAACATAGCTACTTGGGGAATATAACAGTGGCTATGACTTTACCTTGTTATTATTCTTTTCTCATAGTGGCCATGTGATCAACTTAACTCTTTCTATTTGAAACCACTGGAATTCAAGCCAGGGATCTGAAAAGTCACTTAATAAGGGCCTTTTATGAGGGAAAGGGATTGTAGCATGTTTTACTCTAAAAAATTGGATCTGTGATGGCTCATCAATTGTTCTCTCTTTGCCACCTTCCTTTGAATGTCTGATTGTCTCCATTTGAACTGACTCTCCATTGACATAGATTGCAGTCCCACCACTCCTTAATAGTCAGTCATTATGAGTTTCTTCAACTGAAAGTGCAACCTATTGGTTGCCAACCTTCCAATAAGAAGGTGTACAAGAGATAAAACTAAAATGGGGCAGCTGGGACTTTAGCCTACTCATTGAAATCCTACTTCCTCTCTTGAAGTACATGAATACATTTGCCATCCCTGAAAATCCCATAATAGTCACACCTCTAACTATCTGACATCTGGGGACCCATGCCACACAATAAACTCATGATCACCAAGAAAACAGCTTATGTTACTATGTATGCTGCCCCATGCTCTCTTATGAGCAAGCTCAGTCTTAACTCTCCCTGTTTCCAATCCTTCTATTTAGACTGTGCCTCTGAAGCATTCCTCTGATGTTAATGTAATTCAGGGCCCAACTCTCCAAAGGACTCCTTTAGGTCCCATCCTGAGGGCTGACTCCAAGAAGGTCAATGTAGGTCCTAAATTTGGTTAAGAGGGTGCCTAGCTTCCACAAAATCAAGATACTAAATGCTTATCATATGTGGAATAGCTTTTAGTTTCACTCTATAGGAAAAGATGATCCAAACGAGTTATGAACAGATATAGAAAATACTCAAAGTTCTCCCTGGAAGGGAACCAAACCTGGGTATTATTTAATAATAAAAATTATTATATCTAGCATTTATATAAGACTGAGATTTTATAGATGAGGAAACTGAGATTGAGAGTGGTTAGGTGACTTGATAAGGGTCATATACCCAATAAGTGATATGAAATTTGAATTCAGGTCTTCCTGAACCAAATCCAGCACTTTTAGTCAATGTGTTACCTGGTTGCCTATAAAGGAAATCCATCCCTTGATGTTCCAGGAAATTCCTCTTCCCCATAAAGTCCAACAATGTTCCCAAGACTCATATTGCCACCCTGGGGATTAGATTATCCCTGGAAGGTAAAAATATTTTGGGCAAACTGCTTTCCCTGATTATCCCTATAGTACCCTTCTCTCCCTTCTCCTTTCAGTTTTCTGTTATGTCTTGTCTTATCCAATAGAATGTAAGCCCTTATCTCTCCTGTATATATTTGTATTCCCTGTTCAGCACATAGTGAACACTTAATATATGCCTGTTGATTTGTTGGGGAAAAAAACCGATCACCTGCCAAGTGCTGTTTATATGATTCCCAACAAAAGTCCTGCCCTGTAATTTCATCAGGTTGTTTGGGGGAACTCATCACATTGATCAGGCACTGTACTGATCAAGCCCTGCACCCATACTTCACTATTACCTTATCTAACTACCTTTCATTCTAAAATTTTATTCTTTCATTCCTTTCATAGTCTTTTGTCCATTGAAATCTAACTTTCTTTTAAAGAAACTCTACAGTCTCTACAGCTGATTCACCCCACTCCACCCAGCAATTTTAATTTTTTTTTAATTTTTCATTACATTGCTTTGGTTCTCTCTTACCCATTAGAACCCTCTCTTTAAATAAAGAAGTTGAGTCAAATAAAGAAGCATATCATCTATATCTAACAATGCACACCTCATTTAGCACCACTCACATTCCCTGCATGTAGGTCCAGGAGGAGGAGGATAATTGGCATATGCCTTGCTTGCTGATGTTATTTTCAGAACCACATTCTGCTATCATTATACCACAACCAACTCTATCCTTTTCATTCTTTCCAGATCCTTGTTGCTATTATCTATGGAATTCTAGGTCATTCTCCATATATTCCACACAGTTTTCTGTGTGGAGTACAGAACTTAACCTCTCCATCTAGCTTGATGCTTAAGATCTCCTCAAACACTCAGAAAGGATCTTTGCTATAGTTTGATGACCTACACAATTATGGAAAGTTAATAGTAGCATCCACCCAGTATTCTTTATTATGACTTGCTTTCAGTTGACAGACTCTCTGGATCCATGCTCAAAACCTTTTCAACTTGGAAACCCCCCAAAAGTTTCCATTCTGAAGATATAGTCCTTCAGAAATCAACATCTTTTGCTAACATGAGTGCACTTGAGCAAAGAAAACTATTCTCCCTTGAGACAAAAAAGAAAATCATTGTCCCCTCCTACATAGGACTATAATAAACATGATATTTATCATAAACTCTGAATTTTTTGATTTAGGAAAATATGTTAGAAATCACATATTTATACCTTTGAGGATATATTTCTATTTGTCATTCAAATGCAGTCCCTAAAAACGTATTTATAAACAAAATAATAGAAAAAAGTTTCTTGTTTTGATTTCTTTACTGAACCTATAATTTCATAAGTATAAAGGGCTCCTAGTATAAAGCAGTTCAATAAATATAGTTCTGGTTGAGCAATTACCCTATAGTCACATAACCCATTTGCCTGTCAAAGACAAAACTTGAACCCAAGTCTGCCTGACTCTGAAGCTGTCTCTTTGTCTTCTGTGACATACTACCTTTTACTAGAAAGTTACAGTTGCTTTTCTGGGCAGTTGTTAATTCATGTATTTCTTTTCCCCTATGAAATCCATGCTGTGCATCAAATGTCAGAATTATAAATATGTTTAATATTTGCTTTAGTCAAAGAATTGTTGTAACAATGCCAACAATAAAGATTAGCGAAAAGTAAATTGTTGCTTCTGTTTTGTAAAATTCTTACCACAGTTGCTGATGCTATTATTGTTTCCATAATTGTGTTGGTAATCAATCTATGGCAAAGAGCCTTTCTGAGTGTTTGATGAGATCTCAAGCATCAAGCTGTGCTGCATTAAAAAATGATGAATCTCTGTCCAGGTAAAGCTCTGCCCTTTGGCTATAATAATATATCACCATTTTGTTTACAAATGGGTATTCACCATCAGAACTGGGACTCAACAAATTGCAGGGAGATTTTTAAAAAGATAAATTGTTAATGGACTAAGTGATTTTTTTTATAAGAAAAGCAGGTAAAAATCTAATTGGGAAGACTATGGCAAACTCTGAAAACTTTTTTTGTAAAAAAGAAATTTCAGCAACAAATGGAAATCATTGGGATTAGTTATCCAAGTATTTGAGCCACTATATCTGACAATATATGTAGCATTTCCTAGTCCCACTACCTCTCTCTCCAACAAAAGCAGAGAGCTACATTTCCTTTTCTTTGGAGCAGGGATTTAGTCATTCTAATTACACAGATTCTAAATATTTATTCTAAATATGAAGAGTGCAGGTTCACTTTATTGACTTTTTTGAGAGAATAATTAAAAGAAATCTCTTTGATCTAATCTTATCTCAAAATGAGACTCCTTATGCCCCAACATGGCCATGGAGTCCCTAATTAGTTCCTTGATTTTGTTCACTGTTTTGGACAAAGTTATTCAGATATTTATCATGAACCCCACCATAGTGTGTTCTCTTGCAGTCCAAACCAAATTTGAAAGATAAAAGCAGAAGAAAACATCCATCAATGAAATAAAGATTACAAAAGTAGATCAAGGATATTGTTGGAATTAAACAGTTATAGTCTTAGATCAGTGAGGTCTTCTTTTTCTATTGATTTTGGCTTTTGTTTCATTATGAAGAATAGTTAAAATCTTCTTCATTCATCCCTATGTATCACTAGTTAGCCAAGGCACTTGGCTATCATAAAAAAGTCATAGGCATTCCCATAATTTTCTACCTAAGTTTCATTGAATTTTTTCACCTTTACATTTGGAATATTGGACAGAAATCATCATGTATCAACATCCACCAAAATCCTTTGTCATGTTTTATTTTAATTATGTGCTTAAATTGTCTTTTTTCTGCATCAGTTGCTTTAATTTTTTTGATATTAAAAAGTCTATTCCCTTTCCTACTCACATCTCCTCCCCTTTGGGGGGGGAACAAAGAAAAACAAAGCTCTTATAATACACATCTGCATAGCTGAGAGGAACTAAATAAGCCAAGATGCCATGGGGAAAATCTTTTGTGGAATGTCCACCGCAGATATACCCTCCAGGTAAATTTTTGTTGTTTCCTCCCTTCCCCATATATGAGCCCTGCAGAGGGAGAGAAACAAATGAATGAATGAAAAAAAAAACATCTAATAAGTGCTTACTATGCCCAAAGCACACTTTGGTAATATCTGGAGATTACAAATAGAAAAATAAGTCCCCACTCTCAAGCTCACATACTAATGAGGCAAACAACATATGGAAGATTTCAGTTGCAAGTCTGATGGAAAAGTTCCATGGTCATTTGGGTACAGTAGCAAAGCAGATGGGAATGCATTTTCTTTAATGTCTTCTTTAAAAAAAAGTAGCAGAGGAAGGAGAGGTAGCTATAGAGATTGAGGGAGGAGAATGTCCAAGGAGTGAGCAGGCAGTATGATGCTGGATTAGTCATTTAAACTCTCAGTCCCTGCCCACTCCCCTCCACCAGTATCTCCTTCTGCCTCCTCCATTCTTCCCCATAGTTCTCTAAGACTATAAAATGCAGAACTGTTGATCTGCTCTGTACTCCACTGATAGAGGGAATTTCCTCACTGGGAGCTACCTACATAGTTTGAATCACAGATCTGGATCAAAACAATACTTAACCTGGGCACTCTTTACCTCATGGCTGCCCCCACTAAATGTTTCCAGTAACTATTACAGCACACCCTAGTTATTTCTCCCTATACTCCAACCTAATAGGAATAGAACAGAGCCAAAATCATAGCATGTGTATTAAAGATAAGCATTGGCAGACCTCACTGTGTTGAGGCACTTCCTGTTCAACCAGAGCTGAGCACTTTTGGAGTCCTGATTTCTCTTACAACCCCCACGTGAACCCTTGGGAAGGAGGAAAGTGTAGGCTCTAAGGGATGGGGAATCAGGAAAGTCTCCATGTTGAAGATGATACTTGAACAGAGTTTTGAAGAACTAATCTAGCTAAGTTCTTAGAGGTTAATCACCAGATTATGGATTTATTTGGCTATAATTGTCAGTTAATAAAAACCATACAAAAAGAAGCTGTTATTTTTATTGGTACAGGATTACCTACATGGATGAGGTCAACATTATACTTGGAGAATTAATAAATTTAAGTTCTGTTGAAAATATATATATATATATATATATACATATTTATGTATATATTATATATATTTCCCATGATATAGTATATATATATATAGTGTACATATCTATCTATAGTCTATATCAACCTATATATCCATCTTTCCATCCAAACATCCATCCATTCTATTCCATCCATCCATCCATCAATCCATCCATCCATCCATCCATCCACGTTTCTATCTCTCTGACTGTGTCTTTCTGTCAGTCTACTTGTGTAGCTGGTAACAGCCAAAATAGTTTCCTTTATGTGTTCATGGTCTTCCTTTGATAGAATCCCTACAAGGTGAAGGATTAGTTTATTATTGATAATTTGACAGGTTTAACATTCTATGGAATACTACCTCATGCAGACTAGGATAGTTCTTATCTACAAAGTAATGAAAGTGTCATCAGTAGAGGAGTCCAAGATTTATCAAACCTTTAGGTACAAATTCCTGGATACCTTAATATAAAAGTCAATATTTGATGAAGCACTGCATAGTTTGGCTCATGTTTATGAAGTTTAGGACGACAATATCTGATAAAGAGACATAGGGTACCTGTGCACAACTGAGTCAATTCTGTATCCTTGTTGAATAGCTTTTCTTTATAAAATTAAATTTTATGACTTTCTGTTAATGATTTTGGGGAAGAAATGAAATGTTTGTAAGTCTGAAAATTTATAAAAGGTTTACTTTGTCCTAATACAGAAAGGATATGAAGCAAGGACAAACTAGCATTCAGCTTCTCCAGAACAAGACTCCCCTCATTTTTTTTTATGAAAATGAGACCGGTCACTGAGTAATCAAGGGGTGAGGAGTCACGTAGTCTTAGGTAACTATCAAGTATGAGAGGTTTAGACTCTACTTGGCTAGGATTTTACATATTCCTAGGTCAGGAATCAGTAAACTACTGCCTGAAGGGTAAAACTGGTCCTTACTGTTTTTGTATGTTTCTAGCTACGAATGGTTTTTTTTATATTTTAAAATGTAACAAAACATTGAAAACCATTTTGGTTCTTGAGCTATACAAAACCCAAATCTGGTTACCCAGAATTGACCTACTGATAATCTGACACCTCCTTCCCTACTACCAGATGACATGGACACTTTCAGGGAAGCTGGGACCAATTGGATCTCATGGGGGGCTTTGTCTTCTTTTATGTAAAGTTTTCCTGTGTTATGGATAGGAAGAAAGAATCTGTATGATGGAATCCCTGATCGTATTACATTTGTCCTGCTAAGGTCTTGGCCTCAACTGAATTCATCATCATCTCTCAAATCATTATCTATTTCTGACTTCCCTATTTGTGTTCATTATTTTCCTCCTAGTCACAATGGTCTTGGAGTCATTTTCAACTCCTCTTTCTCTCTTTTCCTCCCATATCTGGTGAATATCTTGTTGATTCTTCTTTCCCTAAGGTACTCTTGTGAGTGACTTTCTTTCCATTTCTACTTCTAGAAACCTAGCTACTATTGCCTCTCATTTGCATTATTAAAATAACTTGACTATGACTCTAGCCATTGATCAGATTATCTTACAGCATTATCTCCCCTGCCCAAAATCATTAACAAAATTCCGACTTCTTATCCTGGTAACCAAAATCCTTAGCTGTGTGGCCTCATTTACTCTTCCAGCTTTTTGTTGTTGTTGTTGTTGTTGTTTCTTCAAAGGGTAAGACCTAACCAAAATGAGCCAATGCTAAATGAAAATAGCAGAACCAGAAGAAATATCCTCCTCTCAATAAAGAGATGGAGAGCTATAAGTTTGGAATATGCTATCTATTCTTAGAACTGATCCTTATGTCTGTTGTTGTTTTGTAAAAGTGTTTCTTAATCACAAAGGAATTTTTGTTGGCATAAATTTGGGTGGAAGGAGAAATTTAAAGGAAAAATCACTAGAGTAAAAAGAGATGAAGACTTTGAAGTGTGAAATACATAAAACGTATTGACACATTCTATGTGTCTATCAAAGTTAGAAATAAATATTTTATACTTTTTTAAAATAATAAAGTGAATTCAAATAACTATTGAGAATTTTCTGAGAGCATAGTTATTGATTTCTGTGGAATTAATTGGAGGTATTTTAGGATGTCCTAAAGCTGGGGTGGGGGTAGTGGGAGGGATAAGGAGGGAAAGGAAGCAATATTCTAAATGAGATTTGTTTAAAATCAGACCTTTTTTTGGAAGCTGCACTAATCTTTTCAGGGCACTTAATAAATGGAACCCTGTGGTATAAAAGAGTTAATATAACCTCTGGAGTTGCGTGAATTATAACAAGTGCTTTCCTTCCATTAATTGAATATTTAGAGCTAGTGATGGAGGACAGGACCAAGACCTATCTCAAAGACACAGGATCAGAGCATGAGGTTTTTTGAGGCAGTTGGCACAGCAGATAGAGTGGTAAGTCTTCAGTCAGGAAGACCTATTTCCAAATTTGATCTTGCATACATATTAGCAGTGCCATCCTGATCAAGTTAAGCTCTGCCTACTTCAGTTTCTTTTTCTATAAAATGAAGGTAATCATAACATCTAATCTTATAGGATTGTTGTGAAGCTCAAATGAGATAATTCATAATACTTGTCATACTGTGATCATTTAATGAATTCCTATATTCTTCCTCCCTCCTTCCCTCCCTCCTTCCCTCCCTCCCTCCCTCCCTTTCTTCCTCCCTCCCTCTTGCCCTTCCTACTGTGTGTGTGATAAATTTACCCTAAAAGAAATTCTTAGAGACTGGGTCTGAGCAAAATAAAGTCTTTATTTGCTCTCTCTTGGGAGGGCACACTCAAGTCAGAGAGCTGCTCTGAAAGACAACAAAGTCGATTTTTATAGACCTTAACTTCAATTTCCCCTCACCTTAACCCCCTTCCCTTTCAACCCATTGGCTGGGTTTTAGGGGATGTCTAATCTTGGAAAATTTACCCCAGCAACAGACACAAAGAAAATAATGAAATGTTTTCATAATTTTTTTCCCCACAGATGGTGAGGTAACTTAAAAGTCTTAGCAACTTTTATTTAACTATCTTAACTAGAATGAAGTAATGTCTATGGTCAGAACATCTTCCCAGTTAACAAAAACAGTTTTATCACAAAACAGGTGGCTCTGGGCCTCCTTTGAAATGCAAGGTTTTCTTAACATAAATAGTTTTTAATCCTTCATTAGGAATTTTCTCACACACTCCTTCCTTCCCTCCCTTTCAGCCACCCATGAAAGCAGGTGCTGCAATTGCCCCATTTCACAGAGGAGAAACCTAAGAGGAAACAGAGTTAAATTGTTTGTTCAGGATCAAGTCATTTTTGACTCCAGGCTCAGGACATTATCCACTGTACTATCTAAATTTATCATTCACTTTTGATTTCATACTAGTCAGTTCTCTGTGACAAGTTCTGTCATCCAAATTGCACTTTTCCTTACAACGAAGAAAATCATTTAAACAGATTCAACAGACACAATGATTACATATGGCAAAACTTACCACTTACCATATCTATAAATACTAATCCCTCCAGTCTTCCATTTTCTTCAGAGGTGGAAGGTTTTGTTTCATCATCAGTTCATTGGGTATATGCTCCATAGAGGGATCATTGGGTCTAAGAGTATGAACTGATTAGTAAATTTTCTGAAGATAGTTTTTAAAAAATGATGGAATTAATTTCCAGTTTTATACTTTCTGAAATGGTATACTCATGTACCTGTTTATTTTTAGGTTTTTGCAAGGCAAATGGGGTTAAGTGGCTTGCCCAAGGCCACACAGCTAGGTAATCATTAAGTGTTTGAGACCGGACTTGAACCCAGGCACTCCTGACTCCAAGGCCAGTGCTTTATCCACTACTCCACCTAGCCACCCCCATGTACCTGTTTTTTCACAGTTCCTCCAATAGTTAAAATTTTCATCTCTTATTGTCTTTGATAAGAATGTGTTATTTTTGAACTTGAGTCTTTGGAAGCATCCTTTCTAAAGTCATGATTATATTAAACAATGTAATTATATAAAGTACTGTATTTCTAAATTTGTTTAGGTTTTCATATGTGATATTAAACAGATATTAAAATGAAGGTTTAGTTCAAAATCTTTCACATAATTCAAGATTTAGTTAGCATTAAAGGAAGTTTGGAGTCAAAAGTCCCAAGAATTGGAGACCATTTATAGTTGCTTTAATTATTGTTATACAGAGATTTTTGTTGGAGCATTTGGCCTTTGTGTATCTGAGAGGAGGTGCTGAATATAGATATACAGATATTTACATATTAATAGATATTTTCAAAAGACACACACACACACAAACATACACATATCTATATTTTGGGGTGATTTTAAAGTTTATTTGAAAATTTTCACATTAAAAGAAAATAAAGTATAATAAAATGAGATAAATATGGAAATAAGATTATTCTTTGAAAATTGACTTAAAGCTCTTTTACAATAGTAGTCATAGATCTGCATTTGCACTGGTTCATTTTGTTTAAATATTGTCATATATTATGCTGATATCGAATAAATAATTTCAAAGAGAATTAAACAAAAACATACCCCAACTGTAAAGACACAGCTGATATCATGCATCATATGATCCATTGATCTAATAAATATTATAATTGTAGCTAGGGCATTTGAAAGAATTAAAAGGAATAGAATGACTGCAGTACTTAATGCTGTTAGTAGAGTGCAGAAGTCATATCTTGGCTAACTTGCATATGGTCAAAGATTGCCTTTTTGGGGGCAGGAAAAGAGTGCTGAAGGGTTACTTTCTGTGATTTTTAAAAGTGACTTAAAATTTTGATGCACTTAATTATTAAAAACATTCTGTTGAATATTTATTTTTCAAAATACCTAAAAAGTTATTTTTATGGCAGGTCAGTTTCTTCAGAAAAGGTCATTGGTCTTCTTCCCTTAATTATGAAGTGAAAGAGGGTCCAGCAACCCAATCCTATTACTGGTAAATGTTGGGTTCATTCTTCACAGGTTCCATTCAGGGTTAAAAAGACCATGGCTGTTATGCAGTTGGTTTCCAAGGTGAGATCTCTTTCAAATTTGAGATCTTATAATTTCATGAATCTAAGTCTTTCCCTTAATTACTCTTCTTCTGTAATGGTAACTCTGTCTCCTAGCTTATATTACTTGCTTTAATGCCTAATAAACTTTACTATGTCTTGAAGGAATTCAGAATGCAAACTATAGATGACTGACGAACAAGAATACTTTCAGATTACTGTTTTCAGTATCTTCACTACTGTTTCTTGCCTAAACACTTTTCCTCTAGATCTTGATCTTAAGTTGCAGCTCTTCAGACTAGTCTGGTTTATTTTGGGGTTAAACTTTTACAATCCTTTTCCTCTTTTAGTTTTTCATTAAGCCAAGTGTTTTACTTTTAGGGATCATCTCTTGATAACTTCTTCAATCATAGGGTCACAGATTTAGAGTTAAAGAGGAACTAATTTGGAGATTATCTAGTCCAGTTCCTTCATTTTAGAGAGAGAGATGGAAGCCCAGAGACTTTAAATGATTGACTCAAGATCACATACCTAATTAATAAAATGATCCCCTATGTCCTCCAACTCCAACTGTGTACTTTCTGCTATACTACATTGATTTTCTCAAAAATTTCAAAAGTGATAGTGAAAGGAATGAGAGAATCACATAATCTCATAGTTTAAAGGAACTTCAGAGGTTGTCTATTCCAACCTTTAACTGGGGAACAACTATAGGGGACCAAACTGACCACAAATAGCACTAACAAAATTAGCATGCATTCTTGTGTTTCATATTTTTGGTTTAGTTCTTGATGTTTTTTTGTTCTAAGAATCCTCATGATAATACATACTTATTTATATTCCATGTGATGGAGTAGAACTTGAACTCAAGTGTTGTTGATTTTGAGATTAACTTTTTACCCAGTACACCATGCTGTCTCTATGCAAAATAAATCTACTTCTGTAGATGGTAATAGCCAACATAGCTTCCTGTTTATGGCTCATAATTTTTCTTTGATAAAATTCCAAAAATGTAAAGGACCAACTCATGATTCCCAACTTTTCAGTTGTGGTTCTGATGGCTGCCTACAATGTTGGGCAGTCAATGTAACTTCCCAATTCTGACTAGGATTGTGTCCCCTGCATCTAGATTTCCTTTGCATTTGAATTCACTTGACAGACTCAGACTGGACACCTCCACTATGGCTCCACTTTAGCAGAGAATTCCTCCTCCCCCTAAAGCCTCCACCCTCACTTGACTGACCAAAGTATAATAAACTCCTCACTCTTCACCTACCACTCCATTGGGCATATATTATTATTATAATGAATTTCTAGTTTAACTGAAAATATATTCTAGGTAATATAAAATATTTTTTTCTGCTTTACTCAAAGTGAATATGTTTTTAAAAAATTACACAAGACTTGAAATAGGAGACTATGTATTGTGTATTGTATGTTGTAATTTAAATTGGGTCAAAAAGGACCTTAGAGGTCATCCATCTAGTCTTCTCATTAAACTGATATGGTACCTGAGGCCAACCTTAGCCAAGGTCACAAAGGTAGGAAGTAGTGTTTGAGAAATAAGATCTCTGACTCCAAATCTACAAAATCTACAGTCTATACAGATTATGTCATCTTGCCTTTCAGCCTTAAGAAAGGGGTAGAGTGACCTCCATGGGGAGATGATGCTAGTAGTCAGAATTGTAGAATTTGAAAGAACATTTGAAAACTGCAGGGAGACAGAATGAAGAAAGAATTGATCTCAAGATCAAGAAGCTGGGATAGCTGGATAGCTGCTAGCAAAGATATAAAAGGAAGGACAGAAAAAAAGATAAAAGGGGAAAATAATAGAGGAAATGCAATTCAGGAATAGTTAGTCAATGGAGGTAAACTTAGCTCCAGGACATTGAGTATTGATAATCAAGAGAACAACTAAGTAGAGATTAACAAAGGACTGCATCTAATAGCTATCTAGCACATTGTTGCTTACTTTAACAGTGGTTTAGAGCTAAAAACTTAAGAGTTTTGACTTGGAGCCTGAAGAGGCAAGAAACAAAAGCTATCTCTTTTACTACAGGAATGTGTTATGATTACAAAGGATAATAACTGAGGTTTGAAGTTGGTATTAGGGTAAACTAGACAGAATAATGTGGATTCCCAGGGTTATGGGAGTTGCATACTGAACAGAATGGGGAATAATAGCAGGGAATAATTAGAAAGGTTCACTTAATACATAAAAATACATATTGGGCAAATTCTTAAAACTATGTTTTTGTTGAAGTGAGCCACTTGGGATCATTGAAAGCACTGCACATTTTACTAAATACAATGTAGCCCAATATGCAACTCCTGTGCATGTACAGACCTAGCTCATTGTCCATCTGGAATGTCTATGTAAGATTAATTCAGAGCCATAACTAGGATAGAGTCCCTGAGGTTTTGTTCCAGAGAGCTGATATCCAGGTGGACAGACTTCATCCCTAATGGGGCATGCTTTTTTCCAAAATTAATATAGAGCTCTCAGATATTTAACCTCCTGAATTCGATTAGGTTAAACTATTTACATTCCTACATGGGGGAAATGATAGTTGTAACTCTTAAGAACTTTCTCATTATTAGGGCAGTCCCTGACCACTTGTCCAACCCTCTTAGCATCTGTGGGCTGAGAGCTCTAGAAGCAGCTGATACAGTCCCCTCCAAAATCTGAGCCCATTTCCTGTGGTTCCTGCAGCCTGCTTTGGATTTTGCTCCCCTCTTTCCCTGTAAGATAAACCTTTTTTGCTGACCTTTCAAGTTGTCTTGTGTTGAGAAATCATTTCACCTCATTCTTTTGTGGGTTCTACTGCCCCCGAATTTATTTTGAAGTGTTTTTAAAGTTGTTTGAAGGGCAATTTAGGAGAGCTGAGGCAAGTCTCTGTTTTTTTTCTGCCATCTTTTCTTCCACTATTCCTATAAAGTACAGAACCAGTTCTAAGTCCATAAGTCTCCTTGAGCTCAAGTCCCATATACCCTGACTTCTGACTTTCCTGCCCAGTTGAATGACTGCCCATCCCACCAGCAATCCTGGATCCAAGGCTGCCATGGAACAAACTCCTAGGTCAGGTAAACATTACTGATTGCACCTGAAACTGAGAAGAGGGGGGTAAAAATCAACACAAACCCTGCTCATTTCTCAGATCTCGGGTAAGATCTGGGGAAGGAAGTTAGCTACTCTATAGGTATAGGTATTTTGGTTTATTTATCTCAAGGCTAGTCTCCCATCCTTAATTAGTAATAGTTAAGATTTACATAGTGATTTGGATTTTGCCAAGGGCTTTAATTATATAATCTTATTTTATCCTCTCAACAACTCTGTGAGATAAGAGATATGATTCCCATTTTACAGATAAGAAAACTGAAGCTGAGAGAAGATAAGTGATTTATCCAGGGTCAGACAATTAATAATTGTAATAATAATCTAAGGTAAGATAGGATTTTGGACCATTTTGATTACCACTTAAGCCCATTATACCACCTAGTTACCAATTAGATTTAACATATCCCTTACAGACAGAATTTCCTATTGTTCTCTGCCATCTCTGTCATAGTGTACAAAGTTTCTATATAATTATGGTTCACTTTAAACAAACTCTGAAAATGACAGTCCAAATATGTGTGTGTGTGTGTATATATATATATATATATATATATATATATATATTAAGGATAAATTGTGGAGTGGTTATTTTCATTTGTAAAATAATTCTCTGTTTTGCAAAAGTGCTCACAATACTATTCTTTTATAAATAATGGCTCCCCTGAGTACATTGAAAATATGATTTAATTCAAAAAATTCTCTTCACACAGAAACTTATAGGAACATGTGTATTATGTAAAATGAAACACACCTGGTTGGTGTCAAGTTTGGAATGGGGAGCGCATCTGTGATGTCTCTGTTGGCCCTGCTTTCTGGTTCTGACAGCCAGGGTCAGGTAAGTCATATTTGTACTTTGTGGATGGAGTGTTTCTTTCTTTTCTATGCTGTCCCACACAGAACATGTCAGAAGTTGAGAATAATGAAACCTGGCAACCTTTGCCTTCACATTCATATAACACTTCACAATATTTTGCCTTTTTTACTTTGTGATTTCATCCTTGTAATGTCTTATTTGTAACCATAAGACCAAATAAATCAGTGACATTTTCAATATGTCTTGAGTAAAAGTACTCTATGATGTTCTTCCTTTTATATGTTAGCAAAGAAATACATTACTAAAAAAGTGGGTAGGTTACTTATGGAACTGCCTAATGGAAAAATCCATGAAATTCATTGATGTCTTAAAATGATAAAAGAATAAGAAGAAGGCTATCAGACATTGGGCAACCTTAGAGAAAGAGAAGAGATGTACAGCAGTGGCAGGTATGAGTAGAATGTGGCTTACATTTATGAATGCAACCTAAGGTGAAGTTTTTCCTAATCTTCTCAGGATGTTTTTTATTTGTTTTGTCATTAGTTTTGTTTGTGCTTTCTGCACATACTAAAATGACTGCATTTACTTTTTTATTGAAATTTTATTTTTCCAAATATGTTAGGAAAGTTTTTCACCATTCATCCAGATGCACATGGATGCATATTTTTAAGTTACAAAATTTCCCTCCACCCTCCTTTTCCATTCCCTGCCTTCAACAGTAAATAGTCAGGTTAATATTTTACATATGCATTTGTACTAAACATGTTTACAGATTAGTCATGAGGAATTAGGATTAAGGGAAAGAAGTACAAAAGAAATATTTTTTAAAAAGTGAATGTAGTGTTCATCAGATTCTGAAGGATTTTTTTTTTGTTTGTTTTGTTTTGTTTTTTTCTCCTCTGAATGGGGATAACATTGTCCAAGACCCATCTAATAAGGTTGTCCTGGCTCTCTTAAACTGCTGAGAAAAGCTGATTCTATCAAGGTTGATAATCTTACATTGTTGTTAATGTGTACATTGTTCTCTTGTTCTGCTCCCTTCACTCACCTTCAGATCCTGTAATTCATTCCATGTTTCTCTAGAGTCTGACCATTTATGGTTTCTTATAGATCAATGGTATTTCATAATATTCATATACCATAATTTGTTCAACTATTTCCCCAATTGATAGGCATCTCCTCAATTTCCGATTCTTTGCCACTACAAAAAGAGCTGCTATGAATATTTTGGAACATGTAGAACTTTTTCCATTTTTTATGATTTCTCTGGATATAGGCCTAGAATTTGAAGTGCTGGGTCAAAGGGAATGAACATTTTTATTGCTCTTTAGGCATAGTTCCATATTGCTCTCCAGAATTGTTGGATCATTTAACAATTCCACCAGCAATGCATCAATGTCCCAGTCCTCCTACAACTTCTCCAACATTGATCATTTCCCTTTTTTTGTCATCTTAGCCAATCTCATAGGTGTGAGGTGATACCTCATAGTTGTTTTAATTTGCATTTCTCTAATCAATAATGTTTTGGAGCATTTTTTCATAAGATTATATATTGCTTTAATTTCTTCATTTGAAAGTTGTCTATTGCATTTACTTTTTAAATATAGTTTATGCTGACTTATGTGTACACATATTAGTTCTCCCAATAGAATGCATACTTCTAGAAGGCAGAGACTACTCTCTTTTTAATCTTCAAATTTTCAATGCCTTTTATTTAGTAGATACTTAAATATTTAGGGTTTTTTTGGGTGTGTGTGTGTGTGTGTGTGTGTGTATGAGGCAATGAGATTAAGTGACTTGCCCAAGGTCATACAGCTAGTATCAAGCATCTGAGCCTGGTTCTGAACCCAGGTCCTCTTGACTCCAAGGCCAGTGCTCTATCCAATGCACAGCCTGCTTGCCCCATTAGTAAATATTTGTTAATTAAATTAATACCTATATTTCTGAGATCATAAAACCATTGGATTACTGGGAATAGCTATACCATATAATGAAATGTATTCCCATAGCAATTTCATTGCTGTCTCACAATTTTTATTATTGTCAAAAGTATCATTCTTTCATATAATCAGTTCACGAAATAGATCACTCTATTCTTTATGTATATATTCCTCAGTTCTACTTAGCATATCTAGTTTTATAGGTTTGTTTTTATTACTTAAAATACAAAAACAAAGCAGACAAATAGCAATGTCCAGTGAGTTATACAGAGGGAGCTCTAGCATTGTATTTACAAAGCCATAAATTTAAACACATTAAGGTTGTGTGCAAACCATTCATCTGTCCCATAGCAATACCATTCCACATCTGAATACCAAGAAGAATCTGGCAACTATTCTAGGTTTACTATCATTTACTTGAGAAAAAAAATTAGCTAATTCAAGTGAAATATTGACATTAAAACTGAGTATCTCCTACAAACAGGAGTTCAATTGTCAGAGGAATTTCTGGACTATAGTATGATGTTATTATTCAAATACTGACTTCTCCATGTTATGTATTTTTGTGTGATGCAGTGGTGATTTAGTCAGTAGTCAGTTCCATCCTGGTTATAGCTGACCAATTTTTACCTCATAAGTATCATAAAAATAATAAAAATGGTTTGTTTTTTCCTCCTCTCCAACTACATATTAAATCAATTAACTCAAAGTTAGGCTAACACTTTTAATATTAAATGATTTTAAAGAAACCTTGTATTTTTTACAATATTAATTTCCATTCTAAAAAAGATGGCATTTCCATAACTTCTTGACTAGGAAACATAGTGAAATAGAAAGCATATAAGATGAGAAAGCTGAAAACTTGGGTTCAAGTCTTAATTCTGACACCAATTATAAGGATTTAGGCAAGTCATTTAAAGTCATATAGTTTAAATGTCTCAGTAAAAAGACATTACTCCAACAATAGACACTTATGAAGCATCTGCTATGTACCAGGTACTATACTAGCTATTGGGGATACAAAAAGAGACAAAAGATGGCCTTTGCTTGCAATCTAAAAAGAGAGACAGCATATAAACAAATATATGCGAAACAAGCTATGCACGGGATAAATGAAAATTAGTTAATAGTGGGAAGGCACTAGGATTAAGAGGAGTTGGGGAAGGCTCCCTTTAGTTGGGACTTAAAGGAAACCAGGGTGGTTACTAGCTAGAACAGAGGAGGATGAGTATTCTAGGCATGGGGGACAGCCAGAAAAAATTCCCAGAGCAGAGAGATAGTGTCTTGTTAGTGAACAGGAGACCATTGTTGCTGGATGGAAGAGTACATGTTGGGAAATGAGGTGCAAGAAGACTGGAAAAATGAGTAGGAGGGGGTTATGTTATGAAGGGCTTTGAAGACCAAACAGAGCATTTTGTATTTGATCTTGGAGGTAATAGAAAGTCACTGGAGAGGTGTCATGATTGACCCTACACTTTAGGAAAATTATTTTACTGACTGAAGGGAGGATGGGTTGAAGTGGGGAAAGACTGGAGGTAGGCATACCTCCCAGTAGGTTATTGCAATAGTCCAGGAGTGAGGTGATGAGGGTCGTACTAGAGTAGTGTCATTGTTGGAAAAAAAGAAGAGGGAGCATATTCAATAGATATTGTAAAGGTGAAATTGACAGGCTTTGGCAATAACAGATTTGGGATGTGATGTGATGTGAGAGATGATGGAGAAATCACAATGACTCCTAGGTTGTGAGCCTGAGGAACTAGGTGGATGGTATTGCTCTCCATAGCGATAGTGAAGGTAGATGATAAGTGAAAATTTAGATGGAAGATGATGAACTGTGTTTTGAACATATTGAGTTTAAGATTTCTAGTGCATATCCTGTTCAAGATGTTGGAAAGGCAGTTAGAATTGTGTGATTGGAGAATAAAAGAGTTTGGGGAAGGAAAAGGTTTTTTTTGAAAGATTTTATTTATTTTGAATTTTACAATTTTTCCCTTAATCTTGCTTCCCCCCCACAGATAATGGTTTATTAGTCTTTACATTATTTCCATGGTATGCATTGATCTAAGTTGAATGTGATGGGAGAGAAATCATATCCTTAAGGAAGAAACATAAAATATAAGGGACAGCAAAATTACATAATACAATAACTTTATTTTAAAATTAAAGGTAATAGTCTTTGGTCTTCGTTCAAACTCCACAATTCTTTCTCTGGATACAGATGGCATTCTCCATTTGCAGATACCCAAAATTGTGCTTGATTGTTGTGTTGTTAGAATGAGAAAGTCCATTAAGGTTGGTCATCACTCCTATGTTGCTGTTAGGGTGTATAATGTTCTGGTTCTGCTCATCTTACTCAGCATCAGTTCATGTAAATCCTTCCAGGTTTCCCTGAATTCCCAACTCTCCTGGTTTCTAATAGAACAATAGTGTTCCATCCCATACATATACCACAGTTTGTTAAGTCACTCCCCATTTGAAGGACTTGTCACTTAATTTATGATTCTTTGCAAACACAAACAGGGCTGCTATGAATACCTTTGGACAAGTGATATTTTTACCCTTTTTTATCATCTCTTCAGGGTTTAGACCCAGTAGTGATATTGCTGGGTCAAAGGGTATGCACATTTTTGTTGACCTTTGGGCATAATCCCAAATTGCTCTCCAGAAAGGCTGGATGAGTTCACAGCTCCACCAACAATGTATTAGTGTCCAAGATTTCTCTCATCCCTTCCAACATTGATCATTGTCCTTTCTGGTCATATTGGCTAGTCTGAGAGGTGTGAAGTGATACCTCAGAGATGCTTTAATTGGCATTTCTCTAATAAGTAGTGATTTAGAGCAATTTTTCATGACTTTGGATCACTTTGATTTCCTCATCTGTAAATTGCCTTTGCATATCTTTTGACCATTTGTCAATTGGGGTGTGGCTTGCTTTTTTTTTAAGAAAGATTTTATTTATTTTGAGTTTTACAATTTTCCCCCATTCTTGCTTCCCTCCCCCCACCTCTCACAGAAGGCATTCTGTTAGTGCTTACATTGATTGGTTCTGTGTTCTACATTGATCTCAGTTGAATATGATGACAGAGAAATCATATCCTTAAGGAAGAAAATTAAAGTATGAGATAGTAAAAATTACATAATAATATAACGCTTTTTTTTTCTAATTTGATGGGAATAGTCCTTGGTCTTTGTTCAAAGTCCATAATTCTTTCTCTGGATACAGATGGTATTCTCCATTGCAGATAACTCAAAATTGTCCATCGTTGTTGCACTGAAGGGATGAGCAAGTCCATCAGGGTTGATCATCACCCCCATGTTGCTGTTAGGGTGTACAATATTTGTCTGCTTCTGCTCATCTTACTCAACATCAGTTCATGCAAATCTTTCCAGGCTTCCCTGAATTCCCATCCCTTCTGGTTTCTAATAGAACAATTGTGTTCCATGACATACATATACCACAGTTTGTTAAGTCATTCCCCAATTAAAGGACACTCACTTAATTTCTAGTTCCTTGCTACCACAAACAGGGCTGCTATAAATATTTTTGACCAAGTGATGTTTTGACCTTTTTTTTTTATCATCTCTTCAGGGTATAGGCCCAACAGTGATATTGCTGGGTCAAAGTGTATGCACATTTTTTGTTGTCCTTTGGACATAATCCCAAATTCCTCTCCAGAAAGCCTGGATGAGTTCACAGCTCCACCAACAATGCATTAGTATTCCAGATTTTCCTCATCCCTTCCAACATTGATCATTGTCCTTTCTGATCATATTGGCCAGTCTGAGAGGTATGAGGTGGTATCTCAGAGATGCCTTAATTTGTATTTCTCTAATACATAATGATTTGGAGCAAGTATTCATATGACTATGTATTTCTTTGATTTCCTCAGCTGTAAATTGACTTTGCATATCCCCAATTGGGGAATGGCTTATTTTTTTTTAATTTGACTCAGTTTTCTGTATATTTTAGAAATCAGTCCTTTGTCAGAAACACTAGTTGTAAAAATGGTTTCCCAATTTACTACATTTGTTTTTATCTTGGTTACAGTGGTTTTGTCTATGCAAAACCTTTTTAATTTAATGTAATCAAATTTTCTAGTTTTTTTTGAATGATGTTCTCTATCTCTTCCTTGGTCATAACTGCTTCCCTTTCCAGGTAAACTGGACAGGTAAACTATTCCTTGATCTCTTAGTTTGCTTATAATATTGTTTTTTATATCTAAATCCTGTATCCAAGGAAAAGTAGATTTAAGAATTGTGAACCTAGAGATGATAGTTAAATACATGGGAGCTAATGAGATCACCTAGTGAAGTAGTGTGTAAGAAGAAAATGATCAAGGATGGAATCCTGAGGGACATCTTCAGTTAATTGTGATCTGGAAGAAAATCTAGTAAAGGAGACAGAGGAGGAATGGTCAAATAGACAGAAGAGACTGGTATACCAAAAATCCTAGAAAGAAAAAAAGAGTGTCAAGGGAGAAAAAGTGATATCCAATGTCATAGGGAACAGAGAGATTAAGGAGACCAAAGACAGAGGATTTGACTACTAAGAGATTATTGATGACTTTGGAAAGAGCAGTTTTAATGGAGCCTGGTTTGTAAGAGAGTGAGAGGAGGAAAAAGTATTGTAGACAGTATCTTTCCAGTTCTAATTGTGTGTAACTTAATCTATGATTAAGCTATCTATAATCATATCCATTATAATATCTAGTATCTATTAAATTTTTGGCATGTAGTAGGCACTTAATAAAATGTCTATTTAAAGATTGCTTGAGTAAGTGGTCTGACTAGATTGATTATGTAATAACAATTGTAGAACATTCTCTTCTTTCTGCTCTAGGTCAACTTATCTGATATCAAGCATTCAAGGAAATAAAAGAAAAAAATCAATTTTATCCATTAGAAGATGAAAACCAAATTGCATAGAAAAGAAGGAGATAAGCCTTAATTAAGTACCTTCTATGTGTTAGGAGTTATACAAAGAACTTTACTAATATTATCTCATTAATCCTTACAGCAATCCTGAGAATGTGCTATTGTTATCCACAATTCAAAATTGAGGAAACTGATTCTGTGACAGATTAAATGACCTGCCCAAGGTTACCCAGATATTAATTTTATGAGGTCACAGTTGAATTTTTGAACTCTAGGTCCAGAGATCTATCCACTGCATTATCTAGATACCTCAATTTTGAAATTCATACATGTCTGAAATTCTTTGATGGCTCTTGAGTAGCCAACATAAGATAATTTTTAAAAATTTCTATGTGTTTGATTGTCAAGTTGGGTTGCTTACACTTTCACTGACCTACAGACTCAATAATACTTTTATAGACATGTATTTAATTTCTGTGGCTGGAGTATGAAGGTATTTTTTAACAGTTAGAATTGGAATGTGATGATTGCTATGGATCTATTGCTTAGCATAATTATAAATGCAGAGCCTATATCAGATTGCTTTTTTGTCAGGGGGAGGAAAGGGAGGGAGAGTGAAAAATGTAAAACTCAAAATCTTGATAAAAATTCCATACATGTAGTTGGAAAAACAAATAAAATATTTAAAAAAGAAATATAAAAAACCTATGATATCAAAAAAAGAATTATAATATGAGTTCCTTGAAGGATTATTTTTTGGCCTTTATTTGTATCCTCACAGCATAGCACAATTTCTGGCACATAATAGGAACTTAGTAAATACTTATTAAAATGTGAATTGAATACTTATATTAACAGGTAATCAAGAACTGGAGGTGACCCTGGTTGTTTAATCACATTGTTTTAAGTATCACTTCCCTAAACCATCTTACAAATGATATCTCTGTATTATAAAGATTACTAGAGAAGATTTCATTATTTGGCATGGCATAGCTAAGCACAGGGAAGACCATGGGCAAGAATTTCAAATAAAGAGATAACATGTATGGGCAGTGATTTGTACCACTTCTGGAGATAATGCTAACCTCAATGAGATGAAATTGAAGGGTTGCAGATAGAAGTTGAATAAATAGTAAAAAAAAATTGCATTCAGAGTTGGAGAAGACCTTACAAATCACTAAATCCAATTCCCTTATTTTATACATAATGAAACTGAGGCATTGAGCAATCAAATGACTTGCACAGTGTTACACAACTATTGTTTTTGAAGTAGGAATTGAGCTCAGACATTTCTCATTTCATTTCATCTCTGTGCTGGTCTTTCCTCATGATAGATGTAATGATTGCAAGGCTTGTACTTGAAGTCTTTTGGTAGGGCCTACCGTTGGACCTGTCCTCCAATGAGAATCCCACCATGATGTGACTTAGGGAAAAATCCTCAGTGAAAGACAGTAAGCTGTTAGCCACAATGGTGGAGTAGAGAAGCATTTTAATCAATTCCCAATATTTCACTGTGAGCAATTTTAAAATAATTCATCAAATCAAATTCTGGAGTGGTAGAGCCAACAAAAGATCAATGTGAGATATACTTCTAGACCAAGACAATTTAGGAGGTTGAAAAGATAAATCTGTTCAAGGGGATGGAGACTGACCCAGAGACCACATGGATAAAACACCAATGGTGGGATTAGATGGTAGAAGAAACAACAGAAGCTTTAGGGCTTTCAAGTCAGAGACATTTGGTCAGAAAGAGCTTCCAGGGTACCCCTGTGCTGACATTGGATATAAGGATCAAGCTCTCTTGGCAATTCCATTGGTTATATTAACTTCTGGGTCTTTGTTCAAGAGTACTATGTTCAGGGATGAAGGTTGCTGAAGAATAGTATTATTTCCTGTCCCAAGGGTTCAGGTGCCCTTCCTGAATTATCATCAGAGTGCAGATCAGGTGGGCAGGGACCACACCAATCCCTAGATCACATCACCTTGGAAGCATGGAAAACTTTCAACCCCCTAGAACTATTTCTGAAAACAGCAGGGAGAAAATGTCTCAATTTTGAGACAGATCTTTACATTCTTACACTGAGAACAGAACCCAACACTGACAATAAGTTTAAAATCAAGAAACATGAACAAATAACAGAAACCAAAAGAACCTGTTCACAAACAGGTACTTTGGTGACAGGGAGGTGATTATCTTCCAGGTGAAGGATAACCTGTTGAGAAGAACTCTGGCAAGAATCTTACTAGCAATGACTAAAAGAGAAGTACTTCTGTGACTGGCACAGGATGATGTGGCTTCAGGAAGGGTAGAGGACCAGCCAATATGGTGTTTGCTGCCCAACAACTCCAGGAAAAATGCTAGATCTGACCAAGGTCTTTGATACCATCAGTCACGAGGGTTTGTGGAAAATTATGTCAAAATGTGGTTGCCTGTAGAAGTTTATCAGTATTGTACATCAATCTCATGAGGGCAAGTATGCCCAGGTTCTGGATAGGGCACGATGCTCTTGTGGTTTCCCAGTCACCAATGGGGTGAAACAAAGATGTGTCCTTGCTGCCATACTTTTTAGCATGATGTTTTCAGTCATGTTATCAAACTCCTTCACTGAGAATGAACATGACTTCAAGGTCAGCTACTGCCCTGATGGCAAATTCTTCAACTCGAAAAGGCTACAAGCCAAGACCAAAGTGGAGGAAGTATTGGTGCCTGACCTTCTGTTCATAGATGAATATGCACTCAGTGCAGCCTCTGAAGCTGAGATGCAACAAAGTATAAATTGAGTCTTTGCTGCTTGTGCTAAATTTGGTCTAACAATTAAAACCAAGAACACATATTCCATCAGCCAACACCACACCACCCATATGTGGAACCATCAATTACAGCAAATGGAGAACTTTTGAGCAGCATGAACAAGTTCACTTACCTTGGCAGTGTTCTTTCCAAGTTGGTACACATTGACATTGAGTTTGACATTCTCATTTCTGGAGCTATTTCAGTATTTGGGAGGTTCCAAAAGTGTGAGAGAGACGAGGTATTAGACTGACTACCAGACTGAAGGTCTATAGAGCTATTGTGCTGACCTAATTGCTATATGCCCATGAAACCTAGACAGTCTACCAGTGCCATGTCAGGTAACTGACTCATTTCCATTTAAATTGTCTTAGGAAGATTCTGAAAATCACCTGGCAGGAGAAGATACAAGACCCTGAGGTCCTTATTCAAGCTAAATGGTCTAGCATTCCAACATTATTACAAAGAGCACAACTTCTATGGGCTGGACATACTCTGCCAAAAAGACAATTCTGTGGAGAACTCATGCAGGGCAAGCACTCACAAGGTGATGAGAAGACATAATACCTGGAGACCCTGATGGTCTCTCTTAAAAAAACTTTCGAATTGATTGTGCAGTATGGGAGACACTGGCACAGGACCATCAAGCTTGGCATGCCCTCATCAGTCAGGGTGTTGTGCTCTATGAAAGGGGCCAAATTATTTATATATATATAAAGTTCAAAGTACCTACCCCATTTGTTCACATGGATTATTTATGCCCCATCTGTGGTGGAGCATTCTGAACTCATATTGGACTGATTAGCCATAGTTAGACACAAGGTAATTTGTCTCCAACATGATGTCATTTTGGTCTTCTTTGATAATGATGGACAAAAATCATGGTGACAGGGAAGATCAAGATGCAAACACAGAAGACAATGAAGTCAAAATAACTAGGAGCAAAACCACCAAGAAAAAAATGTGAACTGCATACAAACTCAAAAAGAATTTCTGGAAAAGCTAAAAATTATTTTAAAAATCAACTAAGAGTGGTAAAAAAATTAATTAAAGAAGTGAAAGCAAAAGAAGAATATTATGAAAAGATAATTTCACAACTTGGTAAAATAGGAACAAAAATAGTAAAGTAATGCCTTAAAGACTGATGAAAATAAATTCTTAAAAGCACAATTCGGGGGCAGAGCCAAGATGGCAACATGAAGGGATTGAGTCTTAGGAGCTCTCTGATAAAAACTCATAAACTAAGTACTCTAACTAAACTTTCGAGAGACAGAACCCACAAAGGGACCCAGTGAGGCAGTTCTCCTACTCAAGGTAACCTGGAAAAGAGCAGAAAGGCTCTGCTCCCGGGGTCGGAGGGGCAGCCCGCCAGAGCCAAAGAACTTCAGCCTCCCAGAGGCAGCCCCAGGGTGCTGGGAGCTGGCTCACAGCAGCGGGGGAGTCTCCTGAGCCACACCTGGGGAATACCAGCACAAAGTGGGGGAATAGCAGGGGACCTCAGCCAGAGCCAGCACGTGGAGCCCAGCCCTCAGGGCACACAGCCAGCAGCTTGGTCTTTCAGCAGCCCAAATCCAGGAAACAGAAGCAGGTGGAGCAGGTAAGCAGGAGCCCCCAGGGCATGAGCCCATTGAGCTGAGGGAGGGGAGTGAAGAGAAACTGGGAGCTGGTCCTCTGCCCCTGGAACAGGACTCTGGGGCTCTGACCACATTCAGATCCTGATCGCAGTCTAGGCCCCCCCATAGAACAGCAGGCCCCCCCACCTCGGCCTGTGGCAGAGGGGGGCGCTTCTGGTCATTCACAGACCAGGAGGGAGGACAGAGCCTCACACACTGAGACCCTTGTGGGAGTGTCCAAAAAGCTCAGGAAGCACCCCCAAAACAGGCTTAAGCTGAGAAAATGAACAAGCAAAGAAATAAGAGGAAGACCATTGAAAAATATTTTGCAAATGAGCCCAAGAAGGATCAAAATACTCAGTCTGAAGATGAGGAAGCACAAGCTCCTCCATCTAAAGACTCCAAGAAAAACAGAAATTGGGCTCAGGCTATGATAGAGCTCAAAAAAGACTTTGAAAATCAAATGAGGGAGTTGGAAGAAAAACTGGGAAAAGAAAGGAGAGAGATGCAGGAAAAACATGAAAATGAAGTCAGCAGCTTAGTCAAGGAAATCCAAAAAAATGCTGAAGAAAATAGCATGCAAAAACCAGCTTAGGTCAAATGGATAAAACATTTCAAAAAGTTATTGAGGAGAAGAATGCTTTAAAAAGCAAAACTGGCCAGATGGAAAAAGAGATAAGAAAACTCTCTGAGGAGAATAAATCCTTCAGACAAAGAATAGAATTTAGGGAGATTGATGAATTTACCAGAAATCAGGAATCAATACTTCAAAACCAAAAAAATGAAAAATTAGAAGAAAATGTGAAATATCTCATTGAAAGAACAACTGATATGGAAAACAGACTTAGGAAAGATAATTTGAAAATTATTGGAATACCTGAAAGTCATGATCAGGAAAAGAGCCTTGACATCATTTTCAAAGAATTACTACAGGAAAATTGCCCTGATATTCTAGAAGCAGAGGGCAAAATAGAAATGGAGAGAATCCACCGATCCCCCAGAGAAAGAGATCCCAAAAATCCAACCCCTAGGAATATTATAGCCAAGTTCCAGAACTCCCAAGTAAAAGAGAAAATATTACAAGCAGCCAGAAGGGCACAGTTCAAATATCATGGAGCTGCAGAGTCAGGATCACTCAGGACTTAGCAGCATCTACATTGGAAGCTCGTAGGGCTTGGAATACGATATATTGGAAGGCAAAAGAGCTTAGAATGCAGCCAAGAATGAACTACCCAGCAAGGCTGAATGTCCTCTTCCAGGGAAAAAGGTGGACTTTCAATGAACCAGGGGAATTTCAAAGGTTCCTTTTGGAATGGCCAGAGCTGAACAGAAGGTTTGATCTTCAGATATAGGACTCAGGTGAAGCATAGAGATTTGAGGAGAGGGGGGAAATATGAGGGACATAATGAGGATGAACTGCATGTATAGAAAAATGATACTGATAATATTCATATGAACCATCTCAGTTAATAGAGCAGGTAGAGGGAGCTTTTATAGTTGAAGCACAGGAGAAAGCCGAATTTGAAGATAAAATATGGTGTAAAAATGGAGTCAATAGGGAAAAAAAGGGAAATGGAAAGGGAGAAAGAAAAAGGAGAGGGGGAATAGTCCAAGATATTTCACATTATAAGATTTTTTTTTATTACAATGAGCTATTGCAATGATATGGAAGGGGGGAGGCAAGGGGGAATGAGGGAACCTTTGCTCTCATCAGAGATGGCTAGGAGAGGAAACAGCAAATATACTCAATGGGGTATAGACAACTGGAGTAAAAAGGAGGGGGGAGCAGGGGGAAGGGGGGTGGGGATGTGAATAAAGGAGAGGATGGACCATGGGGGGGACAGTGTTCAGATATAACACATTTTTTTTTTACTTCTTGCAAGGGGCTGGGATTGGATGGACTGCCCAGGACCATAGGGCCAGGTGGATTCTGGGCCTAAGGGGTGGTATGGGGGCTCAAGGCTTCTTGGCCCCAGGACCAGGGATCTGTCTGCTGCCCCACTCAGCGACCCTACAGCAGAGTCAGAGTGAAAGGAGAGAGAAAATATAGTACACGGTAGTGGAGAAATAAGAAAGGAGGGAGTTGTGATCAGCAATGGCAAGAGTGGAAAAATTTGGAAGTAACTTTTGTGCTGGACTTATCATAAAGAATGTGATCCACTCACGACAGAGTTGATGGTGTTGGAACAAAGACTGAAGCACATTTTTTGTTATTATTATTTGGGGGAGGGTGCAGGGCAAGTGGGGCTGGGTGGCCTGCCTGGGGCCACATAGCAGAATGATCTTTGGGTGTCTGAGGCAGCATTTGGACCCCGGTGCTCCTGCCTCAAGGGCCAATGCTCTGTCTGCCACCCAGCCACCCCTACTATTATTACTATTTTATTTTATTTTGGGTCTTTTTTTTTCTTTCTTCTTTTTGGTTTTTGCAGGGCAGTGGGGATCGGGTGGCTTGCATGTCACATGGCTGGGTGATTATTGGGTTTACGAGGCTGGATATTGACTCGGGTGCTTGTGGCTCCAGGGCTGGTGCTTCATCCATTGCGCCACCTGGCCATACCTACAATTATTACTATTATTTTTTTTAATTTTAATTTTTTTTCTCTCCCCTTTACTTTTTCTCCCAAGCAAGTCTATCTATATTCATGGGGGGCAGGGTATTTTGTTTACTTGTAAACAAGTATATTTTATTAATGTAAAAAAAAGACATTTGTACGAAATGAGAATAAAAAAATTAGAAAATAAAAAAAGCAGAATTCTCCAAATGAAAAAAAAAGCATAAAAAATAATTCCTTAAAAAAGTAGGATTGGGCAAGTAGAAGCTAATGCCCTTATGAGACACCAAGAAATTAAAAAAAACTCAGAAGAATGAATAAAATAAAATATCAAATACATTATTTTGGAAAAAAACCCAGCAAATAGACCTGGAA
This sequence comes from Macrotis lagotis, assembly GCF_037893015.1. NCBI lineage: Eukaryota > Metazoa > Chordata > Mammalia > Peramelemorphia > Peramelidae > Macrotis > Macrotis lagotis. The sequence continues at coordinate 79,951,470 of NC_133660.1, forward strand.
AATAGCTTGAGGAAAGATAATTTAAGAATTTTTGCATTAGCTGAAAGCTCTTAAAAAAGAGAAATTGTTAAAGAAAACTTCCCTGATATCTTAGAACCACAATAAAATGGAAGTTGAAAGAATCCATTGATTATCATCAAAGAGATTTCAAATTCAAAACTCCCAGGAATAAAATAGCTAAATTGGAGACCTCCCAGGTCAGAGAAAGTACTTCAAGAAGCCAGAAAAGATTCACATTGAAATACTGGGGATCCATATTCATTGTCATACAAGATTTAGCAGTTACCAAATTATATTAGATGACTTGGAATATGATATTCCAGAAGGCAGAAGAACTGGGATTACAAGCAAGGATTACCTACTATTCAAAACTGAATGTAAGCTTTCAAAGTTAAAAATTTATATTTAATGAAATAGAGTGATTTTAAGCATTCCTGATAAAGATCAGAACTGAATAGAAAAATTTAATTTCAAATATAACGTTCAACAGAAGCATAAAAAAGTAAACTTGAAAAAGAAATAATAGGGATCCACTAAAATAGAGGTAGAAAGAGAAATTTCTTTTAAACTATGTAGACAATAAAATAATTGGGTCTACCTCACAAGACAAACCTAGAGATTATGAGAACACAATTACAAATAACTTTTTACCAAAATAGAGACCTAAACCATTGGAGAAATTAAGTGCTCATGGGTAGACTGATAATAATAAAAATGACAATTCTACCTAAGTTAATTTATTTACCTAGTGCTATACTTATCAAACTACCAAAGCATTGTTTTACAGAGTTGAAAAAATATTCTTAAAAAATTCAAGTAGAAAAATAAAGAGTCACAAATATCAAGGGAATCAATGGAAAAAGTGAAGGAAGGTGGCTTAATAGTACCAGATTTTAAATTACATTGCAAAGTCATAATTGTGGAAACAACTTGGTAAGCAATAGTGTGGTGAATCAGTGGAATTGATTAGGTACACAAAACATAGTAGTAAATGACCTCAGTAATCTAGTATTTGATATGCTCAGAGATTTCAGGGTAAGAAATCAATATTTGTTAACAGTTTCTGGGAAAACTGGATAGGAGTTAAGCAGAAACTAGGCAGAGATTAACACTTCATACCATATGAAAGGTAAATGAATAGGTAAAGAGAAGGTAAAGTAAATAAATGATATTGACATAAAGGGTGATTTCATAAGTAAATTAGGGAAGCATGGAAAAACCAACCTTTTTGATCGATAGATAATGGAAAATATTAAATCCAAATAAAATATAGAGGAGATTATGGGAAGGAAAATTGAAAATTTTGATTACATAAAATTCATTTATTTGCACGAACAAAACCAATGTAATCAAAATTAGGAAAATAGAAAAATTAGGAAACTTTTGCTATAAGATTCTCAGAGAAAGAACTTTCTTCTCAAATATATATGGAACCGAGCCAAATTTATAAAAATAAGAGCATTCAAAACTATTAATACTCATGTGAAAATGTTCTAAATCATTATTGATTACAGAAATGCAAATTAAAACAACTTTGAGATACCAATTCACATCTATCAGATTTTCTAATATGCCAGAAAAGGAAAATGAGAAATAATAGAGGGAATGTGGAAAAATTGGGATACCAGTAAACTGTGGAGTTGTAAACTAGTTCAGTCATTTTGGAGAAAAATTTGCAACTATGACCAAAGATGCTGTAAGGCTATGCATATCCTTTGATTCAACAATATCACTACCATGTATGTATACCAACTGGATCAAAGAAAAGGGAAAAGTAATTATTTTTGTTTATTCAAATGAAATTTTATTTTATCTTTTCAATTATATGAAAATGTACTTTTCAATATTTATCCATTTGCAAATTTATGATTTCCACATTTTTCTACCACCCTCTTTTCCCTACTCCCTCCCCAAGGCAACAAACAATCTGGCAAAAGTTGTGCATGTATATACAATTGTGTTTAACATATTTTCATATTATTTGTGTCATGAAAGAGAAATTAGAACTAAAGGAAAAGAAAAAGCCATGAGAAAGAAAGGGGAAAATATAAAAAGAGAACACAGAATTCTTTGCTCTACATTCAGAATTCAGGGTCCCCCCCCCCCCCCCCGGATGTGGATGGCATCCATAGCAGGTCTCTAAGTATTGTCCTTGATCTCTGCACTGCTAATAATAACTGCATCCACCATAATTGATCATCTCAGAATGTGGTTGTTAATGTGCACAATGATCGCTTGGTTTTAGCAGTACTTTTTATGATGACAAAAAAATTGAAAATTGAGGGTATGTCCATTAATTAGGAAATGGCTAAACAATTATGGTATCTGATTTGATAGAATATTATTGTGTTATAATAAATGACAAACAGGATAGTTTAAAAAATATGGGAAGATTTATATGAACTTAAAGTGAAGTTAGCATAACCAGGAGGTTATTGTATAAGAGTAGCAGTAATACTATAGGGATGATCAACTATGAAATACTTAAGCTACTTTTATCAAATTAATTATCTAAGACAATTCTGAAGAACTCACAATGAAAAATGTTATTGACCTCCAGAGAAAGAACTGACAAATTCTGAATGAAAATTTTTTTCTGACATTTATTTTTACTGTTTATGTTGTTTGTGTTTAGTTAACAAGCTGACTAGGTAGATATCCTAGAATGCTTTTCTTTCTCATCTCTGGCTCCAGACTTCCTCCAAGTTTGAGAAAAAGTCTTCTATAATAAGCCTTTCTTGTTCCCTTGTGATTATGGTCCCTGATCTCTTTGTTTACAATTTGTCCTAAATATAACTTATTTGAATGAGGTTGTTTGCATATTGTTTCCTTAGATTAGATTGTGAACTTTTCAAGGGCAAGAAATGTCTTTACTTTTCTTTGTATCCCGCAACAAAAACTTACTTCTTCTACTTTCCAGTTATTGTCCAAAGTAGGTTTTGAGAAAAATGGAAGTAAAGAGTAGAGAAGAATAATTATACTCAAAAGAAGTGAACAGATCTAACTGAAGGAGATGGAAGGAAATGAAAGTAAGACTTGAAATGAATGGAAATAAACTTAGCATTGATGCCTGCCTTAGTAACTTCACATGTAACCAAAATGGTGACATCACCTTGTTCAAAGCAAGAGTAAATATTCTTTGATTTTGTGAATTATGCTGCATTTACTGTAAATTTTCAGTTAAATATAGGGATAAATGGAAAATGTATAGACATATGACACCTTTAATCAATTAATCAATAAGATTTTATTTGTAGTTCATCATTTTCCATAAACTGTATTAAATCTTAGGGGTACAAATACAAACCATTATCTGCCCTCAAAAAGCTTACATTCTACAAGTATATACATATATAGATGTATACAAGATATATACAGAATGGGAGGACCGTAACCTTAGGTGGAATAACTCTAGTTGAGTGTGTGTGGGGGGGGGAATAAAAGAGGGATCAGTAAAAGCCTCCTGCAAATATACTTTTTGCTACAATTCTGTAATCTAATTTTGATCTTTTCCCATTCTCATTTAGCAGATAAAAACCTTGCTCAAGCTGCTGACTTTATGCATCATCACCAGAGTATAAGCTTCAGAGTGACTAATATAAAATCATAGCATCATAGATTTTGGAGGTTAATGGCATGAGTCTATCTTCTTTTTGCAAAGATTTAATAAATTCAAATAAATCTTAATTGCCTTCTGCTAATAGCTTTCTCTTTTATATATTTTTGATGCTAAATAATTATACCCATTTCTATATTTATAATCTGTTTATCTCTGTCCCTCTGTATCTATATCCATATCTAGCCATTTATAGTATATACTTTTATTCATATATATGTATATATACATATATATATGTATAATAAGGTAGATTGACAATGAAATTCCAAAGATTTATTTTCCTTTCTTTTACATGTATTTTGAATGCATTTTGAAAGTATTGGTCTCTTGCTACACTGTTTAGAAACAGCTGACATGCAATGCCATTCCTACTTTTTAATAAGTGTCCTTGTGAGCATTTCAACATCTCATCAAGCAAGTGTAAATGTTAAGAGTTACTCTGCTGCTTGCAAATTTCCACTGAGTGGCTGTGGGTAGAAAGATTTATCTGGGGGAAATAGTGGTGGATATGTATTTATTGAGAATGTTGTCAAGGTTTCCTTAAACCTTAAAGGAAAGAATTCAAATTAATATTTTACTCTGCCTATCTTTCCCAGTTTTTGTTTAGTGCATTTAATAAAGACCATTCATTCTCATTCTCTCTCTCTCTCTCTCTCTCTCTCTCTCTCTCTCTCTCTCTCTCTCTCTCTCCCCCTCCCTCCCTCCCTCTTGTTTATTAATCAATTTATCCATTTTACAAAATATGCTTATTTTCATTAATAGAACTGACAAATTGTGCCTTAGAAGACTTTGAAATACTTTATTAGACTCATAGTGATTTTGGAATAAGTGAATAGCCATTAGTTACAGATAGAAAAAATTATACTGTATTCTATATTGACAAATATAAGTATCCATTTAGATGAATCATGGCATATTACTCTGTGACTATATTCTAGCCACTTAATCTCTCTGACCCTTAGATTATCATTTATAAAATAGGAATAATAATATTTATATTACCTTCCTAAAGGAACTTAGAGATGATACTAAGCATTATCATAATCCTAATAATTATAATCAGAAGAAGAGAAAAAATTGGTAGTGGTGGTGGTGAAGATGATGATGATGATGATGACGACCATGACTTCCTTAGGCAAATTACTTGAATTTTCTATTCTTTGTTATAAATCTATTCCCTAACATCTAGAATCTATTCTCCTAAGGCTCCTGCAGGTCAAAGAAAACCCTGGAGGTAAAAATCTGACAAGATCTGATCAATCGTATTCAAATCAGGCACAGTATAAACTACCTTTGTTTCCCCTAGACCTGAACACTTGGAGATGTTCTGAAGAACCCTGGAGTATGGAGCTACTATTGATTGTAGTATTGCATCTTTTGGATGCATCTTTATCTCTAATTACCTTGAACCTCTTGAATGTTTTACATCATTGATGGTAACTATTCAAATCATATAATGTGTACCTTAGGTATTGCTTGAACTATATTTATACATGATACACAGCAGGAAGGAAATAAATTCTCATATTAAGTTGACCATTAAAGCTGATTTGCAGTCCTTTTCCACATTTCTTCACATCAGTGATGTTCTTAAATCCTAAAGAAGAAAATTTCTTAATTTCCAATTATTTCAACAGTTCTTATAAAACATGAAAAAAATTAAAGTCTCTTCTTTCTTTCCTGACACATGCAACCATTGAGGGGATGTGTCAAGAGCATTAGCATTTCCCTCATAAAATATTAGCACAATCCAAAAGTCATATTTCATATAGCTACAGTTTCTTCTATTCTAAAAAAAACATACAAAGAAAACATTTCTTTTTTTTCTTTTCTTTTTTTTTTTAGGTTTTTGTAAGGCAAATGGGGTTAAGTGGCTTGCCCAAGGCCACACAGCTAGGTAATTATTAAGTGTCTGAGACAGAATTTGAACCCAGGTACTACTCCTGACTCCAGGGCTGGTGCTTTATCCACTGCGCCACCTAGCCGCCCCAAAGAAAACATTTCTATTATTTGTCTTCAGTGCTTTTTACTACTTGTCTCCCCAAAGAATACATTTTTTAAAAGACTTATGTGTAAGTTGGGGTAATTGGTTCATTAAAAAATTTGGAGTATGCAAGAAAGATTCAGCAATGCCAAGAGAAATCCAAAACAGCTACTACAACTGGTAAAAAATAAATGCAGCTCAATGTAGGGAGTGACAAAGTTGTTTGAAGATTTTTATTTAACTATGAAAAAATTTTCAATTTATACTCTGGGCTTCTGGAATTTGTTGCTAAATAATTTCCAGAAATAACTATTACTAGCAGTAAATTGGAGAAACTGTTTTATTTCTGACAACCCAAGTTTAGAATTAGGAGTAATCATACTGTGATATATTCATAAGCATAGTATTGCTAATGGATGTTTAAGTAAAATCTCTTTTTTGATCTTTTAAAAAATATTCCCAGTGCTTAGCAATTACCTGGAAGAGAGTAAATCCTTAAGAATAACTTGATGATTGGTTGACTAAAACAATGTTGATAAATCTAGTATTATAGAATTAAAAAAACTAACTAAGAATTACAGAACTAAAATCTTTAGAGCTATTAGAGCATACTTTTAAGAAGTGTTGGAAATAAGAAATGGTAAGGAAAATAGAGGAAAAATAATTATTTTGTGCTGCCTAATATCTTTGTTACTTCATCCTGTTATATCAATTCATGAAGAGAGATAAATTTCTTTTCATTGAAGATAGCCCCCTTATGAATATATATCTCATTTTTAAGGTTCTATGCTAGAATCTGGAGTTAAAAAGACAAAAATGAAATAGTCCCTACCTCCAAGCTGCTATGTGCTCCTAGAACTTAACAAAATTTACACAGAGCATCAAAGTCATGATGAATCAAGCAAGAAGAGAGCACTAAAACCTGGATGAGATAAAAGAAGGCTTTCTGAAGGAGAAGGACTTGGAATGAACTCAGTTGAGAAAAACTCAAAGGAAGGGTTGCTATTCTTTTTAAAATATTTTAAAATTTATATCTTTATTTACACATTACTAAAAATCTTGTTGTAAGAGAAAACATAATCCCCCCCCCAAAAAAATTAAAAACCTCATGATAAATAAAGTAAAAGAATGAGAAAAAAATGTGCTTCAGTCTGTGTTCGGATACCATCAGCTCTGTCTCTGGGGTAGATCATATTCTTTATCATAAGTCTGTTGGAGAAGTTACTTCCATATTTTTCCATAGTTGCTCTTGCTGATTGTAATTCCATCCATTCATTCATCCCCACTACCATTTATTATATTTTCTCTCTCTTTTCACTCTAACCCTCTTCAAAAGGGTGCTGTGGGGCAGTGAGTGGCACAGTGGACAGAGCACCAGCCCTGGGGCCAAGAGGCCCCAAGTCTAAATCTCACCCCAGAGACCCAGCAACCACCTGGCTCTGTGGTCCCGGGCAGGCCACCCAATCCCACCACTTTGCAAAAAGTAAAAAAGAAAATTTGTTATATCTGACTACCCTCTGCCATGATCTACCCTGTCTTCTATCACCTACATTCCCCCTCTCCTCCCCCGTCCCTTTTCTCCCATCTCCTTTTTCTCCTTTTTCTTCTAGATTTCTATGCCCTATTTAAGTATGTATCTTGTTTCCTTTCTGAGGCATCTTTTTTAAATTAATTAATTAATTTTTATTTTTATGTACAAATGTTTTTTTATACATTACTAAAATATTCTTGTTTAAGAGTAAATATAATACCCCCTCCCCAAAAAAATATAGACTCTCATGAGCAATAAAGTAAGGAAAATAAATAAAAATAAAAATAAAAAATAATAATAATGATGGAGCAGATAGGTGACACAGTGCACAGAGCACCGACCCTGGAGTCAGGAACACGTGATCCCAAATCTGGCCCCAGACATCCAACAATCACCCAGCTGTGTGACCCTGGGCAAGCCACCGCAACCCCATTGCCCTGAAAAAACCAAAAATAAAATAAAATAATAATAATAATAGTGATAATAAAAGGGGCAGCCAGGTGGTACAGTGGACACAGCACCAGCCCTGGAGCCCAGAGAACCCGGGCTCAAATCCGGCCTCAGACACCCAATAGTCACCCAGCTGTAAAGCCCCGGGCAAGTCACCCAACTCCACTTGCCCTCCACCCCCCCAAATAATAATAATAATAATAATAATAATAATAATAATAATAATGAATGTGCTTCAGTCTGTGTTCTAACACCACCAACTCTGTCATGGGTGGATCACATTTTTTATGATAATTCCATCACAAAGCTACTTCCATATTTTTCCACTGTTGCCATTGCTGATTGCAACTCCCTCCATTCATACTTCCCCACTACCATACACTATATTTTCTCTCTCTCCTCTCACTCTGTCCCTCTTCTTAAATGTGCTGTAGGGTAGCTGAGTGGCACAGCAGACTGATCACTGGCCCTGGGGCTGAGAGGCCTGGAGCCTACATACCACCTCTAAAGTCCAGCAACCACCTGGCCCTGTGGTCCTTGACAGGCCATTCAATCCTAGCCCCTTGTAAGAAATAAAAAAGAAAATGAGTTATATCTGACCACTTTCCCCCACAGTCCACCCTCTCCTCCATCACTCACATCCCCCCTTTCCCCTGTCCCCTTTCTCTCCTTCTTACTCTAGATATCCATACCCCATTGAGTATATATGCTGTTTCCTCTCTGAGCCACCTCTGATGAGAGTGAAGGTTCCCTCATTCTCCCTTGCCTTCCACCCTTACATATCATTGCAATAGCTCATTGTAATAAAAAACATCTTATTATATGAAATATCTTAGCCCATTCCACTTCTCCTTTCTCTTACTCCCATTACTTTTCCCTTTTAGCCATTGACTCCATCTTTACAATATATTATATCTTCAAATTCAGCTCTCTCTTGTGCTTCATCTATAAAAAGCTCCTTTTACCTGCTCTATTAAATAAGAAGTTTTTTATGAGTATTATCAGTATCATTTTTCTATGCAGGAATACATGCAGTTTACCATCATTAAGTTCCTCATATTTTACCCTTCTCCCCCACTCTCTGTGCTTCACCTCTGAGTCCTGTATTTGAAGGTCAAACCTTCTGTTCAGCTCTGGTCATTTCAACAGTAACATTTGAAATTCCCTTGGTTTATTGAAAATCCATCTTTTTTCCCTGGAAGAAGGTGTTCAGTTTTGCTGGGTAATTGATTCTCGGTTGCATTCTGAGCTCTTTTGCCTTCCAGAATATTGTATTTCAAGCCCTATGAGTCCTTAATGTGGATACTGCTAAGTCCTGTGCAATCCTGCCTGTAGCTCCATGATATTTGAATTGTTTCATTCTGGCTGATTGTAATATTTTCTCTTTGACTTGGGAGTTCTGGAACTTGACTATAATATTCCTGGGGGTTTTTATAATTTTTTTGGATCTCTTTCAAGAAGAGATCAATGGATTCTCTCAATTTCTGTTTTGCCCTCAGCTTCTAGGATATCAGGGCAATTTTCCTGTAGAACTTTATAAATGAAGTCAAGGTTCTTTTCCTGATCATGATTTTCAGGTATCCCAATAATTTTTAAATTGACTCTCCTCAATCTGTCTTCCAGATTAGTTGTATTTTCAATGAGATATTTCATGTTTTTTGGTATTGTGTTATTGTTTCTTGATTCCTTGCAAACTCATCAGCTTCTTTTAGTTCCAGTCTTCATTTGAAGGAGCTTTTTTTTTTTTTAGAGAGCTTTCTATCTGACTAAATCTCCCTTTTTTTCAAAGCAGTCTTCTCATTAGCTTTTTTGGACTGCTTTTTCCATTTGACATAAACTCATTTTTAATATGTTATTTTCTTCAGCATTCTTTTTTGGATCTCCTTCACCAGGCTGCTGACTTGGTTTTCATGTTTCTTCTTGCTCTCATTTTTCTTCCCAATTTTTCCTTTACCTCCCTCACTTGATTCTCAAAATCTTTTTTGAGCTCTATCATAGCCTGAGCCCAACTCCTATATTTATTGGAGGCTTTGGATACAGCAGCTTTGACTTTGTTATCTTCTGAGTGTGTGCTTTGATCTTTCATGGGGACCAAAGTAATTTTCTATGCTCAGGTTCTTTTTTTCTGTTTATTTATTTCCCCAGCCTGTATCCTGGTTTTGGTGTGCTTCCAAGGCTATTGAGTATTATTGGGACATTCCATCAGGGACCTCAGTTCCTTCAAGGTCTTATGAGAGGCTTTGGCTACTCTACTGCCTGTGCTCTGGTCTGTAGATGCCAGCAGGGTCCCTGCTCTATGGCAGTGGGGGGGCCCTACACTGTGACCAGGATCTGAATGTGGACAAAGCACTAGAGTGCTGTCCCAGGGACAAAAGAGAGACCTCAACAGTTTCTCCCCACCCCCTAACCTTCTATGGGTTGAGCACTCTGGGAGCAGCTGCTGGGCGGCTCCCTACTGGATGGTTCTGTGGGCCTGCTTCCATTTCTTAGGATCTGGGCTGCACTGATGGCCTTGGCTATGCTGAGAGCCATGCTGGCTCTCACTTTGGCAGAGGTTTCCTTGCTGATCTTCCAAGTTGTGTTTGATGTTCCCTGGGTTGGCAGGTCAGGAAACTGCTTCTTCTTCTTAGAGTGGGTGCTCCCAGGGACCCAGGTACCCTATAGGTTGTTCCTGGAAGACTGGAGCTCCTTTGCTCCAGCACAATATTGGCTGTGCTGCCACCCCCTCTAACCCCTTCCCACGATCTTCCAGGTTACCTTGGTCTGGAGAATTGCCTTACTTTCTGTGGGTTTTGTCTCTCAAAAATTTAGTTAGAGTCATAATTTCAAGGTTTTTGAAATATTTTGGAGAGAGCTCCTAGGAAAGGCTGTTCCCATGCCACCATCTTGACTTTGCCTCAAGGGTTATTATTCTTTAGGCTGTTTGCTAGGCTTCAGGTGTAATCTTCAGGTAAAGTTGCTTCAAGGGCAACAGTTACTCTGACAATTATTCATTGGAGGAGCTAGGGTTAGTAATCCTCTTTCTCAGATTTCTCCAGAAGGACAATTAATATTCTGTCAGATATATACCAGCCTAACTTGATTATATGATTCTTTTTATTAGAGATATTTATAATTAAAAGAAACATTTGCTCCATAATGCCTAACCAAGTTAAGCATAGAGTAGATATTTAATAAATATGTTGTGCTGGATTAATTGATTCAACTAATCTCTTAAAAATGTCTACTTTAAATTCTTGTTAAACTACTTATTTGATATTATTGAACTGGATGAATTTTGGAATAAAGTATTTTCTTTTCAATTTAAATCAGTGCTGATGAATTCTTCATTAGAAATGATTAAATGACAATTAGAAGTTAGTGTGGCAGAAACTTGGATTACACCAACATCTCACACCCTATATCAAGATAAGATCAAAATGGGTACAGGACTCATACATAAAAGGCTATATTATAAGCAAACTAGGAGAACAAGGAATAGTTTACCTGTCAGATCTATGGAAATGGAAACATTTTATGACCAAGGAAGAGATGGAGAACATCATTAAAAACAAACTGTATAATTTTGATTATATTAAATTAAAAAGCTTTTGCACAAACAAATCCACTGTAACCAAGATCAAAGGAAATGTAGTAAATGGGAAAACAATTTTTACAACTAGTGTTTCTAACAAAGAAATGAGTCAAATTTATAAAAAAAATAAACCAAGTCACTCCCAATTGACAAATGGTCAAGGATATGCAAAAGCAATTTGCAGCTGAGAAAATCAAAGCAATACATAGTTATATGAAAAATTGCTCTAAAACATTACTGATGAGAGAAATGCAAATTAAAGCATCTCTGAGGTTCCACCTCATGCCTCTCAGATTGGCCAATATGACCAGAAAGAACAATGATCAATGTTCTAGGAGATGTGGGAGATCTGGGACACTAATGCATTGTTGGTGGAGCTGTGAACTGATCCAACCTTTCTAGAGTGAAATTGGAATTATGCCCAAAGGGCAATAAATTGTATATATGTGTATATATATATATATATATATATATATATATATATATATATATACAACATAATCCAATAATACTGCTGCTACTGGGCATATACCCTGAAGAGATCATGAAAAAGGGTAAACCCATCACAAAAACATTCACATCCACAGCAGCTCTGTTTGTGGTGGCAAAGTATTGGGAATCCAGTGAATGTCCATCAATTGGGGAATGGCTGAACAAATTTTGGTATATGTATGTTATGGAACACTATTGTTCTATTAGAAACCAGGAGGGGATGGGGTTAGAGGCGTGGCCCACCAGAGTGAAGGAACTTCAGCCCCCTGGAAGCAGCCCCAGGGTGCCTGGAGCTGTGGCTCATGGCAGCTGGGGCAATTTCATGACCTACACCCCAGAGGGAGCACCAGGCACAACTTGGAAGATCAGTTGGGGGCCTCTGCCAGAGCAAGCACATGAAACCCAGCCCTCAGGGCATTCAACGAGCAGCATGGATGTGGAAGCCCAGATCAAGGTCCTGGAAGCAGGCGGAGCTGGTAAGCAGGAGCCGCTAGGCTTGAGTGCTCAACCTTGGTAGGGGAGTGGAGAGAGACTTCGGAGGTCTGTCTTCTCTACCTGGAATAAGACTCTGGGGCTCTGATCACATTCAGATCCTGATCACAGGCTAGGTCCTCCATAGAATAGCAGGGCACCTCCACCTCAGCTCCGTGGCAGAGGGGTGCACTTGTGGTCATTCACAGACCAGGAGGGAAGACAGGGCTTCACACATTGAGATCTTTGTCGGGGGAAGGGCGTCCCAATAATACTCAAAAGCTCAGGAAGCACTCCAAGACCAGGCACAGGCTGGGGAAATGAGTAAACAGAAAAAAGAGGAACAGCATTGAGAAATACATTGTCTATGATCCCAAGAAGGATCAAAATACTCAATCTGAAGATGAGGAAGTATAACGTCCTGCATCTAAAGTCTCCAAGAAAAACAGAAATTGGGCACAGGCTATGACAGAGCTCAAAAAAGATTTTGAAAATCAAGTGAGGGAGATAGAAGAAAAAAATTGGGAAAAGAAATGAGAGAAATGCAGTAAGAAACATGATAAAGAAGTCAGCAGCTTAGTCAAGGAGATCCAAAAAAATGCTGAAGAAAATAACATGTTAAAAACCAGCATAGGTCAAATGGATAAAACAGTTCAAAAAGTTATTGAGGAGAAGAATGCTTTAAAAAGCAGAATTGGCCAGATGGAAAAGGAGATAAGAAAGCTCTCTGAGGAAAACAAATCCTTCAGATCTAGAATGGAGTTGAAGGAAGCTGCTGACTTTGTGAGATTTGAGGTTGGTTGTTCCTGACTCCAGGGCTGGTGCTCTGTCCACTGTGCCACCTAGCTACCCCTATTACTATTATTATTTTTAATTTAATTTTAATTTTTTCTCTTTCCTTTATTGCTCATGAGGGTCTATTTTTTTGGGGGGGGAGGGAGTATTATGTTTATTCTTAAACTAGATTATTTTGGTATTGTATAAAAATCATTTGTACAAAAATAAAATAAATGTAATTAAAATTGAAAGAAAAAGTAACCAGGAGGGATAGTAATTCAGAGAAGCCTGGAAAGACTTGCATGAGTTGATGCTGAATGAGGTGAGCAGAACCAGAATATTGTACATCCCAGCAACATGGGATGAGGATCAGTGTTAATGGACTTGCTCACTCTATCACTGCAATAATCAGGGACAATTTTGGGGTATCTGCGACAGAGAATTCCTTCTATATCCAGAGAAAGAACTGTGGAGTTTAAACGAAGACCAGAGACTATTAATGTTCATTCTTTTAAGAAAAAGATTATCTTATGTACTACATAATTTTGCAATCTCTAATATTTTATTTTTTCCTTAAGGATATGTTTTTTCTCTCAACACATTAAATTTTGATCAATGCATATCATGGAAAAAATGTGAAGATTATCAAATTGCCTTCTTTGGGGGGAAAGGAAGGGAGGGTATGGGGGGAAAGTGTAAAATTAAAAACTTTACCACAAAATGATAGGTCTAAACTACTATTATATATATATATATATATATATATATATATATATATATATATATGGAAAACAAATAAAATATTTATATGATTAAAAAAGGAAATAATTAAATGTTGTTATATTGTTAAAACCATCTTTTGGTGACTTTTCTCCCTTTATATTATTTAACTAATTTGTTTTTCCAATCTCAATAGTTTCTTAACTTATTCAAACCATAAACAGATAGTGGCTAACTAGTATTTTTTCTGTATGGGATAATTTTCTGGCAGACAGTTTACTACACAGATTAAATTAGTGTAAAAGTTACGTAAGCAACATTTCCTGGTATCATAATTTTTATATGGTTCCTGTGCAAGCAAAAAGCACATTATAAGGGAAAATAAAAATGTACAAAACTGACACTAAGGAAGCAAACCAAAGATAATTACAAAATCAGTTTTGACCCCCCCCCCCAAAACCCATTTCTTTACAATGAATCTTGTATGAATGACCCTTGAGAATCTTAGAACTAAATGACCATTGTCACATATTGTCTTTTTGAAGGGCTAGTGAATAAAATCTAGAGTTAATATTTTTGATCAAAGACATTGATGTTTTTGGTTATTCTCTACTTAATACACTTTTATTCTTTTTTTCTTCTGTGGCACCATATCCTTCTAGCTCTTTTTATTCCTTTTCTGTCTCATTGCTGATTCTTTTCCCTTTTCTTTTAGGAGAAAGAAATAGAGAAGAGACAGAGACAACAATATAATAGTCATTGGTATTCACATCTTCTGAAGGTTCAGTTATCAAAGAAAGAATGTTTACACATTGACTTTTTGCACACTTCTCCCTGGCAAAAGAAAACAAGTAGGTTCTTTTTGATCAGTTCATCATTGCTATAACCACGTTTTTGCTGTAGTGGTTCTCTTATATTTCCCACATTCTGTATTGCTTCACTATTATCACATATTTATTTTGGGAGGATCTAAAAAGATAACAATGAAATCCTCAAGATTTAAAATAGGGTTTTTGGAATATTTAATTTTGAACTTATTAGATTATCAGAGATAAATGTGCAGGTAGCTGGGTGGCACAGTGGATAGAGAGCTAGCCCAGAGTCAGTAAGAGGCATCTTCTAGTATTCAAATCTGACCTTAGACATTTACTAGCTGTATGACCCTGTCACTTAACCTTGCTTGCCTCAGTTTTCTCATTTGTAAAGTGAACTGGAGATGGAAATGGCAAACAGTCCAGTATCCTTGCCAAGAATATCCCAAGTGGGGTCATTTAGAGTCATGTGACTCTGACTGAATAATTAAAAACAAAATATGGGGCTAGCAAACAGCTGGTTAAGCAGCCAATTCTTCACTTTAACAAGTGGTTAGTAGAAATGGGGACATGACATGGGAATGGAAGAAGAAACACCGAGAGAGCAATTGAGGCAATCGAGTGGGAGAACATTGGACATGTCAGTTCTACTAGCTGGGTTAATTGTTCTGCATGACCCATAGTCCCTCTAGTCTAATTACTCCAGCCTCTGAGCTTGGTTAAACAGCAGCAACTGAACCACATACAGCTGGGTGGAAAGGATTTTTGCATGAAGCCAACTTGCTCTTTTTAACACAGGATTTAAAAGCTGTTATCTAAAAAATCATTATGCTAAACAGAAGCCTTTTTCTCATGTAAACTGCTGGGAATACTTGCTTCCTCTTAGGCTTTCAAAGATAATGAGAACATGTAAATCTTCTTGATCAAAGCAGATGCCAAAAAAAAAAAGAAAGAAAAAAAAAAGAATCTGGTTTTCTACCTCAAGTGTTGACTTTAGAACCATGGATTTTGATGCCTCACTTGCAGGCTGGAATCTTTCAGTGGATCTGTTTTTAGGTTCTGATATACTTCTGAATAGAGTCAGATTCTTGGGTTAAATAGAAAATTAAATCTCCCTCAATTTTAAAATTGTTGAAGTTTTCCTCAGTGTTTATTGTTCAGTCATGTCCAACTCTTTGTAACTGCATTCAGGGTTTTTTCGACAAAGATACTGAAGTGTTTTGTCATTGCCTTCTAGAGTTAGTTTTTACAGAAGAGGAATTGAGGCAACAGGTTTAAGTGACATGCCCAGAGTCACATAGCTAATAAGCGTCTGAAGTCAGATTTGAACACAGGAAGATGAGTTTTCTTGATTTCAAGCCCAATGCTCTATCCACTGGTCAACCTGGCTGTCCAGTGTACTATCTCTATTTGCTTAATGAATTGTATAACCACTATGAAATATAAAACATGTTGGCTTAAGGCAGGGTGCTAGTATTTTCTCAAGCCATTTAGTTGTAGAAAAACTTATTTTTAATTGTGATTCATATCTATTATCTTCTAATTTACTAGTCCCAAAATAACTTACTTTTAAGAGACCCAGAGTTCACAGGTAGTATTGTTTATTAAAAGTTAAACCCTTCAGAAGTCTAATCCATTAAAATGTTACTATTGAGTAGTTTCATCGCCCGTTAAAGAATTTGGAGTTGCTAGTTTTCCTAGCTATAAAAAACTCGATGCTAAATGTAATATGGGTAGGTTTACTTTGTAAATTAACTGTTGAAATTTTTTGAATTTGAATAATTTGTAAGAGACTCTCTTCAGTGGTTGAGAAGATGATTTCTCAATATTGTATGCTTGAGTGAGGGGTACAATTGAAGATAGTGATTGGGAAAAGAGAGCTTTCTTCTCGCTTCCTACTTTGAGAGAACATATGAGGTTATCAGGTCCACTTTGGAGACCCAGAAAGCAATTGATTGAGCTGTGATACCTAGATCTCAGTGGATCCATAGTCTTATTAAATCTATATTTTTCTGGATTATACTGATCTGTATAACTTCTCTGATTCTTGTTTGCTCTCTGCTTGGATAAATGGATTTATTTACCTTTTATTAATTGTGTTATCTATTTTGTAACTAGCTTTGGTAGGAAGGAACCTAGCCTTCAGATATAAACCTCACTCTTTCTAAAATGGATAGCCACTAGGGAAGCACTAGAATCTAAAAAAAATTTCCCTTCATCTAACAGTATTTATGAGGACAGATAGACATAATCTTATTCTGGTACCTTCTCCCTTAGGAAAGAAAAGCAGCTAGTCTGGTAGTCCTGAATCTTCTATCCCTTTCCACTCAAGAATAAAAGTCTCTCTTGGAAAGTGGTGACCATGATTCTATTCATATCCGTTCATGCCTCCCTGTGAGTCAAATTTAGAAAACTCATGTGTGCAAATACACAGAACTCTTTGTGGGCAACAAACATAAACACACTTCATGATATATTTTGGTGGAAGAAGAACAATGGGGGAAAATCATGGCATAGTGGAAAGAGTTCTGGATTTGAGTTAGAAGATATAGGTTCAAATCCTCACTGTTATTACCTAATGGACAAACTGATTAACTACTCTGGAATAATATAGAAAGGAAGGAAGGAAAAGATGACCTCTACTAGAAAATCTCTTCTAATTTAAATCTGTGATCCTATGAGCAAACAGTAGCCCCCCCACAAAGGTGTAATTGAGTTAGGAGAGGTGACTTGAATTCATCAAGGGTTTCTAAGAAGTCTTTTTCTCCTAACTTATTTTGGCTATTAATTCCCAGTTAATCATTTTTATCTTGTTCCTTCTAATTCACATATCTCTGCAAAGAAAAAAGGAACAAAGTAAAAATTTAAAAATTTTTTCTTTTTTTCTTCTGTTATCAGTCATCATTATTCCATCATCAGTCCTATCCCTTCTTTTATCTTATTCCTCTTCCCAATACTCTGTGTTAGGTCATAGGGAATAGAAAAATATTTTAAAAATATCACAGACAAGAAGCTTACATATATGGTTTCACTAAAAGTATGAAAAAATAAAGAATACAAAAGTCTCTCAGTCAATCAAAAGTCATGCTTCTGGCCAGCAACAAGAGGTTTCCATTGTACCAGGAGGAATGACATATATACAAATTAATATAATGTAGGGTAAAGTGCAATCAGGGTAAAGACAACATCAAAACAAAATACTCTGGGAAAATTTGAGATGCTAGAGAACACTTCTAACTGAGGGTATTTTGAAAGACTTCAGATGGTAGCATCAATCTTGACCCTTCAAGTACATGTTTTGAGAGATAAAAATGAGAAAGGAATACCTTTTGATCTTGGTGGGATAGGAAATTTCAGGATGTCATAAAATCATAAGGCAGATGTTTTTATTGTAGTGAACAATCAGGAGTCCAATACATTGAAATAATAGTAGAGCCAAATTGTTGGGGGTCTTAAATGTCAGTTAATGAGATCATGTAAATTCAAAAGAAATAACTAATAATAGCAAATATATCTTAAAACTTCTAATCAATATGGAATATATTTTTAGAGTTTATTGATATTAACTGGACCTTCTCCAGTTCTATTAACAATAGCAGTTTCCTGCTGCACACAATGGTGATCCCAGACATGAAAGTGGTCACTAATTCATCAAATGCGCAACTACTGATCTTCTGTAAATGATTCTGGAAATCATATTAACTGATTATGCCTATAATCAAAGCCTAGAAGGAATCAAGTTGTGATTGAAAAGACATCACATGGTTCTTAAAGATGCTTAGTATGCTCTTACTCTCCTTTCTTTGTGTTTTGTTCTCATGTTTGAGGGAGAATTATTACATGTGTTTGCCACAGCCAGATGTTTGAATTCCTTAGCCAAGTGGGATGTGAAATTATTGAAAGAAATAGGAATGGCTAAGGAAGGAGGTCATAATATTATGATCTGTGGGTGTGTAAATTCTGTGAACCAAAGGGAATCTAAGTGAGTTTAATGAGTATGAAAAATTCTTTACAAGAATGCTTTGAATGTAATGGAATTTTTTGGTCCTATTATTTATGTTTGAAACACTTTGTTAGCCATATGTCTGGTGCTATATTTTGGATAGGGACCTGACCTGTTGTTTCATTTGTATAATCAACTTCCAAGTGAAGAAATATCCTCTGCCAGTGCAGGTTGAAACCTTCTCTGCAACTTAATATTAGAGTTGCCTAGAATCTTGAAAGGTTAAGTGATGTTCCCAGGCTAATGTAGTCAGTATGCATTAGAGAAGGGAATTGAATTCAAGCTTTTCTGGCATGAAGGTCAGCTCTCTTTCCACTACACCAAACTTCCTTTTTCCATTTTTGGATACAATTGCTAAAGCAAACTTTTGAAATATTTTTTAATCTCCTTATCAAATAGCACAAACATAGCTCCATCGAATGAAAAACTTTGATCTACAGCTAATTTATTTTAGCCTCTTAAGCTCCAAGAAGACAGGGGAATTACCTTTGCATTTTCCCCTAACACAGTGCTTTGCATATGGAAGATTGTTAAAAATCAGTTGTTGAAATAAACACAAGGTCTGGTTATTAAATCCTACCCTTAGTATAATTTATTTTTTTAGATTTTTCAAGCAATGGGGTTAAGTGGCTTGCCCAAGGCCACATGGCTAGGTAATTATTAAGTGTCTGAGGTCGGATTTGAACCCAGGTCCTCCTGACTCCAAGACCAGTGCTCTATCCACTGGGCCACCTAGCCACCCCCAGTGCCACCTAGCCACCCCCCTTAGTATAATTTAACTGATAAATGCTTATATGCATATATAAATTAGCACATATGTTTTTATGTATATCACTATATAGGAGAAGGGACTGGAAGATGACTCTCCCAAGGTGCTTTGCTTTTGAACCTAAGCTTGCATAATGTGAGCACAAACTGGGAACAAGAGAGAAACCATGGGAAGAAGAGAGAAAGCACATAAGGAAGAATTAGGTATGTTTAAACCAGGAAGGAAAAAAAAAGTAGAATGAGCAATTGCATGAGAAAAGAAGGAAGAGGAGAAGAAGCACGGGTTAACAGCAAATAAAGAGCAATCAAGTTTCTCTAATGGAATAGGAGGAAGTCAATCACTGGGGGAGAGAAAGTTCAAGAGCAGAGAAAATGGGAGTTAAGAAGCACAGGACTAGAGGTCACTAAAAGATGGAAGAATCTGGTATGGAGCTGAAGAATCACAAGAAACATGAGGAGTCTACATAGGGTAATTGGCATGGAGTTATGATTCTGCAACTACAGAGAAGGAGGTTATGAGACATCTGCCTCTCTGAAGACACCTGAAAGAAAAGAAACTTGAGAGGGATTATATGATTCTAAACTTTGTCCTTCTAATGAAATTGGGGCAAGAGGGAATTTTATCATCCTATGGTGGTGAAAGATAGAATTCAATTTCATGGGCATGGATAATGATTACTATTCATTTACTTCCCTTTAAAATATAATTCCCTGTAAAAATACATTTTTATTCTTGCATGGGTTTTATATAGTTTGACATAGCTATGGCATGGATGGAGATCAAAACCATAGTTCAGATGAACTAAAACTAGTATACTGTTTTTTGAAACAATACACACATACAGTTATTGTTTAATATATGCTTGCTGATGAATTGGTTAGTGATTTGTTGAAGCATCATATGGGGGAGGAATCAAAATTGGATCAGATCTGTAGATAATTACAATTTGGGATTTTTTAAATAATTCTCATTTTTTCAATCAAGATAAAATACATTAGTACTTAATATAGTTGTATTTTTACTTTGTACACTTTTCAAAGAACAAAGGAAAGTCTTGATTAATTATATTATAGATATTAGGGAGGAAGTGGTAAGAATAATTGATATCTATAGATAATGACTCTTTCTGACATCAAAGAATCTGTGATTTATTTTTATTCCTGTAGATTTTCTTTTTACCATCACAAATCATAATCGAACTACACCTTGGTTAAAAGTTTCATGAGTTGCAGTGGTCTGTGATGAACTTTTCCAAAGTATCTTGGGTGGTTTTGAGAAACAGTTGATCATTAAAACTATACATGATGCCCTTGCAATTTGGTAGGATCTTTCAGAGTAATTATACCATTTGAGAATATACACCATGATGAGGTATTGATTTAGATCTAGTAGGAAATCACACTTTTAAAATACATTTTAGCTACTAGTTCCAACCACTAGTTCCAACCACTGGTAATTAACAAAAATCCACCTATTGGAATTTTACCTCTTCCCCACCCACCTTTTTCACAAACACTCCTATACTCTGCAGGCTAAGTACTAAGTAGCAGATATTTGGCACCAGAGGAGACCAGCAGGATTTAAGGAGAAGGATTATTTTGCATAATCCAAAACAAGCTAATTAGTCCTAAGTAATTGAGAGTTGGCTGAATTTGCAGCTTTGGTCAGCATAGAGACTTCCATTCAATGGATAAAAATGCAAACCAAGGGAAATGAAAAGTGAGTTATCATAGCTAAATTACCATGTAGCAAGAACAGATAAAAAAACCCCAACAAGAATTATATAGATAGATAGATAGATATAGATATAGATATAGATATGTAGTTTTAGGTTCTAACAACTCTAGAGGTATAATAGCTATAAAGGGCTTAATTTTAGTAAAAAATAGAAATTTCTAAATCTATTGCAAATAGTATACTAAATCCAGCAATCTAACAATCTTCTTGTTGTCTTCATCACACATTCATCAGATCAATGAATGTGGTCAAACTGCTATAAACTATTGTTTATACAATATAATTTATTAAATATGCCAGCCCTGGAATCAGGAAAACTTATTTTTTTCATGATAAAAATCTAGACTCAGACACTTACTAGATGTTTCACTCAGTTTCTTCATAAATGAGTTGGGAAAGGAATTGAGAAACTACTCAATTATCTTTGCCTAGAAAACCCTAAATATGTTCAGGGAGATTTGACTATGACTGAAACAATTGAACTGCAATAAAAATGGTGCTATTATTAGATACTATGTACTTATAACTTGACTGATAAATCTGGAAGTCTTCTGATTCCCTGTAACCTGCAGTTATTTAATAGAGAATTTACAAAGCTTTAACCTCCAGTAAGCAGAAATTTGGTACTTTTAAATTTTGGTTCTTTAAATTATAGGAGGATATAGTGACAGTATTGGGCAGCTAGGTAGTGCCATAGTGTATAGAGTGCTAGACTTGGTGTCAGAAACTTTCTGAGTTCAAATCTGGCCTCAGACATTATCTGTATGAACTTTGTCTTACCATTCAACCCTGTTTGCCTCAGTTCCTCAACTGAAAAATAAGCTGAAGAAGAAAATGAAAAACTACTCTAGTATCTTTGCCAAGAAAACCTCAAATGGAGGTCATGAAGAGTAAGATACCACTGAAAAGGCTGTATGATAACAACTTGGGTTCAGTTTCTCAATGGCTTTTAAATCTCATGAAGTAGAATTTATCACCATATTTGTAAAAGTTCCAATTCAAAAATACCATTTCTGTGAAGAAAGTATTAATATGTGTGAACACTGACTTTGTTTCTTTCTTCTTCAAATGAATTTTTAACTCGAACAATAACAGTTTAACAAAAAGACATTATGGACCACAGTGAAATCACAGTGAACTAAAAAATTCCATGACAATAGACTGTCTATGCCTCTTTTTATCTGCATTTCTTTTTTATGTCCTTGAGATAGTGTCTCTTAGATTGTGCAATCATGGAGTCTACCAAGCAATCCAAGAGGTTCATAAAGAAGAAAGCTGTAATCCCGGGCAGGCACACAAACAAGATCATCTGTTTTTCTGTTTGTGACCCTCAATTCTAATGCATTTGACCAACATGGACAATCTGGAAATTTATCAAAAGTGATTTTTTTTACATGACCCAAAATTTGGCTTCTTTATGATGTAGAATGAATCATTGAATGTTCTCCAGAAGATATCGAAACCCATGGCTCAGGTTGTCTGGTCTGAACTCACATGGACTGGGTTTTGAAACAGACAGTAATGACTCTGAAATTGAGTCATGTGTCTCTGAGGACTCTTCTCCACCTGGTGTTACTTACTCTCATGAATATTCAGTGTACAAGAGCCTTATTAGAACAAAACCAACCAGAAAAAAGTCAATGGAAATAGCTTTTTATTCTTTTCATCAGAATGCTACTCCTCTATGGTTTTAGGCACTGCTTAATTCACAGTTCATTTATCTCTTAGGAACAATGCACATTTCCTCTTTGCTTTCTCTATATTAACTGATGCTACCAACTACCTTTTTTCCCTTAATCATTATTTTTTCTTCTCTTGACTTTACTGGTTCTTCTCCTATATTTCCTTCTATAGAATGCCCCATACTTTGTTATCTGCATAGCATTCCTTCTATTCTTTCCAACAGTTAAAATTCTTATCCTCTTACCTCTGACTATTAATGTATTAGAACTTTGGTGGACATTATGACTCAAAGGTAATGAGCAAGCTAACATGGTGCCTGGGGAAAAAATTGAGAAAGTCCTAGCAAGTCAGGAAAGTGTTTTACATGTAAAGTCTTGCTAGGGAGTCCCAAGAGACTAAACAATGATCCAGTGACTTGACATGGCAAACAGACAGTCTGCCACAGCAGTAGCTATGTTAGCCATAATAATAATAATACAGAGAAGTAAGGGTCTCAGTTTTGATGAGTATAAAGAACAAGCAGGATTATTCACTATCATGGAGAGAGAGAGTGTTTGGTTTGACAATTTCCCATTGCCAAATGATAATTATAAATACAAAAAATAAAAGTAGCTGTCTTTGCTAGTGAAGATGAAAAGGGTGAAGGATGTTTCTAGTTTTACAGGGAAGATAAAGTATTCCTTGAAAGTATGAAAGAAGGACTTTAAATGAAAATGAAGAGCTTGAGAGTTTCCTCAGTCTAGAAGCTTGGGAAAGAAATTGAAAATTTTAGAGGAAAAAAGTGATGTTTTCAGCTAGGAATGATAATGATTATAAATATTGTTTATATAGTAATTATATATCAAATACCGTTCTAAGCACTTTGCTATTAATATCCCATTTGATTGTCAAAACAACACTGAGAGGGAGGTGGTATTATTTTACAATTTTTTATTTGTGGATTTGGCAAGGGTTAAGTGACTTACCCAAGGTCACATAGCTAGTAAGTATCAAGTATCTGAAGTCATATCTAAACTCAGATCCTCCTGACTCTAGGGCAAGAACTCTAGCCACTGTGCCACCTAGCTGGCACCTAGGGAAGTGCTATTATTATTCCTATTTTACCAATGAGGAAACCAAGGCAAACAGCAGTTATGTTCATGATCACACAGCTGGCATTTGTCTAAGGTCATATTTGAACTCAGGTCTCTCTGACTATTGGGTAGTGCTGTTTTGTTTTTTCTATGCCACTCAGCTGCCTCCAAAGATGAGCCTATGAAGGAAAAAAAACTGTTTAAGGAAATGTGTGAGAATTGGATTTGGAATTGTAGACCATGATTTAAAATCCAAGACTCTTGGCGGGGGGGGGGGGCAGAGGTGGGAATGTTGAATACATCAAATATATGGTGATTAAAAATATTTTTTTCCTGAAGAGTTCTGAATCTAATAAGGAAATTTTGAATTAAAAATGGAACAGAAGAGGCGGATAGGTGGTGTAATGGATAAAGCACCAGCCCTGGAGTCAGGAGTACCTGGGTTCAAATCTGGTCTCAGACACTTAATAATGACCTAGCTGTGTGGCCTTGGGCAAGCCACTTAACCCCTTTTGCCTTGCAAAAAAAAAAAAAAAACTTAAAAAATGGAACAGAAAAAAGAAAATGGGAAGAGAAGGAAAACTACCCTCAAATATCTGTCATGTTATTGACCACAAAAGTACAGAACCATTAATGGTTATGTACACATATACATCAATGACATGATATCATGAATGATTGCTCTTTGGTTATACCTTATTGAGTATTTTTCCTTGGTAATCTTTCCTTCATCTTGAACTGACTTTCTCTAAGATTTTTAGACCATTGGATTACTCTTTTTCTCTAAGTTGTTTGAAATCTGTCCCCTATTGTTTACAAAATCAAAACATGTCCTGTGTTCTTCTTCTTATCTCTCATAAATTCTAAGATGTCACACACTTTTCTTAAAGTTTCATTCTTTTCAATTTCAGCAGACAGAACCTTTTCATTCATCAAAATCAGATCAATAATACCAATTCACTTTTCTTCAGTGAGGTTGAGTTTCCTGTGCTGCGAGCAAACTGCTCCCCTTGATGGTGGTATTTCTGTGTTTCTACCTGATGACCAGGTCTCTTGGAAGTATAAATTGAACTTCATGTGGTAACTTAAATATTAATTCTAATTTGTGTACTAAAGGGAGATCTTAAATTATGCTTTTGCTAAAACTCCTAGGTACAGATAAATATTATATCTAAAGGATTTCTGAGGTCTAGGATCTCCTTGTTGATTGAGCAGTTTTATTGATTGATTAATTCTGTGATAAGTAACAAGGCTGGAGAGAGGGAGGGAGGGAGGGAGGGAGAGAGAGAGAGAGAGAGAGAGAGAGTGAGTTTGCTTTTTTGAGACTGGATCTTCCTATTTCAGGTAGACTGGAAGTACAGTGGTCACTCATGGGCTCAATTCCATTTCTGAGTAGATTCCCATATACTAGGTATATTAACTAATCCACTCACTTCTGGACTTGGAATGTACTGTCAGATAATAAAAGTTAAGAGATAAAATATCTCAGAGACACTGTTATTCAAAGAGTCCCCACCATTAGCTGGGCACTCACAACTTCTGCCCCAGTGGGACATGCAGAAACTTTTCAAATATTTGTGTGAAAATGGAAATTCTTGACTTTCTGCAGACATATAATGCTTAAATAGTAATTTAAACATTGACTAATAGAACCACAAGGTCTAAAGTTTCCCTTGTGGTAGAATCAAGGAGCCCTAAGTTATGCCTTGTCATTTCTCTACTTTCTACCAGTAATGAAATGTAATTAGTCTTTCATCATCTGATTTCTTTGTAATAAAATAATTTATGCAAACTCAGTCCTGTATCAGAAGTTAGGCTCAGTGTCAAATAGCTGTTGGGATGTTAGCAAGGCTTGATTAGTTACAGTCAATTGAAGTCTTTTTATTGACTCACTGTTGGGAAAGGCATTTTGCATCATCCATCAGAGTTAAAATTAAGAATTAGATCATTATCTCTCTGGACACAGTTCACTTCTGACTTTCATTCTTGCTTCCAGCTTTTGAAACTATGAAAGCAAAGAACTGAAATGGTAGAATAAGTAAAAATATTAAATATGGTGGAAAAGGCTGTCAAACCTTTAGATGGGTGGAGATGATTGCAGGCAATTTGATCATAGCAAGGGAAAATAAAACCTTCCAAGGCAACACTTTGGATTAATATGTTATTTTAAATGCTTTTAAAGCCTTAGAGTCTTCCCAGGTCTTAAGTTGCTGTGATTCATAAAAAAATGTGTGTGTGACTATTACCTAATAACATGTTTTACAGATTTAGTTGAGTGTTAACTGAAGATAAATGACACTTTGGAAAATGTATGATGGTTTTATGTCCTCGGCAACCTATATCCTCATCCATTTTCCAAAAGTCACTCTTGCCATCAATTGACAGACATTTTTGTTTAATGGTTTGCATTAAAAAGAAAATATGAAGAAAAAGTTATACTGTGGAAGGATTATAGAGGTGTTTTTTAAAATAAATTTCTAAAGACAGAGTAATCTATGATTTTTTTGACAGAAATTCATTTGACTGAAGTACTTGTTTTCTTTTTAACCAGGACAAGGAAGAACAAGGGAAAATAATTATAAGTCATGATTTGAATTTAATTTTCTACTAGTTATAATATATCCTATTTGAAATTCTGAAGACTTAAGATATTATCAAGCTAATTT
This sequence comes from Macrotis lagotis, assembly GCF_037893015.1. Lineage (NCBI taxonomy): Eukaryota > Metazoa > Chordata > Mammalia > Peramelemorphia > Peramelidae > Macrotis > Macrotis lagotis. The sequence goes on from NC_133660.1 coordinate 79,977,831, forward strand.
CTAAACTGAATGAATTGGGAGGCAGGAGGTTTGTACTATACCAGAAGGATCAATATTATTTGGTAAGTGAAACAGAAGGACTCATCATCAAGTAAGTTTGAATACCAGATATTGATTTAAAAACATTTCACAAAATGATTTACTTCAAGAATATTACATTTGCACCTGCAGCCTTATGAGACTTGGTGAGACTCAGAATATTGGCTCCCTAGCAACCACATCCATGATACAAAATGTAATCACAGAAAAGTCTTACACATCTGCCAATTTTTGTCTAGTGATATTTTCTAAAGAAGGGTGTAAAAATGGAAGAAACACACATAGATAAAATTATGTTTTCTTTTCTATATTCATCTTTGATTTTATGGTTAGGGTCATAAGTGTGGAAATCAAAATACTCTCCCTGCCTCTGAACAGTTAGGTTAGATGCTCTAGATTCAGAGTGAGGAGAAAGCTTAGAGAGCATTCATATCCCACCTACGCTGTTTAATAAATGAAGAAATTGAGTCTTAAGAAGTTTTTATCTTGCCCAAGCTTATCCAAGGCAGAAGATATGGTATTTGAACCTGGATCCTTTGGACTCAGATTTGCTCATTCTAGAATGTTCCAGCATACTTGGGCACCCCCAGCTCTTGCTCTATGCATGTGTATGATGATATCTGAACATGGTTCTTATTCAACAAATTACTTCAGTGATAAAACATGGTCTTTTTTTTAAAGCAAATTTTAGGAAAGTCAGAACAAAGAAAGAAAACCAAATATGGAAAACTGGGGCAGAAAGTTATTGTATATAATATAGACACTGCAACATATTATAAAGACTATGATCAGGTTGAATTTATACTGGGGCTCTTTTAATATAGGAAAACGGTGGTCAAGCATAATTTGCCATAGAGACAATAAGAAAGAAAAAGTGAGATGATTATTTCAGCTGATACAGGAAAAAAAACAAAATACAACACCTATTTCTTAGAAAATATAGAAAAAAATGGACCCTTCCTTACTGTGGTAAATAGAGCCAATTAGGTGGTACAGTAGATAGAGCACTAGTTCAGGAGTCATGGAGGACCTGAGTTCAAATTTGATCTCAGATACTACCTGTGTGCTCTTTGACAAGTCAATTAGCTCTAATTGTCTCACAGTTGTCCTGATTCATATCTGACCACTGGACCCAAGTGACTGTATAGGGGAAAGTGAGGTTTGTTAATTAATACAGCCCTCCTTCAGTCAAATACAATTCACATGCTTGTCATGGCATCACTGCCTTAATGTCACGGTCTTCTTTGAGAACAAAGCAAAAAACCCAAATAGTACATATCTATAACCAAGGGCCAGCATTATATCTAAAGGGAATAAATTAGAGGCTTCCCAATAAGGTCAAAACCTGAATGACCATTTCCACCATTATTATTTAAAGCAATTCTAGCCCTTCATTTCCAAAGAAATGGCCAGATAGGAATCAGGATGACTGGAGATGGCCCTGGACATGAGGTAATTAGGGTTAAGTGATTTGCCAAAGGTCTAAGATAAGAAAAAGGAATTGGGGAAAGCTTAGGCAAGGAAAAAGTCAAAATATCACATTTTGAACATGAGAACTTTAGAGAATCGACTAAAGCTAATTTAAGCTATCAACTTCAACAGAGTTGTATGATATATGATAAATTCATAGAAATCATCATTTTTGATATTACCAATAAAATTAGAAAGAGTTAGAGAGAGGAATTCAATTTAAAATAACTGAATATATAAAATAGTTGATAGTTTACCTACCAAAATACACACAGAGTACAATTCTAAATCATTGTTTATGAAAATAAAGGCAGATCTAAGTATTTGGAGAAGTATTAATTGCACATTACAAGATGCATCAATATTATAAGAATAGCAATATTAAGTAAATGATTGTTTATTTATTGAACTATCAATCAAACCAACAAAGGATTATTTTATAGAACTATAAATATAATATAAAAATTCATTTAGAGCAACAAAAGTTAAATAATATAAAGAGAAATAATAAGAAATGTATAAAGGAAAGTCATGTACTTGTACCAGGTCTCAAACTATGCTATTAAACAGTAATAATTACAAGAATTTATTTCTGGTTAAAAAAATAGAATGTGCAATAGAACAGATTAGAAACATACCATATAGAAACAAATGAACCTAGTAGCCTATGATCTGATAAACTAAGAAAGTTCAGCTATTGAGATGAAAGACTCATTTGACAAAAATTGCTGGGAAGATTGGATAGCTCTCTGGGGAAAACCAGGTTTGTGCCAAAACCTATTATCATATGTCAGGGTAAGCTCCAGATGGATCCATGATTTACGTGTAAAAAGGTCATATCATAAATTAGAAGAACAAAGTTGAAATTATCTTTCAGATCTATGGATGGGTAGAATGAATAACAAGTATTGAACACTGGATGGGCTGTGAAAAAGCAGGTATAATGATGTACTATGGAGCTGTCAATTGTAAATCTTCATTCTGCAAAATAATTTAGAACTAAGTACATGTACATGTACTTTTGAATCAGTGATACTACTGCTACTAGGACATTTCCCCCCCCAAAGAAAGGGTATCTAGAGATCAGATCCCAAAAGGGAGATAGTGCAAGCTGCTTTTAATACCCCCCCCCAACAAACAGATAGGGACAGTGATAGGGTCATTTTGAAGATCTATCTCTTCACAATTGAGTCCTTAGGATCCAGGAGCTCTCCCCTAGTCTTTTGAAGATGTGATTTGTTCTCTCTGTGAAGCTCTATCATTCCTTCTTGCTGCATCCTCTGGCTGCCTTTAGTAACTGGGGCTTAAGATTTCTAGGTAGTGACTGTTCAAATCTTTTCCTCCCATTCACGACCAGTCTAGACTATGAAAAAGCATTTTCAAGTACCTACTATGAGGGACAGCCAGTATGCTAAGCTCTTTGAGATATGGTTATTAAAAAATTACATGGTTCCTATTCTTAAGAAGATTTCCATTTTAATAGGGGAAAACAACATATAAAGGGAAGCTGTGAAAGGGGATGGAAAAAAGATATACATTCTGCAAGTGGTTGTTGTCAAGGATAAAATGAAATGCTGTTTTAAAGTGCTTTTTCAAACCTTAGAATGCTATATGCATGTTAGCTATAATGATGGTAATGATAATGATAGTTATGATGCAAGAATCCAATTACTATACTTTTGTTTATTGAAAAACAAAACTGAAAATTGTGGTAGATGGTTCTTCCATTAGATATTTATGAAATGTGGATAAAAAGACACATGAAAGAATGGGATATGTTGTAATTTATATCAAAAATAGCCACATCAATAGGATCAAAGATGCACAGAAGTGTAAAAATCACACATCTACAAAATTAAATTATGCAGTATTTTGTAAGTTTGTATTTCTTTAACACAGAATTGGAGGACAACCAGAGAAAATGCAAGAAGTTGAGAGATGGAGTATCTTGTTTGTAGAACAGCCAGATGGTCAGTAATGTGTTGTGGAGTAATGTGTGGAAGGAAGACTGGAAAGTAAGGAATAGGACCCTGCGTAAGATGGACAGCACCAAGCACTTACTGTCATTGAAGTTTGACTCTTCTTATCTGAAGAGGCTGGCTACATTATTAAATGTCTCTACAAATTTATTAGATGGCTAAAGCCTCCACTGAATTATTCCGTAACAAAAACTTCATGTAATGGGAAAGAAATATTGATATTTCATCTTTTAGTTTATGTCTTTAGTACAAGTTCCTAAAGCAAACTCTTCTATAAACATCTGACTTGTAAAATTTTTTTTCTTGGCCAACAGCCATTCTGTTGGCCTCCCTCCTATGCCTCCTCACTAAAATTTCTTTCAAGTGTTCCTAGGACATTTCCCCTCACTTTCTAGTGAATGTTTTTCTTTGCTCCTATTCTTTGAGCCTTTTAGTGACTAGAAAGAAAGAACTTTTTTATATCAAGTAACTGAAAATATCTTTGCATTTCTTTGATGAAAGCAGAACTCTTTTCACATCTTTCTTTCTTGAGCCCCTTGAAAATTAAAGTTTTTGGCAGTGTTCCCAGGGATAGTTTCTTTGTGTAAAATCTGTGATTTCCCCCCCCATTTATATTATGCTTATTAAATTTGGTTCTAAACAGCATTAACACATCTTTTCTGAAGTATTTCATTTAAAATTTTTCTTTTTTTTTGCCTGAGTCCTCTGCTGGGTCTAAGCAACAAAAGTCCAATGTAGTTCTAAATTATGAATTTTCCCACCCCATCTTGACTCAAGCAAAATCACTAAATAATATTTCCTTTTATTTCAGATTCTTATTTCCATTTAAAAATTGTGTTTCATATCTTGCTTGGATGAGTGTTTTACCTGGGACATTCTTTTCAGATTTCATGTTCATTTGCTTGAAAATCTTAATTCATCTGTTATTTGGGTCAGTGTCAAATATTTTTAACACCCTATCATAAACTATATTAATTTAAGTTTAATGGCACAGAAATAGATTGATACTTCAATAAAGCATTTAGTAAAGGCTTACTTTGTATCTTGAACTGTGCCCTTGGAATCCAGTTTGTTACACTGTGTTTATTCTTTTCATCTTCAGAAGGTTGTGTGGAACAGACCCATAGGACAGAACCTAGAAAATCCACTTTCCCAGATTCTCTCAATACTAATGATTCACATAGACAACAAAAGGGATAACTGCCAAGGAGAATATAAAATCACTTCAGTGAAAGGGTAAATCAAGGTTCTACAATTAGATTCATCACCTTTCATTCCATTTTTTTTGCTTCTGACTCATTTATTTCTGTCAAAATTACTCATCATTTATGCACTTAGTCTCCCATATTTAAATTGTTATTATTTAGTTCACCCCTTTTTCTTAATTCCTCCCACATTCAATCACATTCCTTCCTTCCTTCCTTCCTTCCTTCCTTCCTTCCTTCCTTCCTTCCTTCCTTCCTTCTTTCCTTCCTTCCTTCCTTCCTCCCTTCCTCTGTCTTTCTTCATTTCTTCTTTTCTTTCCCTTCTTTGTTTTACTTCCTTTCTTCCTTCCTTTCTTCATTTTTCCTTCCTTCCTTTCTTTTTCTTTCTTTCTTTCTTTTTTCTTTCTTTCTCTCTCTCTCTCTCTCTCCCTCCCTCCCTCCCTCCCTCCCTCCCTTCCTTCCTTCCTTCCTTCCTTCCTTCCTTCCTTCCTTTCTTCCTTTCTTTCTTTCTTTCTTTCTTTCTTTCTTTCTTTCTTTCTTTCTTTCTTTCTTTCTTCCTTTTCTCTATCTACTTCACCATGTAACTGCCCCTTTATTCACCCTCATGCCATTTTTCAAATTTGTTGATTCTGACTCCAAAGTAACTCCAGCATCTATCTTCTCTTCTCTCTTCTTTGCTATTATCATTGTCTCCCTACTGTAGTACTGAAATAGCCCCTGTCTTAATGTTTCTGATTTCAAATTCTCTCTGCTTCAAACCAAACATTTTTTTAAATGATCATGTTGTTTCTTACAACAGTTCATAATCTATCCCTACTCTACTTGTTCAACTTTAGACTATATGTCCCAATATTCCATGATTAAGTAAAAACTGTACAACTTTTTGCCCCTTTCCTATTTCTTTGACTTTGATCATTCCATTCCTGGCATACTTGAGTGCCAAATCTTTGTCTGTTGTGCTCCTCCCGTTTATGAGGTCTTCAAGAGGAATTTTTAAATTCCTCTCTTCCTGGTTGTCCTTGCTGATCTATTTGGTAGGAAATTTATTCTTTCTCCTTCAGAACCTTTGTGTAATTTCATATTCATCTTATGGAATTACATTTTTATAATTGTTTTGGGATTTGTCTATACCTCCTTTCTAGTCTGTAAGCTCTATGAGGGCAGATACCTTGCTGTTTATATCTCCCCTTGTGTCTAATGGGCACCAATATTTGCTAGATTTAAAAACAGTATAGATAATGGGATGGGGAAAGAGTAAAGGAGAAGGGGGGAAAGGGGTAGGGGGGGAAAAGGGACAAGAAGGAAGGTGATATGGGAAAAAAGCAGGGTAAAGAGAGAAGGGAAAAGGAGAAAAGGGAAGAAAGAAAGCAGAAGTGAGGAAAAAGGAGAGCAAAAGAAATGGAAAGGGGAAGGAGAAGGAAGAATTTGAAAGAAAGAAAGAAAGAAAGAAGAGAACAAAAGGATTAAGAGGAAGGAAGAATGGAGAAAGGAAGAAAGAAAATGAAGAGAGAGAAAAGTTACATTACAAACAACTAATGGAGTTTTAGATTATAATTTCTTCTTTCAAGTTAATTTTCAGTTTTATAATTTAATTTAACTGTATACCTCAGAAATGAATTTTTTATTAACTTCACATTTTTTCATATAGTATAAACAACCATTCATATTTTTCTATCAGTTTTACATTTTTTAAATATTCATAACTCTACTAAGAGGATACATTTTGACATGAACACTTCATCAAAAACTCTGAACATTTAGAAATTGCAAAATGAGAAAACAGTGGAGTCATAAGGAATGAAATGTTCCAGCCTCCATTTAATTGAATGAATCTAGTAGAAAATGCTCCATATTTACTAGAAAGATCCCTTTACATGAATGCTACCTCTGCACAGAGGACTGAACTTCATGTGAAAATACAATTAGAGGGGTAGCTAGGTGGAACAGTGGATAGAGCACTGGTCCTGGAGTCAGGAGGACCTGAGTTCAATTTGGCTTCAGACACGTAATTGCTTAGCTGTGTGTGACCTTGGGCAAGTCACTTAACCCATTGCCTTGAAATAAACAAAAATAAAGAAAATGCAATTAGACTTGCTTTGATTAGTCCAAGAAGACAGAATTAGGAAAGGGAGGCAAATATCTTTTCCTAAATATTGCATTATATTTTTGTTTATTTTGCTAAACATTTTCTAGTTACATTTTTTGTTTCACTAACTTTGTTGGGTTTTCTTTTAGTTTTTTGCAAGGCAAATGGGGTTATATGGCTTGCCTTAGACCACATAGACAAGTAATTATTAAGTGTCTGAGGCCGCATTTGAACTCAGGTACTCCTGACTCCAGGGCCAGTGCTCTATCCATTGTGCTACCTAGCCACCCTTTGTTTCATTAACTTTTAAAAATTATTTGTTCTTAACATTCACAAAAAATTGTAAATTCCAAATTCTTATCCTCAACCTCTTCCCCATCCATTGAGAAAGCAGAAAATATGTTACCAGTTATATGTGTGAAATCATGCAAAACATACTTCCATATTAGTCATTTGCAAATAGAAAAGAGCTAGAAAATAATTTTAAAAATATGCTTGAATTAGACTCAGAGCTCATTAATTCTTTCTCTGAAAGAGGATAACATTTTTCATCATGAGCTCTTTGAAATTATCTTGGATCATTGTATTTATCAAAGCATTTAAGTCTTTCATGGTTAATCATTGTTATAATATTGCCATTACTCTGTATGATATTCTCCAGGTTCTGCTCATTTCAGTTTGCATCAATTCATATACATTTTCCCAAATTTTTCTGAAACTTTGCGGGGGGGGGGTGTGGAGAGAAAAATTTAAACTATATAATGAAAAAATATTCTAAAAATGAGTTACCTTAAAATATAATTGCCTTCCAATGGGGTGGATTAAATACTAATAGTCTTCAATCAGAAGCTGCATGACCATTTATGTTGCAGAGAAGATTCTAGACCATGTGCAAGTTAGGCTAATTAAAGGTTCTTGACCTGGGATATATAAACTTGTTTTAAAATATTTTAATAACTGTTTATCAATATAATTGATTTCCTTCTTCTGTGTATTTTATTGTATGCATTTAAGAATATGGTTTTGACAAATGGTCACTAGGTCTCACTGCCAAAGAGGTCCATGACACAAAAAACAACTAACTCTTCTGAGTTACAAGATGTGAGGAATATATTCCAAATCTAAGTTTCAATCATCCTCTGTGGGGACAATTTCCTTGGCTGCAATTATCTACTTCACAACACTGCCATTATCTACTTCATAAAATTATTGTGATGAAATTGTCATCAGCATTAATTAATCACTTACTATGGACCAAGTTCTATGCTAAGTGCTGGTAATATGGAAGAAAAAAAGACTGCTTGCAAAGAGAGTACATTTGAATGAGAGCTGTAAGAAGAAGAATAATCTAGACATCTGAAAATTATATACAGAGTACAGGAAAGTAAAGAAGAAAATATTCTGCACTATGCAAATATAAGTAATTTTAAAATTATAATAGGGATTTGAATAATTTTGTTTTCTTAGGACTTAATATTCATCGAATGCTAAAAATTTAGTTAGATGGGCCAATGGATAGAGGGCTGAACTTAGATCTGGGGAGAACTGAGTTCAAATCTAACCTTTGACAAATATTAGTTGTGTGATCTGGATGAGAGATATCTAGATGACTCAGTAGATAGAGTACCATACCAAAAGTGAGGGAGACCTGAGTTTGGATCCAGTCTCAGACACTTACTAACTATGTATCTCTGGATAAATTTTCCTCAGTTTCTTATCTTTAAAATAAACTGGAGAAGGAAATGGAAAACCAGTCCAGTATCTTTGCCAAGAAAACCCCAAATAGGGTCATAAAGAATCAAATGACTGAAATGAAAACAATCTGAGGTAAATCTATATCAGTTTCTGCAGCTATAACATAAAGTAAGTATATAATTTATAAAGGGCTTTGTATATTATAAAGAACTCTATAAATTATAGCTACTACTGTTATTATGAAAAATAAATAAAATGGAGATAGAATGCTCATCCTTATCTTTTTTAAGTTTTTTAATCTCGAACTTTGATTTGAATAGAATTCATATGTGAATTGAATGAAATGAATAATTTAAAAGAAAAAGTCATAGATAGGTAAAAGTGGAAAATTAATAGATTTTAAAAATTCTTAATTTAAAACATATTTTTAAATTACTTTTTAAAAAATCAGAACCACTTTCTGCAGCTCACTCCTGGAATTGAACCTTCATTTAAACCAAGAAAATGAGATGAACAAAAATAGGAGGAGACATGTTTCATCTTCTATTCTTCTGGACCAAGATTGATTATAAATACTCAGAATTTGAATTCTTCTTTAGTGTTTTTTAATTTACATTAAAAATTTGATTTTAAAGAGGAGTCATATCTATTCTTCAAGTTAGGAAAAAGAGACTTGAATCTTTCTTTCTCAGATGCTATAACAGGATGAAAATAGGAAAAGTAGTGGATAGAATACTAATTTAAAATCAGAAATCCCTGAGTGCAAATCCAACCTCAAACTTTTACCAATTATGTGACCTCTCAGTGCCTCAATTTGCTCATCTGAAGAATGAGATAATAAAAGTACCTATCTTACAAGTTTGTTGAGAAGATCAAATGAGGTAATGCTGTAAAGCATTTGAATAACAGAGATTTGAATAACAAGCAGAGGTACCCAGGATCACACTGATATAAAGTGGCTAAATTTGAGGTAGGATTTGAACTTAGATCTTCCTAACTCCAGTTCCTTATTCTATCTACTGTGACACCTAGTTGCCCAAATTTCATAATTTTTTTCTTCTTTGTATATTGAAATGTTTGTGTTTGTAGATGATTGTTAAGTTGACAGGGATACATAGTCAGTCTCATTTACATACACATAAAATGTGACAGTGTTCTATCAGTAATGACTTATCTGTACTTCTTGATGGTGCAAAACAGTTCTATTGTGATGAAGATGGAGATGAGAAAATTCACTATTTGAGACAGGATGTTGTTTTTTTAAGAAAGAAAGAAAAATCAATAATAAGTATTTTCTTTGTAAAAGGATATACTGAATATAAAGAAAATGCAAATCTCAAAAAACCAATAATGAGAATTTTCCGGTTCAGAGAAATGAAAAGTGTTGAATTAGCTAAACCTAAAAAAGGTGGAAGAAATATTAGGATCATTTACAAAAGAGATAATAAAGCAGCTAGAAAGCCCTAAGACTGCAGGCCAATAAAGATTCTGCTAGTGGCAGAATTAGTTTTTGTTTACTTATTCTTTCCAATCAATATCCCAGAGACCAAACAGAGGTGCAAAACGTAATAAAAAGAGGAGATAAAGAAAACTGGAAATATGCAATAAAAATGAACAAAGTGCGATTTATCTTAAAATTTAGAGCTTTGGGAAAAGATCTCAGAAAGTAACTTTAACTTTCTGAAGGGTGAAAAGTTGTAAAATGTATAGAAAGTTCTTCAAAGATTTTTGAACTCTATAAAAATAACTCAACTGCTGCCACTTTAATACTCTTCAGGGTCTTAAAACATCCCCACTGACTATATTCCTTCTCATATTTCTTCTTACCCAATATACCAAGCAGAGGAGATTATAAGGAAGACTATTTACTTCACTGACAACTAGACTGCAAAAGACAGAAAGTGAAGAGGTCTCAGGCATCTGCTAATATTAGGGATGTTGGCTTTTAGATGTAAAAATGTAGAGATGATTTAAATTGATATGGATCAACTACTTCATCTTATAACTGAGGAAGCTAAGTCTTAGAAAAGTTAAGTGATCATCTTTGGTAGGTAGTGGCAGAGCTAAGATTTGAAAGCAAATCCTCTAATTCCAAATGTGTTTTCCATAGCATCAGAGCTTCAAATATGGGCAACTAAGTGACTTAAAGGATAGAGAGCTGAGCTTGGAGTCAGGAGGAACCAAGTTCAAATCTAGCTATATGACCTTTAGCAAGTCACTTAACCTATGTCTACCCAAGAGTCAACTAGATTGCCTCCATAGATAGAGCAGGAGTTCTGGAGTCAGGAAGACATGAGTTTAAATTGGAATTCAGGCATTTAGAAGCTATGTGACCCTGGACAAGTGACTTAACCTTTGTCTGCCTCAGCTTTCTCATCTGTAAAAAAAAAAATGGAAAGAATATTCCTTATCTCCAAGAGCTATTGTGAGGGTCAAGTGAGATAATATTTGTAAAGCACTTAGCACTATAACATAGTAAATGCTTTATCAATGTTATTTTGTTATTATTATTGAAATATGAGGTTTTCAGTTTTAAGAGCTCTGACTTTATTTCAAGTATTAAAAAATGAATATTCATTGTCATAAAATTACTAAAAAAGACAAAACATGTTCTTTGAAACTCCAGGAAATGAGATAATTTAGTTTTGGGCCCAGATAGAGTATCCATAGCATTCCTAGTCATCATTTCTTAGGCATAAAAATATTTGATTATACTCATATACCATAATTTGTTCAACCACTCCCCAATCAATGAGCACTATTTATTTTTAGTTCTTTGCTACTACAAAAATACTATTATAAATAGTTTGTATATGTAGCCTTAGTAGTAATTTCATTGGGTTAAAGGGTTATTTTTCAATATAGTATTTTTTCTTTTAATTACTGGACCTATTTGTCCATCACTTGTTGTATTGTTGTGCAATAGTTTACCAATATTAGAAGATTTTATAAAAGTTATTGTCATGTGAACTGGACTTAAGAAAAAGATACAATTTTTCTGGTAGTGAGTTAAAAAGCATTTCTTAAGCACCTCTTACATACCAGTCACTGTGATAAGTACCAGAGATGCAAAAAAACCAAAAAGACCAAAAACAGTCCTTGCTCTCCGGAATCCCTTAATCTAATGGGGAAGACAATCAGTAAAACTATATATATATATATATATATATATATATATATATATATATATATATATATATATGTATGTATGTATAAGATAAATCAGTAATAATAGAGGTAAAGTGTTAGAATTAAGATGGTTTCAGAAAAGTATACCAACCCTGGAGTCAGGAAAACCTGAGTTCAAATCTCATCTAAGGCACTTATTACCTGGGCAAATCTCTTGACTCCACTTGCCTCCAGGAGAGAGAGAGAGAGAGAGAGAGAGAGAGAGAGAGAGAGAGAGAGAGAGAGAGAGAGAGAGAGAGAGAGAGAGAAATTTTAACATGAGCTTGAAGGAAATCAGCAAGAAAGAGTTGAGGAGTGAGAACCTTCCAAATTTAGGGAATAGCCAGAGAAAATGCATAGAACTGAGAGATGTTGGATATTATTCTAGGAACAGCAAAGCAAATAGTGACACCAGATCAAAAAGTCCATGTTGGGAAATGGGGCCAGCATCAAATATAAGAAGAATGGAAAGATGTGGAGGTGATGGTTATTAGGTTATGAAGGACTTTGAATACCAAACAGTGGCTTTTATATTTGATCCTTCAAGTGATAGGGAGACACTGATATTTGTTGAGTAGGGGACAGGGATGATATGGTGTTTTAGGAAAATAATTTTGATGACTGAGTGTGACTAAGTTGTGGACTTAGAAAACTGGGATGATGGTATTGCCCTTGACAATAACAGGCTAGTTTAGAAGAAGGAAGGGTTCATGGTGAGAGATAATGGTAGAGATGGAAAAGGAATTCTAGATATAGAGGATGGCAGAATCAAACTACAGAGGCATAAAACACAGACTTTTGCAGATTAATTACTCCAGTTTGGAATAACATTAGCTATTATACTCAGTATGTGAAGTGATATTATATGAATTCTGACTAGAAAGATAGATTTGAGCCCATGAGAGGACTTGAGTACCCTCCTAGTGTTTCAGAACCTGATTTGGCAGTAATAAGGAGCCATTGAAAATTCAAGTAGCAGACTTATAGCTGTGCATTAAAGAATTGTTTGTTCTTCATTTTCAAAGCAGACCAATGACATCCAGGGGTGATAACTTGACTCATACATGAATTGGATTGAAGTGAGGCAGAGTTGCACAAAGTCATTAGCTTCACTCTTTCTTCCAGAGTCACTGAATTCCAGTGGCAAGACAAGTCAAGATGTCTGGGAATGACTCAGAATGCAGTGGGTATCAGTATCTTTGATATCTGACCAAGCTCTAAGCATTTCACAGTGCCTGCTTCACTAGTCTTTATGGACATTGTAACAAATCATTCTTATCTCTTCATTCCACCAAGGAAAGTCTTCACATGCTTAGGGTAGACACCCCACTAATACCCCATTAGATCTGAGGCCCATCAGTTACTCTCAATCTGCTTTAACCTGTTTGTTGATAAATTTTATTACATCTTATTGGAGTCACAGTTGAGATTTGAGGGTCAGATAGACATCAAAGGTAGATGAGCATCCCTGAAAAAGCCTCAATAAGCTTGCATGTCAAAGGTGCTAGTCTTCCTTGAACACCCCCTATAGGTCATTAAGAAGTACCTAGAATAGACTGGGTTGGTTTGGAACATCAGTAGTCTTCTACAAATAGTTTAAATGATTTGCCCTGGTTGACTTGTTTCAACAAATGTTTAGAACTAGGCCCTTAACCAGAAAAGTTTTCATATCAAAGAGAAATACTTTTAAATTAGAAGAATTGTAAAAGAGTATTGAGTATATGCAGATTAAAGCAGATCATTGAAGCAATTGCTTTTCAGAGATTGGAAAGACTTAGAAACTAATTCATGTAGTACCACCCTACATTTCTTCATCCTTTTCCTACATACTGGTTCCAGAGGTTCCTTTAAAGGGGAGTATAGTTTATCATTTTAAGATATTATAGTGTGATCATTCTCTACTTGTGATTTGGAGCTATTAGATGTCACAGTGTCAGCCTAGAGTCCGGAAGAATCTTCCTCCTAAGTTCAAATTTGGTCTCAGACACTTAGTAGCTTTGTGACCCTGGGCTAGTCACTTTACCCTGTTTGCCTCAGTTTCCTCATCTTTGAAATGAGCTAGAGAAGGAAAAGGTAGGCCAGTTCAATATATTTGCCAAGGAAATTCCAAATAGTAGTTCAGTCAAGCACAACTGAAATGATTTGAGAAAAAAACAATAATAGTGTCATAAAAAGAATGGAGAAGGGGATGGTATAAATATAGAGAACTTCTCAAATGGGATCAATTGTGTCTGGGAAAAGCAGTATACTCTCTGATCCATGAGTGAGACTCTCATGAACCAAAAGGCAAATCATGTGGTCTACTGATACTTATATGCCTTTGGAAGAGTAGGTATAATTGAAGGTGGCAATCAACTCTGATTGCTTAATAATTAGTGAGAATGAATATTATTTCGAGAGGTGGAACTTTGATTGTGTTATTCTTATTCTTAGAACTCTCTCCCCCTGCTCCTCCAATCTAGACAAAGAATCAATCCCCCACCCAAGCCTGAGTAGAAAGTAATGGATGTCTCCTCTTGGGTGGAGTCTAAACAATATTGAGGAGAAAGTTAATGCAGGATCATTGTCAGTAATATCTTTCTGATTTTGGCTGAATGACATTCAAGGGACTGATTTCTGAATGAGTAAACAAGAAGGGGAAAAACCTTAGTCCTAATGCAATAATTGATTATTAATATGAGAGCAAAAATCATTTCTTTCAGAATACAGCTCAAGATAAATGCCTTGATATCGAGGATATTTATGGGATTTTTTTTTGATGGAAGAAAGCTTAGAGATCTTTTGATCCAATCCACTCATTTTATAAATTAGGACATGGAAGCCATGAGAGATGAAGTGACTTATCCAAGGTTGTACAGATAGTAAGAAAGTAATGGATACAGCATTCAGGATAGATTAGGTGGTTGGAAGACTAAGAAATTAAATTATAAATCACAAACAAGCCTAGTAAGGGAAGAAATGAGGGTGAAGAATTCATTGGGGATGTAGGGGAATGATAATGAAAGATTAATGTATGGGGAATGGTTAAACACATTATTGTACACGAATCCTGTGGAATACTATTGTTCTGTAACAAACCATAAATGGTCAGATGCTAGAGAAGCATGGAATGACTTGCAGGATATGATGCTAAGCTAAGGGAGTAGAACCAAGAGAACAATGTACAAATCAACAACATTTGTGGAATAATCAACCTTGATAGAAGCAGCTCTGCGCAGCAGGTCAGAGAGCTAGGGCAACTGTAATAGACTAGCTATGGACAATGTTATCCCCATCCAGAGGAAGAAAAAACAAAATGAAATACAAAAACCACACACACACAAAAACAACTCTTTGGAATCTGATGAACATTTTAATAAAAAAAGATCTCTTATGTATCTCTTTCCCTTAATCCTAATTCCTCATACCAAAAATAACTAATCTGTAAGTATGTTTATCAAAAATATATGTGTACAATGTCAACCTGGTTGAGGGGAAGGGGGATGGAAGAAAATTTTGTAACTTAAAAATATACATATGCATATGGATGAAAATAAATAAAGAAAAGAAAAGAAAAAAGAAATATTAATGTAGTCACAGGGAGCTCTCTGAGGAACTCAAATTTTAAAGAGGCATGTGCAAAATATGGGAACAAAGGCACACAATCATGAAACAATAGAAACTAATTGCACAAACTAGTAAGTATAGTTTCAGGAATGCTAAAGCATCCAATCAGGTGAAGTGAAGTCTTTGAAAAATGCTAAGAAGAATTAAAGGGTTTTCATAACGATATTCAAGATAAAACAAACTGATATTCTCAAAGAATGGTTCTGACAATGTCACTCTGCTCAATTATATCCAGAGTAGTTTTACTTGTTATTATTTCTGGAATTAAATAGGAAATCTATTTTTGGTATTTGGAACCTTCATGCCCCTGTTTCAACTTCCCTTTCCAATTTAGATTGCATAATTTTCCCTACCATGCACTTGCCTCTACAATCTGGTTTTCTGGCTCTTCCTTATAGACAACATCCTGTCTCCTATTTCCTATGACACATTCCTAGAATTCGTTCCCTTCCAGAGCTAAGGTCCAGCTAACAGCTTTTCCTAACAACAATATTTTTCAAAATAACATAATTATTGTATTTCTATGACTAGCACCAGGTGTTCTCTGAGCTCAGAGGAGGATCAGACTATCTCAGACAAGTATACAAGTCCTGATCATAAAGCTCCTCTATGAATCAAATTTATCTCCTTGTTGGTATTTTCCTTCATTGTCATTCATTGTCACGGGAGTTTACTGCATAGCCATTGAAATCTGCTACATGAATCCCCATACTAGGGGTAGGACCCCAACACATGTGTTCTTGGGTGTAAGTCATTTCCCTCACTTTGAAATTAAACTTCTATTTGGTTCTGGACTCTTCTATCTTTAGTTTGCTCCAATTGTTCCTGCTTGGATACCAGTTGGTCCAAGTGACACTTCCTTCAAAGTTCATCTCAAGCAATACCCCCTACATGAAATGTCTTCTCATTAACTTTCCTCACCCCAAGTTATTGGCACCTCTAAAACTGTTTTGTATATATTTTTATGAGCACATATTTTCCTCCCAACATTGTTAAGTAGATAATATAGGTATCAGTAACCCCATTTTGCATTTGAGGAAACTGAAGCTTTGAGAGGTTAAATTATTCACTACAGGGTGAGATCATCCAGAGGGTGAAGGTAAAGGGATTATTGTTTTGTCAAGGACACAGTCTATTTGCTGGGTTTTAGCTCTGAAAAATAGGGTGTTTTTTGATATCTTGATGAAAATGAGTAATTTCCCAAGAGTCAAAAGAGAAAAGGGAATGAATTCCAGGAACATGAAATGGAAATGTCAGAGTGGAAATCAAACTCTTATCTTCTAAAAGAGTCCATTGTTTTTGTTTTTGTTTTTTTCACTATGCTAAGCTTTCTTGGGTGGACCACAGATGAAAGACTTTACTAAAGAATGGTATGGGAAAGCTGCAAAAAGGTAAATTTAAACTAAATCTGCAGTCAAAATTCAAATGTGAAGTGACTTCTTAAAAAATCATCAACTGTCCAAAAATGTAATAGAATCACTTGGATTTTCAAGTGGAAGTTGAATGGATACTTTGAAAGATGGTAAAGAAGGGTTCTTGATTGGATACTGAATGTATTAGATGCTCACTGAAATGATTTTCAGTGCTAATATTCTTTGATTCTGTGATTTTTAGGAGGAGTGAAAGTAGGTTTGCTCAGGAACACTTAATAGATATGGATACTGACTGTAAAGAATTATACATATCACAGAATGCACTCCAAAAGATCTGACAGCCCTTTCAAATATGCTATTCTGTTCCTATAAAGTCACTATTTTTTTTTCCTGGAAAGATGAAGTTTACTCTGTAAATAATATAAAATTCAATTGTCACTGTAAAATAACCAAATCCACAATTAACCTTGTCATCTCTACTTTCATGGTTCAAAATTAAAAAATATGATTCTATAAAAAAATTAAAATATGAAGACAAATGATTAAAATGTCAAATTTATTGTGTACTATTTAATTTAATATGATAATTGCTTGACTTGTAAATACATTGTACAAAGATTAACTGTATAGCTCAGTTCCTTATATCATATAAATTGACTAATAAAAATTACTTATTCTTAATCAAAATTGGAGAACTAAAAATTCAAGTTGTGCTGTATAATATATTGCATCTTTTTTATCACCTAAACAAATATACTAATTCTATTATAGCTTGAATATAATTTTATTTTTCTGGAATACTTTTCAGATAATAAGCTTTATAAAATTAATTATTGGAATGAATCTATACATGGTTAAATTAAGGAAACTCATAATTTATAAAACATATTCACCAACACCTATACAATAGCAGCAAAGAACATCTCAATTGATACTGTGTGGAAGGGTCTGTACCAGGGTTTCTAAAGCAAATTAACAAGACTTATAGAATTTCAGAGTGGAAGAGGACATCAAAGGTCAATTCCTGATTGAGGGATAAGCTGAGTAGAATCACAGAATTTGAAAAGACTGTAGAATTCATCTAATCCAAATAGCAATTGAACAGCAATCCCATCTGAGGCATCTGGAGCAAAGATGTGAGGCATGAGGAAGACCTGATTTCAAATCCAACTTCAGACTTACTACTTGTATGATCTGTAATGCTAATAATAAGTCCTTGGGGAAGTCACTTAACCCATGTTTCAGATAATAATACCACCTTCTTACCAGGGGTTTTGTTAAGATGAAAAAAAAAAGATCATCATCATCATCATTAAATGGTCATCTATTTTAAACTTAATGATTAGGGTAAATCACACCCTCCCACCTGCATATTAGACAGTTCCAATTGTTAGAAAATTTCCCTCACATTGAGTTTATATCCATATCTCTGCAACTTCCCTACATTATTACTGGTTTACGGAGTAAAGAAGATTAAGTCTAATTCATTTTTCTCCAGACAGCACATGAAATATTTGAAGACAACCACTCTTCTTTTTTGTCCAAGACCAATACCACCAGTTTCTTTTCAAATGTTCACTTTTAGTTTGCAATTATTCTATTGGAAATCATTTTTGTCCAGTCATTTTTTTCAGTCTTGTCCAAGTCTTTGTTATCAGTTTGGGATTTTCTTGGCATAGATATTGAAATGGTTTGCCATTTCCTTCTCCAATTCATTTTACAGATGAGGTGCTAAAGCAAACAGGGTTAACTTGTCAGGGTCAATAATGTATCTGAGGCCAAATTTGAGCTTTGGAAGATGAGTTTTTCTAACTTCAAGCCTAGCATGCTACCCTATACACAAATTAACTGATTTCTATTGGAAATAGTTTATTAAAATACTTTGAAGATTCATCTTTTGGAAATGGCTTTAGTTGTTGCTGTCATATATTTGTGTCAATTCTCTTTTTATCTTAGCTATCAAACTTTTATCATTAATAATTGTTTGCAAAAATTCTTCACTCAACTCTTCATGTAGAAATTTAAAATTTTGCTCAATTGAAATTTCTTTTTGGGGATATTCTCTGTCCTTTCTTGGTTTTTGAATTATTGCCTTATTCATACTTGTGAAAGTTTTTCATTGCATTTCCCTTTAATTTTGCTATGATTCAATCCCAAATTTAAGTTGATCTCTTTCTCTGAGACTTTTTTTACTTAAAGTGTCATGTGATATAATTTCTGTCAAATTGCATCATAATTTCTCCAGCAGTTCTCATTAAAATGCCTTTCTTCCAGAAATTTATATTCTTGGATTTATCAAATTCTAGATTTTTGTTTTAATGTAATGTTTCCTGTTTTGTGTTTGTGTTTGTTTGTGTGTGTGTGTGTGTGTGTGTGTGTGTGTGTGTGTGTGTGTGTGTGTGTGTGTGTGTGTGTTTGAGGTCTGAAAATGTTGTCTTCATTTGTATTTTTCTCCACTCTTTCTTCTGATATTTTGTTACTTTGTTAAATTTTACAAAATAACATTATGATAAGTCCCAAAGTAGTGTCATTTTTATTATATTGGCATAGCACACTCATATTCTCTTCAAATATTTGTCTTCCTTTGTTTCTATAGAATTTTGAATTAAAATTCATAGGTTAACTCCAATAAATTTGATATCTTTTGAAGTTATTTAAAATTTTTCTTTGTGTTGTTTATTTCTTTTTTGTAGTACTATGTGGAAATACTGACAATTTCATGTATTTAATATATCCTAATAATTTACCAAAATCATTGATTACCTCAATACCTTCACGGGTTTTCTAGGTTTTCTAAGTATATCATCATGCCATCTGAAAATATAGATCATATTATTTTATTTTTTCTGATTTTTAGAAATTTAACTTTATAATTTGACTCATTGCTATGGTTATTATTTCTAGTTCTCTTTCAAATAGCAGCATGGTGAGGGAGCATTATGGCTTTATTCCTGGTTATCCTGAAAAAGTTTTTGGTATTTCCCTACTGGGAGGAAAAAAAGTTAACTTTTCATTTTGTATTTATACTATCATACTAAAGAAAACCTTTCAATTTCTATGCTTTTTTAGAATTTTAAACATAATTAATTCTCCCCCCCTTTGGATCAAAGGCTTTCCTTGCATCTATTGAAATAAGCATGTGATTTTTGTTTTTTATATAGTGAATCATGCCAATTATTTTTCGAATGGTGAGCTATGAATCCAATTTAATCTTTTTTAAAATTAAAAAAAAAATTTAGGTTTTTTGCAAGGCAATGGGGTTAAGTGGCTTGCCCAAGGCCACACAGCTAGGTAATTATTAAGTGACTGAGGTTGGATTTGAACTCAGGTACTCCTGACACCAGGGCCGATGCTCTATCCACTGAGCCACCCAGCTACCCCCCCCCAATTTGATCTTAATGGAATAATTTACAGTTTTTCCTTGAAAGGATTTTATTTAGATTTATTTGTATCAACATTCCTCAATTGTTCTGAATTCTCTTTCTTTTATTTGCCTTTTTGTTGTTTGAGTATCAGGATCATCTGCCTCATTAAGGGAATTTCACAGAGTGTTTCCAACTTTGAGAATGAATTTTGTAAAGGAGATATTATTCCCCCCCCCACAGCTCTTTAGCACTTCATTTAATAGCAGTTCATTTGTATCTTCTGAATAATTAAGGTTTATATTTCTTGCTTTGTTAACCAGAAAACTTCATATTTTTATAGTTTCTCCTCTACTTCTTTTGAATTCTTTTTAAAGCAATAATTGTTCATAATAATTTTCATAATTGTTTTGTATTTTCTCTTTTGTTAATTTACCTTATTCATTTTAATTTTAATTATTTGATTTTCCCCTGTTTAAATAAAATGACTCAATTTTTCCTTTAATAATGAAAATTAATAGTCTTTATTTCAATTTTTTTTGCTTTTTTTCAGAATTTCTTCTTTGTTATTTGTTTCTGAGTTGTTACTTGAAAGATCTTTTCCTGGTGAAGCTGCTCCATCTCTTAATAAACACAGTTTCCTTGTTCTAAGGGCCATAATGCATTTCTTTCAAACTGTACCGCTGTACATTATAGAATTTTCCAGGATTTGAAGTTAAATTTACCATCTTATAACTTACAAATTCTACCCAATTCACATAAAAAGAGCTTATTTCTTCCTCCAGTCCTTTGAAAATAATGCTATACTTAGAGTTAGGAAAACTTGAGTCAAGTGTCAGATACTAGGAGCATGGCCCAGAGCAAGTCAAACTTCTCTGAACCTCAATTTTCTCATCTGAAAACTGAGGATACTAGTAAAACACCTATCTCACAGCATTGTGTGATCATTGACAGTGATTTGGCATTTGGATTTTTAGTTCTGTCCCCTAAAGTATGACTCCTCTGAGCATGGTGTTTTGAATTCATTGGGGAAAACTAGGTACTGTCTTACCATTTTGACTCTCAATTCTCTATTTACCATTGTTAATATCCTGTCCATCAAAAATTCATTCTCCTTGAAATAAAAAAAATATCATAACCCCCAAAAGAATTCATTAGTTTTGCATTCCCTTTATCTTTTCATATCCTTATCCCATACTCCTTACTTTATTGCATTATCTCTTTTCTGATTCTTCCTTTGCTACTATTATAGTTGAAAATACCCTTTTTTATTCTTAACATTTATCACAGCATCAATTCATTCTGAACTTTATTTTGTATGCCACTATTCTTGTAGGACTGATGCTCCTTTCTTTCATTATCAGCTCTGAATTCTATCTTTTGTATATATCTTTCAAAAATACAAGTTGTTTGATGTGTTTCCTAAGCATATAGTTTAAATAGTCCCCTCTTTCATGGGAATTATTTGTGTTTTATCACCACAGCATTGTTAGTAATTTCCATCCCCATCAATTTCCCTGATAGAATCTTTTACTATGGAATCCAACCTATCCATTGTTTGTGATCTTTGAAACTTGCTCTACCCAGTTGTAGGCCATATGTAAGACTATATCTGACTTTCTTTACCACTTTCATGAATGCTAAGATGGATTAGCTACTTCCTTTTAAGTTTCCCAGCATTTTACTTCAGCATGCAGTTTTCTCTTATTGATCAGAATCAGGTTCAGAAAAAGCAACTATCCTCATTCCTCTATGTTTTTGTGAATGAATATGCCATTAAGAAAAGTCAAAATTGATCATTTACTTTGCTTTTGGCAGAATTAGGACTCTAGCATATGCTTGTATAGTTGATCTCACTCATCCTGTATGTGTATAGTTTATTTTTTTAAAACTATATATTAGACTTTCCATTTAACCTCTTTTATTTTATTCATTTTCCCCCATTACTATGGGTTGAAATCCTTTTGGATCACAATTCTTTCATTTTCATATTATCTGTCTTTTCCATCTTTGTATCACTTGCCTTATGCAAGTGATTAATTTAAATTTTGAGTAGAAAAAGCCTAAGGACTGAGACCTACAATATACTATTAAAGACCATCTTCCATACTGACACCAATATATTAATAAGTATTTTTGGAGTATGGCCATTCAGTTCTAAATGCACATATCTTTATTCACATTCTTGGCATTTCTCTTTATCATGTCAATGAAGACAATAATTAAATTCAACAAGAATCTTCTATATAGATAAATTACTATGCTAGGCATTGGGGCTACCAGAATAGAAACAAAACAATCTATGCCCTCATTTGCTAGAGCAATATATCTATGCAGATAAGAAGAAAGATATTTCCTATCCTTATTTATACATTCTAGTTCATAGTCAGAAATCATATCTATCTGTTCTCTTGATCCTATATATCACAATTAGTCCTGATCTGGTTACTATAACTCATTAAGAACAGGTATATGTCTCTTATCAGTTCCTTACTCATCTTGAGTTTTAATTGCTTCTTAATCATTTTTTTCTACCCATCTTAGTGTGAACTTCAGTATATATTAAAGAGAAAAAAAGAGGGAAAAAGAGAATAAAAATAGTGTTTCTGTTAGTTATCTTTTCTTTTAATCTAAGTAGAAATGGTGGCTTCATTTCTTCCTTGTACTTCTCCTCCAGCAACTTAAAACAGCCTTTCTTATCATTCTTGACATTTTTCTCAAACACTCTTAGGACATTTCTAGACTGATCTCTGCAACAATTCTTACAATCATACTATTTCTTCAATATTCATCCTCTGTTCCATGATTTCTTTTCCATAATTTGTACATTTTCTCTTTAAATCTAAATTCACTGGGAAGAGGGCATTTCCTACACAATGGTACTGTTCTTAGAATCATGTTATCAGAATTTTGTTCTTGAGTTACCTTAGCCAATTTTCTTTTAGAAAATAGCCCCATGAAAAATACCAATTTCAAATAAATCACTTAAAAATCTTGGATATTTGTCATGGTGTTTCCATAAACTTTTCTTTATCACAAAGTTTCTGTTGGCTAATCCAATGTTGTTTCTTTTACAATAGATCCTGATCTATCCTTTTTTGGAAAAAGTGCAACTTTTATATGACTTGCATGGATCAGAAATTCTTAATTCTTTTTTTCCTACTCTTTGACATATTTGTACTTTTTTTCTAATTCCTTATACTGGTAGAGATTTCCCTCTGCTTTCTTCAATATGATGACTATATGAATTTTCTTTCTTTCCTTTCTTTTTTTAAAGTTCAATCATGAATATAGCAAGCCCAAGTTTTAGTAGGGGTCTTTATAAATTGTTATGGGTGAAAAATGTATCACTTTGTATTTAATCTAATACTGAGATCATACAAACTAAGACTGTTCCTCAGATGATTGATGTAGAATTAACTTCCAGACCGTCCTTTAAGTCTTTTCATTTTGAGCAATGCCAGAGTAGCTTAATTTGGTCTCTCTTCCTCAATCTTATATTTGTTCAAAACATCTCATGTTAACTGTCAAATTGATTTTACAAAAGCACAGATCTGACCGTTGTTACTTTCATACTCAGTAAACTCAAGTGGATCCCGATTACCTAAAGGATCAAATATAAATTCCTTTTTTGACATTTCTATATGAAACATCTCTTTATCCCCCAGATGTTAGTACCTTCTGCCCCAAATTATCCAGTGTTTTTTAATAGATACTTAAATATATAAATATTGTTTTTCCTATGAAGATTTTAAGATCCTTAAAAAGAGAGGGACTATTTCCTTTATATCTTTCTATCCCCAACATCTGGCACATAGTAGGTACTTTATAAGTATTTCTTGGTTGATTGGATAATTGGATCTAAAAGAGACCCTTGAGTCACTCTCATATCAGAGATATAAGATAATAGCTTGAAGGGAAATCATAACAAATGTCATGATGAATTAAAATTTGTCTTGGAGATAGTCTTAAATTCTGCTCTAAAATTTTTCTATTTTTTTTAAAAAAAACCTTGGTTTTCTTTCCTATAATCCTATTTTAAAAAAATTGAACTCAGAGTTTTTCATGCATCTTTTTAAACACTAATAAAACTGAATTTGGGTAACATCACTATAAAGGCACCAACAGAAACCTTCTCTGCATATAACCCCACTCACTGTAGATCACATTTCACAAAGCACAGCTACCATGAAATCTGATTAATTTTATTCATTAATGATTCATCTGTCATAGGAAAGCAAGTCACTCAGATAATAACTTTTAGAATAATTTTCTTGTCCACAATAAAATGAAGTCATTAGGGATCCACATACCCAATCCTGGATAACAATTAAAAACCCAATTTCCTTTGCTAGACTGGATTTAAATAGAACCCTTGCACTTAATCACTAGTAGAACAGCACCTTCTTATTAATTAAACCACGATTTTTGTCCTGTTGAAACCACTACAATAGAATCAGCTTTAGTTATTTTTTTCTTTTGTTTTGCAAAGCTAAGAGAACTGCTGTGATGCTTCTATACAGTGTATACATCACATTAAAATGTTCCTTGTGCTTTGTGAACAGAAACAAGAATTTTCAAACATTAGCAATGATGTCGGTGGGAGTTTTTGGCATTTAAATAAATGAAACTAGGGGCTGGGGGCATGCGTACAATAAACAAGGAAAATATTTATCTTAAGACAGGGCTGGATGTTAACTAGGTA
The DNA here is from genome assembly GCF_037893015.1 of Macrotis lagotis. Taxonomy (NCBI): domain Eukaryota; kingdom Metazoa; phylum Chordata; class Mammalia; order Peramelemorphia; family Peramelidae; genus Macrotis; species Macrotis lagotis. The sequence goes on from NC_133660.1 coordinate 80,002,519, forward strand.
CATTAATCAAGCTGTGATATAGTGCTCTGCAAAGTCAGCCATCCTAAGGGTTTTCATGACTCTTCTACTTTTAAATACAATAATGATAATGGCCTACATTTTGGCTGCACTTTATGAATCCCTTTATATGCCTTATTTCATTTGATCCTCAATGTAACCCTTTGATGAAGGCAGTATAAGTATAATTGCTACCATTTTAAGAGAAAAGTAAAAGGGAATGAATGGAAAAATTCATTAAAAATACTTTCAAAATGCAAGAAATAAAATGCCATCTACACCCAGAAAAAAACAAAACAAAACCAAATAAAGCTATGGAGTCTGAATGCAGAGAAAAGCATATTTATTAAAATTTCTTTTATGTTTTTCCTTTCTCATGGTTTTCTCCCCCTTAGTTCTAATTCCTTTTTTCACAACATGACTAATATGGAAATAATTTTAAAATGATATACATGTAGAACTTAAATCAGATTATTTGCTGTCATGGGGAGGGGGTGAGGGAAGGGATGATAGTAGAAAAATGTGGAAAGAAATTTAAAGAATGAGAACATTTAATTTCTTGGACTCATAAGCTTGAACTTTGAAAAGATCTAGATCCCTAACCTCTTCATTTTACAAATAGAGAAACCAAGGTTCTAAGAGCTTGGGTAACTCTTCCAAGGATACATAATAGGGAGTAGTAAAACTAGAAACTTCTTAGTCTCTGCATACTTCCCTTAGTGCTAGATATGACTATGACTAGAATGACTAAGAATTGAAAGATGAAAAAAAAATCTTTGTATTTAGTAAGTATAGAAGGAAAAAATAGTAACCAATGAATTATGTTTGATTATTGTTATTACTGTTGCAGAACATTGGCTATTCCTTGCACATGACTCCATCTCTTGCCTCTTGGTATTTTCCAGACTTGGAACTTTCTCATCTTCATCTTCATCTTCTCATTTCTGTGGCTCTATAGAGGCTCTTAAAAGTCCTATCTTCTGCAAGAAGTCTTTGATGGTTCTCCTTAATATTAGTGCCCTCCATCTGATTTTATCTCCAATTTATGTCATATATAGTGTGTTAATGCAGAATTGTTTGTATATAATTTGACTTTCTTTGTATCTCAATTCTTACCATAGAATCTGGCATACAGTAGATGTTTAATAAGTGCTTGTTAACTTGATTGGAATTTTATGCTATATTTCTAGGTAATAGCATAAAATGATCCATTGTTTGATTTTTATCTATTTAATGCTAAAATAAACAGCATTTCAATTTAAAAAAATCCAAAATAAGACTGTAAGGAATATAATATATTTAAATTTAACAAGAATAAAAGATCATGAAATCTTCAAAATTAACACTGGATAATTTTAGAAAGCTTTAGTAGTGATCTCTGTGTGATGGATATTGTGAAAAGAGCATTAAACAATAAGATCATTCTAAGAAGAAACTTCATTATGAGAGTAATTATTTTCTTTTGGGGCTTTAGGTGTTTCTGAAAACTTCTGAGGTCCTTTCAAAGTTAATCTATAGATAATTGACTTCTTCTGAACTTTTTGATTTCAGACCAAATAACATTTTTTTAACCAAAATGAAATAGAGGCAACTTGTCAGTCAATAAGATATATTATGCCTGTTATGCTATATATTCTTCAATGAGGTGACTCTATCCTCCTTGCTAGTCCAAAAATAAGTCACTCCATCTCTTGACTCTGCACATTTTCTCTGGCTGTCCTCCATGACTGGAATGTTCTTCCTCCTCATCTCTACCTCCTTGACTTTTCTGCCTTCCTTCATGTATGTAAAATCCCACTAGCTACAGGAAGCATTTCCCCTCTTATTTCCTACTTATCCTGTATATAGCTTTTTTTGATACATATTTTTTCTTCTTGCTTCACCCATTAGATGGTGAACTTTTTTGAAAGCAAGGATTATTTTCTCTCTCTCTCTCTTTTTAGTATTCCCTTAACTTATCACAATGCCTGGTATGTGTAAGAAGACTGGAAATGGTGATGGGATTCAGCCAGTTTTCACTGGTTTGGCAGAACCAATATCTAATTTTATGATGAGCTCGATGAATTGATTGTTAAAACAGCGCTTGTAATCTCAGTTCTCTCTAAGATGGGTGGCTGGGCAGTCATCCAATGTGGAAATCACAAATTTACATTCCTTATCCTTTTTTTAATGTTTATCTGTGCAACAGCATTTTCTAAGGGACTGTAGTTAATGTTCATTTTGCCCATAGGTGAAAAAAATGGAACTATGCTTATAATATTCATTTATTCATTTCTTAAAAGTCATTATACCTTTGATGAAATACTACATTTTAATTCCCTCACTTTTATTACTTCAGTAAAGAAATATATGACATAAAGAGGAAAATGTGCCAAACAACCAGGGGGTAACAAGCTGTCAATTGTTTCCGTTTTGTGTTATGCCCCAAATTACCCCGAGATGTGAGTGTGCTGGTGTTCCCTGAACAGTGAAACCAATAGGAAACTGGAGCATAATGAACCAATAGAAATATAGATTTCAAGGGTTATTTTATTGGAAGCCATAAAAGTAGAAGTAAAAAGAGCTACAATAGATAGAATGAGTTTTGGTTCTGCATATGTTCCAACAGTGACTACTGTGGTCATGTGGCTGCTTTCACTCTATAAGGGTATGTTTGCTTCCTGAGAATAATATAATCTAGTTTTGTATACCTCTTTTATTGATCTTAATTGTGTATTAAATACATGAAACATTAAACTACCTTTCAGTATATCTTTTTGTATTCAAAATGGTCATTAAGGCAGATAATTGGTTTGTTAATTTATTTGAATCCCATGACAGACTGGAAAGATAGGAAGGGGACAGATTATGAAGAGTTTTTCATGCCAGAGTATTTGTATTTTAATGCTGGTGGGAATCAGGAGCCACTGAACTTTAATAATTGGTGAGTGGGGAGGGTGAAATGGGAAACAGACTGGGAACTAAAGAAGCTCCTGGAGTTCCTTATTATGAAAATAGGCGGAGAGAGAGGATAAATGATCTTTGTGAGCAACTTGAGGGTGGAGAGAAATCAGTCATAGGCTTGTGCCTCCATGGTGTCAATGACAGTGTTGGAAGCAGAGGTAGGCACTCAGTATTTAGTTGCTATATTAAATTGGTGTTTGATCTACTTTCTTCCTTTATAAAGGCTAGCATCTCCATCTCTCTGCCAGTACATACTCCCAAAATCTCTAAAATATGAGAAGTAATGGGAGAACTAGTAGAAGTAATTATGTGTATGGAATACAAGGGCAATGACAAAATGACAATCCTATATATATATACCTAGCAGGTTGAAGTTAAAAATGTGATTTACATGCATTGTCTTATTTGGCATATAAGAGTTTTACTGTAAGGTAGAAGGGAGAATACTTGAATACATAGACTCTTCTTGAGAAGGGAGGGGAAGCAATAATGGGAAGAAGGTTAGATGCAAAGTCAGGAGACTAAGTTTGAATTTTTGCTAGCTTTATGAACTTGGTTAATTCTCCACCTGAAAAATGAATGATTTGGATTAGATGATTTCTGATTCCCTTTTCAACTCTAAACATTCTGGTAGCCTTCCTGAGACCCAGTTTCCTCATCAATGAAATGAGAATAATAATACTTGCATATTCTACCTCCCCTGGGAAACCTTAAAAGTCCATATAGAGATGTGTTATTATTAGTGAGAAGGGTGCAATTTAGGAAAGAAGTTAAATTGTTTCACCTATTAATTAAGCAGAATAATTTCTCTAACCCTCTGATTAATTTTGATTATGAAGGTGGAATACTTCTCACTCTAGTGCCTAATGGTTAACTGAATTCAAGATAAAGATTGGACAAAAGAGTGATTTCAAAAGGGGATCTTGTGAAACTCACTCTGACAAAAAAAAAACTATAGTAAAACTGTTACTAGTACCTTGTTGCTTGATTATTTTAATCCTTTAGATTAAATCTATGATTTCATCCATGTTGGAAACTCTTGATAAGGAAATTCTCTCTATTGAAGCATTTCAGTTCACTTTGGTAGAAAAAGTTCCCTTGGTCCTTTTTCTTCTGCAAGAGGATAAAGGGGTTAAGCTGAAAACCCATTTTAGACACTCCAGTTTCTGGATACATTTGTTCACTTTTTTAAGTGCTACCCATTTTATTGGTAATCCCCACTGTGCACATGGCCTCAACTGAAATCTGAAGCATGAAGGATGTTCACGGCTTCCTAGTCTTGTTACGCACAAGATACTAAATCTTTCCTGGCTTTTCTCTCTCTGAAAATCAGCACATATTAACTCATAAAAAACATCTTTCTAGGCTGTTAGTTTATTCTAATTCTCAATGGAGACCCTTAACTGGAAGTGACTAGTTTTTTTGGCCTTCTCTCAAGCTACCAAAAATGGCAAATTGTCACAAATGTCAACAATTTTTCTTGTAATCATATCTCACAAACATTTGGAAAAAGCTGTTGAGCTTTCCAGGAAAATGCACTTAGGGGCTAAAGCCCAGCATGGGAATACCCTTTCCACAAAATAAAGTTTTAGGCAAGTTTGAAGCTGGTAAAAGAAAAGAGTTTTCAAATGAAAGTTGTCTCTGGTTTCATGAATGTATTTTTTTTTTCTGTTAACACTGAGACTGATGAAACTGAATGAACTGATAAATTACAAATGCACAATAATACATAAGAAAGAATGCTGACTTTGGTGACAGAGAACCTGACTTCAAACCTGTCACTACCTATGTGATCTTGGGCAAATCATTTTACCAGTCTCAGTTTCTTCCTTTGTAAAATGGTCTGTGAGGTTTCCTCCAACTCTAATTCTTTTATGCAAAAGTAGAAGTAAAATTTGACTGTTCCTATTACCGTTCTTCATTAGTTATCTATAGTAATGTCCTTTATCTTCTGAAATAATGGGTCAACATGTTTTGAAAGAGTTTCGTCCAACCTTTATCTTTTCCCAAATCAGGTTACTTAATTCAAAATGCCCTTACAAAGGCTTTTAAAAACAGGATAACTTATATTCATGGTTATAATAATGCAGAATAAAGAAGCAATATGACACAGTAAATAGAAATATCTTTTTTAGTCAGGGACACCAGGGTACAAGTCTTTTTGTTGACCTGGACAAACTGTTTAATTTCTTATTTCCCATAAAATTATGCTCAATTTTAAGCTTCAGAATAGTTGTAGATTTGTGTGTATGGGAGTATTTCCTCTGAACCTATAAAATCCCAAGTCTGGTAAAACAAAACAAAAAACAAAGAACCCCCCCCCCCAAACCTATGCATATTATGTACATCCTTTTCAGAGTCAAAATGATAAAACCAAACACATAAGAAAATATCTTTTCTGTACATTTTATAGCCCATAGGATAATAAGCTACTCAATGGAAGGTACTGTGGTTCAGTGAAATCTAGAAACTTCACAATGCCTTCTTGCTCTATCATTCCATAACATATATTTTTCTAATCTGTGATTAACTCTCAACGTAAGGAACTCTCAGTAAGAAAACTTTTTCCTATGATTCAGATAACAATTATCTAAAGTTAATAGTTAAGTCCTAGGAAATTACTGGAGAGACAAAGACTTGCCTAGGGCTACACAAAGTATCAGATGTAGAATTTTAATCTCTCTCTATATATACATATTTGAAAAACTAAAATAAATGTTATATTGATGGTCTTAAACCTTTGATATCATTTGCCAAAAACTCTTTTAGAAAAGAACCCTTCCTTGGAAGAAAAATGATGCACAGATAAGCAGAATACTGGCCATGTGTGAAAATGTATGCTCCATTCCACACCTGTCCTCCACCTCTCTGCTGAGAGGGAGAATGTGACATATTTCATTAACAGTTTAGTACTCAGCATTCTGATATCTTTCAGTGATATTTTCTTTCATATTAAAATAATCATTGTGTTAATTCTTCTGCTGGTTTTGTTCCCTTCACTCTACATTCAATCATCCATGCATTCACATAAGATCTAATAATGTTAACATATTCTAGTCTGTTCAATAATTCCTTAATTGATAGACACCTACTTTACTCCCAGAACTTTTCTATCAGAAAGATGTTGCTATGAATATATATGCATATATACATGTTGTGTATAGATATACATGGGCCTATTTTTAATCCATGGGAGCTTTCCCTCACTCTTTTATTTTCTTGGGAGGTATGCTTACTTAGAAATGATTTAAGTTGGGGGTGGCTAGGTGGCGTAGTGGATAGAGCACTGGCCTTGGAGTCAGGAGTTACCTGAGTTCAAATCCGGCCTCAGACACTTAATAATTACCTAGCTGTGTGGCCTTGGGCAAGCCACTTAACACCATTGCCTTGCAAAACAACCTAAAAAAAAAAAGAAAAGAAATGATTTAAGTCAGCCCTTTCTGACTCCAAAACTGGCACTTTAATCATACTATGCTCTTAATAGCATTTATGAATGTTAAATTGATGGTAAATCCAAGGGTAGGAAGAGGGTCTTAAAATCACCTTCCTTCACATGCTGAATTACAAATTGAATATTGTGACAGCTAACCTCTGCTGCTATGTTCCATATTGCTTCAAGATGTGAAAAACTGGCGGAACCCTAAATTCCAAACATCATTTCCAATCGTGCTTGGAGTAAGCTCAGGGTATCTGGTATTGTGCAACATCCTTTGGAATTCAGAGAAGTATTTGACACACTGCTTCTCTCTTGCAAAAGAAAGAAAAAGGGGTAGAACATCTTATCATCAAACATAGTGACAGCATAGTGTTTTGGATTCATCAGCTTATGTGAGAGCCAACAATGTTTTCATGGAACAAACTGCTTTTCTTTATATGTAGATGCAAATTCACTAAGAAATATATATTTTTGACCCCCATAATGATCCATGGTATCCTTTCCCCTATGGGATCATTATTCAGGACCTCCTCTATAAAAATTCCCTCCCCATTGGTTCTTGGATTGTCTTCTATAATAACATGTTCATTCTGAATATCTTTAAAGGCCAAGATAAGTCATCAAGTCAACAAACATTGGTCAAGTATGTACATTGTGCCAAAAATCTGCACCACCCCTCCCCACCCCCAATATAGAGGATACAAAGAAAGACAAAATAAGAGAAAATGGAAAATGTTCTAGGCAAAACCATGGAACTCAGGAAGAATGTCTTGAGGCAAGTTAATTGCTATAACCAGACCAGTGGTGAAAACTTTCATGTGCACTCGTGGGGTGGGATAATATCTTAACTTGGGATGGAGGACATGGATTAGAATAGTGAAGGTTTCTCAGAGGAAACTACAATCACCAGCAGAACCTTGGTTCACTCTGCTCCCTTTGACATGCAGGGTTCTGATCCCTATCTTCTCACAACAAAGAGGCTATGCAAATCAGGACTGAGGACAGATTTCTATTGCCCTGAGAAGAAGTGACTCCATGGCTGAGATACTGATTTGCTCTACCATCTTTTTATATATATTTAGACTCTATATCTATACTCACATTTCAAATACTATCCTTTGCTCATTTTATTAGATTTGGTTTGCGTGAATGAATGAATGAATGAATGAAAAATAGAATTTCTTAATTGTTTACTATAAGCTATATTGGGAAGCCATATAAAGCACAATAAGCCCTGTCAATTTTAGTAAACATTTAACAACCGACTCTGAAGAAAATAGTAGCACACTTTAAGTTTGTTCTGCATTATTTGTTTTTCAATGACTTTTTGAAGTATATTATTTATTTATTTTTCCTACTCTATATGCAATGGTAGTTTTACAAATCATTGTTTGGCAAGGTTTTGAGTTTTACTTTTTTCTCCTTCCACTCCATCCCTCCCCCCTCCCCTGACAGAAAGCATTCTGATATAGACTCTACATTTATAACTATGCTAAACATAGATCTATACTGAACATGTTGTGAGAGAAGAACAAAATCAAAATAGAAGAAAATATTACAGGAAAAAGTGACATAATCTATGAGACAATTTTTAAAAATTGAAGATAATAAACTTCGATCTTCATTTAAACTCCACAGTTCCTTATCTGGATATGGATGGTATTTTCCATCCTAAGTCTTTAAAAATTGTCCTATTATTTTACCATGAAATGAACATATCCACCCTAGTTGATTGTCACTCCATGTTGTTAGTGTGTAAAGTGTTTTTCTGGTTCTGCTCATTTCACTCTGCATCAATTCATGCAAATCTTCCAAGGCTATTCTGAAATTCTATCCCTCATGATTTCTTATAAAGCAATAGTGTTCCATCACACACACACACACACACACACACATACACATACACATACACACACATACATGCCATGATTTGTTCAGTCATCCCACAATCGATGGGCATCCCATCAATTTTCATTTTGTTGCCACTACAAAAAGAGTAGCTATGAATATCTTTTGCATGTGTTCTTTTTATCCTTTTTCATAATGTCTTCAGGAGACAGACCCACTAATGATATTTCTAGATCAAAGGATATACACAGTTTTACCACCCTTTGGACATAATTCCAAATTGTTCTCTCCAGAAAGATTGGGCCCCTGAAAATTACATCCAGGTTTTAGTTCACAACTACACCAGCAATGCATTAGTGTTCCAGTTTATCACATTCCACTCCAACATTGATCATTTTCCTTTCTCAAATATCACCTTTTTAAAATTGCATCATCAAAGAATAAATCAAGCCCTGATTTAGAGCTTTTTCTAATTTCTATCATATAAATGTTCACAATGAATTGAATAATCTGATTATAGCACACTGGTCTCTATTCTCCAGGACCCCACAGTCAAATTGGGGAGAAAAGACATAAAAGAAAGTTCATTTGTAAGAGCAGACTCTGAAGTCCTAAGGTTACACAATAGATGGTAAGGCTCAAGAGTCATTCTGAGATAAGACTAAGTCAGATTATAATGCTGGACTTTTTACACTATGGAATCAAAGAATATAGTCTGGAGTTCTTTTCTCATATGAAAAAGAAGGTTACTCCCATTTCATCCAATCTGCATGAGCAGTCAGGCAACTTGAATGGGCTCTGGACTACTATAACTGAGTGAGTCAGTGAAGGGGAAAGGCTTGAACCCAAACCTATGCTGCCTATTCTGTCTCTCTTTGGAGCTTCTGAACATTGACCTTAGCCTACCTACTTCAAATGTCAAAACTTGCTTGCATCCCTTAGTGTGCTTTGATACTTTAAACTTTGACCAGAGATCTCCTAGAAATCATACATTTGACTACTATCTATACAGAAGCATTTTGCTATATCTGTTTGGCTTTTATTTTGGTCTAGGTTTTCTCTGTTGATCAACATCATCTATAATGTCACATAGCTGACACACACAACATGCACAGATCGCCTTGCTTGCCTTACTATTATTGAAATGAAATTTAAGTACAACCAAGCTGAAAAGACCATCTGAGGACACAGTAGGATGAACATTGAGATATGGGGCAATTTCATATACATAGAACACAAAGAGACTGGATTATCTCCATTACTTATTTTTCTAAGATCAATCTTCATACAAAGGTGCTTTATTATAGGACTTAGTATCAAAATAACTACTTTTTTGTATTCTTAGGAATGATGGAAATTGAAATAAATCTTATCATTTCCAGCACAAAGTATAGGAAGATTATTGGGTAATTGTTATTGATATGATAGAAAGGCAGTTAAAAAAGAATTAATTTGAAAATCTAAAGGACTCTCATTGTGCTAAGAACTCATAGGTTTGCCTCACAAAAAAAGAAAAAACATCCCTAAGTCTAATGGGCTACATCACAAAAGACCTGCGTGATTGCACCTTTTTCAGAGATCTACCTGGCAGCTATAATTTGACAGACAACCAACACATGGCAGCAACTTCACAGAGAACCAGCATGCTGTTCAACATAACATTCCCAAGTTCTTAAAGTGGAGATAAATAGTCCTTATAGAGAAAATAAAAATGACACTAAAGAGAACAAAGATAGGAAATCAAGAAGATTTATGTTGGGGCCAACATAAAATTGTAAATGAAGAGGTAGATGGAGAAATTAGTTTTAGAATTTTTTAAAGAAGATTGAATGATTACAGGAAAAAAATGAAGGATAACAAACAGGTTGACATCCTGAGTGTTTGATGGAGTCCCCATGAGCTACAGTTTTGAGTAGATACTGACCCAATGTGCCTAAAACCTTGATGTAATTTTCAGGGGCCCAAGTGTTCTAAACCAATTAAAATAGAAATATTCAGCTTGGTATTCTGATAGTGAATGCATTTTATCAAAGCAGGTCATTATTTGAATCCAGTAGAAATTTATTTCCTTACTAGTGTCATATAATACTTAGTGTCCAGTCTCATTCATATTAACCTGAAGATTTTTTTGATCTCATTAATTAAACAAGCATTTTTAATGTTTTCTGTGTATCATTCACATTATTATACACTGGAATATAAAGAAAGGAAAATAAAGTTCTTGACCTCAGGGAACTCAGGGAAGGCACAAGGAGAACAACTGTGTCCACATAAGATAAATTCACTATAAATTGAAGGTAATTTCAGAGGAAAAGGTACAAGTGATGGGATAGTATGAGTGTACAGGAGGGGGCTGATTAAGATCAGGACAATGATAGGTCTCCTCTAGAAGGGATAATTTAAGCTGAGTCTTGAAGGAAACCAGGAAGAATTATAATTAACTTTTAGTAGATTTGGTTCAATTTGCTGCCTTAGGGAACTGCCACATTTAACTCCAGAAGAATTGGAATTGAGCTAGCTGAGTCCACAGTGTTTTAGTTCTATCCCTTTGCCATTCTCAGATCCTCATCATGGAACCAAATTAACTCCTATGGCCTTGAGGTCATTTTATGTTCATTAATTCTCCTCAATTTCCTCTCCCTTTAGGCGCCATTTAGGTAAATAGAACTTTCTCTGAGAATTCTGGATCCTGAGAGTTTGCACTAAAAAGCTCCTTTGTATCTCATTTTTCTACTTCTTGTTTTTTGTCACTTGAGTCAGCTAGGCTAAGACACAGACAGGCAACAATTAGTATATCTCCCCCCCCCCCCCATAAAAAACCTCTTAGCAAATACTTGAGTAATGCTAAAAGTATGTGGAATGTAATCTTAGTCTCTCTTTTGTACACTGCTGCTTCTAACATTCTCCTTCTAAAAGCATCTTTCCCTAATTGTAATCTTACTTCCTCTCAAGAGAATTCAGTTCCTTGTAACTGTAATAAAGTAGCAAACTTTGACATTCTGTATATCTTCTTTGATTCAAAATAACTAGGTTTATTTTGATTTTTTGAATTGCACTGTATTTTTGTACTCCACTTTATCATTAGATTTAATTTTAATTATTATATAGGTTTATTCTCAATTTTTTTCTAATGATACCTGATGTAACATGTTATATTATTCAATGGATATAGAAACACAGTACTTATTTAAACACCATATATTTCCTGTAGACATTTCAAAGAAAATCTGTTTTTTACATATTTCTGCCTTATATCACAGTCTATTACTTATAGCATTGTGTTTATATTGTCAAAAACCAAAGTGTAGAGGAATGATGATTGATTTTTAAGTATACCATTCCAAAAAATGTGTTTTGAAAGATTGAGAAGTTTGGTTGTATCTTTTAAGATTGTAGAAAGCAAACTTTTACTTTGTAAATCACAAAGTGAAAAATACCTATTTATCTAAGAAGTAGAAAAAAGAAAGACTTTGAAATCTTAACACTTTCTTATCACTGAAAATTCTTAGTGAAAAATCTGACATTTATATTTGATAGTGCTCAGACTCATAAGTCAAAATATGAAATGATGAAATATGCTTTTTTGCATGTCTCTATTTCTTTTCTCCATGCCCTGTGGTGATCCCTTAACTTGCCCTTCCTCATGCATAAATCTGCATGTCTCAGGTATGTAGTAAATTGCAAATTACCAAGGCATATCTAATATCAGTCATTTATATCTCAGTATAATTTGAATCCAACTGACAGCTTTGCTTATACTTAAATATATATGGATATATATACAAATATATGTAATTTATGTAAAATAAGTGTTTTCATCCAGCATTAAATGAAAATTTTCAGACATTGGTGAACAAATGGAAGAGGATTCACTTGGATAGAAAGGAAAAGAAATCTATCTGAATCCCTGAAATCATACCACAAGATATTAAGAACCCATATTTGTGTAGACCTTTAGGATTTGCAGAATGACTTTTTTCCACAAAAGCAAAATCAGATAAGTAATATGTTTTATATTATTTCACAGAAGGAGAAATTGAATGTGGGAAGTAAAGTGATTTTCCTGTGGTCATACAGCTAATATTCAAGGAAAGATTCAAATCTACTTATCATGACTCCATGTTCTATATACTTCACTCTGGTGGCTATGCGATCTTAGAGGAAAGTAGCTGACAATATGGAAGAATCCTGGTCTGGAGTTGCAAATTCTGGAGCTTAATTCTGACCTCAGACACTTACTAGTTACTTGCCACTCATATAATCTCTATTTGTCTATTTCCTCAAATGCAAAATAAATATAATAATAAAACCAATCTCACAGGGCTGTTGCTGGAATCAAATGAGCTATTTCAAAAAATACTTTGCACATTGTAGATACTTATTATTAGCAAATGCTAACTTCCTCCTTATATGCCAGGGATTACTATACATCTGTTCCATTTCTATTGGAAATGCCTAATCAATATATTAAAAAATTGGCAATGAAAGTTATATTTATAGAGGAAAGTTTCACTATTGTTTAAATTATGTTCTTGGACATTTACTCCTTATAAAGAATGTGTTTATTTTGGGAGGTGGTAGAAGGAATTCTATATCCAGAAATTATTGTGATATAAAATCAAAATGCATCAAGAAAACCTTTGTCTTTTTTTTAGAAAATGATTTAAATAAACAAGTTTTCTTTCTATTAAAATAGACTCTATCCAATGCATCACAGAATTTTTAAGCTGGGATGGAATATGGGGGATTATATGATCCAATTTATTTTAGTAAGTAGCATAGTAAAGAAAAGAAAGCTAGACCTTGAACAGTTTTTTAAGAGGCAAGAATTCCTGGATGAGGAGAAAGTAGGTTTCAAATTCTACTTCTTACTCTTATGCAATTCCTGTGTCTTTTCCCCCTTTCATACATGGGGCTCCTGGAAAAGTTACTCCAGGTTCAAAAGACTCTTTGTTATCCACATCCTTTTGAAGCCTCAATTGAGATCCCCCATTATTTCTTCATTTTTTCTAATCAGCCAGAGGATGCAATTAATTCAAGCCAAAAATAATCAATGAAATAATCTAATAAGAAAATTTACTTTGGAATTTCTCTCTTCATCCATTTACCCACAAACTTTCATATACCCACAAACCCATAAAGCCATAGTAGGTACAAATAAGAATCACAGAAAGGGACACACATGGGGAAGAGCAACTTACCCCTATGTTAGTGCAAGGCTACTGATAAATTTGGGTGACATCATTTCACTATTCTCTTTGAGTCTCTTCTCAGATGTTCATGCTCTTTGTGGGGTCTATATTTTGGCATCACATTGTGTCTCGGTTATTCTCCCTCTGACCCTGCATCTAAGCTACATCCACTTTATCTCACTCTCCTGGGTTTCTCCTTTGGTAAAGATTTTCTGGCCTTAGAGATGATGCTGGGCAGCCACTAGCTTTTAGACTCTTCATGGTAAATGCTGGCCATCTTGCCTTCAGTTTTGCTTGTGGGTAGTGAATGGAACACATGTCCCTCATAATAACTCTTTAGTAATAGCCAGAGGTCACGAGTGCGACACTTAGATAACAAAAGCCAAAAAGAGTGACCCCAAACCATGATTAAATGATTTAATCTCCCTATTTATGACAAGTTCTTTATGGACAACTATCTTATGTAGGATTAGAAATTCCCATGATCCTTTCTGCTTTTGCATGCAAATGAAATAGTTAAAAAAAAAGTAAAAGAAAGAATAAAGTCATTGGGTCATTGTTCTCCATTCATGTGCCCTGAATTCTTTTTCATTGTGTTCATAGGCTTGCAGATGCACACTACAAGATTTCATACTATGTTCTGCTAGCATTAATGCTTTTCAGCTTCCTTCAGTTAAAAGCCATATGACTGGGCAAATCATTTAATGTCTCCTAGTGTCAGCATCCTGTCCTATAGAGTGAAGATTAATAGGATTAAAAGGTTTGTAATCCTTTAACTAACAAGTTTGTATTAAGACTCAAATGAGATAATACTTGTGAAACATTTTGCTTTATACTGGATTCTTATAATAATTATAATAGATGACAGATGTCCAGAGCTTTCAGGTTTGGGACACACTTTCATGTGTGCTTAGGTTTGGCCCTCATAACAATTCTTTGATGTAGTACTACAAATATGATTTTCTATCTTTGACAGATGAAGTCATTGGTACCTATAATGCACCAGATCAACAAATCAACAGAGGTTAGAAACTCAAGGACACAGAGCAAGGGAATTTCAGAAGCAGGGTTTTTAATCCAAATCTTCCTGACTCTGCTTGTATCAAGTATTCTATTACATGGAATAAAATCATATAGTTCATAAATGGTAGAATTTGAGACTGTAATTCACAAGATTAAGAAGCCCTTGTAGGCACTGACAGGTCTGTGATTAGGAGACTTGGAAAGGAAACCTGATGAGTGGTTTTTATGGAAGCAAATTAAACTTCTGTATTCACTATTCAGGACATTGAACTCAAAAGCTTTGGGAATAACCATGATAACAGTCCATTGCCCTCAGGAATCTTCCTGGGAAGATGTAGCCTGCCAACTGCTCTTAACTGCTCTAACCACAACTTCTGAAGATCAGACGATAAAGTTCTTGTTGCCAAAGTCTTTGGTACTGCCAAATGGTTCAATATGAGAAACTGATGGGATTTTATCAGTGTAAAGGACATTAAAGAAACTTTAACATAAGCTTGACTGCTGTATCCTAAGGATCATGAGATCTTTCCAGATGAAATGAAGGCAAAACGTTTCCTATGTTGTCTCCTCCATTTAAATGTGAGTTCCTTTAGAGCAGAGACTGTCTTGCTATTTTATTTGTATTCCCAGAAATTAGCAAAGTATTTACATATAGTAAACAAAATATGTTTCATTCACTCATTTATTCATTCATTGATTGTCTTGTGGTCACTCTGTATTATCAAAGGATGTTTCCATTATATTTCCTATCAAATTGCCATATGTTCTTTGGATGTGTGCCTATTAATTGAATCTGTTGTCTGGAAGAATATCCTAGGTTAAATTTTAAGGAATTCATTTTTAGAGTTATTCAATCATCAGGTGACATTGCTAGCCACTATTCTAATCTGTCTACTCAAAACACCAGGACTGTGGAAAGCCTCTCTTTTCTCTGATGATTTTATGTTGAATAATGAAAAAGGACCACCAAGTCAGTGGTTCTTTGAAGGGAGTAACCATCTATCTATTTCATAGTTTTACTTCTCATCTCAACTTTAGGGGGTGTGATTAGAATGAATTCAGCCAATCAGAATAATTCCCAATATCCCCTATTAGAAAACCCTCTTGGATCTATTTTATATCACTGAATTTTCTGACCTGAAATTTTCAGGCAAATATAAAACTTTAACTAGATAAATATTTTAGTCTTTACATAGAACCAAGAAAAGGAATAAGACAATACATAATAAAGTATCCACCACATATTCATAGTTCCTTTTTGATTGAGACTGGGCCTATACAGTACATTAGGTACATACCAAACCCATGGGGTTTAGGTTCAAGTGTGCAGACCCATGCTTGGCCACTTGTAGTGGGGCATATTTTCTCAGTGCAGGATTAAACAAAATCTTTCTACTAAAGCTAATAATATCCTTTTCTGGTCTCCTCTAGTCTATCTGGGCTGGTTGGGGTTTCTCAGGCTCCAGGGTTTTGTTTTTTTCTGGTTTGTATCCTGCCATTGATAGGCTACACCGGCCTGCTTGCCAACAGTTGATTCATCATTCATGGAGGGGAGGAAATTGACACAAGATAAGAAGTTTCCAGGGGAAGAAATTGAAACGATTAATAGTCATATGAAAAAATGGTTCAAATCACTAATAAATGCAAATGCAAATTAAAGTGAAATTGAGGTCCCCCTTGATGCCCATCAGATTCTCAAAGATGGCAAAAAAGGGAAAATTAGAAATATTGAGGGGTCTATGGTAGAGATTTCCAACATTTTATATTCTGAAAACACTTTTCAACATTAACAAAAATGTGGTTGGAAAGTCCCAGGATTATATAATATATTACTCATGATATTTTTTTTATTTATTCATGAAGTGCTTATAATACCTTCAATATCTGTTTTTCACCCAAAAGCTGCAAATTAAAATTTATATTGTTATCATAAAGCAGCATTTCCTTCCTATAAGCACAAAAACTTTACATTTAAAATTATAAAAATTCAATATAGGACATTCTGAAAGAAAGTATTCTATCTTAACCTTATGTACTTATTATTACCTATAATATTTCATACTGTTTTTTTTACAAATTTTATAAAATAGAAATAATATTATAATGAAATAAGTTACAACTTACATGTTTAACATAGTATAAAATCATATATAGTTAATTTTTACATTAACTTTTAAATTTAAACAAGGATTTATGGATTTATAATATATGATTAAATATTATAGAAAAAGTCTTGAATACAGTTCCTTTTAGAGGTTCTGCATTTTTTACTTTAAACTATAATAAAGTGAAAGTGCTTGCCCACATGAATATGTGATAGAAGATTGTAGGTGAATTTAATACATTTGCTTGTTGAAAGAAATTATTTTTTAATGTGCCCATTATCTTTATTTATTTTTATTTTGAGTTTTACAATTTTCCCCCAATCCTCCTTCCCTCCCCTCCCCCCCAGAAGGAAGTTTGTTAGTCTTCACAATGTTTCCATGGTATACATTGATCTAAGTTGAATGTGATGAGAGAGAAATCATATCCTTAAGGAAGAAAAATGAAGTATAAGAGATAACAGAATTACATAGTAGATAATGCCCCCCCCCCCCAAATTAAAGGTAATAGTCTTTGGTCTTTTTTCTTCAAACTCTATCATTCTTTCTCTGGATCCAGATGGTATTCTTCATCTCAGATACCCCAAAACTGTCCCTGATTGTTGCACTGATGGAATGAGCAAGTCCATCAAAGTTGGTCATCACCCCAATGTTGCTGTTAGGGTGTACACTGTTTTTCTGGTTCTGCTCATCTTGCTCAGCATTAGTTCATGCAAATTCTTTCAGGCTTCCCTAAATTCTCATTCCTCCTGGTTTCTTTATTTTTTTTCAAGTGAACTTTAATTTATTATTACTATTATTACAATAATTTTGTTATAAGAGTAAATATAAACCCCCTCCCCCAATGAGAAATTTCAAGAATAGTGAGAGAGAGAGAAAAAAAATTTACTTCAGTCTGTGTTCAGATTCCAATGCCTCTGTCTCTGGGGTGAGTTGCTTTCTTTATCATAAGTCCATCAGACAAGTTGCTTCAATATTTTTCCCACAGTTGCTATTACTAACTATACCTCCACTCTATTCCTTCCCACTCTCATTTATTCTATTCTCTCTCTCTCTCTCCTTTCACCCTGACCCTGTCCAAAAGTATCTGAGTAGCCTCTCCCTCAATCTTCCTTCTATTCTATCACTGATACCCCCCTCCCCCCATTCCCCCTTATCCCATCCTTTTCTTCTCATTTTTCTCTAGGGTAAAATAGATTTCCTCACCCTATTAAGTATGTATGTTATTTGCTCTCTGAGCCATTTCTGAAGAGAATAAAGGCTCACTCATCATCCCTTGCCTTTCCCCTTTCCACTCCATTGAAAAAGCTTTTTCTTGACTCTTAAGTGAAATTTCTTAGTTTCTTCTTCATCTCATTTCCCTTCCTCCCGTACTTTCCTTTATCACTCATTGACTCCATCTTTTTACTGTATTATACCATTATATTCTGCTCCTTCCTGTGTCCTGTCTATATATGCTCCTTCTAACAGTTCTTATAAATGAGAAAGTTCATATGCATTATCAATATTTTCTTCCCATGCAGGAATACAAACAGTTCAGTATCATTAAGTTCCTCATAGTTAGTCCTTCTCATCCATCCCCACTATGGTTCACCAGAGTCCTGTACTTGGAGATCAAACTTTCTGTTCAGCTCTGGTTGTTTCAATAGGAAAGTTTGAAAGTCCCCCTTTTTCATTGAAAGTCCATCTTTTCCCCTGAAAGAGGATGTTCAGTTTTGCTGGGTTATTGATTCTCGGTTGTAAACCAATATCTTTTGCCTTCTAGAATATTGCATTCCAATCCCTATGAGCCCTTAAAGTAGATGCTTCCAGATCCTGTGTAATCTGGACTATAGAGCCTCTGTAGTTGAATTGATAGTTTCTGTTAGCTTTTAAAATTTTCTCTTTGATTTGGGAGTTTGGAATTTGGCTATAATATTCCTGGAAGTTTTTCTTTTGTGATCTCTTTCAGGAGGTAACTGGTGAGTTCCCTCAATTTCTATTTTACCCTCTGCTTCTAGGATCTCAGGGAAATTTTGTTGTATTATTTCTTGAAAAATGAAGTCTAGACTCTTCTCCTGATCATGGCTTTCAGATAGCCCCAATTTTTTTTTAGTTTTTTTTTGCAAGGCAAATGGGGTTAAGTGGCTTGCCCAAGGCCACACAGCTATGTAATTATTATGTGTCTGAGACCAGATCTGAACCCAGGTACTCCTGACTCCAAGGCTGGTGCTTTATCCACTATGCCACCTAGCTGCCCCAGCCCAATAATTTTTAAATCATTTCTTCTGGATCTGTTTTTGACATTAGTCATTTTTCCAATGAGATTTCACATTTTCTTCTTATTTTTGGCTTTTTTTGGAAGAGTTTTATTTCTTCCTGATTTCTTGCAAAGTCATCAGCTTCCTTTCGTTTCATCCTGCATTTGAAAGAGTTATTTTCTTGAGAGCTTTTTTATCTCCTTTTCCAGCTGGCCAATTCTTATTTTTAAGACATTTTTGCTCATTTGCCCTTTGCTATTTTTTTTCCATTAGGCCTAAACTGGTTTTTAGCATATTCTTTTCTTCAGTATTTTTTTGCATTTCTTTCACCAAGCTGTTGATTTGGTTTTCATGATTTATCTGCATTGCTCTTATTTCTCCCCTCAATTTTTCTTCCAATTCCCTTAATTGCTTTTCAAAGTCTTTTTTGAGCTCATCCATAGTCTGAGCCCATTTTCTATTTCTCTTGGAGGTTTTGGTTTTGGATATGGAAGCTTCGATTCTGTTGTCATATGAGTATGTGTTTGATCTTCCATGGGGTTAAAGTAATTCTCTATGGTCAGATTTTCCTTTTTCTATTGTTTACTCATTTCCTCAGCCCAAGACCAATTTGCGGTATTTCCAAGGCTTTGGGTTTTTTTGGGGTGGACACCCCACTGGGACCTTCACTTCTCCAAGGTCTTATGCTCTCCTGCTTGTGTTTTGATTTGTAGATGACCCCCCACACACACACACTTCCCTCTACCCTGGAGTTATAAGGAGGGTCCCTACTGGGTTACTTAGTATGGAAGCCCAAACTGCCACCTGTATCTGAATGTGGGCTAGCAGCAAGAGTCCTATCCTGAGGGAGAGCAGAGAAGTCCCTGCAGTCTTCCCTGACTCCTTTACTGTCTGTGGGCTTTGCTCTGGGAGTGCAGGCTGGTTTCTCCAGATTCTTGCTGCAGATTTGCAGCTGGTGGTCCTCACTCCACACTCATTCTGGTGTAGCAGAATTGTCTCCCTGCCCCTTCAAGCTGTTCCCGGGCTGTGCTGTGACCAGGGCTTTTTCCAACCCCAGGTCTAGGTAAAACACACCTTTCCCAAGTTATCTTGGACTGGGAAAATGTATCACTCATTCTTTCTGTGGATTCTGCCCCTCTAAATTTTGACCAGATCATAATTTGTTGGCCTTTGGAGTTTTGATGGGAAGGAGTTCTCGGGAAATGGTGCCTTCATGCTGCCATCTTGGCTCTGCCCCTGAAAGAAATTAATTTTTAAAAATTTTAGCTACCTAATCAATTGGTGAAAATAATACTAGCATCTAACACCTATATTATATTTTGAGGTTTTCAAAGCTTTTTTATAAATTTTATCTTATTTGATCCTTACAACAACCTTTGGAAGTAGATGCTATTTTTATCTCTATTTTGCTTTTGAGGAAACTGAGGCAGACAGGTTAAGTGGCTTGTACAAGATCACATAGTAACTGTCTGAGTCTGGATTTAAACTCATGTTTTCCTAATAGCAAGTTGAATGTTATATCTTTTATATTACTTAACTGCCTGAAATTTAAAAGATTGCTATGATACACATATTTTCTTTTCTACTCCTTAATGGCAAGCACTATGTTACATGATCAATGTACTTAAAGTTCAATTTTTTAAAACTATGTATTTATATAAATTTGTAGGTGTATGTATATGTATAGATATACACATACACATTAAATTTTGTATATAAAGAATCTTCCAATATGACTTTATTCTCCTTTAAAAGTGACTATACTTTCACAGAAACCTTATAGGATGATTGAGTTATGTAGTCAAAAAGCCCACTTGAAAAGCTGCCATATAAATGAACAGTAAAATTAAGTAGAGAATAAATCAGAAGATGACTTTAATATTGCAAAGAGGGCAATCTAAGATACATTTCTGCAGTTTGTGATAGTCAAAATTTTCAAGTTGACTGACAAGTACTTCAGAAAGGAAGACATTCATAACATCTTGATCTGATTACATAGCTGATAAGATGTTATTATAGGGTAACAGAAAGAAACAAGTAGACTACTCTGCTTTAGTGTATAGGAAACATATAAGAATACATGTTTTTGGCCAACCATTCATTTAGAAGCAGTTTGTGCTCAATTTTGAGCTCTTTGTTGTGGTTTGGAAACAATTTGACAACAGATTGATAACATATTGCAAGAACACAGTGCTAGTCAGAAGCTGTCAGAGTCTGTTGTAATTGTATATAATATAATTGAACAATTATTTCTTAAGACAATTAATGAACTTTTTCTATGAATCATTTGGATTATAGTTATGGTAACTGGTCCCCTCACTTCCTGGCAAACAAGGGGAAAAGAAATAGAAACAGTGTCAGATTTTATATTCTTGGTTTCAAAGATGCTGCAAATGTTGGCTACAATCATAAAATCAAAAGACACTTGCTCTTTGGAAAGAAAACCATGGAAAATCAGAATTTTTTTTAAAATTTTGTTTTTCCAACTACATGCAATAGTAGTTTTTACCAATCATTGTTTTTGCAAGGTTTGGAATTTTGCAATTTTTCTCCCTCCCTCCGTTCCCTTCCCCCCCTCCTTCTGACAGAAAGCAATCTGACATAGGCTCTACATTTATAATCATGCTAAATATAGATCTATATCGAATATGCTATAAGAGATGATTCAGATTGAAATGGAAGAAAGAAGACATTAGAGAGAAAGAAATGAAATAATATATAAGACAACTTTTAAAAATTGAAGATAATAAGCTTTGGTCTTCATTTAAACTTCTCTGTTCCTTCTTTGGATATGATTGGTATTTTCCATCACAAGTCTTTTAAAATTATCTTCGATTAATGTATTGCTGAAATGAACAAGTCCATCATAGTTGAACATCATCACCCCATGTTGTTATTAATGTGTATACTGTTCTTTTCTGGTTCTGCTCATTCCATTCAGCATCAATTCATCCAAGTCTTTACTGGCTTCTCAAAAATCCCATCCCTCATGAGGAAAATTAGAATGTTTTTGAATTGTACTTGTACTGGAGAAGACTTTTGAGAATCCTTTGAAATGCAAGGGAATCAAATTAGTCAATTCTTTTTATTGAATTAAAGAAATTAATTCATGATCCTCATGAGAAGAATGAATACTTAAGGGGAAGCTTAAATACTTTGGTCATCTAATGAGAAGATGTAAGTCATTGGAAAAGACACAGATATAAAAGAATGATGGTGAAAGAAGAAGGGGAATGACATAGGTTGAGATAGGTAGATAATGTCACAGAAGCTATGAATATGAGCTTAAAGAGAGTTGGAAGATCATAGAGGAAAGATCCATGGGGTCATGAAGAGTTGAACATTTCTGAACAGCAACAATGTCCTATGCCAAATCTATTTCCATTCTTTCAAGAGAGAGACAAACAAATGTTACCGTAACTGAGGAGTTAGGGTAATTCTCATTGGTTTTGACAGAGAAGAAAGGCTACTGAAGCTTTTGGAACAGGGCCTGAGCATGAAATTTTAGTTCTGATATTTATCAATTGTGTGATTTTTGTCATAATAAAATCCCTGTGGACTTTGATTTCCTCATTTGTAAAATGAGGGGAATTTGAAGAAGTCTAATGTACCTATTAGCTCTGGTTCTATTTCTTTATGATACTAAGGCAGCAACTCTTTCCAGTAACTTTCATGAAGATATTTCTTCTTCCCTCTTAGGTTTCCTAATACTTGCCTTGAGAAACTGAGTAAATTTAGACTTCTACACTCAGAAAAACACAAAAATGGCACTATATGAAGCCATGAATCCTGTTACATACAGTTTGTTTTCAAGATTTAACATTACAGGGTGGCTAGGTGGCACAGTGGATAGAGCACCGGTCCTGGAGTCAGGAGTACCTGGGTTCAAATCCGTCCTCAGACACTTAATAATTACCTAGCTGTGTGGCCTTGGGCAAGCCACTTAACCCCATTTGCCTTACAAAAAAAAAAAACTAAAAAAAAAAAGAGTTAACATTACACTTCCAAAAATGCCCTGATTGTCTGTGCCCATTTCTGAACTTCCTTCTGCTTTTATTTATATATCTTTAAAAAATCATCAATGGTCTTTTTCTTTCCTTCCTTTCTTTTTTGGGAATATAAATACCATTTTCCTCCAAAATGCCACCACATCAAAATGAAAGTCCTCCCTTACAAGTAAGTATAATGAAGACTGCAAATATGTCTCATTCTCTGTATTGAGTCCCATTACTTCTCCTTTTGGGAGATAGGTGAAATCCTTCATCATGGATACTCTATGGTTGGTTATTTATCAGCGTAGTTAAACAAACAAATAATTGCATTTGCAATGTTACTGCAATTGTGTAAATTGTTCTGGCTCTGCCCATTTCATTCTATATAAGTTCATATAAGTCCTCCTTGCTTTTGCTGAAACCATCGCCTTCATCACTACTTACATGTCAACAATACCCCTTTACCTTCAACCACTCACCAACTGATGAATATTCACTAATTTTCCAGTTCTTTAATATGACAAAAATACATGAATATTTTGTATATGGGTGACTCCCTTAGCTCTTTCTTTGATTTCTTTGGTGTCTAGATTAGTCATGGTATTGCTGGGTCAAAAGGTATACATGATTTGGTGACTTATAGAGAACATAGTTCCAAATTAATTTCCAGACCACTACACAGCTCCATTAAGATTATATTAATGTATCTATTTTCCAACATTACCTTCAACACTCATCATTTCCTTTTATTGACCGTTTTATCAATAAGGATAAGATCTGGGAACATTGGATTTTGTCTAAAATTCCTGAAAATTTTCATTTGGCATTTTCTTTTGAGAATGTTTAGTGATTCTTTCTATTTTTTACTTTGTCTTCTGGTTTTACTATATCTGAACAATTTTCTTTCATGATTTTTTGAAATACAACTTCTAGATTTTGTTGTTTATTATTCTTGTAATTATTTTGGTCATGATTTTCCAAGAGTCTGAAGATTGTTTAATTATCCCTCTTTGACCTTCTTTCTAGGTCAATTGTTTTTGAAAGCACCTTCAAAAAGTATCTTTGAAAGCTCCTTTTCCATCTTTTACTTTTGGTCTAATATTACTTGTATCCTGGAATGATTGGGTTCTATTTGCTCCATTACATTTTCAGCTGCCTACATCACAGGTTGGGGGGCAGCTAAATGGAAAGTGAAAAGAGTGCCAGACTTTGGGTCAAGAAAACTCATCTCACATAGTTCAAATCTGACCTCAGACACTTACTAGCTTTGTGACAATTGGGCAAGATAACCATGTTTACCTCAGTTTCCTCATTCCTCATAGAGCTAGAAGGTTAGTCTAGATTTCCTCATTGCTTTTTTCTTTTTGTTTTTTTTTATGTTTCCCTGAGGAGAATGTTATGTAGTCCTTTTAATCTAGCTCAGCTTCTGACTTTCTCAACTACTTTTCCACTTATCATTTTTTTTTATTTTTGCAAGGCAGTGAGTGAGGTTAAGTGACTTGCCCAAGGTCACACAGCTAGATAATTATTAAGTGTCTGAGTCCAGATTTAAACTCAGGTCTTCCTGACTCCCGGGCTGGTGGTCCACCTATTTTAATAGTCTTCTCATGCTATATATCTTCTTAATCTCCATCTCAGAAAATGATTAGGTCTTCTTCAAGCCTCCATTTGAGGAAACACCAGCCATACCTCCTTTAGACATATTTACTTCTAACCTGGATCAGTCCCTGATCCTGTGTAACAGAATACTGCCCTACTTTTAGACCTCTTCCCCTCTTCCCACCACTTCCTCCCCAGCTACCTTCTCTCCTTCCGCTTTATTATCAACTTTCTTTTAGGTGCTTTCTGTCCTCATTATATTGAAAACTTGAGGACAAGTTGAGGACTTGAGGACAAGAATCTTAATTTTTTCTTTTTTTTACTCATACTTGCATTCCTAGAATTTAGTTCAGTTTTGAGACATACTAAAAGTTTAATAAGTACTTTATCTAATCAAATACAATATAATCTAATCTACTAGAAGCAGTCATTAATCTTAAGGCATAGTATACACCAGAAGTCTAGGGTAGTGATACTAAGTACCAAAGTAAAAAATAAGAGCAACAACAGTTTTCATTTATATAAAATTTCAAGACTGCAAAGGCCTCTACATACATTATCTTATTTGATTCCTTATCCTGTGAGATAGGTTGTATTACAAATACCCATTTCATAGATGAGGAAACTCAGAGGTTAAGCGACTGGTCAAATGGTCAAATAGTATGAGTCTGAGGAGTGAATCAAACTCAGATTTCCTTGTTCTAAGTCTGGTACTTAAAGACAATTTATGTCCTGAATAGTTTCTGAGTTTTTCCTCCATTTAAAAAAATATCTGGTAGAGAGGTTATGGGGTAGTTAAAATGTCAGCTGGGCACTGCTAGAATCACAATGGGACTTTATATCATTGTGTGACATCATAGACGTGATTCAGTTTCTCATACATCCCCTGGTTTCCACTCCTACTCCCATCGTCCTAGTCCAGAGATACAGTATTTCTCACATTAACTATTTTAACAGACTTCAAATCAGTCTTCCAAGTTTTTGTCTCTTTTTTCCCCTTCCACTCAATCTTACATACTATTTCCCAAAATAGGAAGATTCTCTACTTCTGCTCAAAAATATTCAGTGGCTCCATATCACCCACTTAAATAAGTAAACCCTGCATCTAAAGCCTTCTGTGATTTTGTCCCAATTTACTTTTGTAGCCTAATCAATTATTATTATTCCCTTTTTGCATTCCATACTTTAGCAATAAATAATTATTTTTTGCATATCTCTTTTGCTTTCATTATATATTATTTTGTATCATATCTATTGATATTCATTTTTTTCTTTTGGGGTTTTTTTTTGCAAGGCAATGGAGTTAAGTGACTTGACAGCTAGGTAATTTTTAAGTGCCTGAGGTCAGATTTGAAGTCAGATCCTCCCAACTCCCGGGCAGGTGCTCTATACACTGTGTCACCTAGCTGCCCCTGGTTATTATTTTATCTGCCTCTCTGTTCATATATCTTCTTATTTTTAGTTATCTATTACAACCATTCAAGTCTCCCTCTGGGGTGTTATTATGTTTTGGAGGTGTTCCTGGGTTCAGCTAGCAGAGCACACTCTGTTGCATTCCATCAAATTAAAAGGCCACTGTGTTCAGTCTAGGTATTGTACTAATAGCCTTTTTCATGAGAAATAGCCCAGTTAGGTTCATCACCAATTTGATTACAAGGGGTTGGATTCTTTGATCACAACCACTCTTGAAAACAATTTAGTTATTGAGGAATGATAATATAACTCAGTAGAGGAAACCCCTACACCAATGACATTGTATATCCTTAAAGTATTCATGTTACTGATGTATTATACTCTAAATTTCATCTCATAAGAGAAAGGATCCATGAAGGCACCATGTAAAGCACAGTAATTGCTTCATAAATGTTAGTAACATTCCTAGAGCTCATCTCATGATTTCCTATTGATCCTCTTGTGATTTTATCTACTTAGAATCAATGGAAATTATCTCAGCCCTCAGCTCTCCTCCTCTTCTTTAACCTTCTCTATACTCTCTGCATTGAAGAAGCCATTCACTCCTCAGAGAATCAACCAACTCCTGAAATTCTTCTATTACTTTCATAAAAATGACATCCATACCTATATGTGCATACTTGGCTATTCCTCTGAGGTTCAATGCACATTAGGATGATCCACTTTAATTGTTAGGAAAACCACACAACTCATCCACCATGCTGACTCCCTTCTCCCTTCTTCAAATAATGAGATCATCCTGGTCCCTCTATTTAGGGGAAGAGTCCACATTAGTTAACCTGCTTTATCTTCCTAGAAATACCTCTCTCCTTCCAAACTTCAATGCTAAACTTCACTTGCAGTCTCATCCTGAAACCTCCTTCAGAGCCTAGGTCATTCTCACCCCTAAAATATCCAATGCCAGTCCCATTCTCTCATGGGGAATTCCTTCCCAGTGCCGCTGTTTTGAGGAAGGATCCAGGTCCATCCATCTTCTTTTCAGCCATGCTTCTCATTTTCTGGACTTCAGTTCTATTCCCCTTCTTCCCTATAACTCCCTCCACCCTTCCCTTGCAGTAGTATGTTATCTCCTCTACTTATTGGGTTCCTTTGAGGTAATTTCTTCAGAGGAGGGACTTTATTACTGTTTGTATGTGCATAGCCATTAATGTTTAATGAATTGCATTGTTGTTTTGTTTTGTTAATTGGAATCAATTTACCCCTTCAGGATGTTTAACTGAAAAAAAATGGTAAAACGCCATTTTTATTTTGAGTTAATATGTTTGACTATTAAATGCTTGAATGTTTTTGACCAATTGTAAGCCTCCTGAGAACAGGAATCATACTTGTTATCCCTAGCACCCAAGTTAGTGCTTCATATTATCAATCAAGAAAATTTTGTTGTCAATGATAAAGGAAACATGCATCTAATTTTTGGAAAGAATAGTATTTTTTTTCTCAGCCATATTCCATTTGAACAGTAATTTCAAAGAGGTTCCTGAAATCTCCTTTCTGAGAATGGCCATTTAAATTAGTTAAGCTCATCTTTAAAGAATTATGATCCAACACTTTGCATATTTCCAAAAGGAAATAAAGATGGTTTGTTCTATATTCATATTTTTGTTTGAAATGATGTAAGGTATTGGTCTTATTTGCTTTTAAATATCATTTGCAAAATGGATGGAGCATATTAGATTGTCTGACTAGGTGCAAAATGCCATGAAAACCTAAGACTTACATTGTCAGCTTGGTTAACCTCATTCCCTTCTTTTACCTTTATCTTTTTATATATTGGTGTCTACTTAGGCAGCAAACATCTGTCAAGTGATTAATATGTCTGGGAAAATTCAAGACATGGTTTATTAATTGTGGCTGAATAGGGCATTAAGTAAAACTTAGTCACAAAAAGAAAATTAAACAAGTTCAATCCAGGCAAGCTGAAAATAGTCATCTGTTTTTACTTAATTTATAATTTGATCACTCAAGCAAATTACTGATGATATGAAGCATCCCCTAAATATTAATGATCAAGCAGTTTTTTAATAGTGCTTGAGTGGTTTTCTCTTCTTTTCCAGAGAATTTTTCAAAAGTGACATTATTCATTTTAACAAAATGGAAATGACTTTTAATTATATAATGCTTCAATATAACACATCACATTTTAGTATTATATAAAATGTCAGATATAATTATAATACAAAATAAAAATTAATGCTGCCTCACATTCAAAAATACATAAAGGAAAAGGAAAAGCAAGTCATCAAGAATATACTTTGAAACTATGCCTTCTCTATGCTTTATAGTTTTTTATAAATTTCAGTGAGAGTACTGATTTTTTAAAAAAATATTAATCAGTATTTGATAATGTTAAATTAAAATCTTGCTTTCTCATTTCATTGTTATTTTTTTTATATTTTCAGACCTTAAACTAGAATTACTAAGATAGTCTCAAATTTGAGTTTAGTTCCTAAACCAAATGTCCTTATTTTCTATTTCTTTTTCATGGTACATGTAACAATGACTGCCTCTTACATAGACTTGAATTAATGAAATCATAGAAGTTTTGATTGGACCTAGGTTGGACCTTTTAAATAGTTTGTTTCAGTTCTTACACCTAAGCTTAAAAATTAATAAATTTAGTAATTAGCACTATATGATGAATAAATTGAAATTGGAAAGATGTACACATTTAGTCTCTGAAATATAAAGGCAGTATATCCTTATAAAGTTGTTGTCAATCATGTCCAACTCTTTGTAACCCCATTTGGGGTTTACTTGGCAAAGATACTGTTTTTCCATTTCTGTCTCCAGCTCATTTTATAGAGGAGAAAACTGAGGTATAGGGGGGTAAGTGATTTGTCAAGATCACATAGTTAATAAATATCTGAGACTGAATTTAAGTTCAGCAAGACAAATCTTCCTTTCTCTAGGCCTTGAACTCCAGCCCCCTGTGTTCCCTAATTGCCTAACCTTATAAAGTTATAGATAACCTATATATGATTATCCTTCTAAAGATAAAGTTATAATAAATCATGTGTTGATAAATGTTTAATAACCCACTTTTTTCCTCCCAAAAGAGTTCTCATTTTTAAGGTTAATCTGCATTATTAGCAGGAGGATTGGAATTAAACTCCCTTTTCTGACATGGAGGCTAGTACTTCTTTCACACTGTTCATCCCTCAAGTTAGATTTATTTATTTAAATCTAATGTCATTATAATTGTATCATGAGACATCACCCCTCAGGTCCAGTATTGGGTATCTGGGAGAATCCCAGTTTTGAAAATATAACTTCATCTCCTATTCTGTTCATACCCTATTGAAGGAAGCATTAATCAAATGACAAAAATTTTAATTAGGGCAGAATAGCAAAATGAACAAGGAGAAATGGTCCTTCCCTCTCACACAAAAGGGAATGGTGGTCTTATAAATCCTATGCCCCTGGTGGGAGAGGGAATACCCTTGAGACAATTCTTAGGGTTGCCTCTGGGATGGAATTCTCAGAGCTTCTTCTTTCAACTACTATTTGTGTCTTGACCATGTTCCATTCCACCTCTACAGCTGCTATTCTTTGTGACTGCCTTCCTTGCAGAGCTGCTACTGAGCTATAATCCACAAAACTGAACTGGGCTTCTCCACTCCTAGGTGGCCTTTCATCTCCCATCATATGTCTAGCAACAACCTCGAACCAGGACTTTGTATAATTGTGGAGGGTCATTAAGTCTCTAAAACTTCTAGCAATAATAAGACTGGCTCATCTATGTCCAGGTTGCTGTTATCATGAACATATTTTGTGTTATACTTCTAGGTTCATAATTTTGTGAGTCTTTCATCATTTCTGAGAATTTCAGATCAACATATGTTATATGATATTATCCTTGAACAAGGGAATATTTTCTTTTATTTCTATTATGCTTTTTAATCTCCATTGGATGTGCCTTGCTTAAAAACTCTTGTAGATGATTGAACTGGCCCCTCCAGAATTTGAACAAATTATATACATAACTATGGGAAAAAATTAACTGTAGGAGGAATTCTAGGTGTATACTTCATCCAGGTTAAACCCAATAATGATGGATCTCCTTCAGGACTCTGGTGTCCTCTTCTCTTTTTTTTTTGTGCTATTTCACTTAATGATCTTATTACATTTATCTTCTTTCTGCTAATGATTCTCAGATTTACTTCTTAATATATAAAAATCAATAAACACTTATTTAACATCTTATATGTTTCTGGCACTGTGGAACTTAAAATCAAATAGTTGATTTTCATAACCTAGCCTACTCCCACTCCCTCTTTCTCTGGAAGCCTCTTTTACATTTCTTCTTAACCTCTAAATACTAAATACCTTCTGTCTACTTTCTAGTTATTTTAAGTCTCCTATGCCCTCCCCACACCTACCATTCATTCATTCATTCAATTAATCAATAAATATTACTATCTACTCACTGTCCAGTACTGTGCGGATAAAAAAAGAGGCAAAAGATATTTCCTGCCCTCAAGGAATTTGCAATCTCTGCTAACTTTTGGTTTTGTATCTTGAACTGCCTATTGGTCATCTCAAACTAGATTTTCCATGGCAATCTTAAATTCAACATCTTCAAAACTGAACTTACTTTTTCCTTTTATCCTCTCTTCTTTCTAACAGCTTTATCACTGTGCAATTACATCATCCTCCCAGTCACTTAGATTCACAATTTAGTTGTCATCCTTGATTTCTTACTCACCCTCTCCCTCCCATTTCAAATTAGTTAGAAACTCCTATTGATTCTACTTTCCCAATATCTCTTGTACAAATTCTTTTTCTCTCATTTGATTCAGACCTCCACTATTGCAATAGCCTTCTGCTTGGTCTCCCGGCCTCATTCCAGTATATTTTTATTTGACTGCTGAAGGGATCTTTCTAAAGCACATGTCTAACCATCTCTACCACATGCCCAATCAATTAAATTTCTTCCTCATTTCAAAGTCAACCTTAAATAAGAGACTTTTTTTAGTCTCTCACAATGCTAGTGCCTTCCTTCTGAGATTACCTCCAATTTACTCTTCAATTATCTTTTATGAATATAGTTGTTTGCATGTTGTCGTCCCATTAGAAAATGGACTTCTGAGAAGTTTTATTTACTTCTTTTGTACATTAGGGTGAGGAACAGTGCCAGTAAGATATAAAGTAAGCACTTATTAAATGCTTTGGATTGATTTTATTTGAAGTGCTTCCTCTGTACATGGATCAGTAAAATGTTTAATCAAGAACCTGCAACAGGTGCTGGCTTATTCAACAGCGATAGTTCATGGAACTATAAGATCCAAGATTTAGAATTGATTAGGGCATAATTTGGATGGTTCATGATAGCTCAAAGAAAAAACTATCAGCCAACATCTCTTCTTTGCAAATCGCTAGCATAATGTTCATTTTGAAAAATGGCTTAAATACTACCCTCCTCAACTTTTTAATGGAAAAAAAAAAACTAGAACCCATTTTGTATCTTACTATAGCAACCAAAAAAGTAAACCTTGAGAAGTGTATTTTGTCCCCCAGATGTTCATTTCTGGAAACTTGGAGTAGATCAGTCTTATCTCAATGCTTGAGAATTTATGGGCACAATATTTGAAAAATCTTAAAAGAAAGCCAAATAAATATCACCACAGATTCAATATAAAAATGCATTGCTTAATATAATCCATGCTGTTGGGTTAGTGTCTCATTTATTGGTAGGAGTCACATTTCATTAATTCTGACTTCATTGGTATTAGTTACTATGTAAAGCAGAGAAGAAAAATGTATTTCTAATAATGTTTATTTTAGTTGCAAAAGATCCTGGAAACTAAGGGGAGGGAGAGGTTTCTATCAATTGGGGAATGGATGAACAAATTGTGATTTTTAAATGTTTTGTGCTATATGAAATGCTTAAAAGGATGACTTAAGAGAAATCTGAAAAGACTTATATGAATTGACATAGTGAAGGGAGCAAAACTAGAAAATAATTTGCAGAGAAATAAAAAAATTGTAAATATTAACAACTTTGAAAGCCTTTGATCAAGACAAAAGCCAGTCATGATTGCAGAGGACCAATAATGAAGAATAGTACCACACTCCTTCCAGAGAAATGATGGACTTGATAAAGACTGAGATATTTTTACATCTCCATTATTTTTACATGATCAACATTTTTCTTGACTCTGCATATTTATTTACGAGGATTTTGCCTTTTCTTTTTCTTAATGAAAGTGGGGAGGGTTAGGATGGAGAAAAATCAAATGCTTATTTATTTCAAGACTCAACAAAAATAGTGATAAAATGTTATCTCTACCAAAACAAGGAGTGACAAATCTATGCTTAGATAACTAGAGATCTATTTTTCTGAAGCTTTCCTACAAAAAGCATGGATTGCAATTAAATGGATTTGGAGTTAAAGTTTGTGTTCAAATCCTGTTTCTACCACTTACTTGCTGGACAAATGGTTGCCCCTTTTCAATGTCTTAGTTACTTTATTTGACAACCTCTTCTTGTAACAGTAAAACAATTCTATAAGTCCATCTTGACTTTTACTTTTTTGAATAACTAACTTTTTAAACCTTTTTTTTTTTTGACAGAAGTCTTCACACAGAATTCAGGAACGGAGAACCTTTCATCTGAAGCTCAGTAAAGTCTCAGGGAAATATAATGTTTTGAGAACTGTGAGACTTGAATGTCTCCAGACCCACACTCAGATAATCATATCAGTTCCCCAAAGCAAGACTAGCTACCACTGCCAGCAGGATTTTAGGAGATTTGGTGACCTTTGTTACAGTGTTTTTGATGAAATCCTCTCTGGTGTGTTCCCCAATATCAAATACCAGTTAGTAACTTTTTGTTTTTGGAAAGCCAAATGGGGTTAAGTGGCTTGCCCAAGGCCACACAGCTAGGTAATTATTAAGTGTCTGAGACCGGATTTGAACCCAGGTACTCCTGACTCCAGGGCTAGTGCTTTATCCACTGAGCCACCTAGCCACCTCCCCCCCCCCCCCCCAGTTAGTAACTTTCTAATCCCATTTGCTAATTAACAACCTACTTTTACCACTCCCTTAATCTATAACTCTCCCTTTTCTACTCAGCCATTTGGCCAAATTGACTTTCCTTTTGTTCTTCTATTCCCATCTCCTGGTCTTTGTTTTGGTCACTGCCCAAGTCTGTATGAAATCCTTTTTCACCTCTCCCTTATAGAGTTCTCTTCTTTCTTTAAGATGAAATTCAGTTGGAGAGCATTCTGGAATTATGTCCAAAAAATTATAAAATTGTGCATATCTTTTGACCCATTAACACCTCTATTGAGTCTATTTCCCCATCTTATCAGGGAAGAAAGAAAAAGGAACCTATACACTCTAAAATATTTATAGCAGTTCTCTAGTGGCAAAGGGCTAGAAATTGAGGGAATGACTATTAATTGAAGAGTGACTGAACAAGTTGTGATGTAGGATGGTGATGGAATACTACTATGCTGTACGATATGATGAGTAGGTTGATTTAAGATAAAACATAAAAAAGCCTTTCATGAAATAGTGAAGAGTGAAATAAGCATAACAAGGACTGAAAGAACAGAAAATATTATTTGAAGTATAACAGTGAATGACTAATCTATTCTTATTAGGATAAACATTCAAATCAACACAAAGGACTTATGCAGGAGAAAGAACTGATATATGAACAGTTCCACATATAGACCTATTTTTAATGTTGACTTCTCTAACTTGGGGTTGGAAGGGTAGGAGGAAAACAACTTGGAGCTCAAAATTTAAGAATTTTTTTAAGGGGCCTTTCCTAATTCCTCTAAGTTCTAGTGGTCCCTCTCCCAATTGCCTTGTATTTAGCTATTCTATTTATTTTCTATTTATGCTCTCTTTATTTCTATGTTCTTGTAACCCCCCCCATTAGAATACAACATCACTCCCAACAAGCATTATTTCTTTCTTTGTGCTCACATCCCCAGAGCTTAGTATAGTACCTGAAACATAGATGCTTTATGAATATTTTTTGATCATTGGTAGGTAATGGAATCTCTCATTTCTCTCAAAAGATTTCTGCTTCAACCTAGAAAATGAGTTTTCTTTAGGAAAACTGTACTGTGCTACTTCCTACTCATCCAACTTAGTGAATTTTTAGAGAAATCTAAAGTTAATACTAATGCTGGAACCCCTATATTTACCAGCTCTTCTCTGAGCTCTTTAAGCATCTCTCAGGACTCTCCTGTAAGCTCCCTACCTAAATGACTGCCATTTGAAATAGAGTAAGCTTTTAGTTGATCCACTTCCAAGTTTCTAAGTCCCAGTGCCAGCTGGAGTTTAAGCTTTCTTTGGAAGCATCAGACGGCAAACAAATAGATTTTGATAAGAAATGATGGAAAGGGCATGCACATGGTGACACCATGTTATTTCTTCTTCAGAGATTATCAGATAAGCTGAAGAAATCAGATTTCCGTGCTGGAAAAGATGTCTCTTTGGGCTTGTAACACACTTGTGAAAACACTGGCCTGAGGTCAGAACTTTGATGGAAGTAACTTGATCTTCCCAGGACACAACACCTTTTGCCCTTTGTATATATGCTTGCCTCCTAAGTCAACAGAAAAGCTTCCCTTTGCCTAAGGACACTGACTACTGTGGGCTATCCCTCACCAACACTCTCAGTAGAAAAATCAATTACCCTGCACAGGAAATATCTCAGTTGCTTAAGATTCCCAAACTTAGGCAAGTCTAAAAAAAAAACACATTTTGAAAAGAAGAAGCCTTATTTTATTGAACTGCAGAGTGCATTCCACATGGAGAGTTTTCTTTTGATTTTTTCAGTGGTCTTCTCTCCCCCTCTCCTTCCTTTCTATACCCAGACAGGTAAAATGAAGAAAATTATTAAAGGCAAAGTTTCTTCAGGGAACCCAGATATTGCATTGCAATTGTAAATTCAGGTCCCCAAGGCAAAGAGCAGCATTTATTGATAAAAGAAGAATTGCAAGCAATGATTGTGCTTGGTTTCATTCAAAAGGGATAGTAAAAGCAGCTGAAGTCCGATAACTTAAGGACAAGAACATTCTTTTTGTGATATTTCTTATCCATTCTCATGATGCTTTGGTACTTTTATTAGACTGGTATAAACTTGCAAAATGTTTTCTTTTTAAGGAGAATAGTCACATATCATTCTGTTGAACAGATTCACAAGCCTATCAACTCTCTGGTTAAAAACAAAAACAAAAACAAAATATCCTCCCAAAACTCCAGAACAAACCAAAACAGTGACAGCAATAGCAAAAACAAGGTGCATCAGTCATTTTTACAAAATACTCTTATACCAAAAGCAAAAGCAAAAGAATTCTTCAAAAAGTAGACCACACAAGCTCTATGCCCTTGAACAAACAACCTAACCTCCTTTTACCTTAAGCATTTTTCTTTCTTTTTTTTTAAATTTTGTTTTTCATGAATGTTTTTCAACAATCATTTACATGCATATGCATATTTTTGAGTTACATAATTTCCTACTAACCTCCCTTCCTCACCCCCTCCCTTTAGCAGCTAACAGTCTAGTGAATATATATATATGTATATATATACATATATATATATATATATATTTTTTTTTTTTTTTTAGGTTTTTGCAAGGCAAGCAGGGTTAAGTGGCTTGCCCAAGGCCACACAGCTAGGTAATTATTAAGTGTCTGAGACCAGATTTGAACCCAAGTACTCTTGACTCCAGGGCCGGTGCTTTATCCACTACACCACCTAGCTGCCCCAAGTGAATATTTGAATACACATTTGTATTTATATGTTTACAGATTAGTCATTTTCTGTATGAAGAATTAGAATTAAGAAAAAAATAGGGAATTAGAATTAAGGGAAAAGAAAACTATAAGAGAGAGAGAAAAGTAAAACAAAAGAGAAATTTCTAAAAAAGTTCATGTAATGTTCATTCAGATTCTGTAGGTTTTTTTGGTGTTGTTTGTTTTTCTTCCTCTGAATGTATAGATTGCATTGTCTATAGCTCATCTAATAGGGTTGTCCTAGTTCTCTGAACTGATTACAGCAGCTTCATCCATTGGGTTTGTTCATCTCAAGATGTTGTTTAATGTGTAAATTGTTCTCTTGGTCCTGTTCCCTTTGCTCAGTATCAGTTCTTGTAATTCAGTCCGTGTTTCTTTAAAGTCTAACCATTCATGGTTTCTAATTGAACAATAGTACTACATAACATTCATGTTCCATAACTTGTTTAGCCATTTCCCCAATTGATGGACATACCCTCAATTTCCTATTCTTTGCCAATTCAAAATGAGCTGATATGAATACTTTGAAACATGTGGGATTTTTCCCATAATTTCTTCTGGATATAGAGTTAGAATTGGTCTAAAAGTATGAACAGTTTTATTGCTCTTTAGGCACAGTTTCCATGTTGCTCTCCAG
The DNA here is from genome assembly GCF_037893015.1 of Macrotis lagotis. Classification (NCBI taxonomy): domain Eukaryota; kingdom Metazoa; phylum Chordata; class Mammalia; order Peramelemorphia; family Peramelidae; genus Macrotis; species Macrotis lagotis. The sequence continues at coordinate 80,038,761 of NC_133660.1, forward strand.
AATGATTGGATTACTTCACAACTCCACCAGCAATACTTTAATGTCCCAATACTCCCACAACCTCTCCAACATTATTTTCCCTTTTTTGTCATTTTAGCCAATCTGATAGGTGTGAGGTGATACTTCACAGTTGTTTTAATTTGCTTTTCTCTAATCAGTAATTATTTGAAATATTTTTCATATGATTAAATATAGCTTTAATTTTTCATTTGAAATCTGCCTATTCATATCCGTTGAACATTAATCAATTGGGGAATGACTTGCAACCTTATAAATTTGATTCAATTCTCTATATATATTTTAGAAACAAGACTTTTATCAGGACCCCTAACTGTGAAAAATGTTCCTCAGTTTTCTGTTTTTCTTCTACTTTTGGAAGTGCAAAAATGTTTTAATATAGTTAAAAATCATCCTTTTTACAATTTATAGTATATTCTGTTTTTTGTTTGGTCATAAATTACTCCCCTTTCCATAGATCTGTCAGATAGAGTATTTTTTGATCTGTTAATTGCTCTATGGTAGGATCCTTTATATCTAAATCCTATACCCATTTTGAACTTATTTTGGCATAGAGTGTGAGAGGTGGGTTCATGCCTGATTTTGCCATACATTTTTCCAGTTTTCCCAACAATTTTTGTCAGTCAATTCTTATTCTAGAAACTAATGTCTTTGGGTTTGTCAAACAATAGATTTTGGGAGGCATTTACTGCCCTTTTTTTGAACCTACCCTAATCCACTGCTTCATTACTCTTAACCAATTCTTAACCAGTACCAGGCAGTTTTGATGACTGCCATTTTATAGGCTAATTTTAGATCTGTTACAACTAGGTTACCTTCCTTTGAATTTTTTTTCATTAATTACCTTCATATTCTTGACCTTTTATGGCTCTATAGGAATTTTGTTACTATTTTTTCTAGCTGTAACCAAATAGTTATTTGGTATTTCATTGTTATGGCACTGAATAAGAAATGTAATTTGGGTAGAAGTGTCAGTTTTATTATAACTAACTTGACCAAACCATGAGCAATTGATATTTTTCCAATTGTTTAGTTCTGGCTTTATTTGGGTGAGAAGTACTTTGTAATAATGTTCATAGTTTCTAGGTTTGTCTTGGGAGGTAGATTCCCAAGTATTTAATGTTGTCTGCAATTACTTTAAATGGAATTTTTCTTTCTATCTCTTGCTTTTGGCTTTGTTGTTCATATATATATATATATATATATATATATATATATATATATATATATATATATATATACTGATTATTTTGTGGGTTTATTTTATGTTCTAACACTTAACTGAATTTGTTAATTGTTTCAAGTAGCTTTTTTAGATTATTTTCTTGGGTTCTCTAAATATACCATCATATCATCTGCAAAAAGTAAAAGCTTTGCTTCCTCATTACAAATTCTGATTCCTTCAATTTCTTTTTCTTCTAAAATGTTACTAAAGCTAACATTTCTATTACTATATTGAATAGTAATGGTAATAATGGGCATATTTGTTTCACCTCTGATCTTATTGGAATTGCTCCTAGCTTGTCCCCATTTCATATAATTTGTTCATGGTTTTGAGATAGATTATACTTATTATTTTTAAGTAAAACTCTATTCCTATACTCTCTAGGGTTTTTAATAGACATGGATATTGTATTTTTTCAAAGGTTTTTTCAGCATCTATTGAGATAATCATATGATTTTTGTTGGTTTTGCTATTGATATGTTCAATTGTGTTGAATGTTTTCCTAATATTGAACCATCCCTGGTATAAATCCTACCTGATCATGGTGTATTATCCTAGTGATAACTTGTTGTAACCTCTTTGCTAAAATTTTATTTAAGATTTTTGCATTAATGTTCATTAGTGAGATTAGTCTATAATTTTTTTCATCTGTTTTGGTTCTTCCTGATTTAGGTATCAGCACCATATTGGTATTATAAAAAGAATTTGGCAGAACTCTTCTATATTTTTTAAAATAGTTTATGTGGAATTGGAATTAATTATTCCTTAAATGATTGATAGAAATCACTTGTAAATCCATCTGGATCTGGAGACTGTTTCTTAGGGAGTTTATTGAAAGTTTCTTCAATTTCTTTTTATGAAATGGGATTATTTAAGTATTTTATTTCCTCTTCGATTAATCTGGGCAGTTTGTATTTTTATAAGTATTCATCCATTTCACTCAGGTTATCCAATTAATTGACATATATTTTGGCAAAATAGCTCTGAATTATCACTTTAATTTCCTCCTCATTGGTACTGAGTTCACCCTTTTCATTTTTGATAATGATAATTTGGTTTTCTTCTTTATTAAAAATCAGATTAACTAAAGGTTTATATATTTTATTGGTTTTTTCATAAAACCAACTCTTACTTTTATTTATTATATTATGGTTTACTTTGCTTCAATATTCTTCCCCACAGTTGCTATTGCTAACTTTATTTCCCTCCATTTTATTCCTCTCCACTCCCATTTATTTTATTCTCTCTCTCCTTTCATCCTGTCCCTCCTCAAAAGTGTGTAGTATCTGACTACCCTCTCCCACAATCTTCCCTCTTTTGTATCACTCACCCCACCCCCTTCCTCCTGTCCCCTTTCTCTCATCTGTTTCCTCTCATTTTTCCTCTAGGGTAAGGTAGATTTCTATACCTTATTCAGTGTCTGTGTGTGTGTGTGTGTGTGTGTGTGTGTGTGTGTGTGTGTGTGTGTGAGATTTCCTTTCTGAGCCACTTTTTTTATTAGTTTTGTTTTTGTAAGGCAAATAGGGTTAAGTGGTTTGCCCAAGGCCACACAGCTAGGTAATTAAGTGTCTGAGGCTGGATTTGAACCCAGGTACTCCTGACTCCAGGGCCCGTGCTCTATCCATTGTGTCACCTAGCCACCCCCTCTGAGCCACTTTTGATGAGAATGAAGGCTCACTCATTCCCCCTCACTTTCTCCCCTTCCACTACAGTGTAAAAGCATTTTCTTGACTCTTCTGTGTGAAATATCTTAGCCCATTTTACCTCTCCTTTTCCTTTCTCTAAGTACATTCCTTTTTAGCCCATTATACTTCATCTTTATAATATATTAAGCTTCATATTCATCTCCTTCCTGTGCCTTGTCTATACATACACCTTCTAACTGCATTAATAAATGAGAAGGTTCATATGAGTTTTCAGTATCATCTTCTCATGCAGGAGTACAAGCAGTCCAATATTATTAAATCCCTCATAATTTGCCCTTCCTGTCCATCCTTTCTATGGTTCACTTGAGTCTTGTTCTTCAGAGTTCGTCAGAGAACTTTTTATCTCCTTTTACATCTAGCCAATTTTACTTTTTAAGGTCTTCTTCTCCTCATTGAACTTTTGGACAGCTTTTTCATTTGACCTAAACTGTTTTTTAACATGTTATTTTTCTTCAGTAGTTTTTAAACCTCCTTCACCAAACTGCTGACTAGGTTTTCATTATTTTCTTGTTTTGCTCTCATTTCTCTTCCCAGCTTTTCTTCTATCTCTCTTACTTAATCTTCAGAATATCTTTTGAGCTCTTCTATAACCAGGGATCATTTCCAATTTTTCATAGAGGATTTTGATCCAGATACTATGACTTTGTGAATTTTGATCCTCCATGGGACTAAAGTAATTATCTATGGTCAGTTTCTTTTCCTTCTGTTGTTTACTCATTTTTCTAGCCTATGACCTGCTTTTAATACACTCCCCAAGCTTCTGAGTGTTTTGGGGCACCCCCCCAAGGATTTTATTTCATTCCATGTTTTATGCGAGGTGGGAGCAAACTGATCACATGTAACTAACATGTTCCTGGAGCTTTTCCCTACTAAATATAAATGAAGCCTCCATTCTGACATTCAAGATACAGAACCTACTGAGAAAAAGAGGTGATCCAAAGAAGTTTTCAATGGTAAACATCATGGAGTATCTTCAGTGAAGGTCATCTCTTTGGGGGGGGGAGGGGAAATAAAGTCCAGGAGGTGGGAGAGCGGGAAAGCCAGTGGAAGGCTTTTAGCCATATTGCAGTTCAGGTCCCAAAAACTTGATAACAGCAGAGGTCTTGGCAGCTAGATAGCAAGCCAGCAGGGAAGGACCCTCAAACAAAATATTAACCTAAGGAATGCCAGGAGAAAAGGTAGTCCTGGATTGGGAACAAACCACTGCTAAGTCAGGACCTGGACACAAAGGAAGTAAATAAGCCTCTACAAAGGCAAGGCCTGGACTGCAAGGGCAATATCTTGGCCAACAACAAACCAGGGATCAGATTCCAGCCCCAGCATAAAAGCTTGGAGCTATACTCTTTATACCCAGCAGCAGAACTAACACAACAAAAATGAGCAAAAGAGTGCTCACGATAGTAATGTCAGATAAAAATGATAACAATGCCATGTTGGAAGAAGAAATCAGTGAAAAATCACTCACAGGGGAAGTCTCAAAAAGTCTATGAATCAAATCCACAAGCTCATAGAAGTGCTTAAAAAGGCATTTCAAAAACCAAAGAAGAGAGGAAGAAGAAAAATAGAAATAAGCAATGAGAGTCATGCAGGAAAATTATGAAAAACTGACCAAAGAATTCAACACCATTAAAAAGGAAACATGACAGTTAATTGAGAAAAATAAAACCCTAATAATTAGAATTGAAGAAATAGAAACCAGTAAATCCACAAGATTACAAGATTGCATCAAATGAAATTGAAAAGTTGATAAGAAAATGAAAATGTAAAGTATTTTTTTTAGGAAAAACAAACAAATGGGAAAGTAGATATAGGAGAGATAATCTATGGATCATTAGACTTCCACAAAACCTAGATTTAAAAAAAACCAGCCCTATGAAACATCACATTATCAGGGAAATTATCAAATTACCAGGGAAAATTGTGCAAATCTGCTAGAATAAGAAGACAAGATAACCATTTAAAGAATATACAGAACCCCTCCAGAAAAAGACCTTAGAATAAAAATTCCAAGGGCTATTATAGTCAAATTCCATAACTCTGAAGGAGAAAATGCTACAAGGAGCAAAAACCAAACAATTTAAATACAAAGGAAATACACTGAGATTCACGCAGGACCTATCAGCCTCAATATTGAAGGACTGGAGGACCTGCAATACCATATAATGGAGGGCAAAGAAACTCAGATTACAATCAAGAATTTACTACCCAGCAAAATTGAGTATATACTGTCAGGGGAAAAAAATGGAAGTTCAACAAAACAGAGGACTTCCAAAATTTCCTGACAAAGACAAGAATTGAAAAGAGAATTTAGATGCCAAACACATGAATCAAGATTTGCATAGAAAGGTAAATGAAAAGGAAAAGGAAAAAAACAAAACAAAGCAAAACAAATGTTAGTCTGGACTTCAAATTGTATATAACCCTTAAATGGAAGATACAACACTTCTAACTCTTGAGAATTTTACTTCTCTTAGGATAATTAAAATGTTGAATATAATTGAAAAGATTGGGCTTAAAGTATATGGGTATAGTTGGATCTTGTCTCTCCATTGAAGAGGTCCAAGATGATATTACTGTTTGAGACAAAAAGCCCTGATGAAAAGCAGGGGCATTAACTCTAATAACCTTAAAAATCTCAGTATCCTTTGACCTATTTTAATTCTGCTGTGCTTATAAGATATAGCATTTTCTCTATAAGGGTATAACAAACTGGGTATCCTGAGTCAGTGTCTCCCATAACTTACAATCATTTATAAAGTTCTCAAGTGAGATCTTCAGAACTTCTTAGTACTTAGACCCTTTGAGATTTTTGTAGTTAATTAAATAAGGGTTGGACTTAATCCTTACTATACTTAACAAGAGGTTAAGTAGCCTGAGTGGGGAGGGGAGGATAAAGTGTGGGAGAAAATAGGTTTGGGGGGGGGTACAAATAATTCATAAAATGATTTGGCTTTGGATAATACTTTGGCTCATGAAGATTGTGTGTCCTTGGAAGGTACCTGAATAGGGGGTAAGGTAAAAATGATTATAATTTATATAACTCAAGACTCATGAAAAGTATAACTCTAATAGACAGAGAAGGAGAAGGTATTTAATGACTTTGAGACATTGTGGCTTATCAAACCATCAAGCAATCAATCTGTGATGGAACTTTGATAACATTTTGAGCTTATCAAGCAATCAATCAAGCTATATAGTACTTGAGTGATAACTAACACCAGGTGAAAAGGCACAAAGATTTATAATTTTAGAGGGAAAGAAGGGAGAGTGAGAACACTGAGTAAATTCTATTTAATAGAGTTGACCTAGAGAGGGAATAAGATACATTCTTTTTTGGGCTTAAACATCTATCCTACTCTACAGGGAAGGGGGGAAAGGGGGAAAGGAAAGGTAAGGGAAGAAGGGACTGAAAAAAAGGAAAGGTGAAGATATAAATGAAAATAAGCTGAAAGTTAAATTTTAATAGAAAAGTTAAAGGGGAAAGGGAGTAAAACTTTGGTGAGGAGGAATAAGAGGAAAGGAAAGAGAAGAATATAAATGCAGAAAGGTAGCATGGAGGGAAATATGGAATTCGTAATCTTAACTGTAAATGTGACTGGGATGAACTGTTCCATAAAAAGGAAGCTGATAGTAGAAAGGATTAAAAACCAGAATGCTACAATATGTTGTTTTCAAGAAACACATTTGAAGCAGAGAGATACACACAGGGTAAAGGTAAAAGGATGGAGCAAAATATATTATGCCTCAACAGAAGTAAAAAATTCGGGGATAGCAATCTTAAGCTCAGAAAAAGGAAAAGCACAAATCAATCTAATTAAAATGAAATTGGAAATGAGGAAGGAAACTGCATCTTCTTAAAAGGCATCACTGGAAATGAAGCTATAACATTACTAAACATGTATGCACCTAGTGGTATAGCATCCAGGATCCGAGAGGAAAAGCTGAGTGAATTATGAGGAGAAATAGACAGCAAAACTTTAATGCTGGAAGACCTCCCTCTCTCAGAACTAGATATATCTACCCACAAAATAAACAAGAAGTTAAGGAGGTGAATGAAATTTTAGAAAACTTATATATTATAGACCTCTGGAGAAAACTTCATGGGGATAGAAAAGAATATACCTTTTTCTCAGCAGTACATGGCACCTATACCAAAATTGATCAAGTACTAGGGCACAAAAACTTTATTATCAAATGCAGAAAGGCAGAAATAATAAATACACACTTCTCAGATCATAATGGAATAAAAATATGTCATAAAGGGTCATGGAAAAATAAACCAAAAACTAATTGGAAATGAAATAACTTCATCTTAATGAGTGGATCACATAGCAAATAATAGAAATAATAATTAAATTCAAGAAAATGATACTAATGAGACATCATACCAAAATTTATGGGATACTGCCATGGCAATTTTGAGGGGGATTTTTATATCTCTAAATGGCTATATGAAGAAAATAGAGAAAGAGGTGATCGATGAATTGGATTTGCAAATATAAAAAGCTAAAAAAAAGAAAAAAAATGAAAGATTCCCCAATTAAATACCAAATTAGAAATTCTCAAAATCAATAGGAGAGATTAATAAAATAGAAAGCAAGAAAAACCATTGATGTAATAAAACTGAAGTTGGTTTTATGAAAAAGTCAATAAAATAGATAAACCTGCCGTTAATCTGCTTAAAAAATGAAAAGGGTGAATGCGCACCACCAATGAGGAGGAAATTAAAGAGTTAATTCAGAGCTACTTTGCTGAACTGTATGCCAATAAATTGGATAACCTGTGTGAAATGGATGAATACTTGCAAAAATACAAACTGCCTAGGTTAACAGAATAGGAAATAAAATATTTAAATAATCTCATTTCAGAAAAAGAAATTGAAGAAATCATCATTAATAAACTCCCTAAGAAAAAAGTCTCCAGGTCCAGATGGATTTACAAGTGAATTCCAACATTTAAGGAACAATTAGTTCCTATTCTACATAAACCATTTTAAAAAATAGAAGTTCTGCCAAATTCTTTTTATGACATCAACATGGTGCCTATACCTAAACTAGGAAGAACCAAAACAGACAAAGAAAATTATAGATCAATCTCCCTAATGAATATTGATGCAAAAATCTTAAGTAAAATTTTACCAATAATATTACCACAGCAAGTTATTATTAGGATAAAACACCATGATCAGGTAGGATTTATACTACGTAGGCAGGGATGGTTCAATATTAGAAAACACTCAACATAATTGAACATATCAATAGCAAAACCCAAAGAAATCATATAATTATTTCAATAGAGGCTGAAAAAACCTTTGATAAAATACAATATTCTTTTATATTTAAAACACTAGATAAAATACAACATCCATTTCTATTAAAAACACCATTTCCTTAAAATAATAAATAGAATCTATCTAAAACATCAAAAAATATTAAATGTACTGAGGATAAACTTGGAGCATTCCCAGTAAAATCAGCCATGAAACAAGGATGTCATTATCATCATTTCTATTCAATATAGTATTAGAAATGCTAGCTTTAGCAATAAGAGAAGAAAAAGAAGTTGAAGGAATAAGAATGGGCAATGAGGAAGCAAAGCTTTCACTCTTTGTAGATGATATAATAGTATACTTAGGGAACCTGAGAAAATCATCTTAAAAAACTCTTTGAAACAACAAATTTAGCAAAGTAGCAGGATATAAAATAAACCCACATAAATCATCAGCATTTCTATATATGGATAAGAAAGTCCAAGAGCAAGAGATAGAAAGTGAAATTCCATTTAAAGTACTTATAGACAACATTAAATATTTGGAAATCTACCTCCCAAGACAAACCCAGAAACTGTATGAACAGTATTTCTCACCCAAATAAAGTCAAATCTGAATAATTGGAAAAATGTCAATTATTCATGGTTAGGTTGAGCTAATATGATAAAAATGACAATTCTACCCAAATTAAATTACTTATTCAATGTCATATCAATCAAACTACAAAATACTATTTTACCAAGCTAGAAAAGATAGTAACAAAATTCATCTGGAGCAACAAAAGGTCAAGGATAGCAAGATAACTAATGAAAAAAATGTAAAGGAAGGTGACCTAGCTGTGCCAGATCTAAAACTATCATATAAAGTCATCAAAACTACCTGGTATTGCTTAAGAAATAGAACAACAGAGCAGTGGATAAAGATAGATCCAAAAGAAACAGCAGTAAATGACTATAATTATCTTCTCTTTGACAAACCCAAAGACATCAGCTTCTGGGATAAGAACTCACTACTTGAGGAAAATTGTTGGAAAAACTGGAAAATAGTATGGTAAAATCTACAGACTATTCCTGGAAGACTGGAACTGGTTTGCTCTGCCACAGTGTGGCTGAAGTCCAGGTTGCTATGTGGCCCATTCCAACCTCTCTCCAGGTGGACGAAACCCTTCCTAAGGAATCTTCCAGTTTTGTCTTGGGTTTGAAAATTGTTTCATTGTATCTTTCTGTAGTTTCCACCACTCTAGATTTTGGTTAGAGTCAATTTTAAGGCATTTGAAGTGATTTAGGGAAGAGTTTCTCAGAATTCCTGCCTTCTTTCCACTATCTTGTCTCCCCCCCCACATCCTTTTTTCCAGTTGATTTTTTGTATTTTTAAAGGAGTTGGTTTCTTTCCTCAATTTTTTTATAATTTCCTCCATGACTCCATTTCTTTTTTCTATTTTTCTTCTTCCTTTCTTCTTTGATTTTTAAATTCTTTTTTAAGCTATTCTATGAAGTTATTGGATTTGATTCTAATTCATAACTCCTTTGAGACTTCCCATGTAAGTAATTTTTCATAGCTTCTAAGGTGGCATTTTTATCATTTTTATCTGCATAGTAGCTTCCTATGGTTTTTACTCTTTTAGCTTTTTTGTTCATTTTGATTATTTGAGCTCTGCTCCTAGGATATAGGAGGTATAGACCCAAGCTTTTTATGTTGGGCCTGGTGTCTGATTTCTGGTTTATCATTGACCAAGATATTGCCCATGTACTACAGGTTCTGCTTATGAAGTAGATTTTTTTCTCAACCCAGTCCTGGCTTTTGATTCAATGCTCCTAAGGTTCAAATTTTGTTTGGGGTTTGGACCTTCCATATTGATAAGCTATCAAGCTGCTGGGACAGATGCTGTTGTCAAGCTGATAGGATCTGCTCTCCTGCCTAAATGTGCTTTACTTTCCCTTTTCCCCAAAGTGACCTTCTCTGAAGATTCTCCATGTTGTCTGCAGTTGAAAATTTGTTTTGATCTTGTTATTTTTTGATAGGATCTCTAGCTTTGATTTCTGTGTAGAAGCTTCATTTAGGATTGTATAAGGAAAAGCTCCAGGAGCATGTTAGCTTCATGCTGCCATCTTGGCTCCATCTCAGAACTCTCAAACATCTTTCTAAAAGTTGTAAATTTCAGAATACTTAACTAATCTGCAATGGTCCAGGAAATTGACACACTAAGATTTCTGAAGACCAAAGAAATCAAAGTTCTTTGGAGGGGTGAAGGGGGATCTGGGAAAAGAACCTCATTATTTCATGTTTCAATTGATGAGGACATTTTAATAAATAAGTCAAAAGAATCCTAGCTGATTCAAGAATGATTTATATCCTTTAGGAAATTCTATTTTAAATTTAAATATGTTTTAGACTATTTTTTTGGGGGGGAGATGATCTATTTCTTTCACATATGTATCATTTACTCATATTCTTCTTTACCTAAAATGAACTCTTTCTTTATAACAAAGAAGTATATAGCTAAGTAAAATAAACTGACATATTGACTTGGTCTGATATTCCATGGCTCTTTCCATACTGGGTGTCTACCATTTCTTTTTATACTGAAATTGTGTATTGTTTCATCAATTTTTTGCAGTCAATTTTACTTACTGCATTGATCAGAGTTCTGATGTTTTTAAATGTTGTTTTCCTGTACCTTATTGTGGTAGTTCTATAAATTGTTCTCTTACTTCTGCTTACTTGCCTCTGTATCAGTCCATCTAATTCTAAAACTTCTCTGAAATATTCATATCTATTGTTTCTTTTAAAAAAAAATTTTGGTTTTTGCAAAGCAATGGGGTTAAGTGACTTGCCCAAGGTCACACAGTAAGGTAATTATTAAGTGTCTGAGGCAAGATTTTATCTCAGGTCCTCCTGACTCCAGTGTGGGTGCTCTATCCACTGTGCTACCTAGCTGCCCCCATATCCATTGTTTCTTAAAAGGCAAATAAATTCTGTTACATTCACATGTAATAGTTTATTAAGCAGTTGACTGATTGATGGGTACCCAGTTTATTATCTCTTTTTAATTAGTCCCTAAAAAGCATTATAAATATTTCAGTATATATATTGAATCTTTCCCCTGTCTTTAATCTTCTTCAGGTAAATTCCCAAGAGTGACATTTCTGATCAGACCTGATAACAGTTATTTACCTCCAAATATGAATTTATCTGGAACTACAAAAAGAATAGAAAATAGTTTTTAATAGCATACTAAATAAGATTTGTGCTTAATTCTACTGGCAGATAAAGTCTGCTGTATTTAGTGAATTCATTTGGGTTCTTTGGATTTACATATCAAGATCTTTGAGCTTTTCAGATTAATGAACAAGATTGGACTGCATTAACTTAGGGACTTAGGGAATAAATATGTTTATTCAATGAACTTTGAACTGGCTTGTTCTTCAAATAAAGATACCTGACTTCAGGAATACTTTGGCTATGGAAGAATCATGAGATTTGGGTTTGAAAAGAAAAGAAAAAGTGTAGGGAGTCAATGAAGTCAATAGTTAAAGGAAACAAATGAATTCACATTAACTTCATATATCAACTTAACAGAGACTGATAACAGCTACAATTCCTTCAGTGCCATGGTTTAATGTTAAATTAGGACTTCCAAAGCACATTTTCTCATTAAAACTTTGGAGAGACATAAGTAAGTTGAAAATTTTTCTTATTTCTTCTTTCTTTCCCTCTCCCCATTTTAACTAAGGCAAAATTTTATTTTATTTTTTTAAAAACCTTTTTAAAGCACCTATAATGTATGAAGTACTGTGTTAATTACTTTACAAATATTATCTCATTTGATTCTCATAGCACCCCCTAGGAGGTGAGTGCTATTATTTCCATTTTATAAATGAGGAAAATGAGGCAAGCAGAGGGTAATTGATTTGTTCAGTCACATGGGAAATAGACTGAGTCTATTGACTGTGATTAGAATGGAAACTGGGTCTTTTTGACTTCAAGTCCATCCATTGATTATATCTAGCTGCCTAATTTCATGTCTCATTTTCTGTTAGGACATACAGATACAGGGGAAAAAAGAAGAAAGGGTTTTAAGTACATTCTAACTAGAGTTCTTCTTTCATCAAATTAAAAAAAAACCCTGTAAGATTAGGATTCTCTGTAAATGTTCTAAATTCTGAAGAATAAGATGAGTAAAGAGAGAAAAGGTGAGCTACTAACCTTTTCTTTTTGTTTTGTTTTGTTTGTTTTCAACCTAGATCTGTGATTTCACAATTGTGGAGATCTCCTAGTGAGGAGATAGACTTTACTGATGTAAATGAGTGACTTCTGAGGCTATGAGAGGACAAATGACTTGTCCAAGGTCACCTATCCAGGAGCTGTCAGAGGCAGGATTTAAATGTAATTCTTTCTGACTCTGAGGTGAGGGCTCCAACCCTACCTTCTCTATTAAGCTCAATAATCTATAGATTTTGCAGATTCTTTGTTGTTGCTGTTTTTTTTTAGATGGTAGACTGGGTTGCAATGGATTGGAATTAGAAGAGAACTGGGTGTAAAAAGTCTGATTTTGATACTTAGTAGTTGTGTGGTTAGGGTTGTCACTTAACTTCTGTAAGGCTCAGTTTCCTCATCTATAAACTGGGGAAAATAATAGTCTCTGATGCACAGGGTTTGAAGTGTCCTAAATGTTACAATGCAATAAAGGTCTATATAAATTATAGATATTAATAAAATAGAAATGATTATTTTATAGAATTCCTTATCAAAACTTCTGTCAAGAAGTACATTGCATGCCTTAAAGTGTTGCAAAAATGTGAATTATTATTATTTATATTTTCTTGGGGTGGCACAGTGGATACATCCCTGGACTTAGAGACAGGAAGATCTGAGTTCATCTTGGGCACTTACCAGCTTTGTGACCTTGGGCAAGTCAATTAACCCTGTTTGCCTCAGTTTCCTCATCTGTTAAATGAACTGGAGAAGGAAATAGTAAGCATGCCAGTATTTTTGTTAAGAAAACTTCAAATGGAGTCACAAAGAGTCAGACACAACTGAAATGACTAGCCCACAAATACTTTTTGAACATTAAAAACAACCCACTTTTTTGTATTAAGTCAATATTTCAACTACAAGCCTCATAGTTTGGTATAAAAGGAAAGGGGAAGAGCAAAAAGGCATTGACTTTATCGTTGACATTCTTCTCTGTCTCTCCAAGGATCTGGCTTTCTGTTCATTTGTGTTCACCTCCCCCCCCCCCCCATTTTCTTTTTCTTTCCTTGGTGTCCTCAAAAATTTTCATCCTTAAATAACAGCCTACACATGATATCCTCATTCCTTCAAGCTTTTGTTCACCCCTCATTCCTTCTTTAAGCACCCAGTTCCTCCTCTTATTCACTTCTCATTAACTTATTAACTCTTGTTGACCTGGACAAAGTCACTCAATAGAAGTTGCGGCCTTCAACTACTGAATTTCCCCATGTATAAGCCACTACCATGTGTAAGACGCACCTTAATTTTGGAATCAGAAGTTTGAAAAAAAGGTATGACATAAAGTTATCAAAATCAAGTTTTATTTATCATAAAATTTATACAACTCCTCATTACTGTCAAAACTCCCATCCATTCACTCATCCTCATCTGTGTTTGATGATGAATCATTGTCTTGGGAGAGGCTCTGACCACTCTCGTGCCTATGATCTGGTCTGAGGTTGACCACAAGCTGTCCCTGGGCAAATCTGGTGCATGGACAAATGCTCAGTCCATTCCATTTCATGAATCTGAAGCACCAATTGTCGCCTTGGAAATCAGTAACATCTTTTTCATAAGCAATTCTTCTGGCCTCATGTTGGGGCCATGAAAGGACAAATGACTTCAGCTTCATACTAAACCATCTTTGTGGACATAGAAATTCCACTGGCCTTTTGATCTTCAATCCACCTCTTCAATTTCCTCTCTAACTCAGGCCATTTTGATGCTTTGCCTCTAAAGACCATTTCAGTAGTGTTTCTTCTTCCCACAGCTAGTCTCAGATTGTTTTCTCAGTTGGAGGAGGACCAAACTCATGTTCAGCAGCAGAATATCTATTCCCTTTTGCAAATTGGATCACTTTGAACTTGAATTCAACTCTGGAATGTGGCAAAACATAATCTGATATACCAGTAACAAATGTGAAACAATGAGCACAAAGACAAGTGGGAAAAAGCAGGAAATACAAATTAAAAAAATCTACAGGCACTGTATAAAATGCTTCCAGTTTTAAGACCCCAATTTTTTCAAAAGAGGGCTCATCCTTTATAAGGGAAAATATGGTAGTTCTAATGTGCTAAGCTAATGGACTTTTAAAAATATTTTAATTTAATTTTCAATTATATTTAAAGATAGTTTCAGCATTCTTTTTTTTTTTTTTTTTTGCTAGGCAATGGGGTTAAGTGGCTTGCCCAAGGCCACACAGCTAGGTAATTATTAGGTGTCTGAGGCTGCATTTGAACTCAGGTACTGCTGACTCCAGGGTCTCCCCCTAACATTCATTTTTGTAAAGTTTTTTCCCTTCTACCCTTCCCTCCTCCCACCTTAGGATAGCAAGTAATCTGATATATGTTATATATGAACAATCATCTTACACATATTTCTATATTAGTTATACCGAAAAAGAACAATCAGAATAAAGGGGGAAAACCATGAAAAGAAAAAAAGCAAAACAACTTTTAAAGAGTGAAAATAGCATGCTATGATCTGCATTCAGATCCTATAGTTGTTTTTCTGGATGTGGATGGCATTTTCCATCATTGGTCTTTTAGAATTATCATAGCTGCATTAATGAATTTATATCTTCTTTGACCTCACTATAGCTTTTTGACAATGCCAGCATTTTCCTCTTTGGTTTATTCTTTTCCCATGACACGCCTGCTGAGATGTTGCTATCTCCTGTTTTCCTCCTTAACTGCATGATTGTTTCCTTTAGATGCCTTTTGTGGGGATTAATCAATATCTATTGACCTGATATATTCTATAGAGTTGGGTCATGGTTCCTCTGCATTATCTGTCTCTGTGATTTCATCTTCAGCAGTCTCAGTCCTTAAATTTAGAATTATAGTTGTTATGATGCTTGTTTGGAATTGGAATGAAATGAGAAACTCATAAAAAATTTAACATCCAATAAAAAAGTTTGCTTATGATAAAATAGAGATTATTTCAGAAAGGTTCAATATTGGTGCATATGAAACCTGAACTTACGTTGCAAAGTTGGGTTATTTTAAGTGCTTATTACCTTTAACATAGAAATAACTAAATTGCCTTGTTTGTCTGTCTCCCATTCTGAATTTTTTTTTGCTTTATTCTATATAGATTTTAACATTTCATTAATATATTTTCTTCCTTTCTTTGCCCATTCTTGTCACTGGTCAGTATACCTCTCCCTTAGGTCAAAAAGACACTCTTCTTGTAACAAAAAAAGATAACAAGGAAGTACAATCAAGCAAAACAAATCACTTCATTGGATATGACTGAGAATGTTTATCTAATTTTGCATCCCTTGGCTAGTTGTTGGGAAGTAGTTGGTCATTGAATTAATCAGAATTCTGAAGTTTTTCAGAGTTGTTTTTCTTTACATTATTGTGGTCTTAAGTAAAACTTGTTTTATTTCACTATATATTGCTTCATATAGCATTTCTCAGGTTTTCCACCTACCATTTATTTTTCCTTACCTTGTTGTGCCTGACTCTTCATGATCCCACTTGGATTTTTCTAGGTAAAGATACTGGAATGGTTTGCCATTTCCTTCTCAGTTCATTTTATAGAAGAGGAAACTTAGGCAAATGAGATTAAGTGACCTGCCCAGGGTCTTCATGCAAACCAGATTTGATCTTGGAGAGATAAATCTTCCTCACTCCAGGTCAGTATTCTCTCTATTTCACCATATAGCTCTCCCAGAACTTAAGGTCTTCCAAAAACTAAATTAAAGCCATACTGTAGGAGTTCCTTGAACTCAATATTCTTCTCCAGCTTTTGAACCTATGCATAAGTGCTTTCCTCATCTTCACTTCAGGGACCCTATGACATCCTTTCCAACTCATCTCAGGTGCCATGTTCTCCATGGAAATGTTCATTTTTCTTCCTGAATGCTTTTTCCTTCAGTTTTACATTGTTGTATACTTATTTGAGAACTTTTAGAAAGGATAGGTCCTCTACCTGTGATTTTATTCATATAAGGAATTCCTGAGTTACCTAGGTCACTGGGAGGTTATTCAGGGGCACACAATCAATATATATCAGAGATAAGACAACCCTAAATCTGTCCTGGCTCTCTATCCAATCTGCCATGTTGATTTATATGGGTATATTTATATGAAAAGGGCAGCTAAGTGGTGCCATAGTACATAGAGCAAAGGTCAGGAAGACTCAACTTCCTGAGTTCAAATCTGATTGCAGACATTTATTAACTATGTCACCCTGAACAGGTCACTTGACTCTCATTTACCTCAGTTTCCTTATTTGTAAAATGAGTTGGAGAAGGAAATAACATACTATTTCATTCTCTCTGCCTAGAAAATCCAAAATAGGTTTGTGAAGAGTCAGACATGAATGTAAATGACCAAACAATGACACTTTTGTGAAAGGAACTTAAACAACTGAATGGGGATCTACCTTGGAACCCATGAGATCTAGGGTGGTCTGGTCCAAAAGACCCTAGAAAGTTACAGCCTCCTCATTACTCACTTGACTGTACTACTTTGGGACTTTTCTCACTGACTTCTCTACCATGCCTCTGGAAGTCCATTCCTGAGATCATCTCATCATCCTGTAAAATCTCATCATCTTTAGTAATCCACTTTATCACCACCTTTTGCCTCTGTGGTTGGAGTTTGAGGCTGTGAAATTCAAAGATCCATTTAAGGAGAGAACTCATGACACACATCTCATTTCTCATCTGGTTGAAGTACCTTCATATTTTTCAGAGTGGTTTCTTTTTGCCCCCACATTGGTTACCATTTCTTTCTTAATTCTTCCCTCCTCTTTTGAGTTTCTTTTTTATTTTGTCATCCTCCATTAGATTGTAAACTCCTTCATAGTAGATTTTCTTATTTTTTTATCTCCAGTGTTTACAATGGTGACAAGGTATTTAATAAACTTCTGTTAATTATTGAATTAACCTCTTAATACCATGACAGACATAGAGGAGACCCAGAGTTAGAGAGAGAGAGAGAGAGAGAGAGAGAGAGATTATTGAGATTATTTTAAGTCATTTTCCCAGGGTCACAAAGCTAGCATACCTTTAAAAGAGGGTGCTAACTGCATTGTCAAAAAAAAAGTTATTTAATTATTCATAATCCTTGAACTGGAGATTCCATTGAGGAAACCATGTTTGAAGGAGATTATTGATGGCAAGAAATGACCTTATATCCAAAATGGTTTATGTCATTATTAACTATGATAACAAAAAGAAGCAACCAAACATATGCTCAACAGTTGAGAAAATTTTGAAAAAATAATGACAAAGCATTATAATGTAAGTATTATTACATCACAAAGAAGGAAGAATATCAGCAACTCGGAGAAATATTGAAAGGTTTGCATGGAGTTATATCAGGTTAAAAAGCAGAGTCAAAAGCACAATATACTCAATGACTCAAGAAGTGTAAGTCAACATAGAGTGACAACCAAAACTTGAATGAAATGTAACATTCAATCTTGGTGTCATTTTGTTAAATTATTATTAATAATGAATGATTTAGGGGAGTTAACATTAAAGGGATTTGGGTGTTTTTTGGAAAATAAGGCATCAAAACCAGATTATCAGATTATTCAGGAAGTCAAGTAACTATTGCTTTTTCTCCTTTACCTCCAAAATCAATCAGCAAGCTTATTTAAGCACCTACTGCTATATGCAAATTACTTTATTAAAAATGGGGTATGATACTTCATGCATACAAGAGATTCTATTCTAACCATCAAGTCAGTATAGATTCTTCTCTGCTATAAGATCCAGGGCTTTTTTGAGGAAGTTTTATTTATTTTTTTAAATTAGAGGAATCTTAAAATTCTGATTTACTGTGACCCTTAACAGAATCCCTTCTATATTAGGTGTTCAATATTCAGGAAGGTTAAAAAAAAGAAAAACATTGGAAAAAACAGCATTTGGAATTCCCAGATGTACTTAAATGGATCTATGATCTCAATGATGGGAGAATCACTTCCAATGATAGAGACAGAAACCCTGTTATTTCTGCCCATCTAATAATATGTGTCTGTAAATTTGCTACAAAAGGAGAGTCCACTCAACTGCTGAGATTCTTCATGCTATGCTATAATATCATAAATCAGAGCTGGAAATGTCCTTATAGTCTAATATAGTTATCTCATTAATATAGAAAATGACATGAAGACATGCAACTGTATACAGAGAGAGACAGACATAGAGGAGACACAGAGTTTGAGAGAGAGAGAGAGATTGAGATTACTTTAAGTCATTTTCCCAGGGTCACAAAGCTAGTGGTTTTTAAATGTATTTTTCATTTATGAAATAAATTATGAATTTATGAATTTTATTATTTAATTATGAATTTAATTTATGAAATAAAAACAAGCATTTGAATGCCATAGTTTAATAAAGATGATTGCACATGAAGCTACAAATCTATTGTGTACAAGTTGCTATGCCACAAATTGATATTTTTAAGATTTAAAACCCGCATCTTCCTAATTTATTTTACTATTTTTCCTATGCTGATCCTTTATATTGTATTGCTACTAAGAAAGTATATGACTTTTCCATTGATTATCCCTTATTACTCCTTCATAATTAACTTGCAATTTTTCTTTTGATTATAGCCTTTACTCTGAAACTTTTCCCTAATAATTCCCTACTTAGAAGGCTTTTCAGACAATTTTGTCCACTACATATCTTTCTTTTGCCTTCTGAGTGACATTGATTTTTTATTTCTCCAGAGGTTTTATGCATTATAATCATTTTAATTTAGGGTTGTTTTTTTTTTGCAAGGCAATGGGGTTAAGTGGCTTGTCCAAGGCCACACAGCTAGGTAATTATCAAGTTTCTGAGGTCAAATTTGACCTCAGGTACTCATGACTCCAGGGCCATTGATCTATCCACTGCGCCACCTCGCTGCTCCCTTGCATTAAAATCATACAACAAAATGGAGGTGCTGGAAAAAGTTGTGTCTTTCAGACACATACTAACCCAATACAAAGTGAAACTATAAGTCACATAAATTTTGAATTATGGAAGACTCCTTGTCATCTACTCCCTTCTACATTGAAGACTTGTCTAAGATCATATAAGTAGTAAGTTGAATGAGCTGGGATTCATCCAAGGTTCTGTGAACATAGTATGGTGGAACATGTTCATAATCTCAGCTGCAGGGAAACCTGAGTTATGGATTGATGAAATTTGGCACTGCAGTATGACTAAAGTCAAACCAGTGCCTACACTAAACCTAGTGCCAATATGGTGACTCCTAAGGTGGGAAATGGGATGGAGCATCAGGTTGCTTATAGAGGAGCAAACTGTCCTGGCAAAAAAAGCAATGTGCTGGTCAACAAAAGTCTAAGCCATGAAAGGCTACTGTCCTTTCACACTGGGAGAGACAGGGAGATTCAGTCAAAGAAACCTGCCTCTAAGGAACCAAAAGATCATTTGGGCATCAACAATGGTTATAACTATTTTGTGTCTAGCTCTTTAAGGTTTTTCAAAATGGTTTACTTAAAGTCATTTGATCCTTAAAACAACCCCTTTTAAAAGGGCATTATTTTAAATTTTCTTCAGAAATAGTAAAAAAATAAACTAGATGATAATATTATATTTATTTTAGAGATAAGAAAACTGAAAACAGATATAGATTTAGGGACTTTCCTAAAGTTATATGATGAGTATCTGAGGCAAGATTTGACCTTATGGGGGGTCTTAATTCCAAATCCAATACTCTGCTGTACCATGTAACTGCAATTTCTAGAGATATATCTCATATTTTCTTTTGTTTTTTTTAGAACTTTTTCTTCATCTTTGCTAAGTATTAGAATTTCTGAAACAGTATCTATTATTAAGAACTTTTTTCAGAGAGTATCTTACAAGATGTTTCTTCATTTCTCTAGTTATATGAATCAGATGTAATAAAATGACAACTGAATAAAGGTAATCACTGAACATTTTTTGAATGTTATTTTATTTTTTCAATTATATTAAAAGATAGTTTTCAACATTTATCTTTCTGTAAGCTTTTGTGTTTCACATTTTTACTCTCTTCCTTCCTTTCCCCCTCCCAATGAAGTGAGTAATCTAAAATAGATTACATATATACACTCATATTTAGCATTAGTTATGTTGTACCACCATCATTTAAATAAGGGTAAACAAAAGTCAGGTAAAAGAGGCTTTTTATGAGAAGGAATAGGTTAGGTAACCATTGAAGGCTACAGAATCTCTTTAATGTACCCCATCTTTAGAGGTAGCAAATCCTAATAGAGAGTGAGCTCTCATTAAGAGACAGAATGTCCTGGACTTTGGTTCTGTCTCTGGCATATGCTGATTGAATGCCCACGGATAAGTCACTTGACTTTTCAATTCCTTAGGCAACTCCTCAGACTATTGGATATAAATGGGAAAGTACTAGATAAATTTTGACATCAGTGGACATATTAAAATCTATGGTCTGAATTTTTTAAAGGGCATTATTTTAAATTTTCTTCAGAAACAGTAAAAATAAACTAAAACATAGAAGGATTACATTAAAATAGTATTCTGCATACTTAGAATATTTTATACTTAAAGAAAAGAGAGGAAGGATGAAGGGATTCCTTTTCTTTGACCTTGTTTATTGAACTAACACTGTCACGCTTAATGGCAAACAAATATTCAGACAGTCCCATCATCTCTGGCAATAGGTACTAGCAACTCCCATGAAGGTTGACCTTTGCTGCTAAGATGAAAATTAGCATTGTCAGCTTCTGAAAAGAGAAATTTATGACAACAATAGGGCAAAGCAAGAAGGAAATAGGCAACATAACAAATAAGTTAGGGATTGAGGTTCCAGCCTTCCTAATTGAAAGCAATTGGTACAACTGACCTATTGCCTCTGGTCAGAAGTAATGGAAAGGACCTGGAAAAGGATTGATTAAAATGATACCATTCAGGCTACTCTGCTTATTAGCCCAACCCTTGCTTTACTCATCTCACTTATCCTTGGCAAAGTAAAGCTGATCAGAGTATTTTTCTTCTAAAAAGCAGAATGAAAAAGAATATGAAATTAGTTGCTTATTTCTCTGAATGTCAGGTGGCAAGATTTAGTTCAACCAAAGGAGGTTCTTATATTGACAATATTTGACTTTAGAGGAAAAAATAGGAACAATTTTGTTGAACAGTCACTATTATTACCATTTAGTTTATTTTTTAAAATGAACAAACAACTTACTATGCTTTAGGAATATTTATGAAAAGTATATTAGGAGTGAACAGAAAACTAGTCCTAATATACAAGCTAGTGGTATGAGGTAGTACACAGAGTATTGAACTTGGAGTTGGGAAGCCTTGGATTCAAATTTTACTTCTGACACCTTACAGCTGTGTGATTAAGAGAAAGTCTTAGGACACACTCTACAATGGTATCTGTGAATATAAAGAGAGTTCCTATACTGAGAAAATTCCAAGTCTTTGATATATTTATCATTTTCTTGGTCCTTAAGTCATAGGCCATGTTATTATCATCTTTAAACCAGCAGAAAGTAAACCCTTTAAGGGAGAAACAATGAAAGTTAGTTATTAGCTTTTTTTCATTTTGAATTTTGAATTATAGATCCCCTACAGAAAAGTAAAGACCAAGTTTAACATCTAGATATAGTGCCTAAAATTCTGAGGATAATTATTAACTACCATTCTAATCAAGAATTTAATTATTTTGTAAAAAGGCCCCTTAAACACTAACCTCTCTGATTTGACAGAACTGTCATTTGTGGGGCAGTGAACAAATTGGAGAAGATAAAAATCAGGAATGCAGGCAGACCAAATTGATCACGAAAGTATTTTTTAAGGAATTATTATTGCCAGGGACTGTACTTGATGATAGAGTTGTAAATACAAAACCAAAAAACCAAAACCCAAACCAATCCCTATTAAGAAGGAACATATCCCATCAGGGGAGATGACATGTACAAATATAGTAATAATAACTAAAATACATAAAGTGCTTTGAAGTTGATAGAACACTATATAATATATATTACACATATATATGTGTGTAAACAAACATATGTATACATTTATGTATCTATAGATATATTTATAAATTTTATTTATTCTTTTAAACAAATTCGTGAGCTTGGTACAATCATCCTAATTATATAGAAGAAATTAAGAGTGAGAGAAGGTAAATGATTTGCTAAGGGTGACATAGCTAGTAAGTATATGAGTTAGGATTTTAATTTATGTCTTCCTAATAGTGCTCTGTCCATTGAGTCACCTAGCTATTTAATGCAGAATACATGAAAAATTAATATAAGCTATATAACTACCTTAGGTAAATATAAGGTAGTTAGAGATAGAGGGTATTAGCACATTTGGGATCAGGAATTATTATTTTGGGATCAAGAAAGGTGTGTTATTATGAATAGAGTACATTCCTACTATGGAGGAAAAGCCAGTGTAAGGACTTGGAGATGGAGAATACCATATGTGAAGATCAGAAAGGTCAGAATAGATGAATCACGGAGTGAAGGAAAGGGTGTATTGTGCACTGAAGCTGAAAAGTGGGTTAGGTTGTAAAGGACTTTAAAAGTAAAGCAGATTAGCTTATATTTGATGCTATTTGTATCCTCAGAGGACATTATTGACAGTTCTGTGGGGAGAGACTTGAGGCAGAGAGCCCAATTAAAAGACCACTCTAACAGTCTACATTGGAGGTGATGAGTATTTGAATTGAGATGATGATTGGGTATAGACAAAGGTGTGAGCATAGTGGCTAGAGCACTGGACTGGGACTAAGGAGATTCATTATTGTGAATTAAAATTCTACCTCAGCACTTCCCAGCTGTGGAGTCCTGGCCAAGTCAATGAATGATTTGCCTCAGTTTCCTCACCTGTAACATGAACTGGAGAAGGAAATGGCAAAACACTCCAGTATCTTTGCTAAGAAAGTCCCAAATGAGGTCATGAAGAGTTGGACATGACTGGAATGGCTGCCCAACTATACATTTATCACACATACACACATGCACACACATTTGCATACATGCACACATGCTAGATTATGTAGTCCACTCCTCCTTTTATAGAGGCAGAGGCTGGGACCCAGGGAGATTAAGGAATTTGTGCATTGTCACACAGGCAGCAATGGTACCATCAGAATGGTAATTTGACCTTCTGATTCCAGAACCATTGTTCTTTCCTCTGCACCTCCAGGGCTAGTCATTCAAATCAACTCTCTACAGTAAGACCACTGATTTAATGAAGCAAAGACCAAAATTCACGGAGTCAGAAGAAACAATGAAAATGGGGAAAAAAGATATGTTGTACAATTGATACAACTTAATTCTGAAAAATGAGTTATTAATAATAAAGTATCAGTGATGAATAGAAGCACAAAGATATAGTCCATAGTAATATCACAGGAAAATTAAACAGTGTAAATTAATTGCCAGAACAAAGAGACCAAAAAAAAAAAAAAGACTAGGGAGTGCTTTCATTAGCAAATGCTTTACTTACCAAACAGAGAACTAGAATAGCTTAGAATAAAAATTTATTTGTAATGTCTTTGAAAGAAGAATGATGGGGGATATAAGCAGTATCATCTCATAAAACAGAGAAAAGCAGAAGATAAAACCAGTTTAGATAAAGCTTATTTTTTGTTATATATTTTAAAAAATGATCTTGGTACAGTAAAACACCACCTTACAGGCTTTCTTACAACAGGATTTATTTCATCCATACATCAAAGTTATTAAAAATCCCTTGAAATATGTAACAACAAAGATAGTTTTGTTTGACATCCTTCATACCATAAATGCCAGAAAAGAATATCAAACAGGGAGATATATTATTTATTCTAACCATGACGGAGGAGATCAATCCCACACAGATTGATGAGGGATTATCTATGGATGATGAAATCCTCTAGATGTTCTTAGTGCTGTGCTATCCATCTCCTACACCAGAGCACTGTAAAGTCTGCTGGGAGAAGTCAGAAACCATCCAAAAGAGTTTGGCCTAATTATCCACATCAGAAATAAACGGTGTATGAAGAATGTCTATTGTCCAGATCATGATAAGACGTTAGAGAGACAGCCTGTAAAACCTTGTACATCATGAGACTTGCTGGGACAAGAAAACAGACTGTAAATTTAACCTCTAATTAATCTGAAGGAAATTAGTCCAAAATGCTTTCAGGATGTTTCAAAGGTTCTTTAATGACTGCCCTCCCCCAATTCTGTCAGAAACAAAGAACTCTCTTGTACATACATCATATGTATTGGTATAAGATAACATGACATAGGAAACAGTCTCTTAGGAATTAAAAAAGGTAAGCGAGCGGTACATGGTAGGTATGAAGAAGCTGCAACAAGTAGCAGATGAGGATCTTTGGAGAAGACCTGGAATATGGAATATGATCAGGGAATTGTGTGAGTTTAAAAGAAGATGGGTTAGTCAAATGGTAGCCTTAATACTTTACTTGCATCCTTATGATGGCAGGAAAAATTGGCAAAGATTCCTCCTTTCCCTTCACCACCTCCTCTTACACATCTAAAAATATACACCACCATGGTGAATTTGTGATAGTAGGGGAGGATGATTGTATGGGATGTACAGGCTTCTGTGAGTTGCAATTTCTATCATTAGAGGAAACATTCAAATCAATAAAACTACATATCTACTTGAGTATTTTGCATCACTCACCCATCTCCTTTCCTCCTGGAATCTTGTCAGAACAATTAGGTGAAATAAAAGAGGTCTTTGTATCATATGAGTGGATTAAGGCAAGACTTTGCTTTTTAGAATACATGGAAAACCCTTTTGATTTCAAATGACTTGCCTCTACAAAGGAGGGTTGTGTGGAGGAGAGCACCTTCTTTAAGACTTAGTTCTTATTGTAGGACTTAACAATTGAGAAGGTATGATGTGTCCTGAGAAAATTTCACAAACTATTGTTGCAAGGATGAATAGTTTTGGGAGCCATGTAACAGAATGAATGAAAGTAGAAGGGACTTTAATGGCAAATATTTTCTGAAGAAAGTCTTCTTTTTCCTTCATTTTTAAAATTTTACTTTCCCTTCAGTCTTCCTCTGGTCATCAGAAAAGCAAACCCACCTTTCTCTCTGTCTGTCTGTCTGACCGTCTGTCTGTCTGTCTCTCTCTATCTCACTCTAACTCTGTCTCTCTGTCTGTCTCTGTCTCTGTCTCTCGCTGTCTCTCTGTCTCTGTTTCAATTGTGCCCAGGAAAGATAACTCAATTACATTCTGTTTACTGCTTTGCTTATGTGCTTTGCATTTTGGGGCTAAATCTGACACAAAGTAGGATTTAATCTCTTTATTTTTTAGGGACTTTTTAAAAGTACAGATAGATTTGGACACAATTACAAATGAATGGCATGTCTTCATGAATTTCATAGGAGAATGTAGCATTGATTAGAAAAATAAATAGTAACTCCAGAAATGATAGATTTATAATCTCAGTTCCCAGAGGGACTTCAAATGAAAATCTAAAGTCCCAGAGGAATTTTAAGCATATGAATCTTGTTCTGAAAAATCATAAATTCACATCTGCTAGAGTAGAAACATCTGTTAAATAAAGATAGATTTTTTTTCTTCATATGTTCTGATATGAAAATGAGAACCGGTCAAATGGCTTAAACTATCAGCTGCTTCTACAGCGTGAGAAAATTGAAATGTTCTCCAAATGTATGTTTCTAACTGCATGTGCTACTTGTGCCAAGCAACACAAATGTGACCTCTCCTTAAAAATATTAGCTTTAAAATTATAAATTTATATGGAAAGTGATGATATGCATCTGAGTATATCATAAATTTTGACCCAGTGGAAATGGTTTATTTTTTTCAGATCATCTAAGAGAGTAACCAGATACAATTTGTCATCTCAGAGAAAAGGAAAAGAAAACTCAATGAGAACAGTGAAGATATGACATGAAGAATTGATCTGGATGCCACATTAACTAATATGAATCTGTTTTTCCATCAATATAAGGAATATGAACTAGAACTCTAATGCATACATACACACATACACACACACATATATATGTATATATACATACATACATACATACATACATACAATAGGGCAGCTAGGTGGTACAGTCAATAGTGAATCAGTCCTGGAGTCAGGAAGATCTGAGTTCAAATGTGATGGGACACTTTATGCAAGTCATTTAACACCTATTGCCTTATATCCCAGGCCATCTCCAGTCATTTTGATTCATGTCTGACAACTATACCAAGATGATTTCAGAGGAGAAAGTGAGCCTGGTGACTTAGCACAGGACTCCTCTCACTCAAATACAATTTGTAGCATCACCTCCTTTGATGACACATGATGTGTGTTTGTGTGCGTGTGTGTGCGTGTGCGTGTGTGTGTGTGTGTGTGTGTGTGTGTAGAGAATTGCCATCAAAGATAATTCCCTCTACCAATGCAGATTGTCACTTTCTTTGCAATTTATAATCTTAGAGTAATGAATAGACACTTGAGTTGTCAAGAGTTTGTCACACAACTATTATGTATAAAAACATGATTTGAACAGAGGACTTCTAGGTGCCAAGACCAACTCTATACTTAGTCATGTTGCTTCTGAGAAATGGACCAGTTCATATAGAAAAAGCAAAACTTCCAGAAATTATGGAATCTGTACTAGAAAAGATCTGAAAGGTAATCTAGTACAACTTGCCTCAAAGCAAACCTATTCTCTGCAATATCTCCCCTAATCGAGTCATCATCAGTCTTTCCTTGAAGATCCCAAGTGAGGAACATCCCACTCCCTCCAGAAACAAAATTGATTGGCTCCTTGGAGTTTGGTGTGTCCTGGGAGAGAGAAATACCTCAATGCCTGGGGATTGCGAGGATGTGATAAAGAAGGTAGCCTTCTCCCAGTCCTAGGGCTAAAAGAAAAAAAATGAAGTCTTGTGAAAGTAAAAAAAAAAGTGCATATTCCAAGAATAATGTTAAAAATACCTAATTTAAGAAGGTAATGCTACTGCAAAGGGAAGAGGGATCTCATTTTGGTGCTTCTCAAAGCTTCTTTAGGAGTCAGTTTGTGAGGAATAGCAGATATGGATAGATAATGTAGATAGCAGGTAATTCAAAAGCTGTGCCAATCTCTTGACAACTCAATGGTTTATTCATTATTCTAAGATTATATATTGCAAAGAAAATGACAATCTGCATTGGCAGGGTGTATAGCAGAGCCTCCAAAAGTACCTCTCCCAACATTGAACTGACAAGCAGGGCTGGGAACAAAGATAACTTGAGTCTGCATAACATTTTTAAACATTTTTTAAATTTTATTTTGAATTTTTTACAAATTTTCCCCCTAATCTTGCTTCCCTCCCCCCACTCCCCACAGAAGGCAGTCTGTTAGTCTTTACATTGTTTCCATGGTATACATTGCACTAAGTTGAATGTAATGAGAGAGAATGTAATGAGAGAAGAAAAATAAAGTATTGTGCCTGATTGTTCCCCTAATGAAATGCAAGTCCATCAAGGTTGATCATCACCCCCATGTTGCTGCTAGGGTGCACAATGTTCATCTAGTTCTGCTCATCTCGCTCAACATCAGTCCATGCAAATCTTTCTGGACTTCCCTGAATTCCTATCCCTCCTGGTTTCTAATAACCATAGTGTTCCATCACATACATACACCACAGTTTGATAAGCCATTCCCCAATTGAAGGAAATTTACGTTAATTTCCTATTCTTTGCCACCACAAACAAAGCTGCTATGAATATTTTTGTACAAGTGATGGTTTTTTTATATATTATTAAAATATTCTTGTTTAAGAGTAAACATAATCCTCCCTCCCCCCAAAGAATATAGACCCTCATAAGAAATAATGTAAATGAAAGAGAAAAAAATGTGTTTCAGTATGTGTTCTGATACCATCATCTCTGTATCAAGTGGATTACATTCTTTATGATAAGTCCATCATAAAAGTTACTTCCATATTTTTGCACTGGTGCTGTTGCTGATTGTAAATCCCTCCATCCGTTCCTCCGCAATACCAAATATTATATTTTCTCTCTTCTTTCACTCTGTACCTCTTCTAAAATGTGCTTTAGGGTGGCTGAGTAGCACAGTGGACTGATCACTGGCCCTGGGGCCAAGAGGCCCTGAGCCCAGCTACCACCCCTGAGACTCAGCAGCTACTGGGCCCCGTGGTCCCAGACAGGCTATGCAATCCCAGCCCCTTGCAAGAATTAAAAAAGAAAATGTGTTATAGCTGACTGTTCTCTCCTGTGATCTACCCTCTGCTCTATCACCCACATCCCCTCCTTCCCCCTTTCCCCCTTCTCTCCTTTTTACTCTAGCTGTCTATACCTATTGTGTATGTATGCTGTTTCCTCTCTGAGTCATTTATGATGAGAGTGAAAGTTTCCTCATTGCCCCTTGCCTTCTCCCTCCCATATCATTACAAAAGCTCATTGTAAAAAGAAGAAAAAAATATCTTTTATATGAAATATCTTAGCCTATTCCACCTCTCCTTTCTCTTACTCCCAGTACATTTCCCTTTTAGCCATTAACTCCATTTTTACAATATATTATATCTTGGGGTGGCTATGTGGTGCAGTGATTAGAGCATCAGCCCTGGAGTCAGAGGTACCTGAGTTCAAATATGGTTTCAGACATTTAATAATTACCTAGCCATGTGGCCTTGGGCAAAGCACTTGACCCCATTGCCTTGCAAAATAAACCAACCCCCCCAAAATATTATATCTTCAGATTCAGTTCTGTCCTGTGATTCATCTATAAAAGCTCCTTCTACCTGCTCTGTTAAATGAGAAGTTTCGTATGAATGTTATCAGTATCATTTTTCTATGCAGGAATACATGCAGTTCATCATCCTTAAGTCCCTCATATTTTACCCTTCTCATCTGCTCTCTATGCTTCACCTGAGTCCTGTATTTGAAGGTCAAACTTTCTGTTCAGCTCTGGTCTTTTCAACAGGAACATTTGAAATTCCCCTGGTTCATTGAAAGTCCATCTTTTCCCTTGGAAGAGGATGTTCAGTTTTGCTGGGGAATTGATTCTTTGTTGCATTCCAAACTCTTTTGCCTTCCGGAATATTATATTCCAAGCCCTATGAGACTTAATGTAGTTGCTGCTAAGTCCTGTGTAATCCTGACAGCAGCTCCACGATATTTGAATTGTTTCCTTCTGGCTGCTTATAATATTTTCTCTTTGACTTGAGAGTTCTGGAACATGGCTATAATATTCCTGGGGGTTATTTTTTTGGATCTCTTTCTGGGGGAGATCAGTGGATTCTCTCAATTTCTATTTTGCCCTGTTCTTCTAGGATATCAGGGAAATTTTCCTGTAGGATTTCTTTAAAATGAGGTCAAGGTTCTTTTCCTAATCATGACTTTCAGGTATCCTAATAATTTTTAAATTATCTTTCCTGAATCTGTTTTCCAGATAAGTTGTTTTTTCAATGTGATGTTTCACATTTTCTTCTAATTTTTCATTCTTTTGGTGTTGAAGTGTCATGTTTTGACTTCTTGTAAAGTCATCAGCTTCATTTAACTCTATTCTACATCTGAAGAATGTGTTTTCATCATTTTACATTCCTGAAGAATGTGTTATCTCCTTTTCTATCTGGCCAATTCTTATTTTTAAAGCATTCTTCTCCTCAATAACTTTTTGAACTGTTTTATCCATTTGACCTATGCTGGTTTTTAACATGTTATTTTCCTTCAGCATTGTTTGAATCTCCTTGACTAAGCTGCTGATTTCCCTTACTTGATTTTCAAAATCTTTTTTGAGCTCTATTATAGCCTGAGCCCAGCTTCCATTTTTCATGAATTCTTTAGATGCATGAGCTTGTACATCCTCATCTTCACATTAAGGAGGATTCTTGAGATCATACACAAAGAATTTCTCAATGGTGTTCCTCTTTTTTCTCTGTTTACTCATTTCTCAGCCTGTGCCTGGTTCTGGAGTGCTTTTTGAGCTTTTGAGTATTATTGGGACACCTCACTGGGACCTTTATTCCTCCAAGGGCATATGCTCTCTTCACTGTGCTTTGACACGTAGATGACCACAGGCACTCCCCTCTGCCCTGGAGCTGTGAGGAGGAGCCCTGTTATCTTATTATAGAAGACCAAAATGCAACCTGGATCTGAGTATGGGAAAACAGCAGAGTCCTTCCCCAGAGAGAACAGACATATTTCTGCAGTCTCCCCTGACCCCCTTACTGTCTGTGGGCTGTGTTCTGGAGGGGCAGGCTGTTTTCCCCTGATTCGCTCTGCAGGTTCTGTGGCTGGTGCTCCTCACTCCACACTCATCTTGGTGTAGCAGAGTTCTCTCACAGACCCTTCAAGCTGTTCCTGGTGATCCCTGGGCTGGGCTGGGCTGTACTGTGGCCAGGGCTTTTTTCCCCAAATCCACCATCCTGGTGTAACACAACTTTCTTGCAGAACTTCTGAGTTATCTTGGACTGGGAAAATGTATCACTTAGGCTTTCTGTGGGTTCTGCCCCTCTAAATTTTGACTAGAGTTATCATTTGTTGACTTTTGGAGTTTTGGGGGGAAGGAGTTTCTGGGAAATGCTGCCTTCATGCCACTATCTTGGCTCCCTGCATAACTTCCAATAGCACCATAGTTTTCTGACTTCCTGGGTTTCCAGTCTTAGAACTACTCTTTGGTCCTCATTCCCTGTAATGCTACATATGCAAATATATCTATTTTCACCTACAATTACTCTCAGATCTTCTTGTTCAGTTCTGTTCTCTTCTCTGATTTGAAAATAGGTCTTTCTAATTCCAAGCCTGGTACTCTATACATTGTGCTACTAATTGCCATTCACATATGTAAGTGTGTGTACATATGTTATGCTATATATATATATGTGTGTGTGTGTGTGTGTGTGTGTGTGTGTGTGTGTGTGTGTGTGTATGTATATGCTCTTATATGCACACACATATATACAGATATAAACAAATTTATGTATTTAAATATATATGTATTTACATATACACACATAAGGAGGTATAGAGATAAAGAGATAGAGCTGTAGATGAGGGGAGATAAAGAGACAGAAAGTGATAGAGATACCTCCCGAGGCAAACCCAGAAACTATATGAGCAAACTAACAAAGTACTTCTCACACAAATAATTTCAGATCTAAATAATTGGAAAAATTTCAATTACTCATGGTTAGGTCTATCTAATATAATAAAATTGACAATTCTACCAAAATTAAATTCCTTATTCAGTGCCATAACAAACAAACCACCAAATCATCATTTTACTGAGCTAGAAAAAATAGTAACGAAATTTATCTGGAGCAACAAAAGTTCAAGAATATCAAGGGAACTGGCCAAATGAAATGTAAAGGAAGGTGACCTAGCTGCACAAAAACTAAAAAATCTAAAAGAGGCAGTCATCAAAACTACCTGGTACTGGTTAAGAAATAGAATAATTGATAAATGGATTAGGATAAGTTCAAAAGACACAGTAGTAAATGACTACAGCAATCTATTGTTTGACAAACCCAAAGACATCAGCTTCTGGGATAAGAACTCACTATTTGACAAAAATTATTGGAAAAACTGGAAGATAGTATGGTAAAATCTAGGCATAGACATACATCTCACACCCTATCCATAAATAAGATCAAAATGGGTACAGGGCAAAATGGGTCAGAGCCAAGATGGAAGCATGAAGGCAGCATTTCCAAGGAACTCCTTCCCCCACCCAAACTCTAAAAACCATCAAATTATGACTCTAACCCAAATTTATAGGGGCAGAACACACAAAAAGACTGAGTGATATGTTTTCCCATTCCAAGATAACTTAGAAGTTCTGTGGGAAAGGTTTATCTCACCAGAATGGGGAGTTGGTAAAAGCCTGGGTCATTTACATATCAAAGCACAGTCAAGAGAGCATAAGACCTTGGAGGAGTAAAGGTCCCAGTGGGGTGTTTCACCTCAAAAAAAAACCCAAAGCCTTGGAAGTGCTGTGGATTGTTCTTGGGCTGAGAAACTGACTAAACAACAGAAAAAGAAGAATCTGACCATAGAGAATTACTTTAGTCCCATGGAAGATCAAAGCACATACTCAGATGACAACAGAATCGAAGCTTCTATATCCCAAACCTCGAAGACAAGTAGAAAATGGGCTCAGATTATAGATGTGCTCTAAAAAGACTCTGTAAATGCAATTAAAGGGAGGTGGAGGAAAAATTGGGAGGAGAAATGAGAGTGATGCAGAAAAATCATTAAAACAAAATCAACAGCTGTGTGCAAGAAATATAAAAAAATATTGAGGAAAATAATATGTTAAAAACCAGTTTAGGCCTAATGGAAAAAAGCAAAACAAAAGAAAAATGAGGAAAAAATGCTTTAAAAAGAAGAATTGGCCAGCTGGAAAAGGAGATATAAAAAGCTCTCTGAAGAAAATAACTCCTTCAAATGCAGAATGTATCTAAAGGAAACTGATGTCTTTGCAAGAATTCAAGAAGAAATAAAACTTTTCTCAAAAAGCCAAAAATTAGAAGAAAATATGAAATATCTCATTGGAAAAACAATTGACCTCAGAATTTAAATTTAAAAATTATTGAACTCCCTGAAAGTCATGACCAAGAAAAGAGCCTAGACTACAATTTTTCAAGAAATAATGTAGCAAAATTACCTGGAGATCCTAGAAACAGAGGGTAAAATAGAAATTGAGGAAATTCACAAGTCACCTCCTGAAAGAGATCCCAAAAGAAAAACTTACAGGAATGTTATAGCCAAATTCCTAAACTCCCAAACCAAAGAGAAAATTCTAAAAGCTGCCAGAAACAAACAGTTCAACTACAGAGGCTCCATAGTCAGGACAAGTCTTGGGAGCCAAGGTCTCTAAGCTGTTTGACACAGTTGTAACAAGAAGACTCAAGGCAATCACACTGCCTGATGGAACATTTTCTTCTTCAATATATATAGGGATTTCATGCATACCAATATTTATAGGTTTATTATTGATTACAATATTTACTCACCCTAATACTGGAATGACTATAAAGGAAGGATTTCAGAGAAATTCCTTGAATAAAACAGATTGTGAACTCTGTCCAAATTTAACAGGACTGCCTCTCCCTGAGACATACAAAAGGCTTCAACATTATGAAATCTTTGGAAGATACAGCACTGGGAGTTCCAGGGAGATGTCAGAATATATACAGGGAAACCAGATACAAGATGGGTCAGACAGAATTCCAGGGAAATTAATAGTTTTGCCCCCCTAATCATACACAGGAATATATGATAAAGATGGTGAGAGAATAGTTAGTATAGGTAAACCATATGTGAACTCTAACAGCCTTAGTTTATTGGGAAAGAATAAAAAGTCATAGAAACCATAGCATCTACCAAGGGCTGAAAGGAAAATTAGTTATTGAAGGAGTCAACGGACGGGTGGACAAACATAACTACCCTCACTATAGGTTGTGAAGAGAGCATATCAAAAAACATTACATATGCTTCTCAAAACATAGAAGCATTCCATTAAACAAATTATATATCAAAGATTATTATAAGGAAAGTTCTGTTTAATTAATAACTTTACTATACAGCAACAAACTAGGCAACAGGCAGGTTGAGGTCATCATGGTCTGAGCAGGGACAAGAAAATTAACTACATGATTGATAATCACACTTGTAACCACTACATACATGATCAAACTTGTAACCATATGAACTAAATGATTGATGATGAAAATTGTATACTTTTGCAACCAAGGAAATGATGTTATTTTGCTTGTTTCATATGATTTTGAGACTATAAAAAATAAATTTAAGCAGCTGACAGTCAGTCAACCTGCTCCTGCCTATACCCACTTGTTGACTCAACTCATTTCACCGACTCTATCCCTCCTGTCAGGTTCCAAGAACACTGCAGAGGCTGGACCCCCGCAGACAAGGGCTAGTAGGGATTGGAATATGATATTCCAGAAGTAAAAAGATCTTGGTTTACAACTGAGAATCAACTACCCAGAAAAACTGAACATCCTCTTTCAGGGGAAAAGATGGACTTTCAATGAAACAGGGGACTTTCAAACTTTCCTACTGAAACAACCAGAGCTGAACAGAAAATATTATCTCCAAGTACAGGACTCTGGTGAACTATAGAGGGGGTAGATGAGAAGGTATAACTATGAGGAACTTAATGATATTGAACTGTTTGTATTCCTGCATGAGAAGAGGATATTGATAACTAATATGAACTTTCTCATTTATAAGAGCTGTTAGAAGGAGCACATATAGACAGGACACAGGAAGGAACAGAATATAATGGTATGACATGGTAAAAAGATGGAGTCAATGAGTGCTAAAGGAAAGTACTGGGAGGAAGAGAAAGGAGAGGAAGAAGAAGAAGATAAGAAATTTCACCTAAGAGTCAAGAAAAAGCTTGGAGTGGAAAGGGGGAAGGCAAGAGGGAATGAGTGAGCCTTTATTCTCATCAGAAATGGCTTAGAGAGGAAATAACATATACACTTAATAGGATATAGAAATCTATCTTTCCCTAGAGAAAAATGAGAAGAAAGGGATGGGATAGTGGGAATGGGGTGAGGAGGGAAGGGGAGTATAAGTGATAGAAGAGAGGGAAGATTGATAGAGAGGGTACTCAGATGCAACACACTTTTGGACAGGCCAGGATGAAAGGAGAGAGAGAGAATAGAATAAATGAAAGTGGGGAGGAATAGAGTAGTGGAAATACAGCTAGAAAAGCAACTGTGGGCAAAATACTGAAGCAACTTCACTGGTGCACTAAAAAAAAGCAACTCATACCAGAGACAGAGCCATTGAAATCTGAACACAGACTGAAGTAATTTTTTTTCTCTCTCTCACTGTTCTTGAAGTTTCTTATCTTCTTGGGGGGGGGGGAAGGGAGGTTTATGTTTACTCTTATAAAAAATTATTGTAATAATAATATAAAATAAATCTAGATCCTTAAAAAAAATAAAATGAGTCCAGGAAGGGTACCTAAGTGGCATAGTAGCTACAGCACTGGCCCTGGAGTCAGGAGGACCTGTATTCAAATCTGACCTCAGACACTAATTACCTATCTGTATGACCTTGGGCAAGTAAATTAACACCCTTGCCCTGCAAACCCCCTCCCAAAAATGGGTACAGGACTTAGGCATAAAGTGCAACACCATAGAAATTAATTGACCAAGAAATAGTCGATCTGTCAGATCTATGTAAATGTACGAAATTTTCACCAAGCAAGAAACAGAATACATTATAAACTACAAGATGGATGATTTTGGCCATATTAAATTGAAAGAGTTTTACACTAATAAAATCAATGCTGCTACAATTAGAGGAAAACAGTAAGCTGGGAAACAATTTTCCACAGCTAGGGATTCTGATAAAGGTCTCAATCCTAAAATATAAAGAGAATTGCATCAAATTTATAAGGTTACAGATCTTTCCTCAATTGATAATAAATGGTCAAAATGAACAGATGGTTTTCAAATGAAAAAATTAATGATATATATATATATAAATCATATGAAAAATGTTTTCAAAACATTACTGATTAGAGAAATGCAAATTAAAACAACAATGAGGTATCACCTTATACCTATCAGATTGGCTAAAATGACAAAAAGGGAAAATAATCTAGTCTAGAGGATACATTGTGGGAGGATTGGAACATTAATACATTGCTGGTGGAGTTCTGAACTGATTCAATCATTCTGGAGAACAATATGTCCAAAGAACAATAAACTGCTCATAACTGATGCTGAGTGAGATGAGCAGAACCAGAAAAACATTGTACACTCTAACAGCAACATGGGGGTGATGATCAACCTTGATGGACTTGCTCTTCCTTTCAGTGCAGCAACCAGGGACAATTTTGGGCTATCTGCAATGGAGAATACCATCTGTATCCAAAGAGAGAATTTTGGATTTTGAACAAAGACCAAATTTTCTAATTTTCTAATTTTCAAAAAACTCCATCATATTATCATGTAATTTTACTGTCTCATACTTTATTTTTCTTCCTTAAGGATATGATTTCTCTGTCATCACATTCAACGAGATCAATGTAAAGACTAACAGAATGTCTTCTATGGAGGGGTGGGGGGGTGGAAACAAGAATGGGGGAAAATTTATAAAACTCAAAATAAAAAAATAAAATTGCTCATATCCTTTGGCCTAGCACCAGTTCTAGTCCTATATCCAGAAGAAATAATAAAAATCATCAAAGTCTTACATGTTCCAAAATATTCATAGCAGTTCTTTTTGTAATGGCAAAAAATTGCAAGTTGAAGGATGCCCATTAATTAGGGAATGGCTGCACAAGTTATTATAAAATACCATTGTTCTATGAGAAACCATAAATGGTTGGACTCTAGAGAAGCATGGAATAAATTACAGGATCTATTGTTGGGTGAAGGAAGCAGAACCAAGAGAACATTGTACACATTAACAACATTATGAGTTGATCAACTTTGATGGATGCTGCTCCTCTCAGAAGTTCAGAGAGCTAGCACAACTCAAATAGACTGGCTATGAACAATTCTATCCCCATCCAGAGGAAGAACAAACAGAACAAATCAAAACAACCAAAAAATCCTTCAGAATCTGATGAACACTACATTCACTTTTTAAAAAATTTCTCTCATGCAGTTCCTTCCTATCCCAATGTTTTCTTTCTTTTCCCTTAATCCTAATTCCTCATACCAAAAATGACTAATTTGTAAATTTGTTTAACAGGAATGTGCATGTATAATATTTCCCTGACTGTTTGCCACTGAGTGGAGGGGGGGTGGGAAGGGGGGGTGGAAGGAAATTATGAAACTTAAAAATATACATATGCACATGGATGAATGTTGAAAAACTTTCCTAATATATCTGGGAAAACAAAATATAAATTTAAAAGGAAAGATGTCTCTATATCTATCTATCTTTCTGTCTGTCTATCTAGCATCTATCTATCTGTCTATATATATATATATATATATATATATATATATATATATATATATAGAGAGAGAGAGAGAGAGAGAGAGAGAGAGTCAATAATATCTGGATTCAGTTTTAAACCTCAGACACTTAGTGTTTGTGTGACTTTGGATAAGTCAATTAAGCTCTATATGCTTCTGAGTTTCCTCATCTGTAAAACAGGGGTAGTAATATCCCCACCTCTCAGAGTTATTGTGAGAATCAAATGAGATAATGGTAATAAATAGCTTTGCAAGACTTAAAGTGCTATATAAATGGTAGCTCTAATTAATTATGGAACATCTTATAGGGTTCTTTGAAGAATCCTTGAAGCTGATGTGGATGCATAAGCTGGAATTATTTTCATGGTCATCTTTTTGGCAAATCTCTCCCATGAACACTTAAATACTTAAGTTGAACAAATGATGTCTCTTGATTGCTTTGAATGCAAAATGAAACTCATTATACCAGTTTCTCTATTTCCCTCTTCAAGGAGAACCTGTGAACCATCCTTCAATTGAGCTACAATTTCCTTCTCCCTCTTTTTTAAATGAAAGAATGTCAAGAATAATATTTCCAATTCTCTAGCATTATGTTCATCTGCTGGTCATTGAACAAGGATTTCACATTTAATGTACCAATAGACAACTAAGTTATCTAAAAATTTCATGATTTCAGTACCATCCTTTTTTTGCTATTTGTCACTGAACCTGCAGAAGCAGAAATAGCAGCAGGGTTAATGGACTGGAGGGCTACTTTGGATTTTCCTGGCCAAAGAAGTCATCATCATGATTCATACCTAATGTTAAGAAGTCTCTCAGGTTTGAGTTATGACTGGTGCTTCACTAGCCCAGCCCTTAAAAGCACTTGGGTACATCCTACTAAGAGAACAGATAAGACTAGCATCACAGACTTAGCCAGAGGGGTCCTCAGATGCTATCTAGTCTAACTGCCTCACTTTACAGAGGAGGAAACTGAGTCTGAGGTCAACAAATGAGGTGGAATTTGAAAATTCCAGAGATTGTCCTTTTCCACTATGCCACTTGAACTTAGAGGAGGGTTAATTGATAAGTATGAATAGAAAGTGAGGCTCTTAATATTCACGCTATACATGATTCAAACAAAATGGTTCAGGTGCCAAAGCTACATGAGAACTGGAAGATCTGATCTGATTTGTAGTCGGATCTTGTACTTGCAGAATGTGATCATGGGCAAGTGGCAAGTCATGTAACTTTTTTGATTCTCTTTGTTGGATGATAATGCTTGCATTATCAACTTCAAAAACACATTCACAGTAAACAACTGGTAAAACTTAATGATGGGACCAAATGGTTTTCAGGTCCTTTGGTTTCTAAAAAATAGTAGTCTGTGTTTAAAGGACATTTCTGATGACTTTAGAAAAAGATTTCTCTTAGAGGTGATTTTCTGTTAACTTTTGTATTTGTCTTTGGATTTCATGGAAAGAGTAGATCACAATTCCATGAGAGTGTACAATATCATCATTTTACTCAAGAAAGTACAGAAGCTCCTATTGTCTCTAGGATAAAACACAAATATTTCAGTTTGGGATTGAAAAACTTTTATATTCTAACTCCAGTTTATCTTTTCAGTCTGATCACCCATTATTCCCACTCATAAATTCTATACTCCTGTCAAACCACATGACATTTCCCTTCCTAACTCTCTCTTTGTAGGGTGGTCCCTTGGTCTCTTCACATCTTGCAACACTTAACTTGTTTACTTCAAGACATGAATCAAATGTCACCTCCTAAAAGAGACCTTTTCAGATCCCTCTACTTGTTCATTCTCCTTTACCCATATTATGAGACATCTATTTTATATGTATATTCTATTTATTCATCTATATGCCAATTTCTCTCCCTATCCCCACCCTCACTTCTATCCCCACCAGGGCCTTAAACTAGAATGCAAACCTCTAGAGATCCAGAGTGATTTCATTTTTCTATTTGTAGTCACAGTAACTAACCATCCCTATCACAGAGCTGGCACTCAATATTGAATTCATGAAGCTTAGTATTGTTATTTCATCATTTTCCAAAAAAACTTATTGATATATATCTGATTAAAGAAACAATTTTTGACAATCTGGCTGCCTCATAGGAGCCTCCCTGATTATTTCAGGAATGTAAGTCAAGTTATACAGAAGCTAAGAGACTATTTGTTAAATGCATTGAATGGAAGATATCACCTCATGTGATTTTGTAATGCAAGGAGAAGCACTATTTATGTAAACTTTCCAAGACACCATACATAGATATTTTTATTTTTATACATGTGGTTTTCTTTTCTTTTTTTTTTTTTGAGATTGGGTCTCTATATCTTTTTGGAAATACAGTGGCAACTAATGAATTTGATCCCGATGTTGAATGACATGAAAATTTTAACCTGCTTTTTTTTTTCTCCAACATCAGCATGTTTTGTCTTTCTTTGACACTCTGGTGGTCCTTTATACCTGGGACTCATCATTTTGGTGTTAAACAGTGTGGATATACAATTGGCTGAACCCTACTGCAACTCAAAGCTCTAAATTCATTGATTCTGTCTTCCCAATAGAAGAAGTTAATATTCATCAATATTTATTAACTTCTTCTATGTGCCAGATGCCAAGCACTGCTATGCCAGTTTGCATATATTTTTGGTGTATATATATATATATATGTATATATATATACATATATATGTGTATGTATGTATACATACACATTCATGTATATCTATCTATATAAATATATATTTAGTGTATATAGTATGTATAGATATTTAGTAAAAATATATTATATGTATATACTTATGTATATAATCTCAGAATATCATTTTTTGAATTAGTTCTCCTATGTAATATTATGGGGAAATTTCCTTCATGGAGAATTACTTGTAATATTTATAAAAGCAAACATATTCACTATAATTATACCTATTTGAACTTTATAAGGAACATGCTGTCTTTTGGACTATTTCATTTAATCAAAATTTAACAAATATGTATCTAATGCCAACCATGTTCAACAAGTGGATTCAGAACTGACCTTCAAACTAGAAAAACCTTAGGTTCACATCCTCTCTCTGAAACATATTACCTGTGTGAATCTAGGCACATCCTGTAACGTTTTAGTGCTTTAGGCAATTACACAACATTGCAAAGAAATGACTACCATCTGAATTTTAACTTCTTCATCTAGAAGTTCCCCATACCAAAGACATCTCTACCCTCATCCCTATCCCTGTTACTGTATCAGAACGAGAGTGGTACCATGGGGTAGGGAATACAGAATTGACCTGTGTCAAGAAGAGCTAGGTTCAAAAACCTGCCTCTGACCAGCACTGACTGGGTTCCTCTGGTTGTCACTTGACCTCTTAGAGCCCTAGATTAAGATCAGGAGTTCGGGTAAGTATATTTTGATAAAATTATAAGTAGTGACCCGGGAGGTCACTTACTGGTGAAGAAATGGACCCTCAGAGTGTTAGAGAGTTTTTCAAGTTCACAAAGGTGCTCAGCATCAGAGTCTGATTTTAAACTTAATGTTTAAAAATAGTAGAATCATTCTACTAGTCATGGGAGGGGTTTTGATTTCAGAAAATATTTTCAGTATTAAATCACTTATGCTTTGATGGCTCTGTAGTTTCCTTACAATGGGCTTTCTCCTTCCATCAATCAAACAACTAGTTACTACTAAAATTATTTCCATTTCATTTTGTGTTGTATAGAACCAACTATCCTACCATCTGGGGGAGTTAAAGAAAAGGAAGGTTAGAAAGATTGTAGACAGAAGTATATATTTCATTATTATAAACTACCATTCCCTTTTTGCTTTGATTGATGAAACTTTTGAGTTATCAACTGTCCAGGGCACTAAGGAGAGCCAGAATTACTTAACTGGTTGGAGATGGGGGTAGGGGTGGGGATGGGGAATGGAAATTACATTTTTCTTGGCTCAAATATCCACTCATAAATTCCAGGACAATCTCCTTATTGGATAATAAATTAGTTTGGTGCCAATTCTTGGGCTTGGAGGCAAATACTGATCAGAGAGTTTCAGAAGATAATTTTATTAAAAATAAAAAATAAATAATTAAACATTCTGATATATAAAATTTAGGTTGTTAAAGACTTATAGTGTTCTACAGTCTCTTAATAGCTCACAATTTATATTATCTAATGTTTCGATTCTGGATTCAATACAGTTCAATTCAATAAGAATTTTAGCATGTATTATGTGTTAAGGATGGTACTGGAATCTGAGAATATAAAGAACATAATAATTCATCCTTTGCTCTTAAGGAACTTATATTTTTCTGGGGATGAGAAAGGATGTGTATACAGATAAGTCTTGCCTTCTCAATTATGAGGGAGAGGAGGAGAGGTCTGTTCCAACTCTGAACTTCTGTTCTGAACGTCTGTGATTCTGTGAAAATTAGCAACCCTACTGTCTAGACTAATATGTTGTTTAGAAAGGAAGCAAGAATTAAAATCTGTGAGTAGAGAAAAGGAGATAGATGCATAAGTGTAAGAATTTGGAGTAGATTTGAATTGGAAGCTAATAATCATTCTTCAGTATTACATTGCCTTCATGAAGGGTCTTTGATGGGAAATTATTGTATAAATTGGAGTCTTCATGTGTGAGGTTCAGGGTAGGAAGAAAGACCATGAATCATATACTAACCTTGAATGAGGGAGACTAACCAATAATAAATCACAGGGACAAAGATTTGTACTACTCAGATATATAGGTGAATGAAAGGAAGCAACAAGGAAGAAGAAGTTCTTCCTCTTCTTGGCTTAGTTTTTTTGGGTGTCAAGAAAAAGGAGAAGTTTCCATGATGGAAAAGTAGTCAGAATATAATGGGGATTTTTTAGGTTTTTGCAAGGCAAATGGGGTTAAGTGCTTTGCCCAAGGCTACACAACTAGGTAATTACTAAGTGTCTGAGACCGGATTTGAACTCAGGTACTCCTGACTCCAGGGCTCGTGCTCTATTCACTGTACCACCTAGCCACCCCTTAATATAATGTTTTTTGAAGGGATTCTTATTTCCATTAGTGCCAAGAGATGAAAAGTTTGAAAAGATGAGGTCTCTAATGGAAGAAAGTTTTTTTTTTGACTCTACATTAAAGGTTCCTGAGGGTACAATAAAAGGGAAGACAGAATGATGGGGATTGGGAAGGGTGATGAGGATTCTAGAATCAGAGTTGTCTCAATAGATCAATAGTGATTTTAACATCAACAGAATTGGAAATTATAGTGACATTAATGAGTCCATTCCACTCAAAATGAGAAATCTGAGCTCCAAAGAAGGTGCCTAAATTTCACACAAGAATAATGCAGCAGGCTCCAGAGAACACAGGTTCTTTTACTCATAAATTCAACCATGTTACTTAATTGTTAAATTCATAAATTGTTACACATATAAATTCAATGTGTTGCATTGCCTCCCATGAGTAGAGAGCAAGGAGTGACAATAGAGCATGGGAGATTTTACCTTGACTGCTGGTGACATGAATACAGACATTAGGGGAGAGGACTGCTGCTTGAGCCTCCTCTCTTTTGCATCCTGTGTTGAGAGAAAGTGCATCTGGGTCAGGGCATTGGCATCAACCTGCCCTGATCTAAACACTGCAGAACACATGGCAGAATAAGAAAGAAGCTCCAGTTGGGTATAGAGCTTAGTTAATTCCTGTTGATTAAGTCCCCAGAGTACTATTTGAACTCTCTCTCATTTGCCTCATTATAAAATAGTAAGGGATTTGGATAGACCCACAAAATAGTTTGCAACTGGACAGTATACCTGTTTCTTAGTTAAGCCTATATTCTGAAGATCTGTATTAAAAAAAAAGAATGCTCAATTTGAAATCAGATCAAATCTAAGCTCTGTAAATTACTATCTGTTTAACTTTGTGCAAGTTGCTTAGCCTCACTGAGTCTCAGTTTCCTTATTGGTGTAAAATAAAGAGGTTGGATTAGATGATATTCTATGATACTTTCTATGAACTTTGTCCAGAATAGAGTCCTAGCAGAAAGAGGTCTTGTGAATGGGAGAATAATTGCTACTAACTGGTGGGACAAATTGGATTTCTCAAAGGATTTAATGATGAAGGCAAAGTAAGCACTGCTACCACCTATGACAGTAAATTTTGGGTCTAGGATGTCTCCAAACCTAGTCACAGTTGGGTTGGGAACCTCTGGACTCCAATTATGTCTAGAACCAATAATTCATGTGGGAAAAAAGCAAATGATCAAAAATTATATGGCTTTATTATAGCATGAAATTTGATGTACCTTCAATTGAATTAGTGCACTTAATGGAGATACATAAGTTGAATTTAGAATTAAATAGGAGGAAGCAATATGGTTGAATTGAATTTGAGAAATTGCACAATGCTTTTAACAGTCTTAACCTGCTTTCTACCACAAAAGACCATCAAACTAATGCCAGTTTTCTCTGGGTGACATCATAGGACTGGCAATCTTGAAACACGATATGCTCAAAAGAATGAAAATTGCCAGAGGACTGTGCAAAGATGGATGGTGGATCTCAATAGCCTATAGCATATAATCAATGATGACATGTTCAGGAGAAGAGGTATGGAAAACAATAAAGATATAGAAAACTATGTACTGGTTATGTAGAATGAGAAATAAACAGATAGCTAGTACAAGTGCTGCCCTCTAGTTATTGTCAAAACCAGAGGAAGTCCTTTAGCATATTAAGTAGATTGTTTGGGAAAATTTAC
Source organism: Macrotis lagotis (assembly GCF_037893015.1). Classification (NCBI taxonomy): domain Eukaryota; kingdom Metazoa; phylum Chordata; class Mammalia; order Peramelemorphia; family Peramelidae; genus Macrotis; species Macrotis lagotis. The sequence continues at coordinate 80,082,872 of NC_133660.1, forward strand.
AGAAAAACAAAATAAAACAAAGTACTTAGAATTTCACAGGAAAAGGAGGCAAGGGAATTAAGTGGTGTTTACTAATGAAATCTCTGATCAGTTTTCTGATATTGGTATTCTGAGTGATCATATTTTCCAGACTTCTGAGAAATTAATATAAAGATTCAGTAAGATTCCACAATAGGATGAATCATCTTACACTTAAATGAGTCTGTTAGTCCCCTGCTAGGGGAGTATCTGGAAACTTACATTCAGGGAACCCTTTGAATGAAGATTAAATGAAAAATACCCTGTATTCTCAGGGTATAGCCTAGTGTCTGGCATATAGATTGAGTAAAGAAAATTCTGATAGTATTTGTCCATCTTGTTTTGGCAATAAGGAGAAATTGAGGCACTGAACTGAGATGGGTAGCTTACTTTTGGCTTAATAATCTTCAAAAAAACAAAGTGGTTGAAGAATGCATATTACTTATGCACCTGGATAAAGAGTTCTTTATGACAGTCTGTTGACTCAGACAGATGATGAGCTGAGTTACATGGGAGGAGGGTCAGAAAGAATTAAGATATATAGGCTAGCTTAAAAAATTACATCGACTTAGATCAAGTGTTTTTTTTCAAAGAAAAATAAGCAGTACTTAAGAAATCTGTTGTTTCTTTTACAATTCTCTTGTACTTTGTATAGGAAAATGCCCAGTTTATTTGATGTCCATAATAATGATGATGATGATGAGGATAATGATAATGATGACAATGTGTTGTTGTTGATGATGATAAAAACCGGGAGATGTGTCTGGAATTAAATGAAGGGAGGAAATGTCTAATGATAAGAATTTACTCCAGAATAGATTGGGGGATGTGATTCTACAGGCTCTCTGAGTGATTGATGGGAATATACTCAGTGGAGAAGACAGTGTCCTCTCACCCTCTTTATGTCCATGAATCAACATTCTCTGCCATCATGGAGTCCCTAAATCAAAACTCAGTCTCTGGAGTCTAAGAAAGAAAAGAAATACAGTGCCCAGAAGAGAAAGTCAAACACTAGTTGTGTATCCTAGAGTTATACGACAAAGAGTCCCTGGTCATTTAGTTCTTCATCTGCAAACCCCCATTCCTCCAACCCCAGCCTTGCTGGAGCCCTTTCCCCATACCACAGGATCAATCACCAGTATCATGGAATTAGAGGAATTCTCCTTCTACAATCTTACTGCAACAGAGGAAGATGCATTTTTGGTATTCTGATTTAGAGCTTTGAAAGAATTTCCCCATAGAAACAGTAAACAACCAACTTAAAAATGTACTTCTGGAACATTTTTAAAGTTGGGAACAGCTTGTACTCAGAATATTTGCTATAGCACATTAAACACAAACAATTATATACAACTTTCTTCAAGAATGTTATACAACTATAACATAAAAGAGTCCCTGAAAAGATGTCAAGTATCCAGTTGTTTCTTAAACCTGGATATGGCAGAAGTAATAGACTTTGAATCAGAAATATGAACTTAGAAGGACCCTAAATTCTATCTACTCTAACTTGCTTTTTTTCTTTTAGACGAGGAAACTGAGGCCCAGGGAAGTTTAGTGACTTGCTCTTGGCTACACAAGTACTAAGTTTCAAGATAGGATTTGACCCCAGATCCCCTGACTCTAGAGTCATTTATATTTCTCCTCTATCATTATAATAGAGTCATATATCTAGAACTAGAAGAGGCTATCTAGAACAACCTCTTGATTTTACAGATGAAAAATGATTGCCTTATGTCTGTATTTTCATGGATGTCAAGTTTAAAAAAAAAGCCCAAACTCCAAAACCAAATACCTGTTAAATTTTAGCAAAGGTAGATGACATCATAGCTCAAGAAAATTGTTTCAGATTGACCCCCAAAGCCAATTAGTAGTCCGTGATTCATTTCAATTCAACCTGCATTTGTTAAATGAAATATATGTAAACATGTGTTGGAATACAGTGTCTTACATGATCTGAAGATCCCCAAATAAAGACTCAATAGATTAAAAAGTTACCTTTAGGGGTGGCTAGGTGGCACAGTGCATAGAGCACTGGCCTTGGAGTAAGGAGTACTTGAGTTCAAATCTGGCCTCAGACACGTAATAATTACCTAGCTGTGTGGCCTTGGGCAAGCCACTTAACCCTGCTACCATGCAAAAAAAAAACCCCAAAAACAAAAAAACTAAAAAAAAGTTACCTTTACTGTCACCAATGATCCTAACCTTACTCTCTATTGAATAGAATTTTCTCTGACTTTTGTTGCATTTGATGCAATTGATTTCTTCCCTCTTTACTGAAATTGCTTTTCCACTATTCTCTTGCTCTATCCTGTTGACCATTCTTTTCTCTGTCCCTACTGTCTCATTTTTATGGGTGTACATAGTACATTCTATAATTTTTACTTTAAGGCAGGTCCTTATTGAATGATTTATCATAAAGGACATTGTTTTGATTCATCAAACCAAGGGAATAAAGTTTCTGTAAGTGCCTCAGACTCACTAATATAAAATCAAATAAATCACCTTGGTTATTACTAAACTCCTCACCTTTTTTATTTTTATTAACAGCATTATCATTCTTCTGCCCAGGTTTAAAACTTAGAATTAATCTTTGACTCATTCTTTCTCTTTCATCCTCATATTCAATCATTTGACTAGTCTGATTTATTCATCATTTGCAATGCCTCTTATATACTTCTTTTATATTTTGTCATCACCCTGCTTCCAGACAGTATCACCTTCCATCAAAACTATAGCAAAGCCTAAATTTACTCTACTCCTTCTAGCTTATTTTTACATGCTGCCATGATTATTCAGAAGCACTATTTGGATCCTTTCTTCTACTAATAATGATTTTGCATTGATTATTAAGTATAGCTGAATTCTTTAGCCTGAAACTTAAGGCTTGGACTATGAGAATAAATATTTATGGTTCTCTGAAAATAACAATATAGCAGACACACTTTTTAAAAGTTTCTTCTGCATTATTAACATTTTCTCCATCATTTTTTAAGGTATAAATAATAAACATAGGGCAGCTAGGTGGCACAGTGAATAGCGCACTGACTTTGGAGTCAGGAGGATTAGAGTTCAAATTCAGCTACTAGCTGTGTGACCCTGGGCAAGTCACTTAATCCTAATTGTCTCACATCCAGGGCTATCTCCAGTCATCTTGAGGCTGGAGATTTAGCAAAGACCCCACCCCACCCCCCAGTTTAGTTCATGTGCTTGTCATGACATTCTCCCCTGATATCATGGTCCTCTTCAAGAATGAAGAACAACATCAGATAATAAACAAAGCCTCTCTGGAGCTGAAAGGGACTGGTTCCAATAAATTCCTTCTAACAAACCTCAACTACATTTTTAACCTTATCTTCAAATACTCTCCAAATTGAAATCTATGTTTCTGTCAATATGAACAACTCACCATTCCCCAAATGCATGTGATACTTCTCATTGTATTCCTCTGTTTATCCCATTCCAACTACCTGGAATATTCTCTCCAGTGCATTGTTCTTTTCAAGAGATATGCTAATTTTAACAGGGGTCTTCTATAGACAATGATGTAATCAAAGAGATAATTTTAATTGTAAAAATTTCAAGCAGCATTGGAAACTATGGAAATAGTTTTAGTAGAATCATAGACACAAGGATCATTTTTTCCAAAGTCACAAGGATATCTCCTCATTTCATGCTGCTATATGACTCTAAGCAAGTCCCTTAACCCTGTTTACCCCAGTTTCTTATATGTAAAATGAGCTGGAGGAGTTAATAGCAAACCATTCTTTGCAAAGAAATTCCCACAAGGGGTCATGAAGAGTTGGACACAACTCAAATGTCTCAAGAAAACATTCCACTGCATTTATACACCAAAACTTGTTTACCTCAATTGATGGTCATCACCCTGATTTTCAATTCTTTGCCATCAACTATTTATGTAGCTGCTATAAATAATTTTGTACAAATAGGTTCCTTTTCCTTTTTTTTTTTTGCTATATATTGCTGAGTTAAAGGATGATGTTGTCCTTCAAAGAAGACTGTGACATCAGGGAGATAATACCATGAAAAGCAAATGAATTGGATTTGAGTGAGGATTGCTGTGTTAAGTCATTAGTCTCACTTTCTCCTACAGAGCCATCTGTGTCCAGTGGACAGATATGGAATCAGGATGAGAGATGGCTCTGGATGCCAGGCATTCAGGGTTAAGTGACTTGCCTAAGGTCACCCAGCTAGTGTCAAATGTCCGAGGCTGGGTTTAAACTCCGTCCTCTTGACTTCAAGGTCAATGTTCAGTACTGTACAACATTTGTCATTTTCATTTTATGTGTAACCAATATGACATGTGTGAGTTTATATCTCAGAATTATTTTAATTTGCATTTCTCTAAGCAGGAGTGATTTAGATTATTTTTTCATGTGACTATAGTTTTGATTTCTTCTTTTGAAAGCTCTCTGTTCATATTCTTTGATTATTTATCAACTGGGAAATGACTTATTTTTCTATGTTTAGCTCAGTGCACTATTTATTTGAGAAATGAGGCCTTTTTCAGAGAAATTTGCTGCAAAATTTTCCCTGGTTTCCTATTTTTCTTCTAATTTTGACTTGCATTGCTTTTGTTTATGTAAAAATTTTTTAATCAAAATTATCTTACTTCCTATAATCCTCTTCATCTTTTACTTGGTTATAAATACTTTCCTTATGCATAGATATGACAAGCACATTTTTGAATATTGCCCAAATTAATTATTATATCATCTTTTTTGTCTAAACCATTTATCCATGTGGAACTTCTCTTGGTATATGTGATATGTTGGGCTATGCCTGATTTCTGTAAAACTGCTTTCCAGTTTACACAGCAATTTTTGTCAGATGCTGAATTCTTACTCCCCAAAACTTGGATCCTTGAGTTTGTCTGAGAATAGATTATTATAGTCATTATCAATTGTATATTATGTATCTAATCTATTTCACTGATCCACTACTCTATGTCTTGTCAGTACTAGATTGTTTTTGTGATTATTGCTTTGTAATATAGTTTGAAATCTGAAACTGTTGGCCACCTACCTTCATATACATATACATATACACATATAGAATTTTAAATTGGCTCTAGTGAAATTCTGGAAATTTTGTTCTTCTAGATGAATTTTGTTGTTTTCTTTTTTTTCACTCTATGAAATAAATCTTTGATAGTTTGATCAGTATGGTCCTGAATAAGAAAATCAACAAGTAAAGTTATCATTTTTATTATATTGGCTCAAGCTACCCATGAGCAATTAATATTTCTACAATTGTTTAGATGTCTTTATTTGTGTGAAATTAAAAAAATATGTTTATGTATACCTTGGTTTGTCTTGGAAGATACACTCCCAAGTCTTATATGTGCTCTGAGGTTATTTCAAAAAGATTTTCTCTCTTTTAATTGATGAATTTTATTGCTAATGGTTCATAGGATTTGTTTTTTTATCTTGCAAGTTTGTTAAAGTTATTGTTTCAACTAGTTTCTTATTTGATTCTCTGGAGGTCTCTAAAGTATGACTTCAAATCATCACCAAAATGTAATAAGTTTTGCTCACTGTCTATTTTTATTGCTTAGATTTTTTTCTTTTGCTTTGTCTGAGATCATGATTATGAAGCTGAAACAAAATAGATTCTGATCCAGTCTCTTATTTTAATTCTGTGGGCTTCATTCTTTTTTAATTGTTTCTTATAAGCAACATATTGTTGGTTTCTGATTTCTAATTAATTTTACCATTGTCTCCATTTTATGAGTGCAATAGTAAAATTATTTAGAAACCAGAATTTCATGGGTAAGTTCATACCATTCATATTCACATTTATGATTATTATTTGTATTTATCTCTAGCCTATTTTCTTCTTTCTCTCTCTCTTTATCCTAGCCCTCTTTTAAAGTCTGCTTTGCATTTGATCACTGCTTTTTTTTTTCTTTCCTCACATTTATTAATCCCCTTTTCTGCTTTCCCCTTCAACTTTTCTGTAAAGGAAAATAGATTTTTATTACCGATTTAGTATGTAAATACATATGTATAGATATAGATATATATTTGTATATGTTTTTTCTTTGTATCTTAGATGTATGAGGCTCAAGCCTTGCCTGACAGCTCACCCCACCATTTTCTTCTCTATTGACTAAGTGTTACCTTTCATGTCTTTTTTATTGAAGGTAATTTCCCCTATTCATCTCCCTTCTCCCTTCTTCAAGGGAGAATTAATTTTCATAATTCTTCATTTTTTCATCATCTGAACATAATCTACTCACTTCCATACCTCTTCCTATGTTGAATCATCCTAATTGGTCAAATATGATAAAGTTCTCAGAAGATATGTTTATCATCTTCATATATAGAAAAGTATAAAGTTTTACTTTCTTGAATTCCCTATGATCTCTCTCATTTTACCTTTTTATCCTTTTCTTTAATCTTGCATTTGGAAGTCAAATTCTTCTATTCAGCTCTGCTGTTTTCTTCAGCAGTGCCTGAAAGTCCTTTATTTCCTTGAATATCCATTTTTCCCCCTCTGAAGGATCTTAGTCATTTTTGCTGGTTAAGTTATTTTTGATTGTAATTCCAGCTCTTTTGTCTTCTAGAATAATATATTACAAATTCTCCTTGTGACTATGGCATTTGAGTGGTTTCTTTCTGGCTGTTTGAAGTATTTTTGTTTGATCCAGTTACTTTGGAATTTGACCATAATATTTCTGAGACTTTTCCCTTGGATAGCTCTTTCAGGAGGTGATTTGTGAATTGCTTCAATTTCTATTTTGTCTATCTGGTTCTAGGATGTAGGGGGGGGGATTTTTCTTGACAATTTCTTGAAATGTGATGTCTAGGCTCTTTCTTTGATCATGTTTCTCAAGTAATCCAATATTTTTAAGTTACTTATCCTTTTGTTTTCCAGGTCAGTTGTTTTTCCAAGAAATATTTCACATTTCCTTTCACTTCTTCATTCTTTTGATTTTGTTTGAGTATTTCTTGATGTTTCATGAAGTAATTAGACTTTCTATTGCCCAATTCTAATTGTTAAGAAATTATTTTCATCAGTAAATTTTATAATTTTTTTAAAATTTAACAAATTCTGTTCTTTCAAGGTGCTTTTTTCTGTGTTTCCCCCCCCCCCCCTTGTTTATCAGGCTATTGATGGTATTTTTATAATTTTCTTCTTTTGCTTTCTTTTTAACTTAATTTTTCTTCTACTTTTCTTATTTTGAAAATATTTTTTTAACTTTTCTAGGAATTATTGTTGAACTTGAGTGTAATTAATATTTTTCTTTGAGGTCTTGCTTATAGCTATTTTGACTTCATTATCTTCCAAATTAGTATCTTCATCTTGCCCTGTCACCATAGTTTCTTTTTATCATCAGGTATTTTGTGTATGTGTGTTGTTATTCCTTTCTTCACTTTTTTCACTTTATTTTCTTGATTTTTGAACTTTTTGTTAATATTGGGTTCTGTTCTTTCTATGCCATGGAAGAAGGGGAACTATCTCAAACTTTAGACTTTCTCACACTTTTAGAACTAATTTGGGGGGAATAGGTTTGTTGCTTTCCAGGTATTGTCTCAGAATAGGTGTGGTCAGTATTCTCTTGGTATGCACTTTATTCCTTCTGCAGAAATGACTCCTCATCCCTTGAGATTGCAATGAATACTGGCCCTCAGGGTTCCTTCTCTCTTGACTAAAATTGTGACCCAGGATATAGAAAATAGGGTTGAAAAATAGTTGTCCTTCAGGTTTCCCATTCTGTCTTGATTGAAAGTGTTTCTCTCCTTGAACTATGACCTAAAAGTGGATATAAGCAATGGAGTTGTCAAATAGTATGTGGTCTTGCATGCAGTGCTATCACAAGAGAAGCTTGCAATCTTCCTGCCTAGTTGTCTTACTGTCTTTCATGTGAGAGTTCCTAAATCTATTTGTTTCTGTCATCATTACCTAGTTCCACCGCTGTTGTTAAATCACATGGGCTCTGGCCAACCTCCCACATTTCCCTCTATCATAGCTCTCTCTTTTTGACCTCTTATGTTGTCTTGGACTGGAATAATGTCTCCCTCTGACTTTTCATAGGTTCTGTGACTCTAGAATCCTTTTTAGGCATTATTTTAAAGATGTTTAGAGGGGGATTGTTTTGAGAGCTCAACTGACTGCTTTCTTTACTTTGCCATCTTTGCTCTACTTCTAAAAGCTAACAATGATATATTTCACATTGTTTTTGGTTTCACTTATTAGCAAAATTAAGAACTTGATCATTTACTATCTTCCTTTCTCACCCAGATTTAAACTCTTTATGGACCTAGATAAGACTTTAATTTTCATTATTTCTCATTAAAATCATACAATAATCAGCCAGTAAAAATTTTATTAAACACCAATTATGTGACAAGCACTTTGCTAAACCTTGGGGAAACAAAGTCCCTCTCAAAGATCTCATAGTCTCACAGAGGGGATAACATCCAAATAACTATGTACAAAGAAACTATGTCTATAGGAAAAAAATGCAGGCACTTAACAGAGGGAAGGTACTAGAATTAAGAATTTATTCTACTATGTTATATGTATGACTATGGGGATAACTTTGTTCAGTGATCTTCAGAAAATCAATATTAAGTAAATTGTTTAAAGGCAACAGTATTAAGTAAAGAATAAAGTTTAACTGATTAAACTACAAATAATAGAAAAATTTCCTGTTGCCAGTAAAATTCCCCAAAGCCTCCTAATTTCAGGTGGTATTGTACTAATTGCATTGACCCATGGTCTGCAAAACTTCCCACTGAAATCCATAATGCTTAAAAATTAATTTAACCATCCATGTTAGAAAAAAATCAAGCCAATTGAAATAGATTTTAAATCCATATTTTCCAGCTTGTGAATGAGCAGTTTATTGAATTAGTCACTCATTATATCGATAAATGTATTGATTCAGATATTGAACAGTTTATTGATCTAAATATCTATTGTTCTTCCACTTAGGTAGAGAGGGAGGAATACACACACACACACACACACACACACACACACACACACACACACACACACACATATATATGTATGGAGAAAGAGAGAGAAATATAAGACATATGTATCTTTGACATATGTTATGAATGCAGAATGAGTTAAAACTAGTACTGAACTGGGGGAGACAGGACTGGATTGTATTTCAGAAATTCCATTGTACTTTCAGTGATGCTAAATTGTCACAAAACACATATCTCTAGCACTAATATTATTTATTATATGATGTTATATGCCCAAGAAACATGGAACTTCAAGCTCTATAAAGAATTCATGTTTTAAGGAGACCAAGAGTAATGGAGAGGAACATAGTGGAAGTAAAATGGTTGTAGCATATTACAAATGATGATTAGTTCAAAGGAGATGTAAAAAAGACATGATCAGACATATATGGGAAGAAAAAGAAATGGATTGATCATTTAATGAAAATGGAGTAAACAGGTAGACAATTCATTGATTCTTGCTGAATAGGAGGAAATATTTTAGGGAATTGTCAATATCTCCATGAAGATTTATGGAAAAACATAAATAGAAACAACATAGAATGAGAAAGAATAGAGGTGTAAGTACCACTATCTATCTGCTCTCTGTAAGCAGTACAATCATGGCACTAAGTACTGAAATTCTTATAAATTGCCTAATAGTAATAAATTTATTATATGTATTCCACAAGCACCAGATAGTTGACTGGCAACAAAATCCATTTTGGGACCTATATTTATTTATGTATATTAATCTTTGCTTTTCTCCATGAAGGTCCTCTGGGGTTAGGAATTAACAAGGACTATCTCAGAAGAGTGGAAACTCTAGTAAAATCTGTCAGTCTGGACAGACAATGATTCTTCTATCCAAGGACTATTCTAGCCAAGGATGGTGATTCTAATCAAGAGATTTTCTTCTCTTGACTCTGAATTCTTTGGTTATGGTAATATATGAAATGGATAAAATTACTTAATAATATATCAGGTCCATAATGGAATCTTTCTGATTCTATATGGATGGAGATGAAGTAATCACAAAGGAGTCACATGATAGAATCGCACAATGCTTAAAAATATAGGAATATTAATTTAATTATTGGTTCTCTAAATGGGAGCAATTTGTCTTGATTAACTGCTATACTACTAAAGAAACTCAACCATGCCTATATTGGTATAAGTTTAAATAAAATAAGATGACAGTAAGAAAACATAATTAAATGAAATCAATCAACCAATTAATCAAAAAATCATTTATTTATATATCAGGGCCTGGGAGCTAGAAATATAGAGACATAAATGAAACAGTCTCTGTCCTCAGAAAGTATATACTCTTTCAGGAGAGACAGCATGTACATGATAGGTATATATAAAATAAATACAAGGTAAATTTTTTAGGTGGAGGGATCTGATAATCAGGGGAAATTGGATATACTCATATGGAAGATGTCACAGGAAGAGAATTTTAAAGGAAACAAAGAGTTCTAAGTATGTGAATTTTTGATGGAAGGAACTGTTTTTTACTTTCTGTGTACTTCCAGTATTAGTACAATGCCCCATTCATATAGTAAGTAATTAATAAATGTTTCTTGACTCACTGATTGATTCTTTTTTTCTTTTTTTCTTTTTACAAGGCAATGGGGTTAAGTGACCTGTTCAAGGTCACACAATTAGGTAATTATTAAGTGTCTGAGGCAAGATTTGAATTCAGGTCCTCTTGTCTCCAGGGTCAGTGCTCTTTCCACCATGCCACTCACTGCCCTCACTGATTCTGAGTCATCAGTGAAGTAGAAGTACATTTCATTCATGTGAGGCAGATAAAACAAAGACAAAGAGGCAGAAGATAAGATGATGAATATAAGAAATAAGAGGAAGGGCATTTTGACTAAAGCAAAACATGTGAGTGGGGGAATGATATGTAATATTTCTAAAAGTAGGTTGGGGACAGAGTTTGAAGAACTTGAAAATCTGAAGAGTTTATAAATGATCAGAGAGACAGAATGGAGAGTCATTGGAGTTTATTAAATAAGTTAGTGACATCATCAAACTAATACTTTAGTAACAGCTCTGTAGAGATTAGAGAGATGTGAGCCTCAAATAAGAACAGTTAGGAGGCTATTAAAGTAGTTCAGGTAAGAGAGAAAGGTGAGTAGAGATTAAGAGGTAGATGCAAGAGATATTTTAGAATAGAAATGTCAAAAATTAGGAATTGACCAGATATATATGAAGTTGAGGTTAGCACTAAAATTATGAACCTTGCTAAATGAAATGATATGGTACCCTGGACAGAAATAAGGAGTTGGAAGGAAAGCAGAATTCATTTTGGAAAATATTGAGTTTGGTTATAAAAACAACCAATTTGAAATTTCTACCAGTCAGTTGGAGATGTACCTTTGAAGTTGCTGGATTGAGCATATAGATCTGAGAATCATCTGTATAAACATATAATTAAATTCATGGAAATTGATTGAGGTCACCAAGAAAGAATGTAGAGAAATAATAGTACTCAGGATTTAGTTCATAGGCATGATATAGCTGATGATCTAACAAAGGAAACTGAGAAAGAGCTAGGATAGACAACTAGGAGGAGAATCAAGAAAGAACAGAAAATGCAAAAATCCAAGTGAAGAAAGTTTCTGGTAGGATACTGCTAAGATTACTCTGCTAACATTGCAGAGAAGTCAACAATGATAGTGGAGAAAAGTCTCTATTTGGCAATCAAAATATTATTGAAAAGGCCATCTGAAAGGTTCTTTTCTGATAGGTGGATACTAGATATGGTGGAACTGGTTTCATTGTTCACCAAAGGCAACGAGAAATTTTTTGGGATAATTAGCAAGTGTGCATTGATTTATTCATGATGAGCATAAGTAATAATGACTGTCTCAAAGATAACTCTAGATCATGTTCCAACATCTGTTCCAGAAGATGAAATTTAAAAAATAGAAGACCTTGGCAATGGTCCCTTGACAAAGTCATCACATACCTGATACTCAGTATCTTCAATATGCAGTTAGGAATGGGGACATTTTGTTAAATATTATGGTTAAAGATTAAGAAGTAAAAGAAAAGAAAGATATAGAATATTCTAAACCTTATGATTATATATCACCTAAATGTTAGAAAGGAAAGAATCATTCTAAATTAGATGTGATATTTATGGGAAAATATCACCAAAAATTAAAGCTGATTATATAAATGATATAGGAACTGGTATTGACTAGATATCTCTTGAACTAATTCAGTGTCACTTGAATCTAGCATGACACTAGATAACACACATTAGCAACAAAATCCACATTGATTTTTTTTTTTTAAGGAACAGAGATGTTTGTGTTTAATTACAGGAACTCCAATCTGATATTTTGAAACAAGTTGTAGTCTGAAAAATGGATAATAGATTCTCCTCTGAAAATTCAAAACCGAATGAAAGTCAAATGGAAGTAAGGAGACTTCATTACATTGATCCAATTCAGAGAAAAAATGATAAATAGATGTATGAACAGAATGGTAGCCATCACAAGGCTCAAACATGATGATGTATATCAAAAATTTTCCAAACTTAAAACTATAATATAGTCAGTCATTATTTGTTCTCAATAGTAACTATAGGCTATTCATCCTTTTCGGAATTAATGATTTCAAGAAATGAGTTTTGAGTCAAAGACTTTCAAAAAATTTAAACAGTATTTTAAAATGTGCTTTAAAATCCAAGGTAACTTTTTAAAATTGGGGACAAAAAATTTTTAATTGCCCAGATTTTCCCTGCATAATGTTTTACATTTGCCTTCATTTTTCTAAAATTAGATTCACTTACTCTTTAACTAAGGCCTCCCTGCTCAGTATTTCAAGATAAAGTTATTATTGTTGCCACTATCCCCACGGCTGACTCTCAGACTGGAACAAAAATATTCTCCAATTTCTGATAACATCACAAACAACACTGCTCTACAAAAAAAAATCTGATAAAATTCCGTACCATTTGAAGTCCCTGCTAAACAAAACCAGTCATGTTAATTCAGCTAATTTGAAACATGTGAAAATAAGGAATGTTTTGCCAAATGGCAGCGAACAGGCTTGATTGGAAAATGCATGTTGTTTTCCAGCTTCCACAAGGATGCGACAAGCCTTAGGGAATTAAAGAAAAGAATGAAGAGCCACATTTAGAGTTTCTTAGCAGAATGCTTTCAAAGTTCCAAGCTTTTCAAAGGCTGTGAGTAACTTTATGTGTTCATATCTTCCAAACAAATGAATGGTGGGGTCAAGAAAGGGAAAGGAACCTTAGCTGCTGGTCTGGTGAATACCAGGGATTCCTTTCTTTTTTTCATCTAGAAGCAGCTTTGGCCACAAGGTTTAGAATTAGAAAGACCTGAGTTTGAATTCTTATTAGCTGTGTGACCCTGGACAAATTATCTCCCAAACTCAGTTTTCTTATATGTATAATGAGGATCGTAGTTCACCTACCTTACAGGGTATGTATGATATGTAAACATAGGTAAAAACTTTCATAGGTATGTTTTTACAATCCTTAGAGCAGTGCATAAACATTAGCTTTAGTTTGTCTTTTCAAAGTTTTTAAAGTTATACCTTGTGACTTTCTCACAGTATAAGGAAACAATCTTGTCACATTTATGAAAGTCTCTTTTAGACAATGCCAAGCATCATACCTTTCTGGTTGAAAAGTACTACCAGGGCCATCTAATCCCCCTTCCTTATTTTACAACTGTGAAACCCGAGGGTGATTTACTCAAGGCGAAAAGGTTATAATAATCAGAAGCAGATTTGGATCCAAATCCTTTAACTGATGAGTCAGTACTCTTTCCACCATACATTCTACCTCCCAAGAAGAGCTCCAGCAGCCTTCTCCCAACCACACAAACACTATTGTGACCTTCACTTTCCATTGTTCTCATTTCTGTCTTCTGTTCTTGTTACTGGAGTATTTTCTCTGAGGTCACTTTAATTATTTCTCTTGGTTTCTGTACAGCTTATGGATTCTTGGCTCATAAAATGAAAATGACAAGAGAGTCTTAGTTTTTTTTTTTTCACTGCCTTGGCTTAAAATACTTATGTATCCATTACTTGTCAGTCACATTTCAGGCTTCCAGTGGTGTTAAGTCAGGGTAATATTACATAGGACTCCCTGTTGCTTTAATGTCACATCTTTTCCCTGCTTAAATCTGCCAGTCACTTTTGCCTGATACACACTAACAATCCTTCCCCTCACATATGTTTGACTCTGTTTATATTTCAATTGAGGTAGCCTGGAGTAGAGGTAAGAGTCCTGAATTTGAGCAAGAGACCTTGGTCTCCCTGGGCCTCTATTGTTTTAATCTGTAAAATGAGAAACTCTTACATTCTAGAATTAACTATGCAATTAAATTCAATCGAACATTTATTGAACACTTACTATATGCAAGACTTTGTGCTAGGCTCAGTGGATCCAAAGATATAAACAAAAACTTTACTTCAAAGAGTTTATATTTTATTTTTAAAATTTTTTTTAATTTAAAGCAATGGGGTTAATTGACTTGCCCAAGGTCACACAGCTAGGTGATTATTATGTGTCTGAAGCCGAATTTGAACTCAGGTACTCCTGACTCCAAGGCCAGTGTTCTATCCACTGTGCCATCTAGCTGCACCAAGAGTTTATATTTAAAAAAATTACATGCCCCTCAAATGTATATAGGGTAACAGTCAGGGCAGGAGGGTGGATCAGAGAAGGGAAGGAACTTGAAGAAAGACAAGGAATTGAAACCCAGGTCCAGGACATGGCTTATACTAATATGCAAAGGTAGGAGATGGAAGGTTATTTTGGGAAAGAACTGAGTGCAATTTACTTATGATCTAGTTTTGGTGAAAGGATATAAAAATTATTATGGGAAAATATCTCTTCTCTGAGTTCATGAGTTAGGTGTACATTGCTTAAATATATTTACTAAAAAACCAGAAATTATGTTGATAAAAACCTAGATTTCATTGTTATGTTCAAAAATAGCTTCAGACCTCAGAGAAAACAGTAAACGTGAACAACCATTAAAATTCTAAGAAGTCCTCTTATAGAAATATTATGTCAGTGTCAGAGAAATAATTCTTTTACATATTGCAATCTTTTACATTTCTCCTAGGTCATAAAAGTTAAAGAAAAGCTAGATCCATCATCCCATGCTTCCTTCAATGTCATAAAAGATAAACAAACACAAAGTCATAATCTCATAAATAAACAAACCTAGTTAAACAGACTTTATACATAAACCAAATCAGGTAACAAATAAAATTACATATAGTCTGATTATGGGGAAAGATTTACATGCCCCCAAGGACTCAGGGACAGTTGAAATTCTTCCTCTATCTTCTTATATAAGGAACATTTACAGCTTTAAGTAAATTTCCACATTCTATGGAACCAGCTTTGGTCAGCTGGAGTTAATAATAGAAGATAGTATTTCAGCTAACCAAAAATTGCACAAGAAATAAAAAGAAATTAAAAACTAAAAATTCTCATTATAGTTTGAAATTATACTAGGAAGGGAATTGGGAATTAGGTATAGTGAAGTTGAGGGAAAACATATGCCAGCCAAGGAGTTTGTATGTTATTTGGTCAGCAAAGGGGAACTGCTGAAATTTTCTGAAAAGAATATAGTCAGATCTGTGTATTAGAAGAAAAATACTTTAGGAACACACTCGAGGATGAATTTGAGAGGGGAGAAACAACTCAGAACTTGCTAGTTAGTGTAGTCTTTCTGAGAAATGAGCAGGGTAAAGACTGCAGCATGGACTCTATGAGTGGAGAAAGGAGGAGAGATATAAATTGACAACTGATGTGCATGTAGGAAATGAGGGAAAGGAAAAAGCCACAGATGATTCTAAGTTTACAAATCTTGGTGACCAGGAAGATGGTTGGTGCCCTCAACATGAAAATGGAAATATGGAAGTATAGAAGGAAAGATAATTTTTTTTGTTTTGAACATGTACAGCTTGAGATGTTTCCAGGAGAGTCAGGAATTGCTAACCAGGAGAGATTTGAGGATGTATTTGTGGAGTTCAGCAGAATGACTGGGGCCAGAATTATAGATCTGGGAATTTTCTGGGTATAGATAATACTTAAATGCCTGGTAGCTTAGAATATTTCCAAGAGAAACTGTTTGACAGTGTGACAAGAGAAATATTTTTTTATCCCAACAGAGAAATTATTTTTAAAGGCTCAGACTATATGCCAATACTTCCTAAAGTCATTCCTTCTCTTCAGGCATCTCCCTGAAGAGAACTGGGACCGTGCTTGTTTTCTATTGAAACCAGAAGAAAGAAAAAAAGATTTTCTCTGCTTCCAGGGTCTCACCAGCTCCTGCATGTATCCTTCATGTGGACATTGAGTGTTCACTTTTCATTAATGATCAAGAAGAATGAGAATTGAGAAAAGGTTTTGTCTTTAGCAATTAAGAGATGATCACTAGTCATGAACTTCTAAGTAGTTTTAGTAGTTTTAGCCTAGTAAGAGGATCAGAAACCAGAGAATTGATTGGGGCATATCAATTATATTAGATTGGAGAAATTGATAAATGAGATGACAGAAGCAACAAGTATAAGTGGTACTTGCTAGGAGTTTGGAAGTGAAAGACACAAGAGTAGGAAGATAGTTTGATCAATGGCAGAGTCATGTGAATGTTTTTAAAGGAACAGGTAAGCCTTAGCATGATTACTAAATAACAGGGTAAGAACTGGTAGAGACGGAGTGATTGAAGACAAGAGAGAGAAATAATTGAAGAGAAGTATTACATCATCTTCAAAGAAGATGGATCTAAGACCATGTATCATGGACCTTGGGTCCTTGAAGGAATGCATATCATGACTGGAAGTACTTGGTCTTATTTGACTAGTAGTGGTAGTCAGGACTTTGGAATCTGGCTTTTAATCTTTTCCTGTTTTTCTCTTTTTCTAGTGTCTCATAAATCAAGAGTAGTCTACAAGATCTTCTGTTCTATATTGAGAGGCAGAATGCAGCAATGGAAAAGACAGAGTTATTAAACTGACTATACACTTTGACCCAGAAATACCACTACTAGATCTATTTTCAAAATAATAAGGGGGGGGGGGAGGAAAAGAACCTATTCTTAAATATTTAGAGCAGCTCTATTTATAGCAGCAAAGAACTGAAAATTGTAGGAAATTTCTCTATTAATTGGGAAATGGCTGTACAAGTTATAGCATATGATTATGATGGAATACTACTATGCTGTAACAAAGATGATCTCTATGATCTTAGAAAAGCATTGATATACGTATATGTAAATTTATGAAATATATATGAAATATGAAAAACAAAATGAGCAGAATCAAGAGAACATTTGTAGACAGTAAGAGAAATATTAGTTTAAGAACTTTGAATAAGTCATTTTGACTATTAAAAATTCTCAAATTAATTACAAAAGACATTTGAAGGAATATGCCGTCTGCATCCAAAGAAAAAACTAATAAACAGAAGTATATATAGAATGGTTTTACAAATACCATAATTGTGCCAATAATAGCCATTACCAGGGTGGGTGGCAGGAGGGATTAATAAAGGAAAAATAAGGAAAAAAAGAAAAATTGACACGATTGTATTATATCTTTAAAAGGACTAGCTAGTTGTATTCAATACATTTGTAGTTTCATTTGCAATCACTTTTTAAATTATGTTATGGAAATGATTGTTTTATTCCATAAATAAAAAAATAAAATTTGAAAAAATGATGAGAGAGAGAGAGAGAGAGAGAGAGAGAGAGAGAGAGAGAGAGAGAGAGAGAGAGAGAGAGAGAGAGAGAGAGAAGATGAAAAGATATACTGGTTGGATTTAGAGGACCTGGGTCTAAATTCTGCCATTTAATACTGTTGTGACCTTAGGAAAATCAACATCCTTATCTGCAAAATGAGGAAGTCAGACAAGATAATCTCCTGGGCCTCTTACAGCAGTGAACATAGGATCCATCTCTGTTAATCAGTGGAGCAGTATGGGAAGCATGGGTGCTCCCCCTCATGAATCTTCTTTGTGAGTAGAGATAAAAGTCCTCTTCAACTGAGAAGAGGAACAAGCAGAACTCTCCTCATTTCCTAACCCCATTTCTTCTTTGCTAGTTCCTGTGATTTCAGTGATAATTTCTATTTTTAATGACTCTCAGGTCTACTTTCCCCAGCCTTAACCTTTCTCTCAATCTCTAGTCTCATATCTCCAGTCATCCATTATATATTTTCAACTGGATTTCTCAGAGACTTTATGACAGGTAATAGGTTAAAGAGACATAGTTTCTGCATATTTAATACTTTTATTAATTATGCTAGTAGATAGTTAATAAAAGGATCAGTGACACTCTTGAATTTTAAAGATATCACATTGACTTATTTTTTATTTAATTAATTTATTTTGAATTTTACAATTTTCCTCCTAATCTCATTTCCCTCCCCCACCCCCAAAGAAGGCAGTCTGTTAGTCTTTTGCATTTTTTCCATGGTATACCTTGATCTAAGTTGAATGTGATGAGAGAGAAATCATATCCTTAAGGAACAAAAATAAAGTATAAGATTTAGCAAAATTACATTATAAGATAATGCTTTTTTTAAAATTAAAGGTAATAGTCTTTGTTCAAACTCCACAATTCTTTCTCTG
The DNA here is from genome assembly GCF_037893015.1 of Macrotis lagotis. Classification (NCBI taxonomy): domain Eukaryota; kingdom Metazoa; phylum Chordata; class Mammalia; order Peramelemorphia; family Peramelidae; genus Macrotis; species Macrotis lagotis. Next base: position 80,101,514 of record NC_133660.1, read on the forward strand.
GACACAGATGGTATTTTCCATTGCAGATATCCCCAAATTGTGCCTGATTGTGGATGGAATGAGCAAGTCCATTAAGGCTGATCATTACCCCCATGTTGCTGTTAGGGTGTACAATTCTCTTATGGTTCTGCTTGCCTTTCTCAGCATCATTTCATGCAAATCTTTCCAGGCTTCCTTGAATTCCCATCCCTCCTGGTTTCTAATAGAACAACAATGTTCCATAATGTACATTTACCACAATTTATTCAGTCATTCCCCAATTGATAGAAATTCACTCAATTTCCAATTCTTTGCCGCTACAAACAGGGCTACTATGAATATTTTTGTACAAGTGATGTTTTTACCCTTTTTCATGATCTCTTTAGGGTATAGATCCAGTAGTGGTGTTGCTGGATCAAAGGGTATGCACATTTTTGTTGCCCTTTGGGCATAGTTCCAAATTGCTCTCCAGAATGGTTGAATGAGTTCACAGCTCCACCAACAATGTATTAGTTTCCCAGATTTCCCACACCCCTTCCAACATTGATCGTTGTCTTTTCTAGTCATATTGGTCAGTCTGAGAGGTGTGAAGTGGTACTTCAGAAATGCTTTAATTTGAATTTCTCTAATAAGTTGTCATTTAGAGCAATTTTTCCACATGTCTATGGATTGCTTTGATTTCCTCATCTGTAAATTCCCTTTGCATATTCTTTGACCATTTGTCATTTGGGGAATGGCTTGGTTTTTTGTTTGAAAATTTGACTCAGTTCTCTTTATATTTTAGAATTGAGTCCTTTGTCAGAAATAATAGTTTTAAAATTATTTCCCAATTTACTACATTTCTTCTGATCTTGGTTACAGTGGTTTTGTCTGTGCAAAAGCTTTTTAATTTAATCTAATCAAAATTATCCAGTTTTTTTAATGATGTTCTCCATCTCTTCCTTGGTCATACAATGTTTCTTTTTTTCCATAGTTCTGACAGGTAAACTATTCATTGATCTCCTAGTTTGCTCATATCTTTTACATCTAAATCCTGTATCCATCTTGATCTTATCTTGGTATAGGGTGTGAGGTGTTCTTCTAATCCAAGTTTCTGCTATACTAATTTCCAATTTTCCCAGCACGTTTTATCAAAGAGAGAGTTTTTAATTCCAAAAGCTAGACTCTGGGTTTATCAAACAGCAGATTATTATAATCATTTCCTGCTATTACACCTAGTTTATTCCATGGATCCACCATTGTACTTATTAGCCAATGACACACAGTAGTGATGACTGATGCTTTATAATATAATTTTAGATCTGGTAGGGCTAAACCACCTTCGTTTGCACTTTTTTTCCATTAAATCTCTGGAAGTTTTTGACTTTTTATTTTTTCATATGAATTTACTTACATATTTTCTAACTCATTAAATAATTTTTTTGGAATTTTGATTTACAGGACACTAAATAAGTAGTTCAAGTTAGGTAAACTTGTCATTTTTATTATATTACCTCGGCCTATCCATGCACAGTTGATATTTGCCCAAATATTTAAATCTGATTTTATTTTTGTGACAAGTGTTTTAAAATTGTTTTCAAAAACTTTCTTAGTCTTCCTTGGCAGGTAGACTTCCAAGTATTTTATGTTCTTTGAAGTTATTTTGAATGGGATTTCTTTTTCTAGCTCTTTCTGCTCTATCTTGCTAGTCATATATAGATATGTTGAGGATTTACGAGGGTTTATTTTATATCCCACAATGTTGCTAAAGTTGCTAATTATTTCTAGTAGTTTTTTAGATGATTTTTTTGTATCCTCCAGGTATACCATCATGTCATCTGCAAAGAATCACATTGACATATTGATTCTTATATGCCCTTGGAAAAGTAGATGTTACTAACAGGCACAAATCAAGCCTGAATGATTAATAATCAATGAGAGCATGAATATTATAATAAGTTAACTGATTCTAATGAGGGACTGGGAGATGTGAATTTGTTTATATCATTTATGAATGAAGAGAGATAATCTCAAGTCAGGCCAGACCATTAGCAAAATATACTAAGAGTCTACTACATCCCAACCCTACTCAAATGGAGCAAAATGAACCAAAATTCACCTTAGATTAAATTCTTTGTAGAGTTCTCTAGTTTGGTAGGGTTTCCCTGTAGTCTGACCTTCCTTCTCAAAGAGGACCATGACACCATAACTTTCAATTGAATAGGACATAAGTGAGAGAGAGCTGTGCAAAACCACCAGCCTCACTTTTTCCTCAATAGTCCTCTGGGTCTAGTGGGCAAGATATAGGTCAGGATGAAAGGAGATGGCACCAAATGCAATGGGAGAGCTTTGACTTTTTATACTAAGGTCTTACCAGATCTCAGTTTGACTGAGGAAATACTCATTCAGTATTTAAGACTAGGTAAGAAATAAGGCAAGGAATTGCTTCTCTTACCTAATCCAAAAATAATTTCAATCTGGGAGGAGAAGATCCTCAGAGTTTCTGATCAAAACAGAAACAATTGCTATTTTCATTCACTTGGAGCTATCAGGGCCCAAACAATGGTGGGTTTAAACTAGGACATATTGTTGGTCTATTAGTGAGAGCCACAGTGATTTGAATAAATTTATGGTCCTCAAGGAAGAACTCTAGATCATAAACCCAAGATATCTTGCAAGATTTCAGTGATCAAAATTTACTTTCGCATGATACCCTATATGAAAAGGAGAGTAAAGGAAAGGATAGAAAAGTAACACCCTGGGGATTTGACAATCTCACTCATCAATATTCTTCAGAGACTGAACAACCTACAGATTTCTTCTTCTGAATGAAGAAATAAGAAGGTAAATACTTATTTAATAATTATTAATATGAGAGAAATAAGGATTTCACTCAATATCTTAAATTCAACATATACAAAATTGAACTCATTATCTTTTTCCCCAGGCCTTTCCTGTAACTTCCCTATTACTGCTGAGAGGATCGTTATTTTTTCAGTCACTCAAATTTGCAATCTAGGTATCATCCTGGAGTCCTTACTCTCTCTTTCCAAACCCTATTGAGCCCTATTGCTCTCAATAATCATTCTACTATATGTTCCCTTCTTTCTTCTGATTCTGCCAGCAAGCTGGTGTAGGTTAAGTAGACCTAACTTATTGTAATATTCTACTGCTTGATGTTTCTGTCTTATTTCTCATTACTCCAATCCAACCATCTACTCAGCTGTCAAACTGATCTTTCATTAAGTCTGACCATATACCTAGTGTCTTTCTACCTACCCATTCTCCAGTGGAACTTTTGGTTCAGGAAGGCACAAAGAAGGAGTCTGGGGCCAAAGATTATTCTGTTCTCAGAAAAATGGGGTGTCAGACTAGAATTATATTTATCTATTCCCTTATATATTACTAGGCTAGGAGATACAATTTTTAGGTTGAAGCTAAAATCTTTATTACTATTTCTTAATGGGGGGGGAAGAGCCCTAAGCCCATCAAGTGCCAGTTTGACATTGAAATTCATTTATCCAAATTGAGAACAAAAAATTGGGAAATCAGAAATGTATGTTTATACATATATCCTTATATGTTTACTTTGTGTGGATGCTCTCTATTTGATATATAAAACCTTTCTAGAGTCTAATTTTTGTGTGTGCATATGCGTATATATGTATGTGTGTGCACATAGAAATACATGCACATCAGCTAAGGCAAGGTTCCAGATCTTGTCCAAGGGCAAGCCCCCTGAAATCTCTATCTGGGGAAAGGAACATGATTAAAGTTCAATACTTGGCTTCTTCCTAGAGGTTTTCATTCTTCATGGTACTGAAAAGAGTGTCCTGAGTATCTTTTCTCTTGATGCTGGAAGACAGATGAACTGTAAGAGAGTCTCTTGCCCTGATCTTGCTTGCAGATGTGGGGCATTGATCTCTAATAATAAGGAAAGAGTCCTACATCAAAAAGCTTTGGGATATGGGACTCTCCTTACATGACTGACCAAAATATGTAAGGCTTGTGATCTCTATGAGTGAAAGAGTTGTGTGTAGAATGAAATTGTGTCTTTTGAAGTATTGATGTTTTATGGTATGAGCTATATGTTCAATTTAAAATATTTTTATGATCACAAAATTAGAAACTTAGAAATAATTTAACCTAAGACCATTTACTTAACATTCAATTGTAGTATTTTCTATGCTGAACATGTAAAGATCATCACCTCTATATCAAGGGCTTTCTAGGCTACATAACTAGCAGACTAAAAGAATTTTAGAAATATCTCAAGGATTGATATGCCTGTCTTGTTTGGTTTGCAGCATCCTGGGTGAATTCATGAACTTATCTCATATTAGTTGTTACTTCTGGCTAAGTCATCACTTATTTTGTTAGTTTTTATCTATAAGGATTTAAGATACCCATCATAGTTAATGAGCCAAATTGACCCTAGGAAAAAGGTAAACACCTCTGGAAGCCTATTATTTCTGCCAGGCAATAAAAAAGTGACTTTTTAGTCAATTTCTGCTTCATAACCTGAAAATGGTCATATGCTTCAAATGTGATTCTTTAATATGCTGGGAGAATCTGGCTTAATGGTGCTCAGTGGAGCTTATTTCTTCTCATCATTTGAAAGGTGGCCTATGCTAGATATATGGAGCTTTTAGGGCAGTAATGATGTATGTTTACAGCACATTCAGTTCCTGATAAACCCATAAAATTCGATTTATATGTCTTCTCAAGTAAGGGATAACCAGAGATGATCCTGGGTAGAAAGAAAAATCAGATAGTATGCCTTCAACTCTCTTTTTATGTCTTATTTCATTCTCTATGATCACACTTTTTACTTTCTCTCTCTCCATACTACTTTCAGAGATCCCTTCAACTTAAATCTTGATTCAGCAAAGGATATGAAGCCAGTTACTTATATCTCAGGGTAAGAGTTCTGTCCATGGAAAGATTTAAAGAGGTCTGGAACTTAGATGCAAAAAAAATACATCTTTATTTTCACTAATCTTTAAATGAAATTTAGTATTAGCTTCAATTTTGAATGTAGATAACTATGTGTAAGGACCCTTGGGCTTCACCAGACAGTGAAGGGAGTCCATGTAAAAAACAGCAAAAAATTAAGAGCCTCTGTCCTTGCGAAAATTTAACTCTTTTAGGCACTTTTTCCTCATTGGATAATAAAAAAGGCTTTGACATATATTAAAGAAATTTTGAGTATAAAAACATTTCAGATAGTAACAGTCCTATGTCTATGTAATCTGATCTGTCTTTTAATAAGTTCAGTGCCATAAGCAAACTTGTGAGTATAAATTGGAATCTCTGACTTTTGTGTTCTAATGAAATTATCGTGCTCTTACACTTTGGGAGCTCCTAAAATTTCTCCCTTTTATACCTTTATTTTGGACATGGGATAAATATTGCTGCATTCATTCCTATTAATTCAGTGAATAAATACAACATGAAAGAGAATTTAATGCGTTTTTCATCTCATAATTGTTGGTACTCTCTTTGATGGTGCAGATCATCCACATCTCCTTCTGTGCAACTATTTTCAATATCTTCCCATCATTTCTCTAATGGACATCCACTCAATTTGGAGAGGGAGCTATTTCTTATAGATTTCATGATATTGCAAGAATGTCAATGGAACATATAGCAGTAGACAAATCAGGCAATTTAGGGAATAGAATGCTAGACCTGGATTATAGAAGGCCTGTGTTTAAATTCAGATACTATGTTTCTCAGGTCAAGTATGCTTTAGTTTCCTCATCTGTAAAATGGAAGTAATAATACCATCCACTTTGCAATTTTTTGGTAAAGATCAGTGATTTACCATTGGTCAAATGCTAACGAAATTGCTAATGTAAAATAATACCATTTGTAAACACTGAAGCACTATAAATTCTATTACTTTTATTCCTCTACCTGCTTCATGACCAGTTCCCCTCTTTTTCTAGTAGAACATTTTTTTGTTGTTTTTTGGAAGGCAGTAGGGTTAAATGACTTGTCCATGGTCACACAGCTAGGTAATTTTTTTAAGTTCCTGAGGTCACATTTGAACTCAGGTCCTCCTGACTTCAGGGCCAGTGCTTTATCCACTGCACCACCTTGCTACCCCAGAAAATTGTTTTAATAGTATCTCCTATTTCACTCCCTGTGCCTAACTTTTTTTTTTGGTTTTTAATTTTTATTCAATTTTTTACAATTATATGCAAAGGTAGTTTTCAAAATTCATCTATTTGCAAATTTATTAACTCCACCTTTTTATTGCCTTCCCTTCCCTGCCCTTGCCCCATGGTAGCTATCAAGCTGTTAAAAGTTGTAAGTACCATTATGTTTATCATATTTCCATATTAGTCATAAAGGAGGAATTAGAACTAAGAGGAAAAAGAAAACCATGAGAAAGAAAGCAAAACATAAAAGAAATTCTCACAAGTGAATATAGTATACTTTGCTCTACATTCAGGTTCTATAATATTTGTTTTTTTCTGAATATGGATATCATTTTCAATAGCAGGTCCTTCAGGGCTGTCTTTGATCATTGAAGCAATATTTTGATAGTGAAAGAGTAGAATAGAATACCTTAACTGGTTATTCATCCAACCAAATACTACAAATGTCTTAATATGTGAATTCATTTTGTATTGAACATGATCACTATGGTGACAGCCACCATAAATCTGTGGTCAGATGATGCTCCTCAATTTTATAGTTTCATTACACTAAGGAAGTTCTGACTTAGAGGTGTTCAGTCATAATTCCACTTCTTGTTGTTGCTGTGTTTTTTCAGTCATATTCAAATCTTTGTGACCCCATTTTGAGATATTCTTGGCAAAGATACTGTAGTAGTTTGTTATTTTCTCCTCCAACTCATTTTACAACTGAGGAAATTGAGGCAAATAGGGTACCTAGGTTCACACAGCTAGTAAGTGTCTGAGGCTGTATTTGAATTCATAATGATGAGTTTTTCTTTTCCAAGGCCACCGATTATCTACAGAGGACAGCTATTATACAGATAACATTTCTTGACCACAAATAATAAAAACTAACATTTGTGTAACTCTTTCAGGTTTATAAAACTCTTTATAAATATTAGCTCAATATTTTTGTACACAATGATCCAGAAAAGGAGGGAGTGTTACTATTCCTATTTTACAGAAGAGAAAACTGAGACAGATGGAAGTTAAGAAACTTGTCAAGAGTCCCAAAGTTATTAAGAACTGAAAAAAGATTTGACCTCAGGTCTTCTGGCCTTCAGGTTCAGGTGTCTATACTCTGAATCCCCTTAGCAATTACTCTTCATTTCTTATTGGCTTGAAATGCTACTTGAATGCTTTGGAAACTGTTATGATTCATGGTTTGCAACCATAGAATATCACTAGAATTTTTGTTTCCCTATAGACTATGACTTCATTGATGTAAGGAAATCTTGGTGAGGAAATACCAAGAATAAGGACTCTTTATGTAACATAGATTCTTAAGGAATTGTCCAAGTTTACTGATAAATTAGCTGACATGCAAAGGTCACCCATCCAGCATTTGTTAGAGATAAAGTGTAACCCTGCCCATTCCCCCCACACTTTTAAGGGAGAAAAATGGAGTAATTAAAAATGATTTTATAACTTCCAAAAACCAATCTGAAATGGCCCTCTCTTTTTAATGATAAGAGTGCTTCATTAACTTAGTATTTCCTACCCAGCCCACTTGGATGATTATAAAACTTGCTGATGAGGTTCTTCAGTGATTTGGGTTTGATTCAATCAGCACAATGTCATATAAAACATATTGATGATCTCATCAACTATAGCATATCTCTCTTCCAGTATGATTTTGCACTGGGCATCCTTTCTGACAGTTTAAAAGAGCTTTATACTGAGTATGTGCCTATTTCATGACTCACTTGATATTGAGAATCAGAGAAAATTTCAAGGTTTTACTAAACATGTGGAAATATATATATATATATTTCAACATGTGTATATATATATGTATATATATATACATATATATATATATACATGATATACATGTTAGAAAAAATCCTAAGGGTGGCATTTTGCTCTATTAAGTAAAAAAAAATTATAGTCAACAAATAATGAAGTGTTATATCAACATTTTCATTTATTTTTATTAACTGTACCTTTTTATCAGGTGTGGTTTGACCTAGTATGATAACTCAAAAGCTGTAGTTTGTGAATACCATTTACAAAATCCTACTAGTTCCTTTTTTTCATCTTCATTGGGGATATCAAATATAGACTTGTGATTATTTTCTTAAAAATTCTATACAAGTTGGAAAATGCCCATATAAATCATTACCTATTCATTGTCTTTATAGTTAGTAATAATTCTCCTTTTTTCCTACTCATATATGTAGATCTCTTTAAAAAATATATCTTTAAAATATCTTGTAATTTATTCCCTCAGTGTAAACAAAATTTTTTACACCTCAATCACGAATCTATTACATGTAGACATGCATTAGTTTATCTGGTCTTTTGATTTTTATTTCATTTAGTTTTAATTCTATTTTCTTATATGGGACACTGAGGTCATCAATATGTTGTTCCATTGCCCTTGATAATTAGAGACTATTTTGTTAGAGACCATGATAAATTTTTTCCATCTCTAATCATTTATTGTTCTTTCAGTTTTATTCCTCTTTGAGAAATGCTCTTTTATTCTGATTTCAGTTTTAAATGCTCTTGAGATTATCTGTTTGCTGGCCAAGCTTTCAATAAAATTGATTCTTTTCCCACAATCCTTGTTATGTTATGTAATAATACAGTTGTTCATAATTTCTTAGTACTTTCCTTTATAAAATTTCTTATTTAAAATTCTGGTTTTTGGGGGTGGCTACGTGGCACAGTGGATAGAGCACTGGCTCTGGAGTCAGGAGTACCTGAGTTCAAATCCAGCCTCAAACACTTAATAATTACTTAGCTGTGTGGCCTTGGGCAATCCACTTAACCCCATTGCCTTGCAAAAATAAAATAAAATAAAATAAAATTGTGGCTTTCCCTTGTCGACCCCTCTTCTGCTGCTATCAAATATTTGTTGACTACAACAATTTCTAGACTTTTGATCTGTTCATTATGACAACTGGTTTACATTAATTATTTATTATTATGCTTATTTATGAAATGGTAATACTTTGTTGAATTTTTAAGCTGGTTTTCCATTTAACAGTACCAATACCTTATTTAATAAGGTCAGATTGATATTTTAATTTCTCTTTCTTTCTTCTCTCTTTTGCTACCTACTGATTTTTCTCTTGATTATAGATTTCTTTCATTTCTTAATCCTCATTTACAATTTCTGACAATTTTGAATTTCTCCATTTGACATTGAACCTTTGCATTAAAATTCCTTGAGTTTTAAAGTGTACTTTGATTTTATTTGGAGATTCTTATAGAGTTCTTCATTGTATTTCTCTATATCATGATTCCCTGCAACTGCTATTGTCACAAAAGTTGCAATTATCTTAATTCTTGTCCTTTTACAAACTGCCATTTTGCACAAAGCAACATGAAATGACCATTCAATGGAGTGATTGTTTTTCATGATACTTTTGGTTTCATGACAAAATCAATCCAGTCAATCGCTTCATTTATGTTCCACCTTTCCATTTTCTTCTGATTCCATTTATAGTAGAACTTTTAAGGTTGATAGGATTCAGAGTTTTATTCGTGGGTCGCTCATTGGTCAATAGATAATCTCACATGTAGAATACCAACAGTTGTGTTAATCTTTACAAATGATTGTTCTTAGTAATTCTTAGCACCCTCTGCTCTTTCTGCCATTCTGACTGGTTACTATTATGTCAGAAGAATGAGGGCCAATCTGTAATTTTCTTTGCTTCAAGAGGTTCTGTGGTAAAATAATAAATCATCTAGCATCTTACCTTCCAGAAATGAACTAGAGAAGCCCTCGGACAATGTCCTCAACCTGATAATCTTTCTCTGTGACTGTACTGGGAGGCTTTCTTTCATGGTATAACACTAGAATGAAATAAAGAGCAAGTCTTTATGGTTCTTTGACATAACAGAGCTGTAGGTCTCAATGATCTACTTGAATCATGCCAAACATATCTAATTTTCTCAAGTTCTTTGCTAGGGATATTAATCTCTTAACTCATGTTGGAATGTGACATAATTACAATCAATGTTGGTTATGACAGAAATAAGAAATGATTATTCATCTATACATGTATGTAATGGACATAGTAAATGATTATAGATTAATTTCCTAAAAATAATTTCTAGCTTAGATAAACTTAAAACCCTATCCAAAGTTCCATGTTGAATGTTAACTTCTTAAAGCAAGTAAACAAACTCAGAAAAATGTTATCAAATTACATGGATTACAAATTACTTGCTTTCTCTTTAGTATGGCAAATGAGATAATGTATATAAATTGCACTGCAAACTTTGAAGGACCAAACACCTTGCCCCCAAATTCTTAGTGCAGTCTTAAGCTATTAAAGTTTTTAAAATGAATTTACATGTTAAATGAATAAATACTTCCATTTAAGTCCTATACAAATTAAAATTCTCATAATGGCACAAAGATGCCTCTGCTCCTACTTTCCACAGTCTATATTAGACTGACAGACAGTGTGGTATAGTGGATAGAGAGTCAGCCTGAACAGTCAGGGAAGGCTTGGGTTCCTGTCCTGTCTCTTTCTTAATTATTCAGTACCCTCCACAACTTTAGATGATTATAAAGCAAATATTGATCTACTTTGGTAGAGGAGCTTTTTTTAGTAGGCTGCTATATTAATAAAATCATAGATCTGATAAAAAGGTAAATATTTTTTAATAATTTTTCATACTTTTCAGTTTGATATTTTAAAATGTGCAATTTGATTAGTCCTTTAAATAGTTCACACTGCAGGTCTTACTAGACAGTTTTTTCATGAGTTTCAGTGTCCCCCCAAAATCATCATCTGGTGTTCAGTTTTCAGATTATAGGGTTCATTGATTTCCTGTGGGATAGTGCTAAGATCATAGGAATTCAGTGTAACATAAGTCCGGTATATAAAACTCTTCCAGCTTGGAAGGATCTGCCTCCAATGTAGTGTCTTTCAGAACCCCAAGGTCACCAGATACTAGAAGAAGGCACTGGTTTTAAAGGTGACATACATCATTTATTCATTCAAAAATGTGCATATATATATGCATATACTGGGTGCATAGCACACGAGTTCTACATCAGACCTTGAGTCAATTTAGGATTAGGAAATTCAATGTCATAAGACTCTGTGAGAATGGCATTGAGTGTAATGGGGAAAAAAAGCTGAAATTATCCTATTTCTTTTTTTCTTTTTTTTTTTACGTTTTTGCAAGGCAAATGGGGTTAAGTGGCTTGCTCAAGGCCACACAGCTAGGTAATTATTGAGTGTCTGAGACCGGATTTGAACCCAAGTACTCCTGACTCCAGGGCCCGTGCTTTATTCACTATGCCACATAGCTGCCCTTGAAATTATCCTTTTTCAAGTGAATTGTCCTAAAGGACACGTCTGAGTTTATCAACCCTTTACTCAGAAAGTTCCATTCATTCCCTATATTGGCCATGAGATAAAATATAAACCCTTCTATTTATAACTTTTTTTACTACATGGCCTACAGTCGCAGGCTTTATACACATCACTGCTTTTCATACTTGCTAGACTCAAAAAAATTGACCCACTTGTTGCTTCTCTTCATTGGAAGCTGTAGTCACAACCCTGCATATAGACAGCTCAAGGCCAAAGGGTCATTTCCCCACAGAAAGAAGCACATGAATTTGGCAGTCCCCTGGATGACTGAGCAGCCTTTTTAAGGATCCCACTGCTCACCTCCTGACGTGAGGCGGGGGCTAGAAAAGGTGCCTAAAATTTGTCTACTTACCCAACCCTGATTATCACAACAGGAGGGGATCCCATAGTGTGGTCTAGACACAAAAATATCTTCAAAATCTTCTTCAAATAACATTCCATTCACCATCGGTTCATGGAATGTGCACACACTCATAGATAGAATAATAGATCTGAAAGATTAACTGGTCTTGTTGGGAGAAAACTCAGCAGGTATCATATCCAGATTGCAACTATGAGTGAAACAACATTGGCAAATTAAGGCCAACTTACTGGAGTTAGAGTTGGATACATGTTTTTCTGGGGTGGCTGCAGTGAAGGGGAGTGCCATGAAGCTGGAGTAAATTTTGCAATCAAAACCAATCTAGTCACATTCTTGAGGCTTTCCAAAAGAAGTGAATGACAGACTCATGACAATGAGATTGCCACTTCCAGGAAAACACCATGTCACCATCCTCAGTGGCTATGCTCCCACCATGATGAACCTTGATGAAATCAAAGAAAAATTTTATGAAGACCTGGAGACTCTTATCATCAATGTACCAAGAGAAGTTATAATTCCGGATGACTGTAATGCTAGACTAAGCTTAGATTACCAGACATGGCAGGAAGTCCTTGAGAGGAATAGAGTTGGAAACAGCAACAGTAATTGTCACCTACAGTTAAAGGCTTGTGCATCTTAAGCACTTCTAACCACAAACATTGCCTTCCATTTACCTAGACACCATAAAACTTCCTGAATGCATCCTCATCGCAAACATTGGTATCCATTAGACTATGTGATTGTAAGAAGAGACAAAGAGGATATAAAACTGATGAAGACAATGTGTGATGCAGACTACTGGACTAATCACAGACTCATCATTCACATTCATTCAAAGTGGTGGTCCCAAGGTAAAATGACTACCAGAAAAATTAATGTCAAGAGATTTTAGAATGTCTCTCTGAGTGGGAACAGTTTGTTTTTAACTAGGAGGGAAAACAGAGCCAACAACAGCAACAGTGGAGAAGAAAGAGTGAACAGCTTTCAAAGCACTTCCATTGCTCATCTGGACCAGAAGACTCACAAGCATCAAGATTGGTTTGATGAAAATGTTGGGGAAATACAGAAGCTGCTAAGAGAAAAATGAGAACTCCATAGGGTTTACCAGCAGGATAGTTCATCCATTTCTAAGAAGGCAGCATTTGTAAAAGAGAAACTTAGAGAGATGCAGGACTCTTGACTCAATAAGAAGGCAGATGAAATTCAGTTTTATGCAGACAGTAACAAAATTTATTTTGCCCTGAAGGCTATTTATGGATCAAAGGCACATGCTGCATCTCAATTACTTAGGGTTGATGGATCCACATTGATTAACAAAAGGGACATGATCCTAGAGAGATGAACTGAAAATTTCCATACTATTCTTATTAGATTATCAGCATTCAATTTAGAAGCCATAGACTGTTAACTTCAAATTGAAGTCCCTAACTGAAGTTACTTGCTTCCTCTTTAGTATGACAAATGAGATAATGTATGTAAATTGCACTGAAAACTTTAAATGACCAAACACCTTGCTGAAGGTCCCTAGCCGAAGTTACTACTGAAGAAGAATTTTTGAATACCATTAGACTTCTTTCAAGTGGCAAAGCACTTGGGCTGATTCTATTCCAACTGAGATCTACAAGATGGGGGAACCAATGCTTATCCAAAAACTGACTGAAATTTTCTAGGTTATATGAAATGAAGGAGTTATCAAGAATTCAAGGATGCTTCATCTTTCATCTCTATTAAGGTAAAAGGAATGGATTGTCTTGTGACAATCATCACAATCATGCCTTGTGAAAATGACTCTTTTAGTCATCCTTGCCAGAGTCCTTTTCAACAAGCTGATCCTTCACCTGGAAGATGGTTACCTTCCTGAGAGCCAGTGTGGCTTTAGAAAGAGTCAAGGAATAGTTGATATGGTATTTGCTGCCTGATGACTTCAATATTTGTAGATCTGACCAAGGCCTTGAATACCACCAGTCATGAGGATTTATGGAAAATTATGTCAAAATTTGGTTGCCTGGAACAGTTCATCAGTTTTAAATGGAAATTTCATGACAGCATGCTTGCCCAAGTTCTGGACAGTGGGTAATGCTCTTGAGATTTCTCAGTCATCAATGCAGTGAAACAAGGCTGTATCCCTGCTCCCATGCTTTTCTATGGAAAACTCAGATGGGACAAGTGCTCAGAAGGGGGTCAGAAGTAACACTGGAACACCCTGAAGGTCTGTTTTAAGAACTTTAGAACTGATTGTGCAGCATGGGAGACATTCACACAGGACGGTCCATCATGGCTTTCCATAATCATCAGTGAGGGTTCTACACTCTATGAGGAAGGCAGATTTGAAGCAGCTCAAAGAAAATATGACATATGTAAATTTGGAGTAAGCACCCATGTTGGTCACATGAACTCTATGATCTTTTTTTGTCTGATCAGCCACAGTCAGACACACTTTAATTTGTCTCAAGCATAGTGATATCATTCTTCAATAATGAAGGATAAGAGCCAACCAACCGACCTTCAGAACTCCTAGGTAACCCAGATACCACAAAAATGCACTGGTTTTAAAGGTGACAGGCATCATTTATTCATTCAAAAATGTGCCTATGAATGTATATATGTATATCCTACTTCAAGTGAATTCACCTAAAGGACAAATTTGATTTTATCACTTCTCTACTCAAAAGCTTCCATTCATTCATTCCCTATTGGCTATGGGATAAAATATAAACCCTTCTGAATGGCATTTAAAGCTCTTTACTGCATGGTCTACCATCACAGGTTTTATGCACATCACTGCTCTTGCTAGACCCAAAACAAATCATCTTACTTGCTGCTTCTTTTCAATGAAATTCTATTTTCTGTCTCAATTCTTGTGCATAGACATGGAGTTGCTGGGAATGTATGCTCTCATCCCCAACACTCCTTGAAAGCCTTAGCTTGCTAAAAAATTCAAGTAATATCTACCTGAGTCTTTTCTTGATCCCTCAGGGTCTAGTGCCTTTTCTGCAATGTTACCCTGCATTTTCTCTGGCTATATTGTTTCACTAATGGCATCACATATGATCAATTCACTTTTGCCTTTATATTACCAGTGTATCAAAAAAGTAGGGGCAATTTAATAAAATGATTATTGATAGATCACTTTGGGAATCACTAATGTGATGAGATTTAGAGTATGTAAGATTGATAGATGCTTTGGACTTGTATTTGGCAATAGATAAATAGTATGATCAGTATGACAAGAAACTAGACTTGATATGAAATTTGGGAAAAAACTACATAATCCAGACTTTTCTACTTGGGTTTGGAAATGACAGAATTCAATATTACTTCCTCTAACAAAAATGCTTCTTTTCTAATTGCATTAGGAATAAGTGCTTTTTACTTTTGAAATCACTGCCAAGAATGAAAGCGAAGTCCTATACCAAGCATTTATTAAATATTTAGTATGTTTCAGAGCTTGTTCCAAGCATTGAAGATACAAAGATAGGCAAAAAAGTCCTTTTATTCTGTCTCTATTCTAATAATGAAAACAATGTATATAACTAGTTACATACAATAGTCATATAGATTATGGAAACTAATCTTATCCAGGAAGGTATAGCAGCTGGGATGAGGGTGGAAGGGTGTGAGAACAAGGAAAACCTTTAGAAATCAGCATTTGAGTTGTTTTGAAGGCAGTCAGGGGAGACAGAAGGTGGAGGTGGAGGCAAAAGGAGGTTGGATGACTTCTTGGATGGGACAGAGGGTATCCAGGTCAGTCCTGTCTTTATCTAGACTCTGGACTTTATCATGTCCCCAAAACCAGGTACTTAACATCTTACTCCTCCTCATTCCCCTTCAAATTTATTTTATGTGAAAGTAGGAATTGTTTTTCTTTCTGCTTGTATATGTCTTTAAAAAGTGCCTGTCACATGAGAAGCATGAGGGACAGTCAATCTCCTGATGGTTCTTTATGTGAGAAACAAGTTGGCCAGTGTGGCTGGGTTGTAGACTGCCCAGGGAAGGAGAAAAAAGGCAGAAAGATAGAAAACATAGGTAGGAGCAAATTTGTGAGTCTTTCCATGCCAAACACAAAATTTTATAGTTAATCCTGGATGTAATTGGGAGCCACTATACTATACTGAGTAGATGGATGATAGGATTAGACCTTTACTTTTGGAAAATTACTTGTCAGTTGAGTGGAAGATGGATTTCACGGGGAAGAGAAGTGAGTGAAAGAATCCAAGCAGAAGAACATTTCAATTGTCATTGTGTGGAGAACTGTCATGCAGAGAGATGCTGTAAAGGTAGAAATGACGAGATTAAAAAAGATTTTCTTTACTAAAATATTTTTATTTATTTTTATTAAATATTTTCTAATTATTAGTAAAAAAATTCACCATTTAGTTTTAAAAATTTGGAATTCCAGCTTCTCTCCCTCCTTCTTGCTCTTATCATCTCTTTGAGAAGGCAAAGGATTTGATATTGTTAATAAATTTGAGGACATGTAAAACACATTTTCATTTTTAGCTACATTGCAAAAGAAAACAGACAAAACCCCCCTAAGAAAAATAAAAGAAATTTTTTAAAATGGGTGTTTCCATCTGCATTCTGAGTTCAACGGTTCTCTTGCTGGTTGTGGATGAAGATGATGATTAGTCATTTCAGTTGTGTCCAACTCTTTGTGACCCCATTATGTTTTCTTGACAAAGATACCAGAGTAATTTGCCATTTCTTCTCCAATGTGTCCATCCTCATGGACATATGTGGAACTGAGGAAAATAGGGGTTAGGTGAGTTGGCTAAGGTCACACACAAATGAGTCTCTGAGATCATATTTGAACTTAGATCTTCCTGATCCCAGGTCAATATTCTATTCGCTGCCTCACCTAATTGCCCCCAAATTAGATAACTATTGATCATTTATTACTGTGTATTTTGCATTTGATCTATTCTACTGACCCGCCACTCTATTTCTTAGCCAATACAGGTTATTTAATTGATTACTGCTTTTTCATATAGGTTGAATAGTCTGACATAGCGACACTACCTTACTTAACTTTTTTATTGATTGCCTTGATATTCTTGACAGATGAATTTCATTATATTTTCTAGTTCTATTAAACATTTCTTCTGAATAGCATAGCACTAAATAAGAAAATTAACTTAGAATTGTCATTTTAATTATATTGACTTGGCCTGCTTAAGAACAATGAATATTTCTCCAGTTGTTTAGATTTATCTCTATTTGCATGAAAAACATTTTGTATTTATGCTCATATAGTCCTTAGATTTGTCTTGGCAAGTAGACTACCAATATTATATATTATCTGTAGTTATTTTAAATGTAATTTCCCTTTCTCTTCCTGCTGGGTTTTTTAAGCATATAGAAATGATGAAGACTTATATGAGTTCATTTTATATCCTGCAACTTTGCTAAAGTTGTTCATTGTTTCAGCTAGGTTTTTAGCGAATTCTCTAGTGTTTTCTAAGTATACCATCTCCTCATCTATAAAAAGTGATAGTTTTTTCCTCATCGCCAATTTTTATTCCTTCAATTTAATTTTTTTTCTTATCACCATAACTAACATTTCTAGCAAAATATTAAATAATAGTGATGATGATGGATATTCTTAATTCACTCCTCAAGGCTTCAAATTTATTTCCCCTTCTGATGTTTGCTGATGGTTTCAGATAATAAAAAAGACTCAATTGATTCCTATGCTTTCAAATATTTTTAAAGGAATGATTTTGTATTTTGTCAGACTTTTTCTGCATTTACTGATATAATCATATCATTTTTGACGCTTTTGTTAGTGGTCAGTTATGCTGATCGTTTTCCTTACATTGAACTAACCCTGCATGAATCTCATCTGGTCATAAAATCTGACTAGTATTAATTAGGAAAATTTTTCTATAGTTTTCTTTCTCTGTTTTCTCTGTGGCTTAGGTATTATTAGGTATATTTGCATCAAAAATTAATTTGGTAGGATATTTATTTATCTTTTTTCTCAAATCCTTTATACGCTATTGGAATTCATTGCTCTTTAAATCTTTGGTAGAATTCACTTGTAAATCAACCTGACACTCGGATTTTTCCTTAGAGAATTCCTTGATGACTTGTGAGTTTCACTTTGAAGATAGAATTATTTAGTATTCTATTGCTTTTTGTGTTGGCAATTTATTTTTTTGATAACATTTATTTATTTCACCTAGATTGTTTATTGTCTTATAATTGGGCAAAATGGCTCCCAGTGACTTCATTTGTGGTACAATCATCCTTTAAATATTTGATAGTGACAATAGTTTTCTTCTTTCTTTTTAAAAATCAATTTAAGCAGTTATCTTTTATTATAAACCAACTCCTAGTTTTATTTATTAGTTTACTTTAAAAAAAATTTAATTCTAGTAATCTCTTCTTTGATTTTTCAAAATTTCAAATTTGTTATTTAATTTGAGATTTTTAATTTGTTGCTTTTCCTAGAATTTTTAGTTGCAGAACCAATTTATTGATTTGTTCTTTCTCCTTTTGTATTGATATGTGCATTTAGAAATATAAAATGTTCCCTAAGTACTACTTTGGTTGTATCCTTTACATTTTGGAAAGTTGTCTTATTCTATATCCTTCTATTTAATGAAAATATTGATTCTTTTGATCATTCATTTTTTTGTACACTCATTATTTACAATTAGATTATTTAATATACAATTAATTTTATTCTATGCTTCTATAATGTTTTAATAAATGTCATTTTTATTGTATACATTGCAAAATGGTGCCTTCAATATATTTTTTTTTTGTATTTGAGGTTTTTATGTCCTAAAACATGGTCATTTTTTTGAAGATGTTACGTATAACTGAGAAAAGGTATATTGTTTCCTATTCCCATTTAGTTTTCTTCAGGGGATCTATCATATCTAACTTTTCTAAGAGTCTATTCATATACATAATACTTTCTTATTTATTTTATGGTTAGATTTATAGCTTTGAGAGGGAAAAGTTGAGGTCTACCACTAGTAAAGTTTTTCTATCTATTTTCTTCTGTTTTTCATTTAACTTTTCTTTCAAGAATTTGAATGCTTTGCCATTGGTGCATTATGTTTAGTATTTTTTAAATTTTTATTTAAGACAATGGGGTTAAGTTACATGCTCAAGGTCACACAGCTACGCAATTATTAAATATCTAAGGTCACATTTGAACTCAGGTCCTCCTGACTCTAGGGCTGATGCTTTATCCACTGCACCACCTAGCTGCCATTATATTTAGTATTATTATTACTACCTTTTTTCGTGTTTTTTTTTAAGAAAGATGTAGTTTCCCTGATTATTCCTTTTAATTACATCTGATTTGTATTTGCTTTGTCTAAGATCGTTTACCTATCCTTGCCTTTTTTAATTTCAACTGAAGCAAATAAATTCTGCCTCAGATCCTCATTTTAATTGTGTGTGTGTGTCATTCCGTGTCAAGTATGTTTTTCTCTGCTTCAAGAGTGTTTCTTGTAAATAACTTATTGTTGGATTCTGATTTCTTATCTATTCTGTTATTCACTTCCAAAGTATGGGTGAGTTCATACCATTCAAATATTTCTCTCCACCCTGCTTTCTCTCTCTCTCTCTCTCTCTCTCTCTCTCTCTCTCTCTCTCTCTCTCTCTCTCTCTCTTTCTCCTGTCCTTCCTCTAAAATCTGTTTTGCTTCTGACAGCTGCCTTCTTTTTTCCCTGCCTTTCCTCTCTTTCTTTTATCACTTTCTTCTCCAATTTCTCTAGCAAATAAAATAGATTTCTATTACCAACTGAATCTTTCTCTTCTCTCTGTCTCTGGCTCTGGCTCTGTCTCTCTTTCTCTCTCTTTGAGTGTGTGTGTGTGTGTGTGTGTGTGTGTGTGTGTGTGCGTGAGTATACCTCTAGATAGATATAGATATAGAGATATGTGTAGTATATATTTTTCTCTTTGAACTGATTTTGATATGACTGAAGTTCAATTGGTGTCTATCCTCTCCTCCCCCTACCATATTGTCATCCACTATAAAAGTTTCTTTGTGTATCTCTTTTGTGTGAGAAAATTTTTCCCATTTTCCCACTCCCTTCCTTCTTTTCTCAGGAATATCGTTTTCTTTATAACCCCTTTTTTTACATTATCTCAAAATAATTGAGTCCCTTCCATACCCTCTTTCTATTTTCTTTTTAACTGCCCTAATAATGATAAAGTTCTTGGAAGACACAATTACCAAAAAGAAAAACAGTTGAACCTTATTTCGTCCTTTATGATTTTTCTTTAATTTTTATGTTTCTCTTGAGTTTGTTTGCTCAGTCATTATTTTTAGTCAATTCTGGTCTTTTTATCAGGAATGCTTTAAAGTTCTTCAATTCATTAAATTAGCTTTTTTTTCCCTTGAAGTATTATATTCACTTTTACTAGGTAAAGTATTCTTGGTAGTAGTAATCTTTTACCTTTTGAAATATTATATTGCAGTCCACTTTTAATGTAGGAGCTAATAAATCTTGTGTGACTTTGACTGTGGCCCCCTGGTGTTTGAATGCTTTCTTTCTGGGTCCTTGAAGTATTTTTAATCTGCGAGCTCTGGAATTTGACTATTAATGTTCCTGAGTTTTCATTTGGTCCTCTTTCAGGAGGTAATCAGTAGAGTTTTTCAATTTCTATTTTAACCTTTGATTAGAGGATATTGATGCAATTTTCCTTGATAATTTAATGAAAATGTGATATCTAGGCTCTTTCTTTGATCATGGCTTTCAGTGCAATAATATTAAAAAGATCTTAACTCAATTTGTTTTCCAGGTCAGTTATTATTTTGATGAGACATTTCATAATTTTTCTGTTTTTTTCATTCTTTCAACTTTGCTTTATTGTTTCTTGATATTTCATGGAGTTATTAGCTTTTATTCACTTAATTTTTATAATTTATTATAAATTTATATTATCTAAATTTATATATAAATAAAAATATAATTTATTACATATAATAATTATAGTTTATAATTTTTATAAGATTATCTTCTTCAGTTATATTTGTATCTCTTTTTCTATTTGACCAGTTCTATTTTTAAGGTCTTAATTTATTCAGTATTTTTCCCTTTTACCAAGCTATTGTCTGGTCATTCAAGAATTTGATTATATGAATTTTTTTTAAATTGGAGAGCTAGGCAAGTTGCTTCCTCTGCTATGCCAGCTTAGCTCCATCACCAAAAGTTTCAAAAATAACAGGACTTGACTATATTTATTTATTTGTTTGTTTGTTTGTTTGTTTGTTTTTTCATTTATTCACAATAATGAATAGGAGTCAGTCCAGCTAGCTGGTACAATGAATAAACATCAGCCCTGGAAGTCAGAAGGACTGGAGTTCAAATGTGGTCTGAGACACTAGCTAAGTGTCCCTTGGTCAAGTCACTCAATCCTGGTTTTCTCCAAAAAAGAAAAGAAAGAAAGAATGTATAGAGAGATGTAAAGTATAAAATGTTTTGAATATGTTTTAAGAGGCAAGAGTGTGAAGAACTTTAAATACCAAAGGACCTGATATTGTTTCCTGTAAGTAAAAGGGGACCATTGCAGGTGGATCACTTGTTATTGAGTAGTAGAGGATAACATTATTAGACCTAAGACCAGAGACTTCCATTTGCATTTCTTTATATCTTCAGAACTTAGCTTGGTACTTGGCTCAAAGTATCATTTAATAAATGCTCATTGAATGATTGACAAGGGAAATTATTGGCATTATGGAGAAAAAATTGAAGTAAGGAGAGACTTAAGACTTCGAGAACAATTAGAAGGCTAATGCAATAACCCAGATTAGAAGTGATGAGGTTGATAGTTTTACCCATGGAGAGAAAGAGACCAAGAGAAGAGAGATAGAGAAGGTAGAGATTATATTTGGCAACTGACTGGAATACAGGATAAGATGAGTGAGCTTGGAAATAATTTTTATAAGGTAGAGGGGTGTGTTACAAATCTGATCTGGAGAGAATTCAGTTGAAGGAAAGTTAGAAAAGTTTTAAAGTAGTAAATAGCAGGTAAAGGTAATTTTATAAAGATTCAAACTACACCAATTATTTGACTTTATATTGCAATGCAATATCCATTTTATTTAATGAGGTCCTAATGTATTTGGAAATAGCTTGTGTGCCTATGGGGTGAAGTTAAAGAATGGTTGGACCCTCCGAAGTTCTCCTATATGAGAAATGGAAAAAGTGAGGCTTTTGAATTTAGGCAGACATTTTAAAAAAAACACTGACTTAATTAACATAAATGAGAATGTTAAATTTAGAACATTAAATAAATGAGTGAACGAAAAAGTGTTTAGTGAAAGCTTATTATATCCAAAGCAGTGTGCTGCACACTTAGTATACAAATTGAAAAGTCAGACAGATCCAGTTCTCAGGTAGCTCATATAGTATTCAGGAAGACAACACATTTGGGAGGTTTAAGCTACTAGTTAGATGAAAAGATCTTTAGGGTGCAGCAGTAAGGCAGATAGTGATATATATTCTTTCAGTGTCATTTCTACTGATAAAATCATATTAGTCTGTGATGTTGTGCTATTTGACAATGACAGGGACTTTGGTGGCAAGAATTTGTGATCTTTTGGGAACTACTCTTCTTAAGGTTCTTGGGTTCAGGGCTTTGGGCTTTCTCCATAGGGACCCAAGGGGAGGGAGTTGTTGAAGTGGTGGTGTTAGTTTAATTTGCCTGGCAAATGTCACTTCTTGTTTCTCCCTAAAAATTTGTTTCTTTGCTTAAACTGAGTCAGTTTGCCTGTATATGGAACGTGAGGAAGTTATTTTTTCTCTTTAGTCTAATAGTATTATGGCATTATAGTAAGACATCAAAAGAGGTGGAAACATTAAGAAAGCATCAAAGATCACAACCAAGAGATTAAACTTTGGGGCCAGACAACAAAACCAGTAATATAAATAACAAGAATTCATACCATCTTGTACCAATCTAGATTTCCATTCTAGTATTCAGAAAATTGGACAAAGATGTTTAGATTCTTTTTTGAGATAAATTTAAACTCATGAAGATGAATCTTTTTGGTCCCTAGATCAATTCTCTAATCACTGCACCACCTAACTGACCTGCATATAAACAGTTCCAAATATAAAGTCTGAGAGAGGCTGTGTGACCAAATGAATAGAAATATAGATTTGGAAACAGGAAGCTCTGAGTTCCAAGTCCAAATCTGAACAAATAACCCTGGGAGAACCAATGAAATATTAGTGCCCCAAGGAAACTCTCAAATACTTTTAAATTACAGAATTCTTATGATATGCTTTGGTAGGTAGTGTTTTCATATGAATTCCCTCATCTAGTGAATTCTCTTTCTTTCTCCCTCATCTGGTATTGTTGACAAGACAAAATATCACTATTCATCTCTCAGTTGTTCATGATATTCCAAATACAGCAATTATTCATTAAGCACCTACTATGTGCTAAGCAGGGGAAATAAAAAAGAAAAAACATAAAATAAAAATAGCCCATGCACTCAACTTGCTTACTTAGTATTGAGGAAGAGGTTTGGTTGTGTGTACATATGTATGTGTATGTGTGCACATGCACACACAGATGTGTTGCAACATGAAAATGCATATATATGCAGAGAAAGAGATATGAGTATGATAATTTAAGGAGAAAGGACAGATCACTAAATAACAGCTAGTATTTACTTAGGGTTGAAAGGTTTTCAAAACACTACAAATATTATTTCATTTAATCTTTTCAAGCATTCAATGACATAAGTAGTATTATTATTATTCTCATTTTGAAGCTAAGTAAACTGAGTCTGAGAGATGTTAAGTGACTTACCTAAGGTCACAGAATGTTCCTGAAACTGGTTTTGACCTCATTGCTTCTTGATTTTAAGTTCTATTCATTTTCTAGCTATCTTTAGGGAATCAGGGGAGATATCTCACAGGAGATGACTGAATCTTGAAGGACATTAGTGATTCTGAAAGGAAGAAGTAAGGTAGTAGTGGGGTCCAAACACTTAAGGTACCCTATGTGAAAGGACAAAAATAGGATATAGAGCACTGAATTTAGAGGAAAAGAAGAGGGCTAGAATATATGTTGTTCAAACGGAAGTAATACACACTTTGCCTGGAAAGGTAAATTAGAAGCAGATTGGAAATGACTTTAAATGCCCATTTAGAGTTTTTGTTTTTAAACCTAAAGACAATTGGAAGTCACAACCTGCATAGTTCCATAATCAGACAATGCTTTAGGAATATTACTTTCACATTTACATGGAGGATAATTTAGAGAGGGGAAGAAGGAAACTATAATCTGTAAATTCTATTGAAAGTTTCTTGCAGTAGTCCAAGCAAGAGGTCAAGTAGTCCAAAAAGGTCTCAACTAGATTGATGTCAGTATAAAGATTGAGTTGGATTTCATAGATACTTTACAGATGGAACTGATAAACTTTGTGACTGATTGGATATGGAAAATGGGAGACAGGGAAGAATCAAGGATGACTCCACTGCTATGTATTTGGATTGCTTGAAGGATAGTGAAAATTCTTTTCATAAATAGATAAGTTTAGAAAAGGAGGAGGTTTGAAGTGCTGCCTTCTTTCAAATTCCAGCTAAAAGTTCTGCCTTCTAAAAGACTTTACCATTTCTCCTTTTTGCTAGTGCCTTTCCTTAACTGATTTTTCCAGTTTAAACTATATGTGTATTTATTTGAAATAATTATTTGCATTTTATCTCCCCTATTAGACTGAGCATTCCTTGAGAACCAGAATCACTTTTTTGCTTTTCTCTTAGCAAAATGTTTGGCACATAATTGACATTTAATAGATGATTGTTAACTTGATATGAAGGACATCCATAGCAGGTGGCCAATAGGCAGTAGATGATTCATGAGGGGAGCTTAGGAGAAAGAACAGAACTGCACACACATACACACACATATGAATGACATCTGCATAGAGATGATAGTTGTACTCATGGGAGCTGCTGAGATCACTGACAGAGGGTGATCATTAACTGTGATCATAGTAGTGCTTTGTGGATGAAACAATCAGTATGATTTTTTAGATCTTTTTTTTCTGTCTACCCAATATTGGATAGAATATGGATAAATGTGCCATAGACATACAAATAATAAACATTGTCATTGAAAGGAAATGTAAGTCCCTCTTTAACCTTACAATTTTCTATCAAAAAAGTATTCAAAGATCTATATGCATCTAAATTTTTAAAGTCCATTATTTACATGTCTTTTTGTCAGAGGTCTAATAACACAAAGGACAATGTAGAGGATCTCTTCCTTCTGGGTCATTATCCACCCCCCTCTTCTGAACCCCTCCACTCTGCCCCATCTTTGTCTCCCTTACCCAAGAAAATTACTATTTAATAATTCCAAGCACAGGATAACTCCTTTTGCAAGCTAACATTGCACAATAGCATAGAAAGAAAATTTTATTGAAATCTTATAGAGCTTTTATTCTTTCATATGAATTTTTGTTATTATTAGAACAAAATAGGATTGTAAACAGAAGTGTAGAAAATGGACAGATACCTTCCAAGTAGTAAACCTCTTCCCCAGGTATATAATAACAACTTTAGCATTTTTACAGTACTCTAAAGTTTGAAAAACACTTTGCAAACTTTATCTCATGTGATTTTCATCACAGTCATCTGAGGTAAGAATATCATTTTACAAAGTGTTTTAATGTTCAAAGAGGCTCTGACTTGCCTGGAGCTTCACAGATAGAAATTATAGGAGATTAGATAGGAACCATGCTATCCTCTAAATAAAACTAAGTTCTGTTATCATTCCTTTATTTTATGCTAGTTTTCAATCAATAGTCATAATTCATATTGATATAGTGCATTAAAGTTTACAAAGTGCTTTTCATTGTAATTTATCAATAAATCTTTATTATGTACCTTCTATTTTGAGATCTTGTGCTGAGCTGAGAAAACAGAGGCAAAAGTGTCTGTGTGTGTGTGTGTGTGTGTGTGTGTGTGTGTGTGTGTGTGTGCAGGTGTGTGCTGCTCATGTTAATTATTCACAAACACACCATAACTTGACTCTAATGTAATTTTCTCCTATTTGAGAATGAAGTACAATAACTGTAACTATATATATATATATATGAAATATATATATATGAAATGTATAAAATAAATAGAAGGTAAATTAGGGAGAGAAGGATCTAGCAAAAGGGGTAAATGGGTGTTACAAAATACAAGGTGCTTCATACAGTGAATTTTGAAGAAAAACTAGGATTCCAAGAGAGATGAGGAAGGAGTACATTATAGGTATGGAGATGGGAGATGGAGTGTTGTATATGAGGTATATAAGTAGATATTGTATGACTGGATCATAGAGTGTGTGGGTTGATGTCAAGTGTAAGAAGGCTAGAAATGAAGAAAATTAAATATCAAGCAGAAGAATTTATATTAGATTCTAGAGATATTAGGGAACTACTGGAGTTCATTGAGTGAGGATTCTAGAGTGTGGTGACTTGGTCAGACAATGTTTCTGGTGACTTTGAGGTAGATGAGTTAGAATGGAGATAGACATGAAGGAGGGAGACCAAGTAGATTATTGTTAATAATTTAGGTGAGAAATGATTAAGGCCTGAACTGTATAGAGTGAAGGGGACAGATATGAGGAATATTATGAAGAAAGAAATACCTAGGAAGTAAGACCTTGCTGCTTTACAACTTTGAGAGGCCCTCCTACCAACCCCTTAGATTGGACTTCATTAATATGAACCTATTCTATCCAATCTATTCCTCATACAGATGACTACATATTTTGATGGTGTTCCATCTAGCATCTGGAAAGAATATCCCCTACTTGAAAGAATCCTCCCTACTCCTTTTTTTTTTAGGTTTTTTTTTTTTTTTGCAAGGCAAACGGGGTTAAGTGGTTTGCCCAAGGCCAAACAGCTAGGTAATTATTAAGTGGCTGAGACCAGATTTGAACCCAGGTACTCCTGACTCCAGGGCCAGTGCTTTACCCAATACACCACCTAGCCGCCCCCTCCTTTTTTTTTTTTAAGAAAGATTTTATTTAGAGTTTTACAATTTTCCTCCATTCTTTCTTTCCTACCCACCCCACACAGAAGGCATTCTGTTAATCTTTAAGTTGGTTCCATGTTATACATTGATCTCACTTGAATGTGATGACAGAGAAATAATATCCTTAAGGAGGAAAAATAAAGTACGAGATAGCAAAATTACATAATAATATAACTTTTCTTTTCTAATTTGATGGTAAATAGTCTTTGATCTTTGTTCAAAGTCCATAATTATTTCTCTGGATACAGATGGTATTCTCCATAGCAGATAGGCCAAAATTGTCCCTGGTTGTTGCACTGAAGGGATGAACAAGTCTATCAAGGTTGATCATCACCCCATGTTGCTGTTAGAATGTACAATGTTTTTCTGGTTCTGCTTACCTGGTTCAGCATCAGTTCATGCAAATCTTTCCAGGCTTCCCTGAATTCCCATCCCTCCTTGTTTCTAATAGAACAATAGTGTTCCATGATATACATATACCACAGTTTGTTAAACCATTCCCCAATTGAAGGACATTCACTTAATTTCCAATTTTTTGCCACCACAAATAGGGCTACTATAAAGATTTTTGTACAAGTGATGTTTTTACACTTTTTTATAATCTCTTCAGGGTATAGACCCAGGAGTGGTATTGCTAGGTCAAAGGGTATGTACATTTTTGTTGCCCTTTGAGTATAATCTCAAATTACTCTCCAGAAAGGTTGTATAGTTCACAGCTCCACCAACAGTGTAATAGTGTCCCAGATTTCCCACATCCCTTCCAACATTGATCATTGTCCTTTCTGATCATATTGACCAGTCTGAGAGGAGTGAGGTGGTATCTCACAGATGTTTTAATTTGTATTTCTCTAATAAGTAATGATTTGGAGCAATTTTTCATGACTGTGGATTGCTTTGATTTCCTCAGTTGTAAATTTCCTTTGCATATCCTTTGACCATTTGTCAACTGGGTAATGACTTATTTTTTTGAAAATTTGACTCAGTTCTCTATTTTAGAAATGAGTTCTTTGTCAGAAATATTAGCTGCAAAAATTGTTTCCCAATTTACTACATTTCTTTTGATCTTGGTTACATTGGTTTTGTCTGTACAAAAGCTTTTTAATTTAATGTAGTCAAAATTATCTAGTTTGTTTTGAATGATGTTCTCTGTCTCTTCTTTGGTCATAAACTGTTTCCCTTTCCATAGATCTGACAGGTAAACTACTCCTTGATCTTCTAGTTTGCTTATAATATTGTTTTTTATGTCTAAATCAGGTATCTGTTTGGATCTTATCTTGGTATAGGGTGTGAGGTGTTGGTCTAATCTAAGTTTCTTCCATACTAACTTCCAATTTTCCCAAAAGTTTTTCAAAGCGAGTTTTTATCCCAATAGCTGGACTCTTTGGGTTTATCAAACACCAGATTACTATAATCATTTCCTGATATTGAATCTAGTCTGTTCCACTGATCCATGACTCAATTTCTTAGCCAATATTAGATAGTTTTGATGACTGATGTTTTATAATATAATTTTAGATCTGGTAAGGCTAAGTTGACTTCTTTTGCACTTTTTTTCACTGAATCCCTGGAAATTCTTGATTTTTAATTTCTCCATATAAATTTACTTACAACTTTTTCTAACTCATTACAGTAATTTTTTGGAATTTTGATTGGTAGGGTGCTAAACAAGTAGTTTAATTTTGGTAGAATTGTCATTTTAATTATATTAGCTCCACCTACATGAGCAGCTGATGTTGGCCCAGGTATGTAAATCTGATTTTATTTGCATGAGAAGAGTTTGGTAATTGTTTTCAAAAAGTTTTTGAGTCTGCTTTGGCAGGTAGACTTCCAGGTATTTTTTTTTTTTGTCTGGGGTTACTTTGTTGTTTTTTTGTTTTGTTTTGTTTTTTCCTTTGTTTGTTTTAGGTTTTTGCAAGACAAACTGGGTTAGGGGTTAAGTGGCTTGCTCAAGGCCACACAGCTAGGTAATTATTAACTGTCTGAGACCAGATTTGAACCCATGTACTCCTGAGTCCAGGGCTAGTGCTGTATCTACTGCACCACCTAGCGGCCCCTCTGGAGTTACTTTGAATGGGATTTCTCTTTCTAGCTCTTTCTACTGTATCTTGCTAGTCATATATAGAAATGTTGAGGATTTATGAGGGTTTATTTTATATCTTGCGATTTTGCTAAAGTTGTTAATTATTTCTAGCAATTTTTTAGATGACTTTTTGGGATTCTCTGGGTATACCATCATGTCATCTACAAAGAATGAGAGTTTTGTCTCTTCCTTCCCTACTCTAATTCCTTTAATTTCTTTTTCTTATCCTATTGCTGAGACTAATGTTTCTATTACGATATTGAATAGTCAGGGTGGCAATGGCCATCCCTGTTTCACCCCTGATTTTATTGGGAATGCCTCAAGTCTATCCCCATTCAATATAATGCTTGTTGATGGTTTCAGATAGGTACTGCTTATTATTCTAAGGAACAAACCATTCATTCCTACACTCTCTAGTTTTTTTTTATTAGGAATGGGTGCTGTATTTTGTCAAAAGCTTTTTCAGCATCTGTTGATATGATCATATGAATTCTGATGGGTTTGTTGCTGATATAATTGAGTATACTAACAGTTTTCCTAATATTGAACCAACCCTGCATTCCTAGGAGAAATCCTACTTGATCATAATGTATTATCCTAGTGATAACTTGTTGTATTCATTTTGCTAAGATTTTATTTAAGATTTTTGCCTCTCTATTCATCAGGGAGATAGGTCTATAATTTTCTTTCTCTGTTTTAACTCATCCTGGTTTAGGTATGCGCACCATATTGGTTTCATAGAAAGAGTTAGGCAGAGTTCTGTCTTCACCTATTTTCCCAAAGAGTTTATATAGAATTGGAACTAATTGTTCCTTAAATGTTTGATAGAATTCATTTGTGAATCCATCTGGCTCTGGAGAATTTTTCTTAGGGAGTTCAATAATGGCTTGTTGAATTTTTTCTGAGATAGGGGATTTTAGGTTTTTAATTTCATCTAAATTTAATCTGGATAACTTATAGTTTTGTAAATATTCATCCATTTCACTTAGATTATCAAATTTATTGTCAAAGAGGTGGGCAAAATAATTCCCAAAATATTATTTTAATTTCTTCTTCATTGGTGGTGAGTTCACCTTTTTCATTTATGATACAAGCAATTTGGTTTTCTTCTTTCTTTTTTTTAAATCAAATTAACCAGAGCTCTATCAATTTTATTTTTTATAAAACAAGCTCTTAGTTTTATTTATTAGTTCAATAGTTTTCTTGCTTTAAATTTTATTAATTTCTCCTTTAATTTTTAGAATTTCTAATTTGGTATTTAATTGGGGGATTTTAATTTGTTCTTTCTCTAAAGTTGCATCTTTAATTCATTGATTTCTTCTTTCTCTAATTTATTCATGTAAGCATTTAAAGATATAATATATCCCCTGACAGCCACCTTGAGTGTATCTCATAGATTTTGGTGTGCTGTGTCATTATTGTCATTATCTAGAATGAGATAATTAATTTTTTCTATAATTTGTTGCTTGATCCACTCATTCTTTAAAATGAGGTTATTTAGTTTCTAATTAGTTCTGAGTTTATATATCCCTGGCCCAGTATTGTATATTATTTTTATTGCATTATGATCTGAGAAAGATATATTCACTATTTCTGCTTTTCTGCAATTGATCATTGTTTTTATGTCCTAATACAAGGTCAATTTTTGTGTAAGTGCCACGTCCTGCAGGAAAAAAAGAATATTCCTTTCTATACCCATTCAGTTTTCTCCATAGGTCTATCATATCTAGGTTTCCTGACAATCTATTTACCTCTTTAACTTCCTTATTGTTTATTTTATGATTCAATTTATCTAAATCTGAGAGCAGGAGATTGAGGTTTCCCACTAGTAGAGTTTTGCTGTCCATGTCTTTCTGTAGCTCTTTCAACTTATCCTCTAAGAATTTGGATGCTGTCCTATTGGGTCCATACATATTTAGTATTGAAATTACTTTATTGTCTGTGGTACCTTTTAGGAGGATATAGTTTCTGTCCTTATCCCTTTTAAGGCTATCTATTTTTGCACCTGCTTTGTCTGAGATAAGGATTGCTACTCCTGCTTTTTTTCACTTCAGCTGAAGCAAAATATATCTTGCTTCAAACTTTTACCTTTATATATATATATATATATATATATATATATATAGATATAGATATAGATATAGATATAGATATAGATATGTATATATATATATAGATAGATATAGATATAGATATCTCAGTTCAAATGAGCATAATGTAGGATTCTGGTTTTTAATCCACTCTGCTATTCGCTTATGTTTTAAGGCAGAGTTCATCCCCTTCACATTCAAAATTATAATTACTCTTTATTGCCTTCAATACCTTCTTCCTTCTGTTTTTATTTTTCCCCTTTTATCCATTAATCCATATTCCCCAGTGTTTTGTTTCTTAATACTGCCACCTTCAGTGTGTTTGCCCTCTCATATCACCCCCTCCCCCCTTTTTCCCCTTTCCCTTTTCCCCTTCTTCCCTTCCTTCTGTTAGTCCCCTTTTTCTCCCTCTCACCATCCCCCCTCCCCTTTTCCCCTTTTAATGCTTGAAAGGTAAGATAAGTTTCTTAACTTGATTAATGTGTCTAAGTTAACTTTAAGCCAAGTCTGATGAGATGAAAATTCAGATGATTCTCTCCTCCTCCCTTCTTTCCCTGAATTACAATGGGTCTTTTGTACCTCTTGTAATGAGATTTACACCATTTAGTCTACCTCCAACCTCCCTTCATCTTACTGCCCCCTTTTTTAAGAAGGTATTGTTTTAAAATCATTCTGAGTCACAGAAAAGTTATGAGTGTCCATCACTTCTGGCTATGTATGTTCTCTCTAATAGATTTGCAGTTCTCATGAGTTATGAGACTCTTTCTCCCAAGTGGGTATATAACCAGTTTCATCTTATTGTGTAGCAGTTTTTTTTTTTTACCTTTTTGTGCATCTCTTGAGCCTCCTGGTTGATGTCCAAATTTTTTAAATAGCTCTGGTCTTTTCATCATGAAATCTTGGAAGTCTCCCATTTCATTAAATGTCCTTCTTTTTCCCTGGAAGAGAAGGCTCTGCTTTGCCAGGCAGTGGATTCTTGACTGCATCCCAAACTCCTTTGCTCTTCAGAATTTCTCATTCCAGGTCCTTTGATCCCTTAATGTTCATGTGGCTTGGTCCTGCATAATCCTTACTGTGGCTCCTTGGTATTTAAATTTTTTATTTCTGGCTGCTTGTTGGACTTTTTCTTTTATCTGATTGTCCTGGAATTTGGCCACAACATTCCTTGGTGTTTTCATTTTAGGATCTCTTTCCTGAATGGAGAAATGTATTCTTTTTGTTTTTGTTTTTGTTTTTGTTTTTGCAAGGCAAATGGGGTTAAGTGGCTTGCCCAAGGCCACACAGCTAGGTAATTATTAAGTGTCTGAGACCAGATTTGAAGCCAGGTACTCCTGATTCCAGGGCCAGTGCTTTATCCACTAAGCCACCTAACCGCTCCCTAGATGTATTCTTTCAATAACTATTTTGTCCTCTGGTTCCATGATATCAGGGAAATTTTCTATCACTAAATCCTGTAATATTAAGTCCAGTCTTTTTTTTTCTCTTCAGTGTTTTCAGGAATGCCTATAATTCTCAAATTCTCCTGTATTGATCTCTTCTCAAGGTCAGTGGTTTTGCTGATGAGGCATTTTATATTTTTTCTATTTTTTTGATATTTTGGTTTTGTTTAACACAATTTTGTTGTCTCATGAGGTCATTAGTTTCCACCAATTCCATTCTTTTCTTTAGAGAAGATTTTTCTTCATTTATCTTTTGGTACTCCTTTTCCAGTTGGTCCATTGTATTTTTGAAGGACTTTTCTATTTGCCCAAATGTAGTTTTGAGAAAATCATTTTCTTTTTACACTTGCCCAATTGAGGATTTGATAGAATTATTTTTTTTGCATTTTCCCAATTGAGGATTTGAGAGAATCATTTTCTTTTTGTATTTGCCCAATTGAAGATCTGAGAGAGTTATTTTCATTTTGTATTTGTCCAGTTGTATTTTCCAAGGATTTTTTTTTGTTGCATGATGTTAATTTTCTCTTGTAACATGTTAATTTTCTCCTGAGTTTCTTTTCTCAATTTTTCCGATTGATTTTTAAACTCCTTCCTGATTTCTTCAAGGAAGTCTTTCTGTGCTAGAGACCAATTCATTTTCTCCTCAGCAGTTGTAGGTCTCTCTGGATTAGAATCTGTCTCTTCTAAGTATTTCTCCATGGGCCCCCCTTTTCTCTTGTCTTTTTCCATCTTGTGTTGGTGACGGGGGGAGGCTGGCTCTCAGAGGTTTGCTTTTGAGGATCCTAGAGGTTTTGTTCACTTGGCTTAGTAATTCCAAGGGCCAGCCAGTAGGGGGTGCTGGTTGCTTTCTCTGGAGTGAGGTCGTCAGTGGCAGGGTCTGAGATGAACTTGAACACTGGGCTGGGCCCTGGGGGAGGGAGTTGCTCTCTTTTTGTTGAGTGAACTCTGTAGTTCTGGGGGTAGTGGAGGAGAGGGGTTGTTTATTGTTTGTTCTGGGCAAAGGTCTCTGTTGAAAGCATGGAGTTCAGGTCCCTAGCCCAGCTGGTTGTTCTCCAGGCATCCTCTGAGACTCTGTTAGAACTTACCCTTCTGTAGCTCCTCTCCCCCCAGTGGAAGACTCTACAGCTAAAGTAGGATCTTGCACCCACCACTGAAGTCTCTATAACTAAGGCTGACCCTCTCTGGCTTCCCCCAGGTGCCCTCCCTGTGATGATCCTCTGTTCTCATTTCCTAGTTCACCCACAGTTCCCTGAGACAGACCTTCTTTGTAGGTGTTTTTCTCCTAGCTTCTCTTTCTGGGTTTTGTTGATTGAATTTTTGTTAAGAGGCTTCTCTCCCTAAAAAAAAAAATTAAAAAAAATAAAAAATAAATAAAAGGGGTGGCTAGGTGGTGCAGTGATAAAGCACTGGCCTTGGAGTCAGGAGTACCTGGGTTCAAATCCTACCTCAGACATTTAATAATTACCTAGCTGTGTGGCCTTGGGTAAGCCACTTAACCCCATTGCCTTGCAAAAAAAAAACCTAAAAAAAAAAGAGGCTTCTCTCATATTATTTCTGAGGGGAAACAGAGAGCACCTATCACAGTATCTGTCTTCTCTCTGCCATCTTAGCTGGAAGTCTGTCCTCTCTACTTCTTAAGAAGCTATTAAAGCACTTTAATTTCTAATCATTCATTTATAGACCACTGCATAGATTATTCAAATCAATTTGGAATTTTAGTCTTTACTACTATTTCATAGCTAGACCTGAAGTAGAAAGGATAGACATAAGTAAATGTGCTCTCTCCTATAACTTTGGAAAGGCAATTGCCATAGGTCCTAGCATCAGGTAAATTTGATTTCTTAGGGTAGGAATGTGGGACACACAAACATATATATTTGCATATATATATTTCCATGTCTATATTAACATCTATCTTCTAGCTATACATCTATTTATCTGTCTGTCTATCAGTCTCAACTTTAAATTTCTCATTTGGTGCAGAAAGCTAAAATTCAATGAAGAAAATTTGCTTCTTCTTTGGTACGTGAAATGTCTCCCCTATTAAACTAATTGTGAGGAAGGATCATTTCATTTTTTTTTTTTGTATTCTAAAGCTTGTGTTTGTCTGACCGAGCTGAATATAGTCCTTTCATCATTTTGATCTAGAAGTTATTAAAGAAAATGTTAGAGGTGACTTAGTGAATAAAGAAGAGAGTCATTCTCCTTGTACCTAACTTGAGACAGAGTTTAGTAAAACATAAAGCAGGTGATATTCACACCTTTCCTTGTAAACCCTTCTCTCCCTGACTCTTTTATAGACTTTAAAGTGTATGTCTAATCTAATTAGCTCTGTAGGAACAAAGGAACAAAGTCATATGGAAACCCAAAAGTAGGTTTTGACCTCAATAAGATTTTTTTTCTTCTATGCATTGTGTTTTAACTAAGTGTTCTTTTTTCCTGATTTGGCTTCAAGTAACTCTGAGATTTATAAATAGAAACACCTGTGCTAACTTGGTATTGTCACTATGGTTGTATATAATTGGTACCAAAATTTTCTCTACTGAGGTTGCCTAGTTGTTATATTCTTTTCAGACATTGCCAGTAGAAACATGATCAATTAGACATTTAATTAATGAGATACTCTTAATGTTTCCATTGGTACCATAGCTATGTATTACTGCAGTGGCAACTGGCCCTTCTCATGCTATTATTGCTCAGCCATTTGCAAGTAGATATTTTGCATTTCTGTGGTAGCTGAGTGCCGTTTAAAGTATCCATTTGTGGGTTTTATTTCCCAGCAATTGGTATTAGAGGAAATTCTATGAGAAATCAAAAGCATCTTTGTTGAAGTCTTTCTTGCAGTTTATTTTACAGCAAAACAGTCTAATTAAATCCATTTCATTGACCTTCATTTGACAGGGAGTTCATGCAAAAGCCTTGTATGACTACTTTGATTTATTTTTGAACCCCAACACATGTTGGTGAACATTCCAAATAAATATCCTAGAGGAAAATGAAATCATTTTACACATTTGTAAACTTCTTAGGCTTCAGGTTAAGAACCTTTAACTTTCTTTGATAAGTGTTTAGGACTTTCCAATTCATATGTTATTTCTATATTTTGCGAATGACTTTAAAAACATACAAGATTCATTAGCCTGTATTCTAGAAGATAATGCCAGTGAGGGAGGCCAAGTTCGTGGGACTGATTCCCCAAGAGATCTGTTAGTTTGACTCTGGTTCATGACTCTAGACTTCAGGCAGATTACAGATGCATGCTGCTGAACATAGTTCAGAATAGTAGAAAAACATGAATTGTGTCCAAGCTAGAAAAATACAAAAACAAATATAGCATGTATCCTATATTCCATCAGCTACATGACAGCAAGTGACTTATTGAAGGAATTTTCATAAAGAATTAGGAGAAGTGTAGAAACATACAGATATATGGTCTTGATGTCAAGGGGTTTATAATCTGCTTGGAGAGACAAATCATAGATGTATGAATGTCATTAAAGGCAGCCTATACTTAAGAGACCTATATTTAAAGAGACAAGATTCTGGAGAAATGCAGAAAAGAGGGGAGCATTAAATTAGTAATAATTAGGGAAATGAAGGCATTGGGACTTGAGATGGGCCTTGGACTAATGGTAGAATTTAGATAAACAGAATAAGGAAATCATGGAAAAAATGGTAGGAGGGAAAGTGATGACATTTCAGACATGGGTAATATTGTGAATAAAGGTAAAATTATAGGAATATACATAGGAATATATGATCATAATACAATTTGGTTTTTCTTTCTTCAATTGTTTGGCATCTAGTTTTTACAAGTTAAAGCATACTTTTCATCCTTTTCTTTCCAAGGAAGTAAGTGAAAATTCAGACCTCATAAGGAATATAAGGAATTTTCAAAAAATCTTTTACAAATTTCCTTGTGTTCTCAAATATAGATAAGCCCTAAATACTTCTTGTAAATACTGTGATTATATGGATATGCTTCCTACTTGAAATGCTAAAGCCTAATTATTCAAAGGTTGCATCTTGGCACTTACTTAAATAAAATTTCTTAGGACAAGATTTAAAGGCAAGTAGATTGGTTATGCAATTTCTTTTTTTTTAATTTTTTTTATTCTCATTTTGTACAAATGTTTTTTTACATTAATAAAATATTCTTGTTTACAAGTAAACAAGATACACCTCCTCCCCCATGAATATAGATAGACTTGCTTGGGCGAAAAAAGTAAAGGGGAGAGAAAAAAATTAAAATAAAAAAAATAATAGTAATAATTGTAGGTATGGTCAGGTGGCGCAATGGACGAAGCACCAGGCCTGGAGCCACAAGCACCCGAGTCCATATCCAGCCTCGTAAACCCAACATTCCCCCAGCTGCGTGACATGCAAGCCACCCAATCCCCACTGCCCTGCAAAAACCAAAAAAAAAAAAAAAGAAAAAAAGACCCAAAATAAAATAAAATAGTAATAACAGTAGGGGTAGCTGGGTGGCAGACAGAGCATTGGCCCTTGAGCCAAGATCACCTGGGTCCAAATCCGGCCCCAGACACCCATAGATCACCCTGCTATGGGGCCCCAGGCAGGCCACCCAGCCCCACTTGCCCTGCACCCTCCCCCAAATAATAATAACAAAAAATGTGCTTGAGTCTTTGTTCCAACACCAACAACTCTGTCATGGGTGGATCTCATTCTTTATGATAAGTCCATCACAAAAGTTACTTCTATATTTTTCCACTGCTGCCATTGCTGATCGCAACTCCCTCCTTTCTTATTTCTCCACTATCCTGTACGCTATTTTCTCTCTCCTTTCACTGTGACTCTGCTGTAGAGTCGTTGACTGGCTCAGCAGACAGATCCCTGGTCCTGGGGCCAAGAAGCCCTGAGCCCCCATACCACCCCTTAGGCCCAGAATCCACCTGGCCCCTTGGTCCTGGGCAGGCCTTCCAATCCCAGCCCCTTGCAAGAAGTAGGAAAGAAAATGTGTTATATCTGACCACTGTCCCCCCATGGTCCATCCTCTCCTCCTTTATTCACATCCCTACCCCTTCCCCCTGCTCCCCCCTCCTTCTTACTCCAGATGTCTATACCCCATTGAGTATATATGCTGTTTCCTCTCCTAGCCATCTCTGATGAGAGCAAAGGTTCCCTCATTCCCCCTTGCCTCCCCCCTTCCATATCATTGCAATAGCTCATTGTAATAAAAAAAATCTTATGTGAAATATCTTGGACTATTCCCCCTCTCCTTTTTCTTTCTCCCATTCCATTTCCCTCTTTTTTCTATTGACTCCATTTTTACACCATATTTAATCTTCGAATTCAGCTTTCTCCTGTGCTTCAACTATAAAAGCTCTCTCTACCTGTTCTATTAACTGAGAAGGTTCATATGAGTATTATCAGTGTCATTTTTCTATGCAGGAATGCATGCAGTTCATCCTCATTAAGTCCCTCATATTTCCCCCCTCTCCTCCAATCTCCATGCTTCACCTGAGTCCTGTAT
Source organism: Macrotis lagotis (assembly GCF_037893015.1). NCBI lineage: Eukaryota > Metazoa > Chordata > Mammalia > Peramelemorphia > Peramelidae > Macrotis > Macrotis lagotis. The sequence continues at coordinate 80,139,483 of NC_133660.1, forward strand.
CTGAAGATCAAACCTCCTGTTCAGCTCTGGCCATTCCAAAAGGAACATTTGAAATTCCCCTGGTTCATTGAAAGTCCATCTTTTTCCCTGGAAGAGGACATTCAGCCTTGCTGGGTAGTTCATTCTTGGCTGCATTCTAAGCTCTTTTGCCTTCTGGTATATTGCATTCCAAGCCCTACAAGCTTCCAATGTAGTTGCTGCTAAGTCCTGTGTGATCCTGACTGCAGCTCCACGGTATTTGAATTGTGTCCTTCTGGCTGCTTGTAATATTTTCTCTTTGACTTGGGAGTTCTGGAACTTGGCTATAATATTCCTAGGGGTTGGTTTTTTGTGATCTCTTTCTCTGGGGGATCGGTGGATTCTCTCCATTTCTATTTTGCCCTCTGCTTCTAGAATATCAGGGCAATTTTCCTGTAGTAATTCTTTGAAAATGATGTCAAGGCTCTTTTCCTGATCATGACTTTCAGGTATTCCAATATTTCAAATTATCTTTCCTAAGTCTGTTTTCCATATCAGTTGTTTTTTCAATGAGATATTTCACATTTTCTTCTAATTTTTCATTTTTTTTGTTTTGAAGTATTGATTCCTGATTTCTGGTAAATTCATCAATCTCCCTGAATTCTATTCTTTGTCTGAAGGATTTGTTCTCAGAGAGTTTTCTTATCTCTTTTTCCATCTGGCCAATTTCGCTTTTTAAAGCATTCTTCTCCTCAATAACTTTTTGAAATGTTTTATCCATTTGACCTAAGCTGGTTTTTAGCATGCTATTTTCTTCAGCATTTTTTTGGATTTCCTTGACTAAGATGCTGACTTCATTTTCATGTTTTTCCTGCATCTCTCTCCTTTCTTTTCCCAGTTTTTCTTCCAACTCCCTCATTTGATTTTCAAAGTCTTTTTTGAGCTCTGTCATAGCCTGAGCCCAATTTCTGTTTTTCTTGGAGTCTTGATGCAGCAGCTTGTGCTTCCTCATCTTCAGACTGAGTATTTTGGTCCTTCTTGGGCTCATTTGCAAAATATTTCTCAATAGTCTTCCTTTTGTTTTTCTGCTTGCTCATTTTCCCCAGCCTGGGTCTGGTTTGGGGTGTTTCTTGAGCTTTTTGGGACACTCCCACAAGGGTCTCAGTGTGTGAGGCTCTGTCCTCCCTCCTGGTCTGTGAATGAGCATAAGCACCTCCCTCTGGCCCGGGGATGAGGTGGGGGGGGGCTGCTGTTCTATGGGGGGGCCTAGACTGTGATCAGGATCTGAATGTGGTCAGAGCCCCAGAGTCCTGTTCCAGGGGCAGAGGACAGAGCTCGCAGTTTCTCTTCACTCCCCTCCCTCAGCTCAATGAGCTGTTTATGCAATTTCAAAGTAAAATATGCCTTAAGGTTCTTTGAGTGTTCTCCAGCTAATGGATTTAGGGCAAAATCTATGGACAAATTTATAAAGTAAACTTTCTAGTCGAAACTGTATCATAGAATGAAAAAATTAAAGATAAAAAGGACATTTTAGGTCATCTATCCTAGTTCCCTTATTTTACTGATGAAGAAACTGAAGACAAGTGAAGATCCTTAACTTACTTAGCATCATACACTGAGGGTTTGAATTCAGTATCTCTGTCTTTAAAGTTAGTATTCTTTCTGCTAACGTGTTATTAAACTCAATCCCTTTACTGCTAGAAACTCACAGTTGTAGCTTGAGAGTCATTGGGTAGAGTTCTTATGTTGACATTGCTATGGAGATCAGTTTGAATAAAGGTAACTTGGCTGAACCCCACTTTTGTGGTTTTCAGTCTAGGAAAGTAAGGCTATCCACATGGACAGGAAGGTACAGAAGACTGGAAGAAATATGTGTAAAACTTTCCTTAAGAATCTCTGAACTAACCAGTTGGTCTTCTAACTCCTCATACTTTTCTGCTGCTTTTCTTCCTCTTTCAGTATGAATGTGTAAAATGAGTAGAAAGAGTGCTAGATTTAGAATCAAGATATGAAAACTGAATCCTGATTCTTCAGCTTATCAATATGTGACCTTGAGAAAGTGACCTAGTTCTTGACTTATTTATCTATAATTTGAGGGATTGAACTGGATGAACTCTAAATTCTCTTCTAGGGCTAAATCAATGTCCCTTTGATGGAACACTGAAGAAGAGCATTCTAAAGAGCCTGGAAGAATTGTTTCTTGTTTTTCTTCTTTTGTTGCTAGAATGGGCCTAGGAGAAAGTTTTGTCCCCTTGAATATTTCCATACTTTGAAAAATCTTGAGAAACAATTATCTTGTTAATTTCATAATTCCTTAAATCAATTTTTTACTTCAAGGCTCTGGGATATCATCCAGGTAGATAAATCTTCCACTAATGTGGATTGTAGCCTTCCTATGTATATCAGAAGATAAGTTGAATGTGCTTCCATGGCTGCAATTACCTAGGTAAGTCTGAAAGGATTTCCCAAAGCACTGTGGTTAAGTGAATTGCTTGGGTCACACAGCCTTATATATGTCAGAGATGGAACTTGAACCCAGGTCTTCTTGGCTCCAAATCCAGTTTTCTAACTACTATGCCATGATTTTTCTTTCACTGGCATATTTTTTAATGATCCAGGTTCAAGTCCACACCACAATGAGGCATCAGAGTAGTCCTTAAAAAGAAGTCTAACAAAAATACATTTCTTAATTTGTTGAAAACTCTGTACAGGTTCATCTCAACATATATAGAGCAATAGGAGATAAATCTTGATTATAAGAGGTTGGTCTAATGAAAAGAAGGGTGCATAGATCAGAGGTGTTATACATGGGATACTTATGCATGTGGGCTGTAATACTCCTGAGTGTAGCTTGAACCAGATTAAAATGTAATTTGTAAATATTTAACAAAATCCCCTTTTAAATGAATGATTATTGAAACTCTGGGTCCACCTGACAGTTATTATGCTAAATTTTTTGGTTTTTCTTTTGCCAGGCAAGGGGTTAATTGACTTGCCCAAGGTTATACAGCAAAGGAAATGTTAAATGCCTGCGGTTGTATTTGAACTCAGGTCCTCCAAACTCTAGGGCCTGTGCTCTATTAACTGTACCACCTAGCTGCCCCACTAATATATTTTAGGAACATTATTATATTTGTCCTCTTTGAGATGATGCTGAATGAACAAATATTTTCCCTTTCTTATTGAAACCTCTCGAAATTCATTCATCATTTATTCATATTATCAAACACTTATGTGTGCAAGCCAACTGTACTATATACTGAAACTATAAAGATAAAATCAAAAACGAACTTCCCTCAAGGGGTTTATATTTTACTGAATTTACTCACATCAGACAAATTTCAGGATTCAGAAATAGGTATTCCCCCCCCCTTCATTTCCCAATATTGAAAGTCAATGTGACTTTGACTTTCATTTATGAATAAAAGAAGACTTGGGGTGAATTGGGCCTACAGAATAAACACTGATTATTTATTTATTTATTTTTTTAGTTCTTGCAAGGCAATGGGGATAAGTGGCTTAGTGGCTTGCCCTAGGCCACACAGCTAGGTAATTATTAAATGTCTGAGGCTGGATTTGAACCCAGGTATTCCTAACTCCAGGGCTGGTGCCCTATCCACTGTGCCATCTAGCCACCCCGAACACTGATTATTCTAAAGACAATGGTTGAAATAATAGAATCTCAGTTTGGTTGGCCTGGGATTAAAAGAACCAAATATAAAACCAATTAATGTCTTTTTTTCAGTTGAACTTTAATTTATTATTATTATTATTATTATTATTACAATACCTTTGTTATAAGAGTAAACCTAGCTCTTCCCTTGAGCCGTCCTAGGTAATCATTTAAAATGGTGAGGTATTCTCTTGATCCAGAGAACCCCCCAAAATCATGCAAGTCAAGGGGTTCAAATCCCTGGCTCCACTTCAAGAACACCCATGAAACAGCTCAAGCCATCAAGGGCATGCGCATCCGAAAAGCTACCAAGTATTTGAACGATGTCACACTGAAGAAACAATGTGTTCCATTCTGTCGATATAATGGTGGCATTGGCAGGTGTGCCCAGGCTAAGCAGTGGGGTTGGACACAGGGTCGTTGGCCAAAAAAAGAATGCTGAGTTCTTACTGCATATGCTTAAAAATGCAGAGAGCATGGCTGAATTAAAGGGTTTGGATGTGGATTCTCTCGTCATTGAGCATATCCAGGTTAACAAGGCTCCCAAAATTAGACAGCATACTTACAGGGCTCATGGCCGAATCAACCCATACATGAGTTCTCCTTGCCATATTGAGATGATACTTACTGAAAAGGAACAAATTATTCCTAAACCAGAAGAGGAAGTTGCTCAAAAGAAAAAGATATCCCAGAAGAAACTGAAGAAACAAAAGCTTATGGCACAAGAGTAAATATGACATTAGAGTACAAATAAAAGTGAAATGAAAAAATGAAAATAAAAGTATACCTAACCACCCCACCTCCAAGAAGATGAGAAACCTCAAGAATAGTGAGTTGAGAGAGAAAACAATGTACTTCAGTCTGTGTTCAGATTCCAATGATTCTGTCTCTGGGGTGAGTTACTTTGTTTATCCTAAGTCCACCAGAGAAGTTGCTTCAATATTTTTCCCACAGTTGCTATTACTAGCTGTACCTCCACTTTATTCCTCCCCACTCTCATTTATTCTATTCTCTCTCTCCTTTCATCCTGGCCCTGTCCAAAAGTGTGTTGTATCTGAGTACCTTCTCCCTCGATCTTCCCTCTCTTCTATCACCTATTGCCCCCTTCCCTCCCCCCATTCCCCCTTATCCTGTTCCTTTCTTCTCATTTTTCTTTAGCGTAAGAGATTTCCTCACCCTATTGTGTATGTTATTTCCTCTCTGAGCCATTTCTGATGAGAATGAATGCTCACTCATTCCCCCTTGCCTTTCCCCTTTCCCTTCCATTGAAAAAGCTTTTTCTTGACTATTATGTGAAATGTTGCAGCTTCTTCTTCATCTCCTTTCCCTTCATCTTAGTACTTTCCATTCTTGCCCATAGACTCCATCTGTTTACTATATTCTACCATTATATTTCACTCCTTCCTGTTCTTTCCTGTGCCCTGTTTATATATATATATAGATATAGATATAGATATAGATATAGATATAGATATAGATATAGATATAGATATACTCCTAACAACTCTTATAAATGAGAAAGTTCATAGGAGTTATCAGTATCTTCTTCCCATCAGGAATACAAAAAGTTCAAAATCATTAAGTTCCTCCTTCTCATCCCCGCCCCCCCCCCCCCCCCCCCCCCCCCCCCCCCCCCCCCCCCCCCCGTTCACCAGAGTCCTTGGAGTACTTGTAGATCAAACTTTCTGTTCAGCGTTCAGCTCTGATTGGAAAGTCTGAAAGTCCCCTATTTTACTGAAAGTCCATCTTTTCCCCTGAAAGAGGATGTTCAGTTTTGCTGGATAGTTGATTCTCGTTTGTAAACCAAGATCCCGATGAGCCCTTCATGTAGATGATGCCAGATCCTGTGTAATCCTGACTGTGGAGCCTCTGTAATTGAATTGGTTGTTTCTGGCAGCTTTTAGAATTTTCTCTTTGATTTGGGAGTATTGGAATTTGGCTATAATGTTCCTGGAAGTTTTCTTTTGGGATCTCTTTCAGGAGGTGACTGGTGAATTACCTCAATTTCTATTTTACCCTCTGCTTCTAGGATCTCAGGAGAATTTTGTTGTATTATTTCTTGAAAAATGAAGTCTAAGCTCTTTTCCTGATCAAGCCTTTCAGATAGCCCAATAATTTTAAAATTATTTCTTTTGGATCTGTTTTTAATGAGATATTTTTTAATGAGATATTTCACATTTTCTTCTAATTTTTGGCTTTTTGGGAAGAGTTTTATTTCTTCTTGATTTCTTGCAAAGTCATCAGCTTCCTTTAGTTGCATTCTGTATTTGAAGGAGTTATTTCCTTCAGAGGATTTATCTCTTTTTCCAGCTGGTCAGTTCTTCTTTTTAAGGCATTCTTCTCCTCAATTGCTTTTTTTTGTTTTGCTTTTTCCATTTGGCCTAAAATGGTTTTTAACATATTATTTTATTCAGTATTTTTTTTGTATTTCTTTCACCTATTTGTGGATTTGATTTTCATGTTTTTTTCTGTATCACTCTCATTCTCCTCCCAATTTTTCCTCCACCTCACTTAATTTCTTTTCAAAGTGTTTTTTGAGCTCATCCATAGTCTGAGCCCATTTTCTATTTCTCTTGGAGGTTCTGGATATGGAAGCTTCAATTTTGTTCTCATCTGAGTATATGTTTTGATCGTCCATGGGACCACTTCCATGGTCAGATTCTTCTTTTTCTGTTGTTTACTAATTTACTCAACCCAAGAAAAATCCACAGTACTTCCAAGGCTTTGAGTTTCTTTTTTTTTTGGTGGGGGAACACCCCACTGGGACTTTTATTCCTCCAGGGTCTTATGCTCTCTTGCCTGTCCTTTGGTATATAGATGAACACTGCACTTTCCTCTGCCCTCGATCTGTAAGGAGGATTCCTGCTTGGCTATCTTAGTATGGAAGCCCAAACTGCAACTGGATCTGAGTGTGGGCAAACAGCACAGTCCTACCCCAAGGGAGAGTAGAGAGATGTCTACAGTCTCCCCTGACCCCCTTACCCTCTGTGGGCTGTGTTCTGGGTGTACAGGCTGCTTTCTCCAGATTCTTGCTTCAGATTCTGTGGCTGGTGCTTCTTACTTCACACTCATTCTGGTGTAGCAGAGTTTTCTCACTTCCCCTTCAAGATGTTGCCTGTGATCTCTGGGCTAGGCTGGGTTGGACTGCACTGTGGCTGAGGCTTTTTCCCAACCCCTAGTCCTGGTGAAACGCACCTTTCCTGTGGAATTTCTAAGTTATCTTTTACTGGGAAAATGTATCACTCAGTCTTTCTGTGCTTCTGCCCCTCTAAATCTTGGCTAGAGTCATAATTTGTTGGCTTTTGGAGTTTTGGGGAGAAGGAGTTCCCAGGAAATGCTTCCTGGCATGCCTGGCAGCATGAATGCTGCCATCTTGGCTCTGCCCCCAAACCAATTCATGTTAATTTTTTTTCTTTTACTTCTGTTAGCTGCTTGTTTTAAGGTAGTTTCATGCTGTTTTATATAACAAAAATAGCCATGAAAATGAAAGCTTATCAGAAGCTTCCTTCCTTCCTTCCTTCTTTCCTTCCTTCCTATTTCTCCCCCCCCCCTTCCCTTCTTTCCTTCCTAACTTCATACTTCCTGCCTTCCTCCTTAAGTTGATAGGGGGAAGATGAGAGGGAGAAAAAAATGCTTCATATTTGAAAAATTAAAGAATTTAAATTTACAAAGGTCAAAAAGTTAACAAAACAATTGCAAAAATATTATCCCAGTAGTATAAAAAATTACAGGTCTTGGTCAACTTCATCTTGAGTCTCTATTTTTCATACTTCAATAGATTATTATGGGAAATTATAAAATTGAGTGAAACAAAAAGAACTCATTCCAAAATAGTTGGGGTAGAGGGAGTTTAGGGGTTGGAGGAGAATGAGGTGACAGCACAAACTTGCTCCCAGAATATTATTTTGTTCTAATGTTATGTAAATATTCCAAATTCAAAACAGAAAGTTTATGTAAAAGATGCCAAGTCAATCTCTCTGTGTGTTCCATTCCTTGTTACTTGGGAAATGATGTCCTTTCTGCTTAATGATGCTGAAAATCACTCCAAGAACATAAAGCCAAATATGCAGCAGACCTTCAAAAGCTTCGGTGTGATTTGCAAACCATTAGTTAGCCTTGTCTTACAGTACGGACTTTGTTTAAAGGGATAGTAATGCTGAATCTGTCTATTACAATAGACTCTTCAAAAAGTATAACATATGAAGAAAGTTCTCATCTGTGGCTGAATTCAGAAGTGGATTTCTAACAAGCTACAATTAGTGTGATTATTGAAGTCAATTGTGCATAGTTGATAAATTTCAAAGTGAGCCTTTGAGGAATAATGAAACATCAGGGAAGGGAGAACCCAATACAGCAAAGTTTCCAAATGATTTCTTTTTTTTTCCTTCTGTCCACCAGTGCTTTGAAAAACAATAGTTTGCTTGCATATAAATAAATAAAAACAATTTTCAACTGGGATAGCTTTACACACTTGATATATTAAGTTCAATTCTTTGGACTGCTTTGAACTTAATTGGGAAAAGATTATAGGTCAAGAATTCACAGAAAAGGAGGAGAAGAAGGAGAAACAGAAGGAAGGGGAAGGAAATGCATAAAGAAAAAAGAGCAGAAATTAGATTGAAGAGGAGGAATTAAAAATGGTTATGATGAAATATTTGAGAATCTGAAGAGTTTGGGGAAGGGAAATTTGGGAGTACACGAAGGAAGAGTGGATGAAGTCTTTTAATTTAATGGAGAAGAATTTGAACTGGAACTGGAAGACAAAGAATAAAGTAAAAAAGACTTGAGATGACTTATCAGAAGGAATTGAGGAAAGCGAGGTTGTGGAAGAAAGAGGAAAATAATGGGTTTCAAGAAGAAGAAAGTTTATAAAACAAGGGAAATAAGTTAAATAAACTGGTCATGGTGGATAAATAGTTAAGACAAGGGAAAGGAGTTTGGGTTTGACCTCCAAATGTAATGAGAAGTCACTGACAAGAAAAGAAAAATGACTATTCTGGAATTGAAGTCTCTGTCCATCCCCTAGCCCTTAAAAGATTTTGCCCTACAGTTCTTTAAAGATAGCTAATAGCAAACCAACAAATGTGAATTTAATTCCTACCAAACATGGAGGATGGGACAAATTTTGCAGTGAACTGCGCAAGTATATAGTATTTGTTTTTCTTTAATGTAAAGACAAAGAACAATATACAAATAATATATTGCTATGTTTTGTATCATAGTAAGCAATGGTTATCTTTATTCAAGGTGAAGGCTGGTCTTCCTCAAATTCCTTTCCACTTTCTCATTTATAAGAATGAAGAATGAAATTTTTTTGATAAAACAAAACAAAAACTTTTATATATATCTTTTGTTTTCACATCATTCTCATTTTCAAATTAATCAATCACCCATTCTGTAATCAGTGAGATATCCTTTGTAAAAGAGAAGAAAGGAGAGAACTCAATTTAAATCCCATCTTGTTAGATATATGGCCTCAAGAAAGTCACTTTACTGTTATCTGCCTCAGTTTCCCATCTATAAAAATGGGGATAATAATGTTACCTATCATCTAAGATTGTTATGAGGATAAAGTGATACAATATTTTTAAAGTATTTTGAAAATTTTAGTGCCATTGATGAAAAGCTATTATTTTTCTCAGAAATCAACTTTAGCAATATAGAATTTAATATGTTATTGTCATTTTTGTGGTTCTTTCTCTATTCACTATGCATATTATTTTCAAGTCTCTGTTTATTTCACCTGGCATTAATTTGTAGAAGTTTTCCCAGGTTTTCCTGTATTCATATTTATTAATTTGGGGGGGGGGACGACAAGGCAATGGGGTTAAGTGATTTGCCCAGGGTCACGTAGCTAGGTAATAATTAAGAGTTTGGGGCTGAACTTTAACTCACCTCTTCCTGACTCCAGGGCTTGACTCTGTCCACTGTGTTACCTAGCTCCCTCCTTTACTTATTAGTTCTTACAAAGAAGAAAAATATAATGCATCCAGGTACTACAAATAATTTATCCATTCCCTAGTTGATGGGTACCCACTTTGTTTCTACTTCTTTGCTACCACAAACGTGCCATTGTAAATAGTTTGCTATAGATATCTTTGACTTCTATCTTTGACTACCTTTTTAATCTATGTCTAGAAATGGAATCTCTAGATATTTTCTTTCTTAGCCCATTACCAAATTGATACCTGAAACGGTTGGACCAAATGATATCTTTACTACAATGTGTCTGTGTACCAGTTATTACACATCACCTCCAACACTGACAATTCTTCTGTGTCCATTTGCTAGGCCTGAGTCTAAATACCTAGTGGTTTGAATTTCCAATTTGCTTTATCATGAGTGATTCAGCACAATCTTTCATTAGGTTGCTAGCAATTTGCCATTCTTCCTTTGAGAACTTTTTGCTCAAGTCCTTTGTCCACAAAAGAAGTGTTTCTTTAAAAACAAAACAAAATACTCAAACAAATAAAATAGAAGGACTTCAGTGAAAAGACAAGGAACATAAAGGAGCCAAAGAGGGATAGGGGAATAATGACTCCTTTCAATAGGTGAGGAGTAGAATAGGATTTAGAGAATGAAAGAATGCTGATCACTAGGAGCTAACAAACATTTGACTTGAGAAAGTTGTTGGAGCCTCTGAGAGTCCAGGAATATGTTTGTCTTCCAAGAAATAGGATGTGGATCAGTCAGTAAAAAATGTTAGACAATAAACAGTGTCAGATGCTGTACTAAATGCTATGAACAGGCATTATCAGAACAAGAGACCAGTCAGTCAGTTGATAAGCATTTATTAAATGTTCTCTATGTGTCAGACACCATGTTAAGTCCTAGGCATACCAAAAAGGGCATAAACATGGTTCCTGCCCCTAAGGCACTCACACTTTAGTTCACAGAAACAGCATGCAAATAAATACTCTTTGTATGTATGTGGTCTCACCATCTCCCTTTGTCTCCCCCCCATTTATATTTTCATCTATCTATAGTGTAGATGAAAAATAAACTTTTATGAAAGGCACCAGCAGTGACAAGAAGTAGAGGCATGGGGAGGAAACTTCTGTTGATAGGATTTGAACAGAGTATTGAAGAAAGTCAAGCTATCTAACTGATGGAGATGAGAAAAAGCTTATGAAAAAGCATTAGGGAAAGTTAATGAGAGCACATAGAATTGAGATTGCTTATAAGAAACAGCAAGAATGCTGAAATGGATCATTGACTTATGTGATGTGAAGTTAATTGTAAGATGGCTGGAGAAGTAGGCTTTAAATTCCAAAGAGGATTTTATATTTGATCCTAGATATAACAGGAAAGTCCTGGAATATACTGAATAGATATATGACATGGTTAGACCTTTACTTTAGAAAAATTACTTTGGAAGATGCATGCCCAGCCACATCTTTTGACTTTGTCTGGGCCATCCTTAGTCCACCCCTTACTATAATTTTTTTGGCACTATTGTAAGTAGAGTCCATCTTCATGATATCACTAAGAAAGTGTTTCAGGTCATGCTGCATGAATCCTATTGCTTTAATTCATGAATATTTTGAATCTCCCACACTCCACTATTATTCAAGAAAAGGGATATTTTAATGATTTCTATTTTCTGTTTCTATTTTTCTGGGCTCATCTTTTCTCCAACTGTTTTTTTCCTGCAGTCTATCTGTTCTTTCCTATTTCAATGCCTCCGTAAGATATTGTTGAGATGCTGTTATTGCTAAGATTATGATTCCTTTTCCCTCCACATTTGTCCATCCATCTGGAAATACTGTAACACAGAATGCTTCATTGATTCTCCCTTGTGCAGCTTCCATTAGCTGCTCAATATTCTGAGTTTAAATAGGAGGCTTACTCAGACTGTTTGCTGGTGGGGAAAAAGAAGTTATGATAGTTTCTAGTAATTTGAAACTTCCAAATACAGTCAGTATTCCCTTTTGTTCCCGTGGTGTTCTGGAAGTCTTGAGAATGTGTTTATTCCCCCCCATGCCCACCATATTCAGTTATAGAGTTCTTCTTTTTTGAGAAAAATGAAAAATGGAACATTAATGAATTGATTTTTTAAATATTTCTTAGACACTTTTTATACAATAGGATGTAGTTGATCAAACTAAAAACTTTTAGATATATATATATATTTTATTTGACTCTGAAACTTCCTTCAGATTTTCTTTGGCATGGAATTTTTTTTTTCCAGTGTGAATGCTTTGTGATAGTCAAAGTTGGTCTCATCATTTTAAGGGGGGAGACACCAAAACTTAAAAATTATCGTATGAGTATATAAGTAATTCCTCAATGGAACTTTAAAAATCTCAGTAATGTTGTCTTATAAATTAATTTCAGGCTATTTTATTTATTAGATTATCTTAAAACAAGGGGGAGACAAATTAAATTAAATTAAAAATAGGATAGGAGAGAAAAAGCATTTTGGTGACTAATTTATTCACAGGTAGCATGACTTATAATTGTCTAAATTCTGTAGTGGGATTTTTGTTGGGAAAATTCTAAACAATTATACAATTTGACAGGGCCTTATCTATATGTTTAAGGTGGAGAAAGTGATTTTGTTGTAAACAAAAGATCAGTAGGAATAAATAAATAAATCTTTACATAGCTTTTGGATTCATGCTAATGAATCCAATGTCCAGTGTATTTCAGAAACTACTAAGTTGTAAGAATTCAAATAAAATAAAGCAAATCAAAGAATTTCTCTTTGACTAAGTAGCAATAACTACACACAAATGCAAGGTAAGAGAAAATTGAAGAGGATCAGTATTCTAACAACTGATAGAAATGGTTAGATGAGGTTGCATCTGGGTTTGACCTTCAGAGAAGATAAAGATTCTTAGACGTAGAACTTAGAAGGATAGGCATAATTTTGACTAATACTTGAAGATAGGAGATGGAGTCTGATGCTGATGTTTAGGCAGGGGGACAGGTACATATTTACTAATCTCACTACTCTGTAACAATAAGAGGAATGCTCTAATTAAAGAAGGTATTGAATTCTTTTTTCTCTTGTGAACATAAGGAATATTTCTCCATGTGAAATTTCCTGTAGACAAAAGTACCTTTGCTTTGTCCTGGAGACTTTTACTCTATTGATTCTTCTTGCTTTGTAAGAATCATAATGCTTTAATTTTGAAATGAACAAGCATTTATTAAGATGAAGGTGCTAAAAAGTAGAAAAAAATGACAGAATTTTCAACCCTTAGGAACTTAAAATATAACAAAGATGTTGGGATAGGTATTGGGCTTGTGATTTTTTTTTTTTTAGGTTTTTGCAAGGCAAATGGGGTTAAGTAGCTTGCCCAAAGCTAGGTAATTATTAAGTGTCTGAGACTGTATTTGAACCCATGTACTCCTGACTCCAGGGCCGGTGCTTTATCCACTACGCCACCCAGCCACCCGATTTCTTATTTTTTAAGTTAAATTTAATTTTTAATTTCACATTTCTCCAACATGAAATAAAACAAGTATTTCTATATACAAAATAGAACAAAGAAAAATACAAAGTAAACCATAAATCTCTTAGGTATTGGTTTTGAGTAATGTTTTTCTCTTTAATATTATAAAATAAATTTAACACAACCTTTAGAGTCTTTCTTGTGGGGTTTCCTTCTGGCTTTCCTTCTTTTCTTTTTTATTTATTATTTTAAAAAAGTGTTTCAGTAGTATACTATTCTTTTTTTTCACATCTTTGACAATAGCTACAACCAAAAAGTCAGTCCAATAAGCATCTTAAGGGTCTACTATGTGTCAGGCAATAAAAATATGTATAGCCAAATTAATTTCTAAATTGTCATTATTTGAAAAAATTGCAATATCTTGACTTTATCACTTCTCTGTTGTGGGGTGGGCAGCATACAGCATTATTCTAGACCAATGATTTCATTTCATTGGTAAAAGAAACTTTCAAGTATGGAAATTCCCTCAGTCAATGCAAGTTGGCAATTTCATGGCAATCTAAAGTCTTAGAGAATTGTCTAGAATACCAAGAGGTTCAAGTTCTTACCCAGAGTCACAGAAAAAGTATTTGACAGAGAAGAGACTTGAACCTAAAGTCATCTCTCTCCCTACTACTTAATGCTGCTGGTCACTAGAGAGAATATGACATCTATATAACAATCATAGAATTAATTGTAATGTGATAATTAAAATGACTACATTTATTAGCTTAAATAGGGGCAGCTAAGTGATCTAGTAGATAGAGTGCTGAGCCTAGAGTTGGGAAAAACTGAATTTAAATCCAACTTCAGATACTAGCTATGTGACCCTGGTCAAGTCCCTTCACCATTTCCTTCTCAGTTTCCATGTTTATAAATTGAACTAGAGAAGAAAATGGCAACTCACTCCAATATCTTAGTCAAGAAAAACCTGAATAGAGTTAAGAAGAGTCAGACATGGCTGAAAAACTACTGACATAAACTTAACTACTGATTTTCTAAATATAAAAACTTTGTTCAATAAACAATGAATTAACATATTAGAAACATCTCTCTATTAAAATTTTTGTTATAAATAAAATCCAGATAGTTTTCTTTGAAGAGACAAAGTAAGAATTTGCCAAATCCTTTGCCAAATCCAGATTTTATAGTGGGTCCAAAATCAATAGGGAATATAATTTCTTGGGTCCTTGTTATTCTTTCCTTTTTGGAGCACAGGCAAAAAGACAATAAGGATAATTGCATTTTATGTGCAGATATTTGAGAAAGAGAAATTCCATGTAGAAATTGACAAGATTTTCCAAACTAAATTAACATTATAATTTGATCCCTAATGACTTCAATATAAAAATGGGCAGAGAGCAAGACTGTTACAAAAGTGTGTTAGAAAATATGGTTCAGGTTTAAGAAAGGAAACAAACCTAAGTTTTGTCAGCTCCTAAGAAATCTTTTTTTACATAATATTAGAAGGCTTTGCATATAGTTTTTAAGATGAAAGACCGTCAAAAAAAATTAAATGCATTATATCTTAAAAGATAGGAAAAACTAGTGACTGATGTGAGAGTCATATCAACATCAGGTTTTTGTATGTAGTGATAAAAATATTAAGACAAGTTATAGCAAACATAAAAATCAACATAATATTAATTTAAAAGGTAAAGATAAGTAAAGAGCTTTATGTTTATTTTTCCTGAAGAGGATGGAACTGAACTCTAAGGAAGAAACAGGCACTTGTTCTCTCTGTTGAAGTTTATTAAGATAACTCTTTGATGCGCTAACATTAACAATAGAGAGTACGCTTTTGGAGGGGTAGGTATTAAGGATCTGACAAGAAACCTCCAAAAATGAATTAAACCAGCTGAATATTATATATTTCTGATAATTCATGTGGATATAAGTGATAACCCCTGAAGAAATCTAGATAACAGGATTATAAAGTGTTATGAGAGATATGAAATACCTTGGTGACTCAGGTGGTGTTTTCTTTATTACCATTACTATTAAAGGCAACAACATCAAAAGAGACAGGAAGTGAATAGCTGTTTGAGGAAAAAACAATGATGTCTGGTCCATAGCTTAAAAATAAAAATAACAGAATGATTATTGAATAAGATGGAGTATACTTACCAAAGACTGATAAAGATGAGTTTTTTTTATTTTTGGTAGTCTTGCAAATCTAAACAAAAGGGGTTTAATTTGAAAAGGAATGGATAAAAAAGAAATTCATATGATAACTATTACATATTAAAAAGGAATAGATTATTATACATAAATAGATTTGCAGTTTCATGTGTAATCATCTTTTCTTTTAATTCTGTTCTGGAAATGTTTGTTTTTATTCCAAATTAAAATAAATGATAAAAAAAAGGAATAGAAAAGGGGGGAACCTGAATAAATAAAGCTAGATCCCAGAGAACTTTAAAATAGTAAGAAGAATAGCAATAGAAATTGATCTTTCTCCAAATATTTAAGTACCTTCTATGTATCAGACTAAGGTATATAGAATGACAATACAAAGTATGATAAATTTCTATAAACAAGAAACATTTTCTAATGAAGAAAACAAATATGCAAAATATAAACATATATATATACTAAATGAATAAATACAAATAACAAAAAATAATTAAGTACAAGTTGGTTTGGCAGGGAGAATGCTAGAATTTAGGAGAATCAGAAAAGTTTTCATGTAGAAGATGACTTCTGGGCAACATTTTATTTCCTTTTTTTCCCTATACATATTTTATTTGTTTTCCAATTATATACAATGATAGTTTCTACCAATTATTTTTGCAAGATTTTGAGTTTTCTTTCTCCTTCCCTCCCTCCCCTTCTCCCTCCCTGCTATGGAAAGCAATCTGCATTTGCACATTTGCATCTGTGATAAACAGAGATCAAAATTGAACTCGTCAGAGAAGAATCACATCCAAGAGGAGGAAAGAAACCATTAAAGATAGCAAAAGTACATATTACATAAGCCAGTTTTTAAAAGTTGAAGATAGTAAGCTTTGGTCTTCATTTAGATTCTACAATTCCTTCTCTGGATATAGATGACATTCTCCATCACAAGTCCCCTAAAATTGCCTCCCTTGAATGAACAAGTCCATCATGGTTGATCATTACTCCATGTTGTTGCTAGTCTAATGTTCTTCTGATTCTATGGAGCAAATTTTAAAGGAAAAGGGGGTATTTATGAGACAAAAAAGGATTGTAATCCAGGAACAATACAACAGAAGAGATGAGATTTGGAGTAAGGTTGGGAAGAAGTTGGGGTTAGGATATATTGGATTGGGAAGGATTAAAGTCTTCTGATCTGTACACCCATATACTGGGAGGATCCATGGGAGATAAGAACTACTCTAGATTTGATTAGGCTGGAACATTGAAACTTATTCTATTGTATAGTTGTATATTCTATTGTATGTTGTCTTGTTGCCATGGGTTCAGTATTCTTCAGTGACAAATCACTCCCTGGCCCAGGAATGCAGATTTAAAAATAAAAATAGAGCTTTATTAAAATAAGGTATAACACAAAGGAAAGTGTTAGAGAAGTTAAGAAGAGATTAAATGTTGAGAGCTGCTTGAGTGAGTTTGGTTTATAGGTCAGTTATGGCTAAAGAAACCCAAGCTCTGGTGAACCTCAAGCTGATGACTTTCCACGGAACTCTGATTTGATAACATATCTGCATCATTCTTGGCCTCACTTGTTGATAGCTCTGTTCTCAAACTTCCTGACCTGGGTTATATCCTGCCAGGTTATATCCTGCTGAAGTTAGAGTTATATCATTGCTTTTATCCTATATGCTAATTTTGTGGTTTTCTGCTGTAAACAATTGTTTGATACTATCAGTAAACAGCTCTGCTAGTTGTGCTGCTAGCATCCCCACCTGAGTATACCAATGTTTCTTTTCTCTCCTGAGCTGAATTAATCCCCTGGTGGAAAGGGGAACTCAACAATTAAAGAAAAGCCACATGGATTGCTAATTAATCTTGGCAGACCAACTGCCAGGCTCATCAGAAGTCTGGTAAAAGAGAGCTGGTAAAAGAGAGCCCAAAATCTCCTTAAATTTGCCCTCTGGGTCCATGGGAAAGGGTGATGACTTGGGAGTTACATTGGAGAGCTTGCCTTATGGGGAGGGATCAAGGATTCTGGTCTGGATGGTCTCCCTGATGTTGTTTCAGTGCCTGTATAACCTAGCTTGCCTTACTAAAGAATGTAGTCAAGGTCAGACTGGAGGTTAAGATGGAGTGTTTTAGTGGAGTGACAGAGGAAGAGTGAAGATTTTTAACAGTACAAACAAAAGATTTACAAAATTTGTTTCTAATTGATTTCAATATTTCCCAATGGCCATGTTTCTCTGTATCAGTCTCTATGACTTTTACTTCAACTAAGTCTTATAAATATGTGAATTTAAGAATATAAATTGAAGATATACAAAGTTTTAATATGTCTTTAAGTTTTGGGGGATCAAAGACTTGAGGATTTTCAGCAGGAATGAATAGGGGAGTCATATGCTCAGATCTTCACTTAATTACTTTGTAATTATTTTGGCAGCAGATGATAAGATGAATTGGAGTGATATGAGATATTAGACCTCAATAATTAAGAAGAGAGATGATGAAGGTATGAGCTAAGGTAGTACATATACATATACATATATATATATATATATATATATGTAGAAAGATGGTGTTGGAAGCAAGAAATATTGTTAAGGTAATAATGTCAACATTTTACCCTTGATTAGATGTAAATGGAGTCCAGGATAATGCTGAGGATACAAACATGGAAGCCTGGAAAGATGACTATGCCTATGAAAGAAGTAGGGTTTTTTCAGAAATTAATAGGAGAAAAAATATAAGAACCCATCATGGAAATCCTTGAACTTAACTGTCTTTCCACAAATTCACCAAGTATGGTTTAAAAAAAACCAAACAAACAATAAAAAAGAACAAGGTATAGATTCTAATGACCATTTTGGGTTTCTCTTGGAAAAGATATGAGAATGGTTTGTCATTTCCTTCTCCAACTCATTTTATAGATGAAAAAACTGAAACAAATAGGATTACGTGTACCCAGAGTAACAAAACAAGTAAGTGTCTAAGACAGTATTTGAATGCATGAAGATGATTCTCCTTGATTGAGGGACAAGTGCTAAAATTCAAGGAAGGCATAATCATTAACAATAATGTCCTTGGAGTATACCATAGTGTACATGGCTAAAATAAGAAAATATAATAGTAGTTTTGAGGAAAAAACTTCCTATGAAAGAAAGCTATTAAAGAGACATGATTTTGATAATCAGACATCGGCTAGGGAACTCTGGATTCCAAGAATGCTAAACTTGTTCCTAAGTTTTCATTAATTAAATTTCCAGAAGATTGAGACAACACTAAGGAAAAGTGATGCCTTAGACCTGATTCTACCTCAAAGTTGTAGAAATTGGTAGAATTGATTAAAATTTGTGATAGAAGAAAAAAGAACATTTGAGCTTGGTTTGATATGTACCTTGGATTTTGGGAGAACAGGGTTTAGAGAACTCAGAGAATGGATAATTATGATCCCATCAACTGGCATATTGCAACCCAACTGGGAATTTCATAATAATGATATTCTGGAGGAAGAAACATAAGAAAGAATATAATAAACAGAAATATGAATATATATTTTTTAATTTACATCATAGTGGGAGACACATGAAATATAAGAGCAGATAACAGAAGATGAATTCAAGAAGATGGAATGGTCCTACAAAAATAAGATTGACTTGTGTTTTAGCTCTAGATGACATAAGTATTTAGAAAAAAAGTTAAGTACAACAGCAAGATGGTTGTCTTGCTAGTTTCATTTTTTAACTATTCTAGAAAAAATGGAGAATGAAGAACTCTTAGACCACCATTTGTGATGAATGAAACCATCATAATGAATGCTGACTAGGGGACAGAACTAAACCATTGTTGATTTTGTTTTAATTTTACAACAAGCAAGTGATTATTAACTGTGCTTGATGCAGGCAATACACACAAAAAAGAAACTGACTTTTCATGAAAAAAATGTAAATTCTATTGAATATTTAACTTGAAAAAAGACAATTAAGTACAAAATAATTTGGAGAAATCACTAATATCTAGGGGAAAGAGGAAACTGACATAACAAATGAGTTTTTTAAAAAGCTAAAGACAGGGGTGGCTGGGTGGCACAGTGGATAGAGCACTGGCCTTGGAGTCAGGAGTACCTGGGTTCAAATCCATCCTCAAACACTTAATAATTACCTAGCCATGTAGCTTTGGGAAAGCCACTTAACCACATTGCCTTGAAAAATCTAAACTAAAAAACAGCTAAAGACACCTTGAGGTAGAGGGAAAGGTTAATGGACTCAGAAAATGGATTATAAAAAGTTGGAAAGTATACTGGTTATGAGAAAGCACAGATATTCTTTCTAAAACCTTAGCTTCGAAGAGAAAATGCATTTAGGATGAAAAGATAGGGTAAAGTTAATTATTTTTTATCCTTTAGAACATGTTTGTAGACATCTGGAAAAATAACTAATAGAACAGGAGAAATTGAAGGTGAAAGGATCATGAGGCAGCTAAACAGAATAGTGTCTAGCATGCTGGACTTGTAGTCAGGGAGATCTGATTTTCTGTCCAAAGGCTTTCTAGCTGAGTGACCCTGGGCAAGTCATTTAACTCTGTGAGTCTTAAACTCCTCTTTTATAGAGAGAATAATAATAGCTACTACTTCAAAAGGTTTTTTTATGAGGATACAATGAGATAATATACATAAAGTATTTAGCATACTTTAAAGTTCCATTCAATATTTTTTTTTAGGTTTCTGCAAGGCAAATGGGCTTAAGTGGCTTGCCCAAGGCCACAAGGCTAAGTAATTATTAAGTATCTGAAGTGGGATTTGAACCCAGGTACTCCTGACTCCAAGGCCGGTGTTTTATCCACTGCGCCACCTAGTCACCCCAATTCCATTCAATATTCAATAATTATATTAGGATGACAATGATAAAGCAGTTTCCTGAAGGAAATGGAAGGGGATGGGATCAAGGATAAAAATGGAGGAGTTAGTCTTGATGAAAAGGGGAATAGTCTTATACTCTGAATCACAAGCAAAGGTTGAACACCTAGAGAAGCTTTGAGATTTTTCCCCCCTCAAAACAACTGTTTTAATTACATCAAAGGAAGGCAACCCCACCCCTTAAACCTTTAGTAGAGCTTTAGGCAAAACCAGTCCTAGATAACTGTTTAGTTAAAATAAAAAGTCAATATTTCAGATATCACTTCAGATATATCACTCTTTACTTGAATTTCTTTTTTAAAAATATTGTTTTCAATTATTTACAATAATAGTTTTCACCTATCATTTTTTTAAAGTTTTGAATTTTACAATTTTTCCTCCACCCTCCCTTCCTTCCCCTCCCCCTCCCCCACAGAAGGCAGTCTGATAATCTTTACATTGTTTCCTTGCTATGCATTGATGGAAATTCAATGTGTTGAGAGAAAAATCATATCATTGAGGAGAAAATAAAATATTAGAGTTAGCAAAATGATGTAGTGTAAAAGGCCCTTTTTTAAAAAAAAAATGAAGGTAACAGAGAACTGAGTCATATTTTTAAAACAAAAAGCCATTCCCCAATTTACAAATGGTCAAAGGATATGTAAAGGCAATTTACAGATGAGGAGATCAAAGCAATCCATAGTCATATGAAAAATTGCTCTAAATCATTACTTATTAGAGAAATGCAAATTAAAGCTCCTCTGAAGTATCACTTCTCACCTCTCAGACTGGCCAATATGACCAGAAAGGATAATGATGATTGTTGGAAGGGTTGTAGGAAATGTGGGACACTATTACACTGTTAGTGGAGCTGTGAACTCATCCAATCTTTCTGGAGAGCAATTTGGAACTATGCCCAAAGGGCAACAAAAATGTGCATACCCTTTGATCCATCAATAGTGCTACTAGTTCTATACCCTGAAGAGATGAAGACAAAGGGTAAAAACATCACTTGAACAAAAATATTCATAAACAAAAATATTCATAGCAGCCCTTTTTGTGGTGTCAAAGAATTGGAAATCAAGTAAATGTCCTTCAAATAGGGAATGGCTTAGCAAACTGTGCTATATGTATGTCATGGAACACTATTGTTCTATTAGAATCCAGGAGGGATGGGAATTCAGGGAAGCCTGGAGGGATTTGCAGGAACTGAGGCTGAGTGAGATGAGCAGAACCAGAAAAACACTGTACACCCTAACAGCTACATGGGGGCGACAATCAACCTTGATGGACTTGTTCATTCCATCAGTGCAACAATCAGGGACAATTTGGGGCTGTCTGCAATAGAGAATACCATCTATATCCAGAGAAAGAATTGTGGAGTTTGAAGAAAGACCAAGGACGCTTACCTTTAATTTAGAAAAAGAAGCCTGATATCTTATTGTCT